>NC_090925.1:430881719-431506719 GCF_040938575.1 Ambystoma mexicanum | reverse complement strand
CTTTGTCGAAATATTCAGGACACTTTTGTGCTAGCATCATTTTCTGAGGAACTTCTCTTTTAATCGCTCTTACCCAATAAGTAATGTTCATCTCAAATATCACCTCATCGTCAGATGGGTGATCACCAAACAGATCTTCATCAGTGACATCATTCAATCTGTAACCTTCTCTAATGGCGATTACTGCACACCTTTGTCTACCTTCATCATCATTGCCATCAAGCAAAGACATTTCCCTGTGCACTAAGACTGCTTGTATCTTTAAGGGAAAGACTTGTCCCTTTTCCTCAAACATAGGTATCCTTGGCCTGAACAAAAATGTATCTGGAGTTCTCATTGTTCTGTATGCAAGTCCTGGCAGCCATGAAATTAGAATGCAGACCCCATACTGAAAGATCTCTGGTTTTAATGGGATTGCTCTTATAGCTATTTGTCCTGCAAATGCCATGATAATTTCGCACATGTTTACATAATGCATACATGGCGTTGAACACACTATACCTTCGTCCGTAAACGAGATTGTCATATTTAATTTCGTCATTAAATCTGATCCCAATATATTAACAGGTGTTTGCCTCGAATATAGCAGTGGCACCTTCATGTCACATTCTCCTATAGTAACTGGTAATTCTTCTGTAAAAGGAACTCGACTTGTAGCTCCTGTGAATCCCTGAGTATTCAGGGCATTGCCAGACATTAAAATGTGTCCCTCTCTTATACATGAGCGTGTTGCACCTGTGTCCACTAAAAACGAAAAAATGTTGCTTCCTCCTATACTGACGTCCACCCTTGGTTCCTCATGGGGGTTTGGTGTCACAGGTAGTATGGAACACATCAGGTATCCCAGTGAGCTGTCCTATTGTGGGTACAGCCTTGTCCCATCATTCGTAAAAGGATTCCCTCCATAAATAGTGACACCCCCTACTCTAGGAGTTATTGACTGCCCTGTGTTTGTGTTCTGCTGAAGCTGCATAGGTGACTGCTGCGACTGTTCTTGTGGCGGGTTACCTGCTACCTGCTGTGGTTGCAAGCCTTGCTGCATTCTCTGCGCTTGCTGCTGCACTGTTTGATTCTGCGCAAATCCATCTCCATTCTGCTGCGAATATGCAGGTGGATTTGACATCCCCCTTCTTGAAAAGTGTCCATTTTGCTCAAACCCTTGACTTCTACACGTACAAAACAAATGTCCTGTCATTCCACATGTCCAACATACAGACAGTGGTCTCCCGATCTGCCCATTTTGCATACTATGAATACCATTCTGCATATTTTGAAACCCACCCTGGTTATTCTGAAAGTTTCCCTGATTACTCTGCCAATTCCCTTGATAACCTTGCCAACCTCGTCCTCGAAATCCCCTTCCTCGTGGAGTAAATCCACCATTGTTTTGATCAAACTGTCTTTGATTATACACTTGCAGCATTTTTGCTGCCTGCTGTGAGTTTGACCCATCTACGCTGGTCAACATTGCCCCTTAAATGGCGTACTTGGATATTTTTTCTGCACCAACTTCACCTCCTCGTCTTTGTGAGCATTGTCCTTTTTGCGATTCCTTTCTTGTAGGAATCTGCAATAACGCGCAATGGTCAGCTGAATTTCTGACCATGGCTTAGCCTCTATCCCCATTAACTTCTTGAACTGTTTCTTTACTGGCTCTGGCAGCCTTTGGCATAATATGTGGTAGACTGCTGGTATAGATTTCCCCCAAGATTCACATGTTTCCAATGCCCAAGATTCCTGAAAATGTTGAATATAAACCAACAGATCATCTTCATCTTTTTTGTCATTATAGCTCCCATATCGGACATGTCCAGATATAACACTCGAATCGCTTTCCAGACTGCCGCTCTACAGTTATTGAACGGTGCTCCATCGTGAGTGGTGTTGAATGTAGTCACACCAGGGTACCCTGCCCTCCTCCACACGTCATCACTCTCTCACCAAGTATGGCGATTAGAAGACCTTTTATGTCTCCTATAGCCAACGTGTTTCCACCCGTCATTTTCTCTAATTCATGTATCCATTTCCCAGCGGCAGAAGTTAAACTTGGGAGTTTACACCTTAGATTATCTTTATCCATCTGGGGCCACGGTATATACTGTGTTAGGGCCCTTCCTTTTTCTAACAAAGGAAACTGACGGCCCAAACTCATTCTCATTGCTCATGATTTGTCTCTCCACTGCAGGGACAATATTGCCACATTGCCGTCTACCTGGCAATGATCTTAACCTACTTACATAAGGAGGCGACTCCCCCCTCTGACCGTGGAGTTGCCCCCTAGGTCGGTCTGACTGTGTCAAGATCTCCATTGCTTTAGACACAGGCACGTTTAAATCTGACCATCTTACTTCTTTATCCATAGAAAAGCATCCCTCAGACCCACATACGTCATCTCTCTCTCCCCCATGGAACTTGGGGAAACGTGCAACTTCTCTCGTCTTCATGTCTATTTAGAGTCAGTCTGTCCAAAGACAGCTCCTTATGTCTCGCACCACATGAGGCTTCCCCCGTGTCATATAACTGAGTGCTCTCAAGACTGTCATGTTTTCCCTTCCCCTTTGGCTCTTGCTGAGCTCTCATGTCATGGTATACTTTATCGATAACTTCCCCAATGCTCCTTGAGTCAAACTCGTCTTCGAGATTTGCTCTAGACAGGCCTGGTAATGACTCGTATGCTGGAAAAAATTCCTCTGTCTTCCCATGCTACCTTTGGATTAGGATCTCTTACTTCCTTCTCCAAATAGTCAAGATTGCGTGCTCTTTGCCTTTTTACCCTCCATATCATTGTCAAATTCTCTTTGCTTTCTAGCTTCCTCTCTCACTCTGTCTTCCTCTTTCTTTTTCATATCCCTCCTTTCATTTGCCCGTCATATCTCCTCATTCCTTTGCCTGTGCATCCTTTTATCCCTTAACTTTTACTCCTCTTTGTCTATTCTTTTTCTTTCTAACCTCTCCTGCTCATCAAATTTTCTTTGTTTATTGCCACATTTTCTTTGCTCTTCTGCTTGTTTTTTAGCTTGCTCATCTTGATAGAACTGCTCTCGTCTCCGTCTATCTTTTCTTTTCTCTCCTTTGTCCTTTAATCGTTTTTCTCTTTCTTTATCTTTTTAATCTTGCTCATCTTGATCTCCTCTTTGTCTCACATCCTCGATGCCTTTACCATCGAGTTTAAGCAAAATCTGACCTCCCATCCGTTCATTCTGTAATAGCGCTACCTCAGCAGTTTTATCTCTTTCTCCCTTCCATCTCTTTATTTCTCCTCCTATATGTAGAGATGTGCTTGCTCTATCAATTTTCTCCTTATCGGGTCTCTCCTTGTCCCTCAGAACCTTGGAGATTATATCTTTCTCACTGTTTTTCTCTGGGCTCTCGTCACTACTTTGCATAGGTGACTCAAAAGCCGGATTGCTATACCCTGACGCTGCTTTTAGTTCCCTAAATGGATATAACCCATCATCTTTCTTGTTCTCGTCTTCTATTTCAGACAGGGCGGGTGGAGCAGAGGTCTCTTCACCTCCCTCTCTGCATACATTAAGTATCCAATCTAAAGGAGGCTCCTCATGCTTCTCTTGTTGGTACATTTTCCAAAGCTCTAAGCTCGCTAGGCGCTTGTCTAGCTTTTTTCCAGTATACTCAGCATGCAGATATGTTGTCATATGCTGCAAGACTGCCTTCAATAGTGATCCGCCTTGTGGCCACGGCATAAACATTTTGTCTGCGGTTCCTTTAACGCATTCTGCACTGTAGTGTCTAAGCTTAGGTGCATGTTTCGGCAACTGCTTGTAAAGCTGCACAAGTGGAGTAACATCCTCCATTCTTAACCCTTCACTTTTATTTTTGCCAATGCTCGTTTGCTTTATTCACAGGTTTTAAAAACATGTTTCACGAAAACACCACAGAACCAATCGTCGAAAGCTCCACTACCGTTTATCCAGGATTTTACTTTAATCTTGCTAAAAAACAACCATCAAGTAGAATTAAAACAATCATTTTCTTTTCCTCAACTTCACACTTCACTCATTTATCCCCAAGAAATGTCCTTTGGCTATGATGTCATCGTGCTTTCAAAACCACATAAAACAAACAGACAAACTTGTTTGGTAACATAAAGATTTCTACAATCTTCTTCTTTAAGATTCGTCTTACCCTCTAAAAAAAAAATGCTCCTCACAGAACTTAAATCTATCTCCTTAGGACCGCCTATCTCCTATAAAGTAGGTATAGGGCGTATCCTCTTTATCATGGCCTCTCACACGATTTTACTTATTATGTTGCTCGGCCACGCTCAAGTCAATATCTTATGTCTCCTATATTTATATATATATTTATTTTTTCACTCTTACTCTTTCATTATGTTTATCCCTCCTCTCTCCGTTACTCTCCTTTATTTTACTACGCATGCATCAATTTGCCACACTCCTCAGTTTCTACTCACTATTTGCATATTTTTTTCTTCAGACCCTCGGGATCGCCACCTCCATTACCGCCTCTTCAAACCGTGGTCCGTTCCGCTTGTCATAGAAGTGTAAGGGGATTTTTATAGAAAA
Organism: Ambystoma mexicanum; assembly: GCF_040938575.1. NCBI lineage: Eukaryota > Metazoa > Chordata > Amphibia > Caudata > Ambystomatidae > Ambystoma > Ambystoma mexicanum. The sequence continues at coordinate 431,502,172 of NC_090925.1, read as the reverse complement.
TAAAGGGACCCATCACACCTTCCTTGCAAAGATTTGTCAGTCTTTTACACTAACCACTATCTACGGGGAGCATCACCTCCTGTCAGCCGAATGGGAAAGCATGCAATATTACAGAGACTCTAAAGTTTACTTATATCGATGATCGATGGACTTTTAAAGAACCATCTTCTCTCTGCTACCAAGTGAACTGGGTTCTCCAGCCCTTTAAGATGAGTAGCAATACCCTGGAGATGGATGGGGATGCAGATTTTATTCATACATCAATAATCGAAATGACTCAGGTAGTTTGGCAAAAGGGGAGTCTGTTTTAATAACAAGTATATAAAACAGGGATTTGTCAGTCTTTTACACTAACCACTATCTAGGGGGAGCATCACGTCCTGTCAGCCGAATGGGAAAGAATGCGATATTACAGAGACTCTAAAGTTTACTCATATCGATGATCGATGGACTTTTAAAGAACCATCTTCGAAGGGATTGTGTCCTCCGACGTATTCCTTATCTTTGATAATACGTTTCCAGCTTGCTGGCCTCGGAAATTTTTTCTGTAAAGGGCGCTGCGCGTCGACGTCCACCGAGTCGATGTCCTTCGACGGCCACCGTATCGGCGCCGACGTCACCATGCCCATAAATAGCCACGCGCTGCGTCCGTTGCTCAATTCTGTTTTTCCGCGCTTCGTGGGGCCTCGGAACATCGTTGCTCAGTTCAGTCAGGATAACTATCTATTTCTACTTGAATATACCTTATCGTTTTCGATGGCTTCTTCATCAGAACCGACGACGCCGCGATCCGGCTTCAAGAAATGTCGAGACTGCGGTAAAAAAATGTCAATAATGGATCCACACAGGATCTGCTTATGGTGCTTGGAATCCGAGCACCATTGTTCGGAGTGTGAGGACTGCATGTCCATGATGGCGAAAGCCTTGAAGGAGCGCAAGGGGAAGCTCGAGAGAGGTAAGTCAGCCAAAACCTCCTCGAAAGTTTTGTCGGCTGAGTCGAGGCATTCGTCTCCTAGCCGTCGAAAACATTCCCACTCTAGATCTCAAAGCAGCTCCCACCATTCGTCGAGATCAAGACACTCAAAAAAGAGACGTCGAGGGCCCATTCCTCGTCGTCTTCTGTGTCCCCAGAAAGAGTCTCCTGTCCCACTAAACGCAGTTCTCAAGCTGAGTGGGAGGAATTCAGAAAGAAAATGTTAAGCATCTTCGAGAACGCGGCCTCGACCCCCTCGAAGACAGCTGAGGGTGATACCCCAGGTGAAAAACCCAAAAAATCAAAACGCTGTGAGTCGCAGCACCCGGCGAAACATTCCACCCGAGAATGCCATGAGCCATCGGATAAGAAGGCACCGTCTTCGATGCCGTTGTCGAAGATTCCTTTGACGCATGGATCGAAGCCGTTGTCGAAGGGTTCCTCGACGCATCGGTCGCCGATGAAAGAGAGGACCAAGGCCACCCCACAGCCAACAGTGATTTCAAGGGCCTCCGGCATGACGCCAAGACCGTCGTCGATGCCCTCGAGTAGGATCCCGATCCTCTCGAGTTCTTCGAGACCCCTTCCAGTTTTTTCGATGCCGTTTTCGGCGCCTTCGAAGCCTGTTACATCGGCATCGACGACATCGACGTTTTCTCGTCCAATAACGACGAGTTTGGCTCCTTCTGCTTAGAGATGGGTTTTACTCCATTTCAGAGGTCAGAGTACCCTGGACTTTCTTCAATTTATGAAGAGGGGGAAGATTCTGACCAGGAAACATTCGGGTTACAGAGGACTACACTGCCTATTGCAGAGGATTTCACCTCTGAGGAAAGAAGGCTGAAGGACCTACAGGAGTCACTACATGAGGCAAGTGGGCTGGACACTTCCCCATAAGTGGAATTTGTTAATCCAGACACAGGGGAACATGCCGAAACACCCTATAGAACCCTGATGGCAAGAATTATTGAGTTTATGTGTTGGTCTCCGCCTTCACCTGTTTTTCAACAGGATGACCTCAAAGATATATTAGACAAAGGCCCACAGGAGGACCCGGTGGTCCCCTTCCATGCAGCCTTACAAAGGAAAATTGCATCTAATTGGGAAACTCCCGAAGTTATCCCTGCAGTCAATAAAAGATTGTCAACCAAGTATAGGGTAGCGGCTGCTGACCCTGAATACTTATCAAAACACCTGACTCCAGAGAGCCTGGTGGTTCAAGCGGCAACTTCATCTAGCAGTAGGACCGCTTACCCTACTGTCCCACAGGATAGAGATGACAAGAGGTATGACTCTATGGCAAAGAAAGTTTTCTCTGCCTGTAGTATGCCGTTGAAGTCCATCAACGCCACCTGTACGCTCGCCAGGTTGAGTCACACACTATGGGAGTGTGCTTTATCAGCGGCTGACTGCATACCCGAAGGAGAGGAAAAGGAAGCCTTCCTTAACATTATTAAAGATGGCAAGGATGCCATGTGCGAATCACTTCAAACTGGCATCGATTCCGGTGACAGTATCAGCAGGGCCATGGCGGCAAGTACAACAATCCGCAGGCATGCGTGGTTGCGAAAGTCGGGCTTTGCTCCAGATGTACAGGCCAGACTTTTGAATATGCCCTTTGACGGCTCTTCATTATTCGGGAAAAAGGCTGATGACAGTCTGGAAAAGTTACAGACTTCTAAAGCAGCAGCAAAATCTTTAGGAGCTGCTATCTGCCAACCTTCTTTTCGCCCCTCAAGAACCTCTAGAAGAGGAAAGTCCTTTCACTATTATTCCGCATTCGGGAAAGGCAGAGGACAGCCGGCTGAAAGAGGCCAAAGGAGATCCTCCCGAGGTGGACGGGTCAAAAGTACTAAGGCCGCAGCAGGTGCCTCTTTACCCTCGGCATCTGCATCAGCCGCCCCCAAACCACTCTGAGGCCTTTCCACACAATACACCTGTAGGGGGCAGGTTAACTCACCATCTGACGGAATGGCAGGCTATAACGTCAGATGATTGGGTATTGGAAACAGTTGCCCAAGGTTACTGCCTACCCTTTCTACACATTCCTCAGAGTCATCCACCGGGGTACAGCTCTCTGAAAGTTTCAGATCCGCTCCTCTTGCAGGAAATTATAGACCTGCTAGAGAAAGGTTCCATAGAACCGGTACCTGTAGCGGAAAGGAACAAGGGCTGGTACTCCCCCTACTTTCTCATACCAAAGAAGGACGGAGGACTGAGACCCATCCTGGACTTACGAGAATTGAACATGTTCCTCAGGAAGGACAAGTTCAAGATAGTAACTCTCTCTCAGATCCTTCAGGCCCTCCAGCTCCATGACTGGCTGGTATCTCAGGACCTTCTGGATGCTTATTTCCATGTGCCAATCCATCTCAAACACAGGAAATACCTGAGGTTCGCAATTGGCGACTCTCATTATCAATTTTGAGTTCTGCCATTCGGGCTGACCTCCGCCCCGAGGGTCTTCACCAAGCTGATGTCGGTAGTGGCGGCGAGTCTAAGGAGGGAAGGGATCCACGTCTACCCTACATGGACGACTGGCTGATCAGGGCTGTATCTTTGGAACAGGCCCAGGCCCAGCTAGATTATGGGCCTCATTACACGGTAGGCGGAGAACCATGGCGCAATTAGCGCCATGGTTCATGCCGGTAAAATACCGGCACCGCCTTGGTGGAAAGGGGAATTACGGCCCCATTCCAAGGTTGGCGGGGCGGTAATTCCCCCTTCCACCATTGCCCTTCCCCATTCCCATTTTTGCCCCATAGGGCATAATGGGAAAGGGGAAGGTGCTAATTACGGCAACGCAAATTGCGGTACCGTAATTAGCTCCCTGGGTCCCTTTGCGGGTTGGTTTTTAACGGCTGCAAAAAGCAGGCGTTAAATTTCCCAACCCGCAAAGGGACCTCGTAGTAAGGCGGTAAGGATTTACCGGTACCGGTAAAATACCGGTACCGGTAAACCCTTACCGCCTACCGTGTAATGAGGCCCTATGTCTGCCATTTCCTTCACAGACTGGGCTTCTCCCTCAATTTAAAGAAGTCACAGATAATACCATCACAGAGACTCCAGTTCATTGGAGCGGTCCTGGACACTTCCCTGGGAAAAGCCTCGCCACCAGAGGTGAGGGCTCAAGATATTCTACAGATGGTCACCAAGTTTCAAAATGCCCAACGTCTCCCAGCCTTCGACTTTTTGAGGTTGCTAGGCCTCATGGCATCCTGCATCTTCCTTGTGCCAGAGGCTCACCTGAGAATGAGATCTCTTCAGTGGGCACTGAGAAGTCAGTGGTTGCATTTCTCAGGGAGAATGACAGATCTCCTCCGGATTCCGTACAAAGTAGCCCACGACCTTCAATGGAGAGCCTATCCAGAGAACATCTTGAAAGGAGAACTGTTTTGGCAACCATGGCCAGAGATAACAGTAGTCACAGACGCCTCACTCACGGGTCGTTGGTCTCCATCAGAGTCCAGACTACACATCAACCTATTAGAGCTGAGAGCAATCAGACTAGCGCTGAAAGCTTTCCTGCCATCAGTACAGGGGAGAAATGCCCTGATAATGATGGACAACATGGTGGCCATGCACAACCTCAACAAAAGAGGAGGCGTAGGATCACTGCCACTGTGCAGAGAGGCGATGCAGCTCTAGTTCTGGGCAATACAAGAAGGAATCTCTCTATCGGCTGTCAGACTAGCCGGAGAGAAGAACTTGACAGCGGACGCTCTGAGTAGGCAGAGCACAGTCTCCCACGAGTGGGAGCTAGCTCAGGAAGTCCTTCAAGAGATCTTCACCCTTTGGGGAACCCCTCAGGTGGATCTGTTCGCCACAAGCAACAACAAGAAGTGCGATCTGTTCTGTTCAAGGGAATTCCCCCGAGAGGAGCTCTAGGAGATGCGTTCGTAGTGGACTGGGAGTTTCCACTCCTTTACGCGTTCCCTCCAGTCCCTGTTATTCCTCAAATGATCAGGAGGTTGAGAAGATTCTGGAAAACCATGATCCTGATTGCCCCGGATTGGGCCAGGAGAACGTGATACCCGGACCTTCTAGATATGTCCATTTGTCCTCCAATCCGTCTTCCACTCAAAGAGAATCTTCTCTCGCAGAAGGGAGGTCAGGTTCTCCATCCAGACACCAGAACCCTCAACCTTCACGCTTGGCTTCTGAAAGGTTGAGGTACAAGGATTGGGATCTCCCTGATGACGTCATGGAGGTGTTGCTTTCGGCCAGAAGACCGGCAACAAAGTCTTTATACCGCTGCCGTTGGAACACATTTTGCAGCTGGTGTAGGGAAGAGAATATCGACCCTTTTTCATGTGGTACACCAACGGTGTTATCGTTTCTACTCTACTTGGCAAACTCAGGCCTTCAAGTGGGCACTGTAAAAGACTATCTTGCAGCACTTTCTATCTTCAAGCGCACTGCGGAGGAACCTTTGTATTTCAAAAATTCCTCTAGTGGTACAATTTCTCAAGGGACTAACTAATGTTTACCCTCCAAAACCATTCCAGGTTCCCTTATGGGACTTAAATGTAGTCTTAAACTTCTTAATGGGCACTCCATTTGAACCAATTCACTCTTGCGCGCTGAGATTTCTCACGCTTAAAACTGTCCTATTGGTAGCACTAACATCTGTTAGGAGGGTGAGCGAGCTACAAGCTCTCTCCTGTAAACCCCCATATACAATCTTCCACAAGGACAAAGTTGTCCTACAGGTGAAGCCTAATTTTCTCCCGAAGGTGGTTTCTGAATTTCATATTACTCAGAAAATTACCTTGCCTTCGTTCTACCCTCCTCCCCATCCGGGGAAACAGGAGGAAAGGCTACATAGGCTGGACCTTAGGCGAGCTCTCAGCTTTTACATCAGCAGAATGGCTGGGATCAGGCAAGCAGACCAACTGTTTGTAGGATACTCAGGTCACAAGTTGGGACTACCTATAACAAAACAAACCATCTCCAGGTGGATTATTTTGGCCATCCTGGAATGTTATAGACTAGCAGGGAAAGAGCCACCCCAAAATCTCAGGGCTCATTCAACCAGGGGTATCGCAGCCTCTTCGGCTCTCCAAAGACGGGTACCGGTCCGGGACATATATGCGGCTGCCACATGGTCGTCCGCACATACATTCACAACATTTTACAATCTGGATTCCTCCACTGCTCAAGAGACCAGATTTGGCAAGGCCGTATTACATTCGGTCCATCCCTAAAGGGATACATAACACTCTCACTCCCGCCTCAAATTACATGCCACTGCTATGGGAGTCTATCAAAGATAAGGAATACGTCGGAGGACACAATCCCTTCGAAGAACAAGTTACTTCTTACCTGGTAACGTTCTTTCGACGGGATGTTCCTCCAACGTATTCCTTATCGCCCCTGCCAACCATCCCCACAGTGATAACTTCCCTTGTGGTTGCAGTTTACTCTCCTTCAAGGTCAATAACCAATTCAGGCATGACTTTTCTGATGCTACAAAACGGAACTGAGCAACGGACGCAGCGCGTGGCTATTTATGGGCATGGTGACGTCGGCACCGATACGGTGGCCGTCGAAGGACATCGACTCGGCAGACGTCGACGTGCAGCGCCCTCTACAGAAACAATTTCCGAGGCCAGCAAGCTGGAAACGTATTATCAAAGATAAGGAATACGTCGGAGGAACATCCCGTCGAAAGAACGTTACCAGGTAAGAAGTAACTTGTTCTTCTCTCTGCTACCAAGTGAACTGGGTTCTCCAGCCCTTTAAGACGAGTAGCAATACCCTGGAGATGGATGGGGATGCAGATTTTATTCATACATCAATAATCGAAATGACTCAGGTAGTTTGGCAAAAGAGGAGTCTGTTTTAATAACAAGTATATAAAACAGTGAGTACAACGAACATCAGCAGTCGTTTGATTCTCTTATTCAATGCATCTTAGTAGAAACTGAGGTTATATTGCCTAAAATCGTCATTATTGAAGTTAAGCTGCATCACTACCTACGTGGCAAACTACAAAAACCTATCAGAGGGAGTGATTGGTTCTAAGTGAATGTCTAAACCTAAGTTCCATATAAGTATAGAACACTGAAGGAAAGTGATAGGGTGCTTAGCATCAGGTGGGGCAACTAAGCCCTCCCTAAACATGGCCACGATGAACGTCACTAAATACACAACGTTCCATTGGCTACACAAACTATAGGACCCGAGATTACATAGTCCTCTACAATTGGTTGGCTTCCACCCCCCATCAGTACTTTTCCACTTACGTTTAGCAGCATGCAGACTGAACATCCAGGTAGTCTCATCTAGAAACCAGCTTCCCACCAATTATTATATCAATCCATCATCACCTCAACAGTCCAGTGTCAATTAGTGCTTTGAAGTTTGGCCTTGGGTTTATTCTTTGCTCTGAGAATTTTAAGGAGTGTAGGCAGAGCTGGCCTTCGTACGTAAGTGTGACCACCTCGATTGTCCAATTTCTTCCTTCCACGTGACTGGCTTTTCATGTATTTAATATTCTTTTTTAATAGTCCTCTGATGTATTTTGTTTTGCTCAAGCTTCCTGAACAGGAGCCCCTTGTTCCTTCACACAATTTGTATCCAATGTCAGCCAATTCCTGTTTGATAAGACTTTTGGCTTCCTGGGTAGTCCTATCTCCGTTTGCTAAGATTCACTTGTGCAATTAAAAATTGATTTTAACTGTAACAGTCTGAAGTGAGGCCTTTATGTTCAGCACCTGCTTTATAACGTATACTGGAAACATCCATCTTTTATTTGTCCATATGCATCTATAGAGGTATATATATATATATGTATTGGCGTGTTCCGTGGTCTATCTATTATGAGCTTAGAGCTAGCTTCATGATCACTTTGCTGCTTGCGTTTTTTCTGCATCTGTACACGTGTGAAATGATTTGATATCTTCATTTGTTTCTGCGGCATAAGCTTCTTCATCCTGAACCCAAGATGTCACTTATCCTTGCTGCTTTCTTGATGCCTTATAGAATATTTGCATTCTCTGATCTCTGCATCTCTTCTGTGTGCGTCATCTTTTTCCACGTGATGTCACCATTCATTCTTTCCTTTTAACTGCTCTGCTTCTTCGGGAATCTCATTCAGATGGCCATCATTTTGTCTTGTGTGTAGGTACGGTTTTCTCAATGGGTACCTTGCCTCCCTGATTCTCTTCATTATTGGTACTCTTATGGGTATGGCAAAGAGTCCATGCTCTGCTCTTTGCTGGTTCAACTGTTCCGCATACATCACATACTTTGGTTCCCATTTTATAGGTAATATAGGTGAGGCAGTTGGAGTGGGAGTGCTTGGCTCCTCCTCTACGCTTTCATTCCAGATTTGGGAGGAAGCGGTTCCTGAATTTCTGTGTCATCTGGACCCAGATCTTCACGATTCAAGTCCGGAGAGCCCTCCATTATTTCCACTTCCACATCCACATCCATGCAGACTGTATCCACTTTCGCATGACCTCACCGAGCCCCTTCATAAAGAATACTATCACAAAGAGTTCTTTTAGTGATAACCTCCTTAGATATTGTCCATTTTATTGATGATGTAGATAGGGTTATCCAAGTTATTCTTCAATAACTTGCTCATTTCGATGGATGCAGGACAGGGACTCGATGTTACTATGTGGTTTTGCCTGGGTTCTCACTCAGGTGTCAAGTTTTTCTGTACACGGTGGATTAAGGAGTAACATGACGGCATAGTGGGTTCCTGGTCCCCCAGTCCTGGCATGTTGTGAAGCTCTGGAGTCTTCAAATCGTCCTTCCAAGTAGGACTAATACTGCCTATCGCTCCTTAAATTACAGAACGTTGACATCCGGCTTTTAAATTTATGTCACTCCAAAATTCACAATTAGCAATTAGGAGTATGTGGACATATCCCAGATACTTGAAAAATGGCAATTAATGTTGCTAATTAATTACTTCTGCTTACCGGGCTTACAGGCATAGAGGGTATGTTATGCCAAACTGCGATCGAGTCACACAGCAACGCACTCACCTCACTCGTTCCGCTCTCGCTTCCTGACAGTGATTTTGTGGAGATTGTATCGCCTTCCAATGATCAGAAAGAAAAGACTTCACTTCATAGAGCAGTTCTGAACAGAATGTCACCACGGCAACACACTCGCCGCACTCGCTCCGCTCTCGCTTCCTGCCAGTGATTTTGTGGAGATTGTATCGCCTTCCAATGAGCAGAAAGAAAAGACTTCACTTCACGAAGCAGTTCTGAACAGAATGTCACCATGGCAACACACTCGCCGCACTGGCTCTGCTCTCACTACCTGCCAGTGATTTTGTAGAGCTTGTACTGCCTTCCAATGAGCAGCAAGAAAAGACCACTTCAAGGAGCAATTCTGAACACAATCTCACCACAGCAACATCCTCGCCGCACTCGCTCCACTCTCGCTCCCTGCCAGTGATTTTGTAGAGCTTGTACTGCCTTCCAATGAGCAGAAAGAAAAGACTTCACTTCACAGAGCAGTTTGGAACAGAATTTCACCACGGCAACACACTCGCTGCACTCGCAGTTATTTTTCTGCGCTGGAGTCATTGATGTTGAATCCATTGTCTGATTCGACTATTACCGGCAGTCCACTACCTGAAAATTGCACCCAGAGCCGCATTAGCAGTCAGATGTTCTGTGCATGTCACCTCCCAGACATCCAGCAATCTGAAATATTTATCGATAACTACAGGAAGATAGTTTCCTGTTTGGAAGGGTTTGTGGAAGTCAACATCAGCCTTCTGCCAGGCATGGAGAAAATGAAGATCGGTGCGGGCAGCTCGCGCTCTGATTGGTGATTATGGAGTATAGACAATATGTGATGTGAAACAGTTCGGTAATGTCTGAAATGTGGTTTATTCCACAAGTTAATGCAGTAGTACAGCCGACAGGTGTTTCAACCTCCTGGTCGATTTCAAGTCCCAAAGTGAAGTCTCGGTAGGATGACTAGTTTCTATGAGAGACATAGCATGGTATATAGCTTGAGCTTGTGATCCAGGCTTCAATGCCAGTCACCTTATGGTTGTATTCATGCCGAGAAATTGGCAACAGCAGAGTCTAATAATGGTAAACTGTTGTCCACATACACGATTCAATGTCCAGGTGCATAGATGCCATAGCCAGTCTATGTACTGAGATAAGATGTTTTGAGGGGCAGTCCTGGGTTAAATCCCATATACATGGTCTGGAACTAGGGTCATGCACAGTGGTGTTGGAGCATCGTTCTTGTTGGTGTAGGCTGGCAAATCTGACATGATCTTGCAGCCTCCTCCATCTTATCATCCATCCTGGGGAACCACAGATGGCTGCAGAGGAAGCTCATGGTGGCAACAACACCTCTGTGCTAATCCTGGGCTATGCTGATCACCTTCTCTCCCATGGACATTGGGACCATGATCCTCACCCCCCTCATAACCAAGTCACTTTCTGAGATGGCTAGTTCCCTATGTATTGTTTCTAAGTGGCATAGTTCTGTTAAATCATGGTGGTCTATTCTCTCGACTCGATTTCAGGGGGACCTCCATATATTCCCTTATATTAGCGCTGTGACTATTTGGAGTGCACTGTGTTCCATCGTTACCTTTTTCAACATCTGATATCATTGGAGGAATCTTTTGACTGGCTGGATAGTTTACATATCCCTTAGCATTTGTTCTTAGTGTCATAGCAGGGCAGGTCACAGGATGGCAGCTCATGTAATCAGCAAGATTTTGATCGCCTCCTGGTTTGTGGACTATCTGCCTCTGTCATACTTTTTCAAATGGATCCCCACATCTCGATCCTTGGGAGCATCTTTGTTTTCAGATTTGCAAAGTGGGATATCAAGGGCTGCTGGTCAGTGACCAGAGTTAATCTTTTACCAGAGAGAACGTTGGGGTAGGTTTTGCAGGCCAAGATATGCTGAACTTTAATAATCTGGTTGTGAGTATGCTATCTGTCTCTGATATTCTGAGGTTGAGTCTCTTTTCCCAGGATGGCCCCAAGTGAGTCACCCACATTGTGATGTACCAGGAGCTGGGGTGTATTTCCAGCTGATGGTACTCATTGTTGAGGTTCTGTTTGGTGAAGCAAGTGACATTGTTGGGCTTGGTGATGTTGTCCTCCATCCATGGTCCTGGATGCCTTTCCCTCTCTATCGCTATATTGGGGGCTCTCATGTCAATACATAGCCTTTTGCATCCTCCTGGCTTGAGCACTATGAATAATGGCAACACACATAGTGCCCATCTGACCGCTTCCCTGGTGATGTCCTGATGTAGAAGTGTTTGGAGTTATTTGGCTAATTTTTGGTGGTGTGGAAGATGCTTACTCTTCTTGGATGTTGTGTTGCGGGTTTCACCTCTGGATTAATATGGAGTTTGACAAGTGTGTTTTTATTTTTTTCACTACTTGAAATAGTGTCAGAAAGTCATTGATTAGGATTTTCATCAGGTTATTTCTGCTCTGGAAAAGGCTCAGTGGGTTTGAGTCATACTCTGTGACCTTTTGGCTCTGAGTCATGTCTATGTTGTAGCTGACTTGTAAGAGTTCCACCTGGGAGCCGTGCAGAAGCCTGTTGCTGTGTGCTTCAAGACGTGGATGCCAGCTTTGATCGCTTTCTCTCTGTGATGCAGCTGCCCAGTAAATTTGCCAGTGCACGTAGTATTGTATTTGCTTCCCACTGGCACATCTCTGCACCGGGGTCTGTTGAGTTTCTCTAATTCCTCTGACTCATGATGTTCACTGTTGCCCCAGTCTCATTGATGAATGTAATGGGGTGCCCTTAGACATTCATGACAAACTCTGGGGATTTGCTTTGTCTGTCTTCAGGAGATATCAAGTATATGTACTAACCTCTGGCATGGTCTTTGATGGGCTGTCATGTTATTTTCCCTCTTCCATCTGCCTCACTCTCTTTCCGGATAAGTGGTCCAGGGTGCTTAGCAGTCTTGGTGGCAGCGTGTTTGTCCTGCCGTCCGTGCTGACAACCTAGAACTGGTTGCCTCTCCCACACTTGCCATAGCTCAGTCCGCTGGCTGGATATTGTCCTTCATGTGGGAAGGCCAGGGTGCATACATAGCAAGGCTCTCTTCATTCTCCTTATGGTTCTTTTAGATTCCGTGCCCCTGCAGTGCTCCCTTGGTGTAGGCTTTGTTGTTGAGGATCCGCAGACTTGTTTCCCGTGCTTGCTTCTGGTCTCTAGGTCAGGCATGCATGGATACACCTCTTTCTGTTGCTTTTGGTCTTCCAACTGAGGCTGTGCGTCTACTCTGTATTCAGGCTGGTCAATCAATTCAGGCCTCTCATCCATAGGTAGCAACTTCTTCAGTAATTGATTTCTGAACGATGAGAAAGTACACCCTCCAATGGCTCCCATGCACGGATCAAGTGTCCAACACACAATGCGCCACCACCTTTACCAGCCTCATCGCAAACTCATCTGTACATTCACCGTCATTCTGGTTGCCTTGCCTCAACACGTTCCTTACATAGTCCATTTAGCAACGTGTCATGAATTTTTTGTTGAGGGTCATGGTGGCCTGGTATGATGCTTGGTCTTCAGCTGGCATTGTTTTAATGACGGCTTTGACTTCTTTCCCTACCATGTTGGTGAATACGTCAGCATTCGGCCTGACGTCTTGATCTCTGACCGCCGCCATGAAGTCTTCAAACTCTTCTAGCCATTCTGCCCATCTGTGGCTTTTGTCTTGTGCTGGAGCTATTTCGAATGCATTTGGTCTCTGCTTTCTGATTATGGCACCACTCGGGACTGCCCTTCTTCCCCATTTAACCTGTAGGGGTGAGCAAGGGTTCATTTGCAGCTATCAGTACTTTGTGAGGCCAGGTAGCTCACGTGCCCTGCTGCTGAGGATCGGCGGTGTTAAATTTTCCTCTAGTTCTCCCCCCATCCACCTTAGTTTTCACTGCTGCTGGCTGGCTCTCTGTGACCGGCTACTAAGGCCCGCTCCAGACGCCACTGTTTACGAGAACTTTGATCTGCGTCTTGGCCCGTCCCAATTCAACCTATTGTTAATATTCACAAAAGTGCACGCAATCTCCATATTTTACATATCATATGATGCCCCTCTGTCCAAAAAAAAGCATTTTCCACATTTTTAAAACAACAAAAGATGCAAGAGCCTTGTGGGTGGTGTGCATTAGAAAGAATTAGTGGCTACTCACCAGGTCACTCGATTTTGGCATGTATCCAATCCATTTCACCTTTACACGCAAGTGTATCCACACACTTTATGAGGTGGACAGTGTTACGCATGTGCACAAAGTTTTTTTTTTTTAAAGGTCTTGGAATCTGTTAGTGTGATTGGCAGGGCATCACTGATTCAGGGTGGCTATCCGTGTTAACAATGCTGCTTAGATCCGGCTGAAATGTCAAATGCAACTGGGAGCATGACAATGCCATGCAACATGGGTTCGATCCTCCTGTCAGGAGGCTCAGCTTTTCATTCTTCACAGGTCGATAAACTGAGGACCACAAGCAGGTAATAAGTGCGTCATGGATCACGCCAACATGGATCCACACGAAGAGCTATATCAATCACCAAATTATTATGTTCTTAAACTTATGGCGTTCTATTGAAAGCACGTTGATGAGGATCCAGATGTTCCTGCACCTGTATGTGTTTTGATCCTTTTCCACAGGGGCCTTCAAGGGCACCGTAAATGATGGGGAAAGGGCCGAGCCTTGTCTGAAATGGGTGGGTTTGTGATGAGTACTATGTTTTACCTCCTTAAGTCTGTTGCGTGGCTCATTGTGAGCTAATGTGTCAAATTCAGCTTCAAGGCCAGTGTTGGCTCTGCCTCCATCACCCGTGATGTGCAGGCCCCCGTCCTTGACATTCCATAGAGTGGTCTTAGTGCGTCCCCATAAGTACCAGAGCAAGGGCAGGTGCCATGTGTGGGGAAGTTTCATTTGAGACCCTGTCCTCCTTCTTTTTAGTCGGGCCAGATATGAAGTTTATAAGACCCACATGGCACATTGGGCTCATGCCAGGAAGCCACCATGAATCGCCTTCCTGTAGAACCACACAGGTTTGTAGACTACGCACTGGCCATCTTTTCTCAATATTTGATTAAAAAGGTATGCTATACATCGGTCGTTATTGGCCGAGCCGACAGAAAACAGCGTTTTTCTTGATAAGAAACGGTGAAACTGCTATGGACAGTGCATTGCGAAGGAACGTGCAACCCCTCAGCATAGGAGTGCAGATGGGGTTTGTCAGCAATGGGGGTGTGCTACTGAACTGAAGATGTGTGCTTCTTATACCAGTTGAGCAATGTGCATCGGATTTCATGGTGAACTAGCTTAATGCCAAGAAAAGTGATGTGGTACCTGCTGGAAGGAAATGAGACGTTTTACCTGCTGGAAGGAAAGGTGATGTGGTAACTGCTAGAAGGAAAAATGACGTGGCAGCTGCTGGAAGGAAAGTTGACATGGTAATTGCTGGAAGGTAAGATGATGTGGTAACTGCTAGAAGGAAAGGTGATGTGGTAGTTGTTGGAAGGAAAGGCGATGTGATGATAGCTGCTGGAAGGTAAGGTGACATGGTAGCTGTTGGAAGGAAGGGTGATGTGGTCGCTGCTGGAAGAAAAGGTGATGTGGTAGCTGCTGGAAGGAAGGGTGATGTGGTAGCTGCTGGAAGGAAGAGTGATGTGGTCGCTGCTGGAAGAAAAGGTGATGTGGTCGCTGCTGGAAGAAAAGGTGATGTGGTAGCTGCTGGAAGGAAGGGTGATGTGGTCGCTGCTGGAAGGAAAAGTGATGTGGTAGCTGCTGGAAGGAAAGGTGATGTGGTAGCTTCTGGAAGGAAGGGTGATGTGGTAGCTGCTGGAAGGAAAGGCGACGTGGTAGCTGCTGGAAGGAAAGGCGACGTGGTAGCTGCTGCAAGGAAAGGCGATTTGGTAGCTGCTGGAAGGAAAGGTGATGGGTTAGCTGCTGGAAGGACAGGTGACGTGGTAGCTGCTTGAAGGAAAGGTGACGTGGTAGCTGCTGGAAGGAAAGGTGATGTGTTACCTGCTGGAAGGAAAGGTGACGTGGTAGCTGCTGAAAGGAAAGGTGACGTGGTAGCTGCTGGAAAGAAAGGTGCCATGGTACTTGCTGGAATGGAAGGTGATGTGGTAGCTACTAGAAGGAAAGGTGATGTGGTAGCTGCTGGAAGGAAAGGTGTCATGGTACTTGCTGGAATGGAAGGTGACGTGGTACCTGCTGGAAGGAAAGGTGACGTGGTAGCTGCTGGAAGGAAAGGTGACGTGGTAGCCGCTGGAAGGAAAGGTGATGTGTTAGCTGCTGGAAGGAAAGGTGACGTGGTAGCTGCTGGAAGGAAAGGTGACGTGGTTGCTGCTGCAAGGAAAGGTGACGTGGTAGCTGCTGGAAGGAAAGGTGACGTGGTCGCTGCTGGAAAGAAAGGTGATGTGTTAGTTGCTGGAAGGAAAGGTGACGTGGTAGCTGCTGGAAGGAAAGGTGACATGGTAATTGCTGGAAGGTAAGATGATGTGGTAACTGCTAGAAGGAAAGGTGATGCGGTAGTTGTTGGAAGGAAAGGCGATGTGATGATAGCTGCTGGAAGGTAAGGTGACATGGTAGCAGCTGGAAGGAAGGGTGACGTGGTCGCTGCTGGAAGAAAAGGTGATGTGGTAGCTGCTGGAAGGAAGGGTTATGTGGTAGCTGCTGGAAGGTAGGGTGATGTGGTCGCTGCTGGAAGAAAAGGTGATGTGGTCGCTGTTGGAAGAAAAGGTGATGTGGTAGCTGCTGGAAGGAAGGGTGATGTGGTCGCTGCTGGAAGGAAAAGTGATGTGGTAGTTGCTGGAAGGAAAGGTGATGTGGTAGCTGCTAGAAGGAAAGGTGACGTCGTAGCTGCTGGAAGGAAGGGTGATGTGGTAGTTGTTGGAAGGAAAGGCCATGTGGTAGCTGCTGGAAGGTAAGGTGACGTGGTAGCTGATGTAAGGAAAGGCGATGTGGTAGCTGCTGGAAGGAAAGGTGACGTGGTAGCTGCTGGAAGGAAATGTTATATGGTAGCTGCTGGAAGGAAAGGTGACGCGGTCGCTGCTGGAAGGAAAGGTGACGTGGTAGCTGCTGGAAGGAAAGGTGCCATGGTTCTTGCTGGGATGGAAGGTGATGTGGTAGCTATCGGAAGAAAAGGTGATGTGGTAGCTGCTGGAAGGAAAGGCGACGTGGTAGCTGCTGTAAGGAAAGGCGATTTGGTAGCTGCTGGAAGGAAAGGTGATGGGTTAGCTGCTGGAAGGAAAGGTGACGTGATAGCTGCTGGAAGGAAAGGTGACGTGGTAGCTGCTGGAAGGAAAGGTGATGTGTTAGCTGCTGGAAGGAAAGGTGACGTGGTAGCTGCTGGAAGGAAAGGTGTCGTGGTAGCTGCTGGAAAGAAAGGTGCCATGGTACTTGCTGGAATGGAAGGTGATGTGGTAGCTACTAGAAGGAAAGGTGACGTGGTAGCTGCTGGAAGGAAAGGTGACGTGGTAGCCGCTGGAAGGAAAGGTGATGTCTTAGCTGCTAGAAGGAAAGGTGACGTGGTAGCTGCTGGAAGGAAAGGTGACATGGTTGCTGCTGCAAGGAAAGGTGACGTGGTAGCTGCTGTAAGGAAAGGTGTCGTGGTAGCTGCTGGAAAGAAAGGTGTCATGGTACTTGCTGGAATGGAAGGTGATGTGGTACCTGCTGGAAGGAAAGGTGACGTGGTAGCTGCTGGAAGGAAAGGTGACGTGGTAGCCGCTGGAAGGAAAGGTGATGTCTTAGCTGCTAGAAGGAAAGGTGACGTGGTAGCTGCTGGAAGGAAAGGTGACATGGTTGCTGCTGCAAGGAAAGGTGACGTGGTAGCTGCTGTAAGGAAAGGTGACGTGGTCGCTGTTGGAAAGAAAGGTGATGTGTTAGCTGCTGGAAGGAAAGGTGACGTGGTAGCTGCTGGAAGGAAAGGTGACATGGTAATTGCTGGAAGGTAAAATGATGTGGTAACTGCTAGAAGGAAAGGAGATGTGGTAGTTGTTGGAAGGAAAGGCGATGTGATGATAGCTGCTGGAAGGTAAGTTGACATGGTATCGGCTGGAAGGAAGGGTGATGTGGTCGCTGCTGGAAGAAAAGGTGATGTGGTCGCTGCTGGAAGAAAAGGTGATGTGGTAGCTGCTGGAAGGAAGGGTGATGTGGTCGCTGCTGGAAGGAAAAGTGATGCGGTAGCTGCTGGAAGGAAAGGAGATGTGCTAGCTGCTAGAAGGAAAGGTGACGTCGTAGCTGCTGGAAGGAAGGGTGATGTGGTAGTTGTTGGAAGGAAAGGCCATGTGGTAGCTGCTGGAAGGTAAGGTGACGTGGTAGCTGCTGTAAGGAAAGGCGATGTGGTAGCTGCTGGAAGGAAAGGTGACGTGGTAGCTGCTGGAAGGAAAGGTTATATGGTAGCTGCTGGAAGGAAAGGTGACGCGGTCACTGCTGGAAGGAAAGGTGACGTGGTAGCTGCTGGAAGGAAAGGTGCCATGGTTCTTGCTGGGATGGAAGGTGATGTGGTAGCTGTCGGAAGGAAAGGTGATGTGGTAACTGCTGGAAGGAAAGGCGACGTGGTAGCTGCTGTAAGGAAAGGCGATTTGGTAGCTGCTGGAAGGAAAGGTGATGGGTTAGCTGCTGGAGGAAAGGTGACGTGGTAGCTGCTGGAAGGAAAGGTGACGTGGTAGCTGCTTGAAGGAAAGGTGATGTGTTAGCTGCTGGAAGGAAAGGTGACGTGGTAGCTGCTGGAAGGAAAGGTGACGTGGTAGCTGCTGGAAAGAAAGGTGCCATGGTACTTGCTGGAATGGAAGGTGATGTGGTAGCTACTAGAAGGAAATGTGACGTGGTAGCTGCTGGAAGGAAAGGTGACGTGTTAGCTGCTGGAAAGAAAGGTGATGTGGTAGCTGCTGGAAGGAAAGGTGACGTGGTAGCTGCTGGAAGGAAAGGTGATGTGTTAGCTGCTGGAAGGAAAGGTGACGTGGTAGCTGCTGGAAGGAAAGGTGACGTGGTAGCTGCTGGAAAGAAAGGTGCCATGGTACTTGCTGGAATGGAAGGTGATGTGGTAGCTACTAGAAGGAAATGTGATGTGGTAGCTGCTGGAAGGAAAGGTGTCATGGTACTTGCTGGAATGGAAGGTGACGTGGTAGCTGCTGGAAAGAAAGGTGCCATGGTACTTGCTGGAATGGAAGGTGATGTGGTAGCTACTAGAAGGAAAGGTGATGTGGTAGCTGCTGGAAGGAAAGGTGTCATGGTACTTGCTGGAAGAAAAGGCCATGTGGTAGCTGCTGGAAGGTAAGGTGACGTGGTAGCTGCTGTAAGGAAAGGCGATGTGGTTGCTGCTGGAAGGAAAGGTGATGTGGTAGCTGCTGGAAGGAAAGGTGACGTGGTAGCTGCTGGAAAGAAAGGTGCCATGGTACTTGCTGGAATGGAAGGTGATGTGGTAGCTACTAGAAGGAAAGGTGATGTGGTAGCTGCTGGAAGGAAAGGTGTCATGGTACTTGCTGGAATGGAAGGTGACGTGGTAGCTGCTGGAAGGAAAGGTGACGTGGTAGCTGCGGAAGGAAAGGTGACGTGGTAGCCGCTGGAAGGAAAGGTGACATGGTAGCCGCTGGAAGGAAAGGTGACGTGTTAGCTGCTGGAAGGAAAGGTGACGTGGTAGTTGCTGGAAGGAAAGGTGACGTGGTTGCTGCTGCAAGGAAAGGTGATGTGGTAGCTGCTGTAAGGAAAGGTGACGTGGTCGCTGCTGGAAAGAAAGGTGATGTGTTAGCTGCTGGAAGGAAAGGTGAAGTGATAGCTGCTGGAAGGAAAGGTGACGTGTTAGCTGCTGGAAGGAAAGGTGATGTGGTAGCTGCTGGAAGGAAAGGTGACGTGGTCGCTGCTGGAAAGAAATGTGAGGTGGTAGTTGCTGGAAGGAAAGGTGCCATGGTACTTGCTGGAATGGAAGGTGAGGTGGTAGCTGCTGTAAGGAAAGGTCCCATGGTACTTGCTGGAATGGAAGGTGAGGTGGTAGCTGCTGGAAGGAAAGGTGCCATGGTACTTGCTGGAATGGAAGGTGAGGTGGTAGCTGCTGGAAGGAAAGGTGCCATGATACTTGCTGGAATGGAAGGTGATGTGGTAGCTGCTGGAAGGAAAGGTGCCATGGTACTTGCTGGAATGGAAGGTGATGTGGTAGCTGCTGGAAGGAAAGGTGCCATGGTACTTGCTGGAATGGAAGGTGAGGTGGTAGCTGCTGGAAGGAAAGGTGCCATGGTACTTGCTGGAATGGAAGGTGAGGTGGTAGCTGCTGGAAGGAAAGGTGCCATGGTACTTGCTGGAATGGAAGGTGATGTGGTAGCTGCTGGAAGGAAAGGTGCCATGGTACTTGCTGGAATGGAAGGTGATGTGGTAGCTGCTGGAAGGAAAGGTGCCATGGTACTTGCTGGAATGGAAGGTGAGGTGGTAGCTGCTGGAAGGAAAGGTGCCATGGTACTTGCTGGAATGGAAGGTGATGTAGTAGCTGCTGGAAGGAAAGGTGCCATGGTACTTGCTGGAATGGAAGGTGAGGTGGTAGCTGCTGGAAGGAAAGGTGACGTGGTCGCTGCTGGAATGGAAGGTGATGTGGTAGCTGCTGGAAGGAATGGTGCCATGGTACTTTCTGGAATGGAAGGTGATGTGGTAGCTGCTGGGAGTAGTATGTACATGCTTTTGGGGAAACGGCACAAATGGATCCTGCTTACTTTCGAATCTTTGAAGATTTGTGACACGATGTAAGCGGTTTATGCCAGAGAAAGGAAAAGGGGGTTTCCACAGATTGTTGACGCTCTTCAGTGCGTAGGGAAAGGCTACCATAGGACTGGGAATCTGGGATGGACATAGCGCTCTCTTGAAGTCTTGAAGAAGGCTCTGGATGTTTCTAGATAACTGCTGTTTCTATCTGCCTACTGCTGGACGCCAGTTCCCGTTGGTCTTCCAGGTGTCCGGAAGTTATCCGCTCCCTATAAAAGGGATGATAAAACACATAGTTTGTTCAGTGCAAAGTAGGAGAGATGCACAGGTGTCCGGAGTCTGCCCCACAGATTCCAGACCTGGCTAGCAGTATGCTGTACAGTGTCTGTGCCAATCCGATCAAGTGTTGGGAAAGGCAACAATTTTGGGTTTTCTGTTGCATTGGTTAGGCATTTCCCATGTACTTCCATAATAGTAATACCTTGACAAAAGATGGCAACGGCTAGCACGTCGTGTTAGTACCTGTGAATATTAGTGCAATGCCTGGCAAATGCCTATAGAAGAACCAAAACTGTTGGCTTTGCCAATGCTTGTTTTTCACAAGAATACCATGCAAGGAACAGATTTAAGGACACACATTTTGCTCATAAATCAAGTGACTGAAGGCAAACTTGGTTAAGATATTTATATTACTCAGGGTCCGGTTTACAGCTACAATTAAGAAAATACCTTTTATAAGACTGCTTATTGATAAAATGTGCATCCTCTTAAAAGCACAGAACTAATTCAATGGGGTCCCAGGGATGAGTATTTGTGGTAGGGAGGGGCATGGCCCAAAAACCCAAACAACTCCCATAGGCTGTGTGTCCCTCCTCATCTCCCATCTCTCTCAGATCTTTATTTCCAATAAAAAAAGATTTGACTTATAAGCAGTGTGTACAGCACCAAGTAAAACTAAAAAGAGACCGAATGAAAAGCTGGAATCTAGTTTTATGCACACATTCTCAAAAATATGCATTGAGCAGGGGTGTGGGGCGAGAGATGCCTGTTCTCCTAACCTTCAACCTAGGACCTCATATCCTGGTCTCTGGAGCCAAGGACCATTTTTACCTGTACTCAGGAAGTGGGAAAGCTTTATTTAGCATGCATTGCTGAATCTATGCATCTCTGTGGAACTTTAAATGGACCCCACCTAGATAGATACAGTGGTGTAAGGGAGCACTGAACCTCTAACAGCAAAATGAGCACAGGGGGTCTATCCCGGTCTTCGGTTGCTCGTGGTATGAGGCCCTCTGTCTGAGGTCATTGCTAGAGTCGGATCCTGCAGGGCCAGTGACTGTCGTATTTGTTGAATGTTTGTCACACAGTACCATAAAATGGTAGAGTTCACACCATTACACACCATAGATCTAAGACTTGAGCAACAAACTCCACCAATGTGGAAAACGCCAGCTTGGTGCTTTTATTTTCAGTTTTAGTATTTAATGGAGTAGAGACCTTGAATTTGTATTATTTAACGACCACTCAGGCCATTTACTGTTTGCTCTTGACCAAATGTCCCTGTATGGTTTCTACATTGAGTACCCCCATGCTCCCTTGTTCCTGACCTAGGCTTTCCTTAATTAACCCGATGTTTTTCACTACATCTCCTTTGCTGCCAGATTGTTCCTGGCTTGCACTCCCCTTTTTATGAAAAACTATCGCTGTCTCTCTGATCACTATTTTCAGTTTCAGACCATCAGCTCTAGATCATGAAGTCATTTTCTAGGAAAAATATGCATGCTTCTTATATATTTGTATTCCTTATGGAAAACGTAATGTCTCTATTGTATTGTGGCCATCCTGCTTCTTTCCACATTTGGTAGCCTGTTGCTGGATTGCCTCTAAGTATGTTTTATTAATCTCTAGATTTATTGGAGACACACTTTCACTGATGATCTATACATTGGTAGCAGAACATTCCTGTATCTGCTGGTTATACCACCGGCTCGCTTATCACCCTACTGCTCCGCTCACCTTCTCACACTGATCATCCACTGTGACTACCTGAAAGCCTGTTGCACCACACAAGCATTGCCTGAAATATGCAGATTGTACACATTCTCCGCCTTTGGCTGCGGCTGGGGTTGCGCAGACCCACCAAGAGAGTACACTTTGCTAGCATGATCTCTGCTTTGCCATCTGAGTCCAATTTATTCTTCTTGACTAATTACACCAGATTGCAGCCCAGGCGGGAAGCCTCGTTGGCGTCCCCCACCACCAAAAATGACAACCAAAAAAATTGCATGTTACAAATGTTGTAAATCTTATTGTAACATGTTACAAATGTTACCGTCAGCAATCACTTGGTAAATAAGGCGTTTGCAAGCAGGGTAGCGGCAATAGCAGGGGATGGGGTGGGAGTTTTGAATACTGTGTCTGACTATTTCCCACCGGCCCCAGGGTGCTTCAACGTATTGGTCAGCGGATCCCTACCATATCCCATGAACTCCTGAGAGCCCATCCCCATGGCGGGCCAGGGAGGAGGGCTTGCCTTGTCTTGTGACATGGCCTGCTGTTGGCTGTGCACCACTGGAGGTGATGTTGTCTCATTCATCTGATCAAAGCCTTCCCTCCCCATGCATCACCAGGTGCCACTCCCAAATGCCTGCATCACCGCATGCATATAAGATCAGAACAAAACCCGGATATTATAGGGGCGCGGATGAGGAATAGGTCTGGTGTCTGTGCCGGTGCAAACTTTCAACTTGAATTTTTCAACCCTGCCAGTGCTGCTGCCTCCCCAGCCAATTCTGTCTTGTTTAGTTTGACAGAAAGAGGTGTAAACAGTCAGTCAAACAAGCACTGGCTTGTTGGTAAAGTTAGTACTTCTTTTCGACTCCCGTACATTGAATTAACATCACCCCATTTTTGTGTTTTGCTGAATGAATGCTAGAGTGCTCTCAACATGCCTTTTAAGGACTGATACTGTGCAGTCCCAAACCGAATCCAGCCCCTCTAGTCTAGCACTGGCTGCCCTAACTTCTTACTGGTAGTGAAGCACGACCACCATGCAAATCAAACTCTCTGCAGACTCGAGCACTACCACTTTATTTATTTTGTACAGAGATCGGTCGCACTGGGGCATAAAATTGTTTCGGTCACCAGCGAAGAAGTGGCCCACCATTGCAAATCGGAATGTATTCCTTTTGTGACGCTGTTTGAATAGTACCCAAGGGGGAGGTTTTTGATAAAATGTGATGCAAATTGTACATTTTGAAGAATATTTATTCAGCAACACTGGCCAAAACTATTAGCCGCACAGTGAAGTAATTCATCAAACTGGCCCATATTGGCCAAAAAAGTGCCCCACTTTGACCCAAAAACTGGCCTACCCAACTCAAGCATTTTGTGTTTTTTGGCTCGGACATGGGCCTATTGCCCCTCTAATGCCCTAATCCAGACCGAGCTGAGATCTACCACAAAGTCACACATGCACTCTGCTCAGAAGCCATGAGGCGCACCTTACCAGCTATGAAGGCGCACGTGTACCAGTCTTCCCGAACCGGGTCCCACACCGGCACCGCATATTCATTCGACAAGTTTAGGCATCCTGGGGGTTAAACAACCACATTGGCTTCAAGCATCTGATGACAATTATTCGTTAAAAGAAATGCTAGTGCTGGAAAATGGCTGCCCTGGTTACATGGAGTGACGCATTCCTTGTATATATTTTCGTTATATTTTCTTGTGGTTTACAGTGCTACTGTTGTGCATGCTCCTGAAACTCTTTGCGGGAAGTATCCGAAAAGGGCCCATAGAGGTTGCTATTTACGGACCTCTCTATTAAACATGGCTAGGCAAACAGCAGATGACGGAATGACTTACATATATCAAATATAAATGCATACATACAGCTATCCCTCCGCATGAAAGACTGGAATTTTCATCTCACAGCTGGTCACCGTCAGCAAACATAGCTGAAACAAGCTGTGCTGTCCCAGCCCGCACCCAAACTCAACCCTCTGCCCGCCCCCCGACAGCTGGAGTCATGCCACCAGCACCCCCTTACCTTATCTGCAGCTCGCTGCTGGCTGGTACTCGTCCTTCCTCCGACCGCCCAGGACCATGTGCTCTCTGGCCCTGCACCAGCGGCTGTAGGGGCCGCTCGGAGCCTTACCCTGTGTTGGAACAGCAGAGGCTCTGGGCACAGCGCAGGCGGGTGTGTGACCCCAGGACCGTTATTATGCCATCTTGGTTGGTTGGCACCTGCAGTGGCAGCCAGGCCCACCCAACAGAAGTGTAAGACTACTGGGCCCGGCTTCAGGCTCAGGGCACCTGCCTATGTCCTGGCTGGCACTCAATTCCTAATAATTATGTGCGCGTCAACTGACACGGGGACACTCACAGACTGCCCAATTAATCAACACCTTGTGTGCCGTGCGCCCAGGCCTGGTGCCTGCTTGGCTGGGAAAGCAACAAGTGTTGCTATTTAGCTGAGGTTGCTTAGCAATACACTGCACATTATAAAAATCAACGTGGCTGCCTAGTGCGGCCTGGCTGGCTTTGCAGGAGCACCGCAAGCTCCTGCATGAGATAATGCAGAGGCTGGCTGCTGTGGTCTCTGCTTGCAAGTGCATGCTCATCACCACTCAGTCAGTGGGCCAGTGGCCACTGGCCCGCCGCCCGGGTTGCAGTGTCACTCAGTCACTTAAACGTATGGTACTACCTGTGATGGTGTGGGGCGATGGCAGGCCCCACCGGTAGGCGCACACACACACACACACACGCAGCGCACGCTAAGAGAAACGCCGGAGACGTGTTGCTGCTCTGATCTCGGGCGCGAACTGCCGGCCGGGACCGTCTTTATTTCGTTATGGGCCGCACATGCGTAGAACTGCGTATTACTACGCAACATCCCTCCTTTTTTGCCAAAAAACGAACAGTGATCAACAGTATAACTTAACAACATATTCTTCACCCATAAGTGTTCCAAACACGACCTAGATGCCTAGGCAGGGTCCATGATAAATTCTTGGAACCTCTGCGGCGGCTTCCGCCCCGCCCGGCTCGGGTACCTGCGTGCCTCGGCCGGAGGCATCTCTTGTGTCCCTTGAGTCTCAGCCAGTCCATCAGGTCTCAGTGGCAGTTCATCGCTCGGTTCAGGTGCCGGAGGGTCGACTTCATCAGTTTCGGCAGACCCCACTCGCTTGAAAAACGAGACATTCCGGGTGACAGTTCCACGTGCGTTGGCCGCTGTGACCATCGAGCCCTTCACATGTGTCACTCCCAACGGCTGGGTTTCGTAGGTTAAAGATAACTTTCCTTCTGCTCTTCTGTTTCGCACCAATACGGTATCCCCCACCGCAATCAGCCTCTCCGAGAGCTTCCTCCGGGTCGTTTCCTTTTCATTCCTCACTGCCCTCTCCGTTCGCACTTGATCCTTTTCAATCTCCCCCGGCTGGCGGCCTTCCATTTTGGGCAGGAGCCCTCTCAGTACACGCTTGAAGAGCTCTTCAGCAGGGGCGACCCCGGTTGACTGATGGGGGGGTCGAGCGGTACTCGCGAAGGAAGTCCACTAAGTTGCGTCGGAGGTCTGCGCCGCCATCTGCTGATATGCGGAACACTTTGTTTAGCGTTCGCATGAAGCGCTCTACCTCCCCGTTTGCCCTCGGCCAGAGCGGTGTGACTTTCCTATGGCGTATTCCCCTCTCCTCACAGTACTGAGCAAAACGTTGCCCCCGAAATGGCGCCCCATTGTCTGAGCAGAGCTCCACCGGGAAACCATGCGTGGCGAACATTTTCTCCAGCGCCATGATGGTGTGGTCACTCGCCGTCGACTCCACCAGTTCAACCTCCGGATAGCGGGACCATTGGGTGGGCTGCTTGGGAGGGGATGCACCGTCTCACGAACTCCTCCACTCTGCCTTCCAGGTCGGGGAACCAGACCTTGAGTCTCAGTCTTGCTTTCATCTTGGCCATCCCTTGGTGCCCATTGTGTGCGAGCAGCAGAACCTTGTCAACCAGTGTTCTTGGGATGACAATCTGGTGACCCCTTAGCAGGAGGCCATCCTCGGCTACCGAGAGCTCATGGCGCGCTTTCCAGAGGGCCTGCAGGTCTTTCTGAGCCCCTGGGTTCCTTCGTGAGTTGTCCTGGAGTACCTCACGCCATTCTCCATTCGCCATGGCAACCTTGATCCTTGCGAATGTCTCGTCCCTGTTGGAGTCTTCGGCGATCTCCTGGCGGGATAGGGCAACGGGCAGCGCCGATTCGACCGCGAGATGTATCGCTTCAACGCCGTCTGCCACTTCCACTGTGTCTTTTGGCCTCCCCGCACCTGGATGGCGGGACAGGTAGTCTGCCGGGTTGTCAGGCCCTGGACGATACAGCAGTTTGACCCCGTACTCCATTAACAACAACATCCATCTCTCTATTCTAGGTGGCGGTTTGGATGATGTTCCGGACAGGATCGGGATGAGAGGCTTGTGGTCAGTTACCACCACGACCGGTTTTCCCAAGATATATATCCGGAAGTGCTTGCACCCCGAGAAGATGGCTAGAGCTTTCCTCTCGATCTGAGAGTACCGTCTCTCCGTATCGGTGAGCGTCATGCTGGCATATGCGATGGGCCTCATGGTTCCTTGATTGTCGGCCTGCATGAGGACAGTCCCCAGTCCTACGGGGCTGGCATCCCCGACAATTTCGGACTCCCGATCCGGATTAAAGTATGCCATCGTTTATTGTTCCGATAGGGCACTTTTGATGTTGTCGAAAGCCCTCTGTTCTTTCTCCCCCCAGTTCCAGGCGATGTCGTTTCTGGTTAGCGCTCTCAGGGGCTCCGACAGGGAGGCTAGATCGCGGATGAAGCAACCACAATACGTCACCATACCCAGAAAGCTTCTGATTTCGGAAGGTGTTGTTGGCGGGGTCGCTTCCCGGATATCTTTCACTTTCTCGGGATCAGGTGATATGCCCCCGCGTGAAAGACGAATCCGAAAATGTCCAGGCTGTCCCTCAAGAACTCACACTTCTCTTTGTGCAGTGTCAACCCTAGGTCACGCAACCTCACCAGTGTGTTTTCCAGGCGCTTTAGGTGTTCAGCTTCGGAGAAGGCAAAAACCAGAATGTCGTCCGACATGTTTATCACTCCCTTGAGTCCGGACAGGGCTCCCCTGATGGTGTTCTGAAAGACCTCTGCCGCAGAAGAGATACAAAAACTGAGTCTTTTATATTGATATAACCCCTCATGTGTCATAAACGTCGTGATGTATCTTGACTCGGGGTGGAGCTCTAACTGATGGTACCCAGACCTCAAATCCAGTTTTGAGTAGACTTTCGCCCCTTGAAGCTCCCCAATGATGTCGTCCAGGGTGGGTGTTATGTGGCGCTCTCTTTTGATCGCTAGGTTAGGAAGCCTCATGTCCACGCAGATGCGTACCGCACCCGGTTGTTTGGGCTTCAGGGCTACCACGATCGGGGAGACCCACGGGGTGGGGCCCTCTACCTTCTCAATTATGTTCTTGTCTATCAGGGATTGCAGCTCGCGTTCCACCTGTGTCCTCAGATGGAACGGGACGCGGCAGTGCTTTAGAGCCATTGGTCTCACGGACCCATCGATGTGGAGGCGTATTGGGTCAGCCTTTAGTTTCCCTATTCCTCGGAATATCATTTCAAAACGGCTCAACAAATTATCCAAGTCGGTGTGATAGACTGCAAATGAGAAGTGTACTAGGTCCAATGCCTCAGCCGCAGCACAACTCAGAAGGGAATGCGGGCTCACATCCGTGACAAAGAATCTTGCCCTTATTCTACTTTGTCCGTGAGTGACTGGAGCAACGAATACTCCTTGGATGGGAAGCGGAGTGTGTCCTCAGAAAGCATATAACCGTGCTGTGGACTCTGCTAGGCCTGGTGGACCAGGGAGTGCGTTGTAGTGTTCCATCGCCAGCACACAGACGGACGCCCCAGTGTCTGTCAAGACCGGTGTCGGTGTCTCCCCAATGTTCACTGTGCACTTGGGTTGTCTTCTCCTGCCTGGGCCTTCAGCTATGCTCGAGATGAAGAAGATTTCGTCTTCCTCCTCCTCCTCCTCGACGATGTTCAGGTCCTGTACGCCTTGTTCAATGGATGATACACCCCTCACTCTCCGAGCGCCGCCTCTGGCGACCCTTTCGGGCCCTCGCGATGCGACGACAGGTGCTGATGCCCTGCACACCCTAGCATAATGTCCTGGGGTGTTACACCGTCCACAGGTCCTCGATTTGGCTGGACAGTCGCCCGCATGTGGCAGGTCATACCCGCAATATTGACACGAGAGGCCATTGCTCGGCCCCCCCGGGTTATCACCTCCTCTTGACGTCCACCTTGACTTTCCTGGGTTATTGCGGCCAATTACAAAAGCCTCACCTTCGTTCCTCCCATGCGTGGCTGCATCCATTTTCGCACCCCTCGCGTCAGCCAGTTCGTAGGCCCTTCCTGTGTCCAGAATCTGTTGTAGGGTCAAGCCTGGTTCCCTCAATACCTGCCTCCTCAGTTTAACAGAGCTGCAGCCCTGCAACAACTGGTTCCGAACCCTCTCCTCTTCATTTCCCCATCTACAGGAGCTTGCTAGAACTCTGAGTCGTGCACAGAATTGATCCAGTGACTCTTCCTCTCTCTGTCTTTCCGCACTCATGACGAATCTATCAAAGTCTACATTCGCCATTGGCAGAAAATGATCACGGAGCGCCAGCTTCACTGCTGCATACATCGCCACCGGAATGTTCAGAGAGTCATATATCTTGTGCACCTCGGCCCCTGCCGAGTACACCATGATTGCAATTCGTTCTTCATCCTCCGTGATCCCCGAGGCTGTGAAGAACATCTCCAACCTCTTCACCCACAGGAGCCATTTAGGCCCCAACTTGGAAGGTGGGCCCACGGTATCGAATTCGGGCATGGGGGCCAGTGTACTGCTCACCCTGCGAGGGATGGGGGCAGGAGCACCATCCTGTTCATCTTCTTCCCCTATTTCCTTGCGTGGTACTTACAGGAGTACGTTGAAACTGCCTCTAAGACCGGGCCCCGGAACACCCTTGGCGCAGTATCTTCACTGGTGCCACTCTTTTCTTCTTTTGATTCTGTTGTCTTGGCAGAATGCCACAACCTTGCGGCTGCACAGGCTGTGGAGTGTCCAAAAATTCACTGAAACTCGGTGTGGATTGCAGGTGGCGCACGAGCACCCTCACGGGCCACAACCACTGCGTTCTGTGCTCGATCCAAAATGGCTGCCGGCCACAAGTGTGAGCCCGTGCCGACACGGAGCAGCATTCTCCTCTCTGGATGCAACTGGAGCGGAGGACTGCTCCCATCCCATCCTCGTCGCCAGTGTGATGGTGTGGGGCGATGGCAGGCCCCACCGGTAGGCGCACACACACACACGCAGCGCGCGCTAAGAGAAACGCCGGAGACGTGTTGCTGCTCTGGTCTCCGGCGCGAACTGCCAGCCGGGACCGTCTTTATTTCAAACACGCATGCGCGAGCCTCGTTATGGGCCGCGCATGCGTAGAACTGCGTATTACTACGCAACACTACCGCAATTAAAAACAGTCAAAGATTATTTTTTCACACTAATTCGCGCGCAGCGCCCCCTAGAGCGTACGGCACTCCCTAGAGGCCGACATGTCACTGATGTCAGGCAGCCGCCTGATCTGCCTGACAAAGACCAGCCCTGACTGCACCCACTTAGATTTAGTGCTGTACTTTACTGCTGGAGCTTGAATACACTCGGGGTTAGTTTGCTCAGTCACCCATTAATCTAATTGAATATTCATGTATTTGAACTGATTTAGCATACCAAACCATCAAGGAAGTAAAATAAAACACAGGTATACTCACAATTGAAGACGGCGTTACAATGCTCAAAAAATCTGAAATGTGTTATCTAAAAGAAGAGATCTCTCCCTGCCCCTGCAGAGAGAGCATCAGAAAATAGACCTATTAGGCCATGTGACTCTTGCAGAGGTGTTTAATTAAAAGACAGAGTTTTACTTTGGTTCCTGAAATTAGCGTCCAAACTGCGGCAGGAATCTTGTGGTAAAAGTAATGAAACCTGCAAATGGAAGGGGGTAAAAAAAAACTCCAAGTTGTTTTGCAACAATTTCAATGTATATTGAGGTATTTTTACAGCATGCAAACAGGTAACCCACGTGGCCCAGTGTTGCTTGGGCCGGTATAATGAAGCAGTCTATTTGAATAAAGGGCTCAGTCATGGTGTTCATGTTTCTTCAATGGAACGTGAGCTTCACCAGCTT
The DNA here is from genome assembly GCF_040938575.1 of Ambystoma mexicanum. Classification (NCBI taxonomy): domain Eukaryota; kingdom Metazoa; phylum Chordata; class Amphibia; order Caudata; family Ambystomatidae; genus Ambystoma; species Ambystoma mexicanum. Next base: position 431,472,243 of record NC_090925.1, on the reverse strand, counting down.
GTTCTGCATGCCTCTTTAAGAGACGTGGTCACGGCCACGTCAAAGGGACGTCCCGGGTCGCACGCAATTAGTGCACCAGCAGTCCAGGACAATGATATCTGTCTTCGTGCGTTCCTTATTCACAGGCGAGAAAATACCTTGTATGCTCCCCTCCCGCCTCCCTAACACAGCTCACAGTAAATTAACGTGGTCTGTGGCTGACCCATACATTATCTTGCGCAGAGCTCCCCTGGGACAACTAGGCACACTGTGCCATTGCCCACTGGGCCCTCTTCTTCATCCCAGTCCAACAAATGAGGTGACCCCCCCCTTCCCAGACAGGATTTCGTATGAATAAAAAACAATCAAATACTTACTCCTCAAATAAGGGGATTGTTCCTAAATCTACATCCCTTCTGGATAAAAGGAGCAGCCTCCCAGAATCGGTCTGTTGTTTTTCCCTACTGTGACAGGCGTGTATCCATCGGAAGGCCCCGTTGAGGGAGCAGCAGTCGTCCTTCACCTTCTGCGGTTGTCCGGATGCCCACACCCGGAAGCAGTTTGCAGCTTTTCGGGCTTAACTCAGAGATCTGCACTGAGAGTCCTTCAGTGGCATGGATGGGAGCAGGTGAGTGAATCCTACTCTGTTTGTGAATCGCGATGGAACCACACTCCAGGTCCTGCACCCAGTCTCACTCCAAAAGGGGGGTGGGTGGGGGCTCTCTTCCCCGTTACCATTGGAGGAGCAGGAACTGTCATTTACCCTGGCGGGACGAAATGACCGTGTTGGACACAGAAGGGACAATCCCCTTCCTCAGCTGCCTAGGCCTCCTCCCCAGGTTTTCATGCCTGTTGATGAGTCCAAACTCCTCCTCATTGTCATGGTCGAGGAGACCCTGGACAGGAGGTTCCCCCTATGGCTACAGCCCCCCACCACTGCTTCCTGAAGCCCTGATCCTGTGGTCCTGAAGGTAGAGGGGGACGAACCGGAGGAGGTGGAGTGAGTGAAGGTATGCTGCTAGAGAATAACCAGAGGGTGAGTTATATATCTCTTGTTTTTATTGCTTTATTTCTTTGTATGTGGCAAATGGGAACTATATACCAGTTTCCTCTTCTAGGTCTGTCACAGAGAAGGTAGAGAGACCCATTTATTTTTCTTTTTTTCCTGTCACTTACAGATTTCACATAGCCATACACCAGCAAGTGTATTTTGGCGTTATGAGTATGAGAAGCCCCACCTGAGAGGGTGTTCCCAGTCTTAAGGAAGGTGGCACAGCTACCTAGCACAACTGAAACGGGTTGACTTTAAAGGTGAGCGATCCAGTTATATTTTACCCCGGATCAAGAAGGTTTTTTCATAGTTATCGTTTGGAGGAATCCCTATAAAAAAATCGAAAATAAAAAAACAAATAGTAGATTTGACAGAATTTCGGCTGAACAAAATAAACATTTCAAACATTTCGATCAAATCTACCACTTGATGCAATTATAGTGAACAAGGGGATCAGGAGTTGCAGGGGTGTGTGCTCCGCACCCTTGTTCACTACAATCACCTCTGGGATGGCGGGGCTGTCTACCGGGACCTAAATGAAAAAGTTGAAGGGAAAAAAAGGACCCTGCAGCACCAGTACCCATGCATGTAAGTGAAGGAAACTGGCATCACAGAGGGAGGCGGTGTCGGAGGCTCCCTGCGATGTGTGCCGTCAGGCACCAATAGCCGCTGTGTGCCGTAGTAAATCTTTCATATAGTGATTAATGCCATTCTTTGTCCTTCACCTTGCCTTGTTACAGAGTGTTCGCAATTTCATTCATAGCGAATAGAGGGATCGGGGATGGACCGCTGTCCCTACACCTTTGCCCAGATGTAACTGACCCAGGGATTTCAAACGGAGTTCCCTGACCATCTGAAAATTGACTCCCTTATGCCCTGTGCCACAATCAAGACCTCAGTTTCATCCGAGGAATCCTCTCCTCCTGACCAGGTGGATCGGAGGGTCGAGGGATCACTAGAAAAGGCCCATGCTGCCTCCACCTTTCACATCTAGGGTGGGATTTATGCTGCCTGTCTTTCTCAGTCGGTGCTCAAGGATTTTCAGGTTCCCTTGTCAGCTATGGAAGAGGGTTCAGACGTGGCCTCCTTGGTGGATCTTCCAAAAAGGAACTGATATTTGCCTCTGATATTTTCTGTGATATCTTGCGTGCTATGGCTTTGAGAGAGCCCTCGATGGTGGCTGTCAGGAAGCAGTTTTGGTTACTTAGCTGGAAAGGGGAGGCTTCGGAGAGGGTGATCCTGCTCCACCACCCTTTTTTGGGGTAAAAGCTATTTGGCCAAAGGATGGGGCCACTGGTCAGCCATGCCTGGGAGGGCTCTGGCCTGGCCCTGCCCATCAGATCTAGAGCAGGCCTGTCTCTGAAACCCTATAGATAACTGGGAGAAAGCCAGCTGCGTGGCTTTCTCACAGGTGTGGGACCGGAAGGTTTTCGATGACTGGGTGTGCACAGTGGTCAGAGATGGGCTCGCCATCGTGTGGCTTTGGCCTGGCACATGAATGGGGTGGTTCCCCCTGATCCAGGAATAATCTCTGGGACCTCCCTGGTCCTTCCCCCTCCCACTTTGCACTGAGGCTCACTCTTCCTCCCCAATTCTCCCCGTCCTCCCTCCACCTTAGGATGTTGAGGTTGAAATAGCTGGTTTTATGCAGGAGGGGGTTTCCCAGGCCTTGGCTATTGATATTCGGGGTTGTCACAGGGCTTCTACTCTCAAATCCTACAACAGGTAATGGTGGTCCTTCTCAACTTGGTGCTCTCTGGGGGCGTTGCCTTCATTTGTTCTCCTCTCCTCTGTTGATTCTGGAATCTTTCAGGGAGGGTTTTGAGTTCAGACTCGCTGTGTCCTCCTTCCAATCTCAATTGACAGCCATTCGGTCTTTCAGGAAACCTTGCGGGGGTGTCAGATAGGCAGAGGTTTTGGCAGATTGTCTCTTTAAGAGCTTCTCATGGGCTCTGCCTCCTGCGCGTCCTCCTTGCCCTAACTGGTATCTCTTGTTCTCTCCTGCCTGCTGCTGGAACCCTTTGAGCCCCTGGGGCCAGTTGATTTGAAGTTTCTTACCTTTAAGAGCATGTTTCCACTGGCCATTACATGGTTTAGGCACGAGGCGGAGCACGGAGCTTAACTTTGTGTCCTTCAGTACCTACTGTTCATTCTGGCGGGGCTGGTGTTTTGTCCCTCCCCTGCCTTCTGCCCTAAAATCTTCTCTGCATTCCATCTGAACAAGCATTTAGTGCTTCCTTCTTTCCATGATGTGGGTTCCATTCCATGGATGAGCCCCCTGCTCCAAGCCAGCGGGATGTGTGTTGGGCTCTGCTTACAAAGCTGGAAAGGATGGCCTTCTTTCGGTCTTGCGACTCCCTGCCGGTGTCTTTTGGTGCAGGACACGTTGGGGCAAAAGCCCTCAGTGGCCTCCATTTCCTGCTGGGTCAAGATGATGATCCTGTTGTGTTCTAGATGGCTGGTCTCCCTTCTCCCGGAGGAGGGTGCAGGTGCCAGGCGGGTAGCCACATCCTGAGCGACCTTCCAGGGGGTCTCCATCTGGGACATTTGTCGGGTAGCCACATAGGCTTCTAATTCTACATTTGTCCACCACTACCATCTGGAAGTTCCCGGGGATGGCTCTGTGTTTTGGTTCTGCTGTTTTGAGTGTCCTCCAAGCTGAGTGAATTGCGTTGTACTGTTAATAAACTCACGAGTGTGCAGTACTTTGTTTGATTTGGCTTGTTTGTTTGACCAGGCCCTGCTTGCCATGTCCTCATTGGTTGTACTGGGACGAGGAAGAGGGACGAGGGAGTAATGGCCTAATTACTTACCAGTAATCTTCATTACCCTTGGTCCTACTCCTGCTTGTCCCTCCCACCTGGTCGGAGGAATGGGGGTCCTGTATGGAAGTCTTGGAACGTTAACAGACCTGTAAAGAGTGAGGCGGTTACTCTTATTCAGAAGAGATGCAGGGGGAGGAGCTCTCTCCCCCTTTGGAGGATGTATTTTATTTGTTTTTTATTCATACGAAATTGTGTCCGGATGTTGGGTGGGTGATGTCATTGGTTGGACTGAGACAAGGAGGTAATGAAGATTAGTGGTGAGCCCATTCTCCACTGCAGGTTGTGATTCAGGCAGGAGGCAGAATGCAGTCAAAGCCCCAGACCAGGATTCCATGCAGACAGTTGATAGTGGAAAGCAGGAATTGAGTAAACCCGTAGTGAGGCTCAGTATATCAGGGCATGCGCCTCAGAAGCTGCCCACTAGGGCACTAGGGAAGCAGGATTCAAGCCCCAGCTGTGTAGCAATCCCCCTTGATCATGTGTCAATCGGAGTCCTGGGTCCAAGATGCACCTCTTCTGAGACACAGGTGGAACAGCAAGATTCTCGCCATTATGCTATCCCAACATTAATTGGGACCATCTCATGGTGAAGTGAAGGCAGCCAGCATTTGAGGCGGGATGCCGACTCTGAGTGTTGTTAATGAGCTTCAAGTGGAGCCCCACAATGGTTACAGCAGTGTGTGTGTGCAGTAGTGAGGGCGCACTATGCTCCAAACCCTGGCTAGGTGTGATCCCATGGCTCTTAGCAACTAATTAGAGAGGCAGTGCCTGGAGGAGTAAAGTATTAGCCAAACCTATGCGAAGGTAGGTATTTCCTGCTTTTTAAGATGGAGGGTCATCATACAGTAGGAAGCCTGACCCAGGCAATTGGTCATGATATTGGCATAGTGGGATAAGGCTGCCATCATCTGGAGCATAGCCAAGGATTTCTTTCCCCCCTGCCCAGGTTCCATTTCCATCCTCTCACAAACCATCCATCCTCTTTCACTGCTCCTCCCTGTCCCATGCTCTGTGAGCGCTGTACCTATTACCCAAAGGCAGCCCTAAATTGTCATGGAGAGCAAGTACCCATGCCCCGTGCCATTGAGGATGGTGCTTCGTTTCCTCCAGTACCTCTGCTAATGGCAGATCCAAGGTGAGTGTAGCGTGTCCGACTCCTGCAATCGCTGTGACCACCCTTGCCGCCTTCCTGTCGCAAGTGCACGATGATGTAACATGCAGCCTCTTGGCTGGGAGGTGGGCCACACCTGAACCCCGATCTAATGAAAGGCTGCGCATGCCCCATTTGGATAGGAAAAAAGAACAATGTTAACATTTGGACAGTGGACCCCCCTGCATCTGAAAAAATAAGCAAAATATACATAAAGATAATAATACCAGCCTCAACGTTCCCTTCTGTGCCAGACAGGACAACCCCAAATCCCATTCCACACCACTGAAGTCTGGCAAAGGTAGTCCAATCAATGAGTGTAGGCAATGAAAGAGAAGTGGCTAGTCCTATATTCTGTATGAGGGCTTTGGTCTAGTGCTTGAAGTAGAGGTTTCTCTGAGAATATCTGTACCTGGGCTTCAACTCTATGCTTGTGAGGATGGCTTTCGTAATTAAGTGGTCCTCAATGGTTCCATTGTGGTCTGTCCCTCATGGACTACCTTAAATACAGTATGACAGACAGTATAGTAGTAAGATCGTGAGCTAAAGACTCTGGGTAAGGCTCTTGTAACCAGGACTCATGTCTGGCAGAGAGTCTCCCAGGACCCCCTTTGTTATTTGCATATTTTAAGTAACTTTGGGTCTCACCCTAAGTTACTAGGGGAATCCAGACGTGGACCCCTTGCTCACTATTCTTAGAGAGGCACAGCTACACCCTACTGATGAGGTTCAACCAGACTGAAACACGTGTCTGGGGTTGCTGTCGGTACTCTTGTTCAGAGGAGAATTGCCTAGCATTTCGGTGCTGGACTGCCCCAGGGCAGGACAAAGACTGATATGTTTAGGATATTTCTCCTCTGTGAAAGATAGTGAGCTAAAGACTCTGGGTAAGGCTCTTGTAACCAGGACTCATGTCTGGCAGAGAGTCTCCCAGGACCCCCTTTGTTATTTGCATATTTTAAGTAACTTTGGGTCTGTCACTTTTCAGTAGTGCAAAGTCACTTTAAACCGTTCAAAAATTTCCATGAATCGGGCCCAATATATGTTAAAGAATGTTTGGTCACCAGCAATGGTCAAAACTACTAAATGCACTGTGAAGTAACACATCAAACCAGACCCACTTTGACTGAAAACATCTGGCCCACTAGCATGGTGAGCCTGCACTGGCCTAATGCCCTAAAGGACAGTCCGACCCTGGTGTCTGACACCTAAGAGCCAAGCCATGATAATAAAAATGCAGATAGTGTGTTCATGGATATAGCTCATGCTCTGTTACTTCCTGCATTTTAAGATTTTATTCCATACATCACTTACTGACAGCAAGTCCACAATTGTAAGGCATGGGGCACAGAGACTTCCTATTATGCATAACCCATTTCCTATATTTCCCATACAAGGAGAAAAAACAGTAAAACACTACACCGCCTCCCAGGAACCCTAGACTAGCATGGTGCATGCACCGATCCAGAACCCCCAGCAACCAAGGCTCATTGTAACTTAGTTCCTCCCTCAAACGTCTTCTTTTCCTGTTGGCCCTGGAACGCTTCGCTGAGTAATTGCTTGAGCTGCACTCATGATCCTTTTAGTCCTTCTTGATCTCGGGTGAGCCTGATGAGCCATGCAGATTTGGCGCACCTGGCTTGTGGGGGGAAATTTCCTAAATATTGCCTTCAGGAGGGACACACCAGCAGTTCTGTGTGCAGCAGTGTGCGCTCCCCGTTCCTCCATTTTGTTTTCAGTCTTGTGAGGCTTATCGCTGGGGATTTGGAAAAGGTCCCTGGCTTTCGCATAGCAACCCTATGGTGGCATGATGAGGCTGATGTGCTTTGGTTGCAATTATTTCCTCGTGTTTGGTCCAAACTGGGGGAGTTAAACTAGATGTTTGTGGAATTTGACACCGTGACTCCGCATAGTCCACCCTCATCCACCCTCATCTGAAACTCCTCCTTTTGGTCAACGAGAGGCAGTTGAGGCTTTTGAGACCCCTGTCCGTGAAATCTGGAAGGATGATTTTGTAACTGTTTTGGACAATTGTGTAGGTATTGCTGTTGATAATAAATGCATAGATATATTGGTGTCTTCTGCTTTGGATAAAAGTGGTGCCCCTCCCTTTTGATAATGTCATTTTCCTTCTAAGCAAAATGATAAAGGATGTTCATCCTTGGGCTACAGGGGTACTGTGAAAAGGAATCACCTTTTTGACTCAAAGGTTCATTGTCTTGGTTCACCTTCATTGAGCCCCTATGTGAGTGATGGACGTCTGTCTAGACTCTAGACTCTAGAGCAAGCCAACTTTTGTTTTGTTGCCCTGCATACATCGTCTGGGGATATGCGAGGGCTCCCCCCTCTTATGGGTTCATTTATGAAGCTGTTTTCCCCTCACTTCTCACCCTCAGACACTAGACCATTATGATGGCCCTGCTGGGTTTCCAGGAGTGAGGGATCCTCCTGAGAAATGGATGTTTGATCCACTCAGTTTAGTGAGGATCATACCAAAATAGAGAACGCCCAACATTTCGAAGCTGAAAATACCGACATAGATCCATTTAGTCCACTCAAATTCTGAGGAATGGACCTCTGTATCTCATATGGCAGACTATGCCTCACACCAAGCTGGGACTATAACAGAAGCTGCTAGCGGGGGTAAAATTGAAATGCAGGGTTCCAGGCTCGCTATTTCTAGTAAGGCTGTGGTACCCGAGTTTTTGAGCCAAAGATAAACATGTTCATCTTCAAATATGGCCGGGATAAGAGCAAATGCATGGATAGGGTACAGCACACTTGCCTCGTTCAATTACTAAATACAATGGGCTCTCGTATTAAAATTGACGGCAATGTTGAACTTTCTTTGGTGAGTTGATAGTCTATTGAAACCAAGATTTTGAGTGGATGGGATCAAAAATGCTTCATATTTTGGGAGATGCGACCAGATCAATGTACCATGAATGCTGCCAGGTCAGACCATTCAAAATAAGGTAAAATCTTGGGGCACTGGCTAAATCTCATGCAATTGCATGGGTAGTATAGCTCAGTGGTAACACGCTTGTCTTGGAAGCAACACAACACACAGCAACACAGGTTCAAATCCTGGGTCTGCTCTTAGAAACCTCTTCGGTATTAAGCGCATTGTATAAAAACAACTATAATAAATTAGAATTATAATGTCCATTTGGAAGTGCCACTTTTGAGGATGATTTAGAAAATGATGTGAATGCATTTTCGTCCCTTGATAAAGCAAAAGCCTGACTCAGAAAGATGTTTCTCTGGGTGGCATGGCTGTCTGTGCTATCAGACCCTCAGTGTCTATTGAGGTTTCTCGCCCCAGAGAAATCATTTACTTTCCAACCATCAAGGTTTGGGTTATTCACCCAAACAGGGCAATGGTTTGAAGCAAGACGACACAGATGGTGCACAATCGAACCAGTTTGAAAACAGGTACTTTACTTCTCTAGGAACCAGTGCGGTGGAGACTTTGTTAATTTTTACATGATTGCTATCGCATCACACAACATCAGTGGGTTTTGAAGATGGTCTAGAGTTTAATGGTAGAGTAAATCTGCCTACCAGTTTAGTCAAAATGCCTGGTTCTCTTACATTTTTCAAACGATGCAGACATGCTATTCCCAGAAGATACAAATGATTCTCTTGAAAGGAGCAATAGAAAAGGCTTGTCTCCACTCAAACGGCTTCCTCAGCAACCTACTTTTTGTGAAGAATAAGGACCATGGTTGCAGACCAGTTGTCAATGTAATGTGATGTAATGTAAGTGGTCTGGTATAGTGCCTGACTGCCACTATTGGTGGTCTCGCTGTGCTTGACCCTGTAAGGGAAAAAGGAGCGTGTGAGGGTTCATCAGTGGGAAAGTGGGAAAGGCAGATTCAAAACCTGTGTTGTTGATGGGTGCAGGTCGGAGGTACCCGGTTCCCAAGTGCCAGTCTGTTTTCTATGGGTTTTGCAGGGGAAACATGGGAGTATGTTATCCTTAGGCAAGAGCCCAGGATCTGATAGACTACAATGCTGTGGGTCACCTTAGCCGCTGATGTGGGACAGTGCAACCGAGTTAACAAAGAGAGCTTAGTCGTGGCTCGGTTAGTATTAATGTGCTAACGGCTAGGCCTGTGTCAGCCTTCTATGGGAGTTTGTGTGGTAGTGTAAGGTTGTAGGAGATTTTAGAGGGGTGCCAGTTAGGGGTGTTGAGAATAGGCCTTTAAGGGCAAAACAACATGTAACCCTGCTCTTCTACCCCTTGTCATTTGCAGACAGATTCCACTTCTCTAGCACGCAATGCCACTCCCCTCTCCTCTCTCTCTCTCTCTCTCTCTCTCTCTCTCTCTCTCTCTCTCTCTCTCTCTCTCTCTCTCCCTCTCCCCCTCTCTCTCCTTCTCTCTCTCCCCCTCTCTCTCCTTCTCTCTCTCCCTCTCTCTCTCGCCCTGTCTCAAAAAGATACATTTTACCGAACAAAGAAATAACAAGCATCCGTGATTTGGCAGAGGAGGGCAGGGTCGGTGTGGAAACTCAGGAATTACCATAACCTGCTAAGGCTTCTGGGAGGCAAGAATTTAAGGTTCAATAGAAGGGCAGCTCAGAATTTGAAGACCACAGCCACCCCTTTCACCTTCCTTAGTATGTTGGATAGCAGACTGAGAGATGCCGCAAACCCCGCTGTAACATGCTCAGGTGCTATGCTCAGTGTCTTATTGGGCAGGGCATTTGTCAGGCGTTCGTCAGGGGATTATATGATATGATATATGATATGATATGGTATTCATATCGCGCCTATACACAAGTGTTTTAAGGTACGACGAGGCAAGGGAGGGGAAACAGAGGGAAGACAGAGACAGCAATCATACTAGGCTATGTGACATTGAGATCACGCAAGTGCGGTGGGAGGGGAAAAGTGCGGAAATTGGTTTGGGCAGGCACTGGCGTAACAGGGGCCCCCGCAGCCACTTCAGTATGGGGGGCCCCGCCAGCACATGTCCTGGGTGGGGCCCCACTGGTGGGGAAAAAAAAGAATATTTTCTTTTCTTCAAAATAAAAATATCTTTTTTTTCTTTTTGAATTTACTCTGCATTCATAAAGAAATGATTTCTGTAACAGAAATAATTTCTTTATGAAGGCAGAGTGACTACACAAAGAAACATTCTTTTTGAATTCCGAGGGCTCCGCCCTCCCCATGGCATGGAAGACCCTAGGCTGGAGACCTCCATGTCATGGGGTGGGGGGTGCCCTATGACTTCAAAAAGAAATAGTTTATTTTTGAAGTCACTCTGCCTGCACAAAATAATTACTTTTGTTATAGTTTGGTCCTTAACGAAAATAACGTCTTTATGAAGTCGGAGTGACTTCAAAAAGAAACAATGGGCCTCATTACGGGTTTGGTGGTTAGCGTGCCGGTGCTATCAGCAGGTTGCCGCTGGACCCGTAATGATTTACAAGTTCCCGACTTCCCGGTAACACCGGGGGATTACAACCCCGGCGCTCTGGGAAGTCAGGCACCGGCAAATGGTAAGAACCCATTTCCATCGTACTCTATGGGAATGCGGACCACCGTTAATAATGGTGCCAGCGCTTCCGTGAAAACTCTGCGGGTGCATGCCGTTCTGCCCGGCAGGTCAACCCCCCGCAGAGATGTAATGTGCCAGTCCGGAAACAACAGTGTCAGTAATCTTACCGGCACTGTTGTTTACAGACCGGCATAGTTGCAATGAGGCCCAATTTTTTCTAAAGTATTAGGAATCCCCTCTACCCCATGACGTGTGCGTGTGTGAGTATATGGTGAAAGGGTGAACACTTAAATGTATAGGTGTCTGCCTGGGTGTGCCTTTATGGTGAAAGGGTGCACACTTAAATGTATAGGTGGCTGCCTGTGTGTGTACGGTGAAAGAGTGTACACTTAAATGTATGGGTGGGTGCCTGGGTGTGTGTACCTGTATGGTGAAAGGGTGCACACTTAAATGTATGGATGGCTGGGTGTGCGTGTGTGTATATGGTGAATGGTGTGTGTGCTTTTGTTCAGGGGCGCAACAAAACCTACATTTCGGGGGTCTAACCCTTCAAATGTTGGAAGAGGCGCTAACTTCATGGGTGGTGGGGGAGGGGCAAACGTATTTATTTGGGGCATCTAATTTTTTTACGCATTTTAGTCATACTATTCTAGTGCAGCTTCAATGTTACAAGCAGTTAACTCTCTTCTTTAAGTTGAAAGCACCCACTTACGGACTGCTGTGAGAATGAGTGGTATCCTGTTCCCTCTCTACCCTTCCAATCACTCCCCTGGCATGCAAGTATTAAACCCACATCACGATTTCAATTGCCTAAAAAAATGTGGCATTTCAATGCAGGTACTAACAGTGAAATGTGTCATGTTAGTAATTGTTGGGCTCTTGTTAACAGCAAAACTCAGGTGCCATTTAACATCTGTGTCCTGTTATAATATATGATATGATATGATAGTTTATTTATATAGCACCTATACACAATGTGTTTCAAAGTGCTTCAAGGGAAGGGAGGGAACAAGGGAAAATACAATGACATTCTTACAGGCCATGAACAGTAAGGATGTGAAATTAACTATCATACTCAGCCTGACAACATTTCAGATAGTGCAAGAGCTAAGACATAGATAAGGAAGGGAGGGGGAGAGTGGGAAGGAAATGGAAACAAACAGGCAACTACCGTACTAGGCCTGACAACATTTCTGGTAGAGCAGAAGAAAAACAAGAGGTGAGGGAGAGGGGTGCAGAAAGGTAGGGGAGGAACAAAACAAGCGACTATCATACTAGGCCTGACGACATTTCAGATAGTACTGGAGCGGGTGTGGGGTTCTGTCTGGCAACTGCTTGAAGGTCAGTCAGGTCGAGTCAACATAGCCCAAAATCTCAGGGGGGGGCGTGCTGAATCCCAGTCATCTCAATGGTGTTGCACTAATACTTGTGTTTAATGCCTTGATTACTCATTACTCCTAGCCCTATTCTTCCTCGTCCCAGTGTGTATGAGACAGTACTTGTGTATAAGGCCCTCTGCCTCATACAAAAGTACTGGGATGAGGTAGAGGTACATGGAGGTAATGCCCAACTTAGCTACCTGTAATCCTCATTACTCCTAGTCCCACTCTTCCTCATCCCAGTATTTAACTATGAGGCAAAGAGCTTCATATGTAAGCTCTGGGACAAGGAAGAGGGACGTGAAGGTAATTCTGGGCCCAGGAGCTGATTTTGGAGGTTGGGGTAGGGTTGGGGGGGAGAGGGCATGTGTGGGGGGGCAGGATTGTGCAACAAATCATAATGCCTGTCCATGATCAGGCTAAGCAGGCATGATATGTGGTATTAGTGGCTAGAGAGGTATTTTGGTGCAGCCAGTCTAGTCATTCCTCAGTTTGGTATGACTTTTTTTTAAACTGGGCATTTCTGATAAAGCAGTCCTGCTAAGTGAATTAACTGGCTAGACTGCCATTTGGGTGCTACCAGTCTAGCCATTTCTTACTGCAGCATTGTATATTTTTCTGGGCATCTGTGATCAAATTATATGATATATGTCATTTATAAAGCGCCTGTACAGAAGTGTTTCTAGGCGTGACAAGACAAGGGAGGGAAGATAGAGGGAGGACAAGACAAACGATCTTACTAGGCCTTGTGTCATTCAGATCGTGCACGTGTGAGAATAAGAAGTGCAAGGGGAGAGGGAGGGGGGAAGTGCAAGGGAGAGGGGTGGGAAAAACAGGGCAGCAATGCTCTGAGTAAGTGCAGCCAGGGCAGCGCGGCTCTGGGTAGTGCAAGAAGAACAAGGGACTGTAGGGTTACAGTTACAGCCCCTAAGTGCGAGGTAGGCCGAGAGGCAATGCAAAGGTGACTGATCAAGAAAGAGTCTGGACTCAGTGAGAATTTGAGGGTAGCCAAGCAACCAGTCGGTAAGCAGATGGGTAGGTCAGGTAGGCCAGCAGGGGAGAGGGAGAGAGAAAGCAGAGGAGAAGAGGAAAGTTTTGAGCTGCTTCCGGACCTTCAGTTGGTCCGGCTCAAGTTTGAGAGGGGCAGGGCTGCTATTCCAGAGGGAGGCACCTGCAGAGGAGAGAGATCTACCCACCACTTTCTGCCTGGAGAAGCATCTAACCCTTAGAGAGTTGTAGGTAGCTGAGCGAAGGGATTGAGAAGGAAGATATTTTGGACGAGAGCGTTGGATGTAGTGCGAGCCCCAGGCCCAAAAAGCCTTGTGGACAATACAAAGGGTCTTGAACTTGATCCTTGCAGCAAGTGGGAGCCAGTGGAGAGATTTCAGTGCTGGAGAGATATGATCCCTGGGCTTGAGGCCAAGGATAAGTCTTGCAGTCCTGTTCTGGATTAGTTGCAGAGGGTGGAGAGTAGAATAAGGCAGATTGAGAAAGAGGCTGTTGCAGTAGTCCAGCCTAGTGAGAACGAGGGCTCTGGAGAGAGTGAGCTTCTGGGGGAAAGTGAGAAAGGGAAGAGTCCCTTTGAGGAGGAGCAGCTGGTAGTGGGACTTCTTGGCGACATCCGAGATGTGAGGAGAGAAAGAGAGAGTGGAGTCAAAGATGACACCAAGGTTGTTTGCCTCACAGGAGGGTGAAGGAAGAGGGCCCAAAGCGGGCAGCCGGAGTGAGAGAGGGAAAGCAGGGGCAGGAGTCCAAATGAGAAGGATCTCCATCTTACTGACATTAAGGCACAGATCGTTGGAGGCACACCAATCCTGAATTGTGGATATACAGTCATGAATGAGCGAGAGAGGAGAGGAGCCTGAGGGGAGCCTGAAGGATAGCGCAGTGTCATCCGCATAACACTGAAAGTTAGAGGAAAAGGTAGAGATCAGGGGGGCAAAAGCGGCCAAGTAGAGGTTGAAAAACCATGGTGAGAGGATGGAACGGAGCGAAAGGGACCAAGTTGGACCTGGGAGGGTCTGTCCAAGAGGAAGGAGGTCAGCCACTCAAGGGCCTGATCCGTGATGCCCAGGTTCTCATGGAGTCGATTGATCAGGATTGATCAGGATGGCGTGGTTGACCGTGTCGAAAGCAGAGGAAAGATCCAGGAGGATGAGGACAGAAGGAATGCTGGAATCAAGGTTAGAGAGCAGATCTTCACAGGTGTTCAGGAGAGCAGTTTCCGTGACTCTGGCAGCTCTGAAGCCAGACTGAAGGTCATGGAGACAACCACCAGATTCTGTGTGGAGAGTAAGCTGGGAGATGGCCAGCTTTTCCTACAGTTTGCCCAGGAAAGGGGTGATGGAGATTGGGTGATAGTTTGCCGGGCAGGCGGGATGGGCAGGCGACTTTTTTGAGGAGTGGGTTCATAACGGAGTGCTTAAGGGGAGAGGGGTACATTTCAGTGGCGAAAGAGTGATTACAGAAATCGGATAAGGCTGGAGCGAGGGTGTCAATATGGTCCTTGATGGTTCTGGTGGAGTGGGGGAGCAGGGGAGCACCTGTTTGGATGACACTTTCATAGGTCAGACTTGTCTAGAAACCTTGTCGGGTGCTTTCAGAGAGAAAGAGAAAGGAGGAAGAGAGGTAGAGATGGCCTAAGGGGGTCCAAGAGAGACAGAGGGAGAGGAAGGGGAGATGGAGGACAGGATATTCTGAGTTTTAGCAGAGAAGTAAGATGACATAGCCATACAAAGGGCCTGGGAGGGAACGGGAGAAGTAAAGACTGCAACAGGATTGACCATTTTCTTGCAGATTTTAAAGAGTTTGGCCGTGTTGCTAGAGGCCACAGACTTGAATGTGTGTTCTCTTCTTGATGAGTGTAATTGCTTCGATTGGCATTTTGGTGCAACCAGTCTAGGTATGTCTAAATATGGCCTGGTATGCTTTACTGTAATGTTATTATGTGTCTACTTAGTGCAGCCAGTTGGACATGTTTTCATTGTGGCATGGCATTTTTAATAGCAAAGCATTAATGTTCCTGTGCACTGTTGGTGACTTGCATCTATTGGATTGGTGTAACCCTACAAAACAATTGCAAACACTCTGGCTTTTAGACATTTTTTCTCAGGAAGTGCGCTGTACATTATATTAAACACATATTTATATCTTTCTCCTAGTGCAGTGTGCGGCATATCCCTTCAGCAGCACGTTTGTGTGTATTGCGCAAGCGTGGTAATCTATGCCGGCCCAGAGAGAGGCGCGATCAGTGATTTGTTGCCGAGTTGGGGGGGGCCCCCCTCAGCATGGCTCGTAGGGGGGCCCCCACATTTTGTGTTACGCCACTGTGGGCAGGGGTTTCCCAGAGCACTATCCTGTTGTTTCACACAAGCCCCAAACTCTTCTTGTACCTTCCAAAATGAACCCCCTCCTCTTTCTACCAATAGCCACAACTCCACCGGTTTTGACGCTTTTGATAATTTAATGGAAAAAAATGGGTTTCTGATTTAAAGACATATCAGATTTGAGATCATTGCCCTGCATTGGGACATTGTGCGACGTGGCCGATAGACTTATCACTAGATCTCCAAGATGCTTACCTCAAATGAAACTGTTTTCCCATTACAAGCATTATGACCAATACAGATGGGGCTCTTCTGTTTTTCAATTCACAGTTCCTCCTTTTCTCCTTTCATCGCTCTATGTTTTTTTTTTACTAAAGTCTTACATCTGGAAATGAGCTTCTTCAGAGCCAAGGATGTATATAGGCTTGTTGATTTAGTTTGGTGAGATTCTGATAATGTGCCACAATCTCAGGGAGTCCCTGTTGCAGGACTGGGACAGTCTGGATGATTCAACGCATAGGCGTTGTGATAAACTGGAAGAACCCAGATATTACTCCCTCTCAAACGTTGGTTTTCTTAGGCTCCACTGAAAAATATTCACTATTGAGTTGAACAGAATTCAGGGGATAACTGAGGAAAGGAACAACATATCCCTACTGGCCCCACTGTCACACAAACCAAAGGCCGTTATCCACTGGTGGTTCCCAATCATTGACACCTGGAATGGCAGAGCCATTTTCAATTCTAGGCATGGTTTGCTGTTAGAACCGGATGCAAGTCACCTAGGTTAGGTGACGAAATGTGTCTGAGGTTTGGCTGGGGATCTATGTACTTGCAGAGTCAATGCAGAACATGTATTATTTTGAGATGCTTGCTGGCTCCTTTGCAGTTCAGTGTTTCTCGAAGGTCAAGGTTCATCTGGTGAAGCGCCTTTGCATAGACAACACATCAGCAGTGAGGTTGGAGGTCAAAGTAGTTTCACTGCGCACATCATTAAATCACCCTTCCCTGTTCTGCACTCTACCCCAGTGCAAAGCCCATACCTGGCCTCCTGTCTCCACCAAACAACACTTTGAGCCTCATTACGAGGTGGGCAGTAAGGGATTGCTGGCACCGGTAAGGGCACTGGTGCCGCTAATCCCTTACCACCCTACTACAAGTTCCCAATGCGGGTCCTTCCTTAACGCCAGGTTTTACCAGTCATCAAGGATGGGACCCGCAAAGGGATACCGGAGTCAGTAACGGTACCGCAATTTGCGGTACCGTTATCGCTGCCTTCCCCCTTCCCATTGAGCCGTATGGGGGCTCAAATGGGAATGGGGAATGGCTCTGGTGAATGGGGAATTACCGGTCCCTCCGACTTTGGAATGGACCGGTAATTGCTCCATCCACCAGACCGGAGCTAATAGCGCCATGGCTGCCTCCAACCTACTAACGAGGCCCTTTGTTTTCCAAATGTACTATCAAAATTGAAAGAAACACAGCGAAAGGAAATGCCTCTTAAGATTAGCCATTTCAGTCATTGTCCACACAGCATGAGGCTTTATGCTCCCCACCCTTTTTTATTCATCCCTAGGTGCAGCTCTTCGGGGGCATGCCAAGCACCATAGTCACCCCATTACTCACACACAGATGTGCCTGCAGCAATCTAATGTTTAAATGCAGAAGACAAACGCTGATCGCTGTGGTGTGATGGTTCAGAAATAGACTTTGGGCCTCATTACAAGTCAGGCAGAATGGGTTAACGGGCTCTGCTAATGGTGGCGGGCCCATTAACACCATTCCGCCTGATTACGAGGTCCCCTCGGGGAACCCGCTAAGGACGCCTGGCAAGACCAGGCGTCCTTACCGGGTCCTGCGAGGGGAAGAGGGAGCTAACAGCTAACAATGGTCCAGTCGTAATCAGCCCGTTGTTAGCTCCCCCCCCATTACCATTGAGCCCTATGGGGGCTCAAATGGGAATGGGGAAGGTCTGGGTCCGGGTACCTGGAAGGAGGAATTACCGGGCCCTCCAAACTCGGAAATGCCCGGTAATTCCCCATTCAGGGAACCCAGACCTGGACAACCCAGACCTGGACCCGGACCCAGTTTTGGTTGCAGCCATGCCGCCGGCATGGCTCCCGCCAAAGCCGTAATGAGGCCCTTTATGTTGCAAGCAGGAAATTGAAGTAAAGGGAAATAAAGGTGCTTCAGCAAGATAGTTCAGTGAGCTAAGGCACCAGTACATTACCTGAGGAAAGGAATGCTGTACCCTTTGGTTTCCGTCCACCCTGGTTGAGATACATCAAGTATATGAAGGTACCTAATTGAAGAACTTCTCAGACCCGGCAAAAAACTTTTGGCGATTGTCTCCCGCACAGCAGATCAAAGTTATGGCAGAACACCTTCCAAGAGACTGCAATCATTCCAAAGCTGTGTGCTATCCGTTGTTTGCACCAGTCTGAGTTTTGGCCTGAGGAACTGGGAGTGTCTTCTTCACAGCTGTTTATTTCCTTCAGAAAACCCCATCTTCCAGAATGATCCCAGACTCTTTCTGTCCTTGATAGAGGTTGATGTTATCATGCTCTGTGATCGCGGAAGTATGTGTGCGATGACTCAGAGACATTCTGCAGTCAGCAGATGTTTCCAGTGAAGCATTGTTTTGTACGTTTGGTGTGCATACTTTGTCTGCAGTCAGGGGTGTTGCTAGATCTGGAAAAGATCTGGGGCTACGCTAATGTCGGGACTGTAGGGGTTCACATCTAGATATCCATCTGGTTGTAGCCCCTGGTATTCTACCTGGGCCTACAACCAAAAGACCCGGGGCTATAGCCCACCTAGCCCCCTCCCAGCAACGCCTCTGGCTGCAGTTATGCATCAGCTTCGAACATGCACAATAGAAAAACTACATGTGGTGTGTTAACATTGTGCTTACTTCTAGTTTTATGATGGAGAGTCTGGATTTTACTTCTAGTCTTATGATGGGGATCTGGATTTTACTTCTAGTCTTATGATGAGCAGTCTGAATTATACTTCTAGTCTTATGATGGGGAGTCTGGATTTTACTTCTAGTCTTATGATGGGCAGTCTGAATTTTACTTCTAATCTTATGATGGGGAGTCTGGATTTTACTTCTAGTCTTATGATGGAGAGTCTGGATTTTAATAATGGCAGATATGCAAGTACTATCCCACCCCTGCTTCCCTCCCTAAATGGGGTGTTTCCCTTTTATTCTTTTTCACCCTCTGGAAATTGGGGCACAAGT
The DNA here is from genome assembly GCF_040938575.1 of Ambystoma mexicanum. NCBI lineage: Eukaryota > Metazoa > Chordata > Amphibia > Caudata > Ambystomatidae > Ambystoma > Ambystoma mexicanum. The sequence continues at coordinate 431,453,782 of NC_090925.1, read as the reverse complement.
GGACAGTTCTTTACTTATTGCTGCATTATTACATGAGTGTCATTCCTTCTGAGGGTCCATGTACAGAAAAGATTCTGACGTATTGATGGCGGGGGCTCCAGGCAGGGGCACAGCGTTAGCCTAGGGCTCATGGGATACATCACGTTTTCTCTTTTCCTTGATGCTTTGCAAAATAAAAGAAAAAAGAAAGTGAAATGTTGCCACTGATGAAATCTTGACTCTCCTGCAGAGGACTAAGAGTAATCAGACTTACAAATCATTCTCTTAGCTAGATGTCTACTCGATCCTTACGTGCTGGCCCTCACCAACGTAGGCCATCCACGATATGTGCCTCAAGTACTTGGGTGCCAGACTGGTGGACTATAGTTGAAATATAACATAGAATCAAGGAAAAGTGTGACAGCAGAACACAACAGGGGCTCATTTTCGAGTTTCCCCATAATTACCCAGAAAGGACCTGTTACGTTTGCACATTGACGTACACAGGTCCTCTCCGCGTAATTTTCAACTTTTGCACAGCGGAGTGCGATAATGCAATGTAAAAAGGTTGCATACTCGCAATCCTTTTGAAAAATGAGTAAACGCCACCTGCAACGTATGCATGGCAGGCAGCGTTTCCGATGAATTCCTAAGGAGCTTGACCGTTTTTTGATGTAGTAAAAAGCAGGCGGATTGCATAGGAATCCACAATATTTGCATCAGCATGAAAATGAAACTGGTCAAATTCTTGAGTATTTGCACGGCAGAGAGGCACCGTGAGGCGGAATCATAACTTACTATCCGCCCCTCCTCTCCCCTCCTCTATGCCATTAAAATGGTTGGCAAATGGTTGAAAATGAGATGCACTGTTAATTTGGGTCCTGATTGATGGAATTATTCGCGCAGGAAATAGGGAACTTGCGCGCCAAACTGCATGCAAAATCCTGTTAGTCAATTCATGGAATTGAATGCGCTGGACTTTTCCAGGACTTGTGTGGAATTTACGCAGGCTTGGCATGTCTCTGTGAGCCGTCGAGCGCCTTGCCCGAGGCACCACGCAGAGCATGGGCGTGGCTTGCGCAGAGGGCTAGGAAGGGGCGGAACACAGAAAATGGGGAAGAGCATGCAAAAAAGTGGGCAATCCAAGGGACGGCCCGCGGGCAGTCCCTCACACGCCCACAATTGCCAAGTGACACGTATTCATGGAACCATCTGCGCAGCCTCTTGGAATAGAAATGGCCACGCAAATCTGTCTATTTCCATGCCACCCGAATGCAGGCATAAAGACATGTGCACATAGGAATCACAGCGGTGGGTTTGCATGTCAGATTTAGGGGTAAGAGTACGCAACCAGGGTTCAGATCTAGCGTAGAGGTGCGCGTACACAGTGTAGCGGGGTGCAGGAACGGTTTACAGGAGTTTGCACGCAGTTTTTCTGAGTGTAACCCGAGTTATGAATTTTCATACTCATGTTGTCCAGGTGCCGGCAAAAGTTCCGGGGGCTCCTGTGCAGGGTTCTGGAGATGAAGGCCTGCTTGAGGGGGAGCCTACGCAATGTTTGAAGGGTGCATGTATTTGCACCAGGGAGAGCACGCAAAGGTAACTGTTCTGGCTGTTTAAGCTTTGCGTGGGAGCGTGTCTTGAGCGTTCCGGGTGCCACTTGTGAATTTGGTTACTTTGCGCAGAACATTGCATGAATACGCGGGGCACGTGTTTTTTAGTCTGCGCATAGGCTCATGCAGTGTCGTTGCCGGCGCTCAGCAGTTGCTGGAGAAATGCGCACTTTCCCATGAATCGGGGCCCTAAATGTGTAAGAGTCATACGCACGACTTTCACACATTCAATTAACAATACGGCTTGATGGAAACTGAGCCCCTTCGAACTAACGTCAGTTGCACTGAAGCAGACATTGGGCAGCCTAGGGCAACAACTAACAGTCTATACTACAGCATAGCCTAAAATGCTATGTTCCTTACAGAATTAAGGGCCTAATTCATGCAGCGTTTTCCAATGAGGTTTTGCCATTATAAAAATGCTTCTGTGAATTAGGCCCTATGTGACAACTCTGCAGCAACTGCTAGCCAAGGGGGCCCAAGAAACAAACTCTGACAGTGAGGATGGGAAAAGCTCTTGAATAAGGGTATTCACATCTTTTTCACACATCAAAAAACAGAGCATGGGTATAGTTAAAAAATGATACAAAACTAAAGTTGCCACTTCGATGGACTTGTCATGCGTTACTTTCTTTTAAGCCAGGTCCCTTTTTGTTGTCCTGTGACAGCCGATCTCACTTCAAACGACCTGTATATTGTTGTGGAATAAAAGGTGAAGCCCTTTTATTCCAGTGCGCCTTTGTGTCTGAAGATCTCCCCGTGCGCGTTTTCCTTTTGTGCTACCGTTACACATTGGACCTATCGGACAATTGCAAGTGCAGCTTCTTCGTGAGAAGCAGCCGAACAATTCCGCGCTGCGCCCACCTCTGCGCTGGTGGGTCGAAGGGGCCTTTATTTTAACAGCTGCGATATTCTCCCATGCGCAGATCGCGCCTCTTCTCAGCATCCATGGGCTCACCAGCGGGGGTGAATAGATTGCCATGCTTTTCTCTTAAATAATCCCAGGGGAGAACCTGAGAGAGACATTTAAATCAATAGCCTTGCGCCACTTGAGTCGATTTTCAATCGAAAATTCATTCTTTCAAGTGAGTAAAATAAAAAGATAGCCTATTGCTCTTTGGTTTGCCTGCAGATTAAAATGATTGTGAACGCTTGCTTCCACGACATGGAAAGGGCTGCCATTTCATAAAGCAATCATGTACTCTCCTAGTGTTTAGGAGGCGTTTGCCGCAGTGGGCAAGAGCTGTTGCACAAACGAACGGATTTGTCCACCTGTTCCTCCCCGGAACTTCCACCAGACTATCCTCACGAGCAAAAATGCGAATGAAGCACAGAAAATAACATTTTTTTTTTTTTTTTAAGTCCTGCCTCTGTGCGGCGAGGGTAGATTCTCTAACGGCCCCCATGCAAAGGCAGTAGCAGATTCTGAAAAGGTTGACACATCCTTTCATCTTTCCCAGGTAGATCAAGGAAGTACCCTTCATTTGGGCTGCATTACTGTGACCTAATGCAATGGTACGCATTTGAATGTGAAAAATGATGTTGGGCCCGAACTGGGCCTCGGCACGCACGCTTTAAAAACGACACAGGAACCTGATTCCGGTTGACCTTCCCTTTATTTCTCCTCTCACACACTGCCCTGTTCCTTCCCTCGTCCTTCCCTTTCCTCCCACCTCCCGCTTCCTCACACCATCCCAAGTCCCTCCTCCTTAAAGGAGCGCCTTTCCTTTCACCAGGTAACACCCCCCCCTCGCTTAGCATGCGAGTTCCCGGGTTACATCTGTTCGATCAGGCGTTGAGGTTTCCTCATTGCGTGCTGGGTGCGACCCAGTGACTCACGGGTTTCGCCCGACCTTTCTGCTTGTGGTGCTTCATCTGGCTCTCCATTGTCTTCTTCCTCTGTCCCCGCTGCCCGCTCTTCTCTTGGTTCTGGTTCCTCCATGTATCGCTTGCCGAAGGAAGAGGCATTCCTTGTTATCTCTCCGTGGTCTCCTGTTGTGGTTGCCATTGGCCCTTTTACAGCTGTTACTAGGAGTGGCTCTGTGTTGTATCGGGGGTCCGTCTTCTTTTGTTATCTCTGTCGTACTATGACAGTTTCTCCTATCGGGAGCTGCTGCTCCCTGGCTCTTCTCTTTCAGTCCGCCTATTCTCTGGCCCTTCTTTTCTTTTCTGCATCTCTTTCCCAAATCTCTGCATCCTGCTCCGGGGTGTAGTCTTCCACTTGGGGAAGGTGGTTCGTGGTTTGTACTTCACAATGAGCTCTGCGGGTGTCCGCCCTGTTGTCTCCTGCTGTGTGTTCCTGTAACTCCGCAGCATTTGCCATATTGCTTGCGGTTGCGACATTTGGTCCATCATGGCCTTTTGTCTGGTTCGTTTGATGGTGGCCATGAACCTTTCCACTATACCATTGGCCTGTGGCCACAGTGGCGTGACTTTTTGGTGGTGGAAGCCTAGGTGACTGGCAAGTTTCCAAAAGTCCTGTCCTTGGAATGGTGGGCCGTTATCTGTCTTCACTGTGGTTGGGATTCCCCATTCACTGAACAGTTCATTTATCACTGCGGCGACATGCTGGAATGCCATCGATTGCACATGCTTGATGAGGGGAAACCGGGAGTACTCCTCTACTATGACGAGTAGCTGTCCCCCTTCTTCTAGTGGGCAATAGAAGTCCATGGCTATTCTCTGCCACGGCCCGTCTAGCAGAGGTATGATTTGTAAAGGGCATGGGGGGGTTTCTTGACGCCGCTTTCTGGCAGGGCGCGCAGTGGGTTAGTGCATCCTCCACAATGGTATCCATGAATGGGAACCACACTTGGTTGCTTAGTATTTTCTTGGTGTTCTCAACCTCTCAGTGGCCCTCATGGACTGTCATCACCAGTGCTTTCCTGAGGCCTTTGGGGACTGCTAGTCGGTTGCCTCATAGTAGTATCCCCTGTCCTGTTGTAGCGAGCTCTCTTTGTATCTTTGCCAGTCTCCTGAGGTCTTTCTTGTCCACCTCTAACTCTGTGAAGCGTTCTGTCTCGAGGTGTTTCCACCTGTTCTCATTAGTGAGGTATAGAGGTGCCTGTATGGTGGGATCTGCTCTGCTCCTGATGGCAAATGCTTCTGTGGTGATGGCAGGCGGAAGGGCCATTATGGATAGGTAGGAGATGTAGTCTTCTGCTTCCTGTATCATGGTGTTTTCTGTTTCCCCTTCCGGGTGTCGGGATAGATAGTTTGCCGGGTTGTCATCCCCCCGGTTTGTGAATGATCCTGTAGTCATACTCTTGGAGTCTATTGCCTCAACTTTCGATGCGAGGGGGCGTCTTGGAGTTGCCAAAGAGGGATAGCAACGCTTGGTGGTCAGTGATGAGGGTGAACCTCATCCCTATGATAAAGTGATGACATTTCTCACACGCCCATACAGCTGCCAGGTTCTCGTGTTCTGCTTGGGAGTAGACCCTTTTGGTGGGTGATAGGGCCCTGCTGGCATATGCAACGATGTTGTGGCTGTCCTCGGGGTCTGCCTGTGCCAGAATGGCACCGAGGCCAACAGAGCTGCCGTCAACTGTGAGGTCGGTGTCCCATATTGGGTTGAAGTACACCTGTTGTCAATGGTTAGCCAGTTCCTCTTTGATGGTGAGGCAGGACTTGTGGCATTGCTTGTTTCAGTCGAACGGCGAGTCCTTCTTGAGGATGTTCTAAAGGGGGTCTGTGATGGTGGCATAGTTTGGGAGATAACGAGCACAGTAGCCCGCCATCCCTAAGAATGATCTCAGTTTGGCTACTCCAGTGGGTGCATTCAGGTTGACGATGGTGCTGATTTTCTCGGGGTCGGCTGTGATGCTGTGACTTGACAAGATGTGGCCGAAGAAACGCAAGCTGTGTTTAATGGCACACTTCGGTCCATGAGTGTGAGGCCTGCGTTCTGAAAGATGTCGCACACAGCCATCAGAGCCTTGTCATGCTGTTCTTGGGTGGCCCGAAGATGAGGATATCGTCACTGTAGTTGAGGGCATTGAGCACTGGGGATATTAGTCTGCGTATCATCTCCTGAAAGATTTCACCAGCTGAGGAGATTCTGAAATTGAGCCGCTTGTAATGGAACAGTCCGTCGTGGGTTGCGAAGGTGGTGATTGGCCTGGAGGTGGGATCAATTACCAACTGGTACCCTTGGTTAAGGTCCAGTTTGGAAAATCGAGTGACTTGGTTGAGCCTCACCAGCATGTCCTCAATGTTGGGCCCCGGGTGTCTCTATCTTTGGATGGACATGTTCGGGATGCGCATGTCCACGCAGAGGCACGGCCGTCCATTGTCTTTTGGGATGACAACTAGGGGGGCATCCATGGTGTGGGACCTTCTACCCTTTTGATGATGTCGTTTTGTAGACGTAGCTGGAGTTCACGTGTAACCTGTGCTTGGAGATGGAATCCAACCCTGCGGGGTTGCTGGGGTACAGGGGTGATGTCTGAGTTGATGTGGAGGCTGATGACGGTGTCTTTCAGCCTGCCAATGCCTTCAAATAACTTCTGGAATAGGGTTTTGAGTCCTTCAATGTCCAGTGTCTGGTGGGATATGGATTGTACGATTTTTGTGCCCGGCGGGAGGCCCTGGATGACTTCTGACTGTTCATATTGAATGTAGATCAAGGCAACGGCCCGGGCAGTTCAATAGCTGAAGAGGCAGCACCCTATTGATGGATTCTGTATCACGTGAATGGCTGTGGACACTATGCAACCTCTGTGGGTTAGGTCAGAGTGGAACTGGCCTCCGACTGTAATGGCTGTTCTGCTCCTCATTGGGAAATGTGGGCGTGGGATTTACACAGTGGATATGCTTCCGCTATGACTTGATAGAGTTCATCATTTATAACGTTGGCGGTTGCACCCGTGTCCACAATAAACTGGTTGTGTATGCCTCCGATCTGGACAGCTACCTTGGGCGCCATGGTGTTGTCTGATGTGGTGCTGATGAGTCTTACATATTCTGTGCTGTACCGGTCATACCTGTCATGGGAGTAGTTTTGACTTTCTCCAGGTTCCAGTAACTCTCCCTGCGCCGGGTTTCGTATGGGTCATGAGCGTAACGCGGGGTGGCATTTATGCCATACTCCTGATCTAGTCCATGACCTCCTTGGTAAACCAGCTCTGGGTTGTATTTGTAATCATGCATCTCTGGTTTGGGTTGATAGTTGTATGCATCCGAGTCACGCCTGGGTCGGTCAATGTTCAGATCTTCCATGGCCCGTATGACTTCTGGTTGGGCTGTCACCCGGACTAGGTTCCTCTCTTGGAAAGATCTCTCCGGGTCCCTCTCGTGGTCTGGTCGGTCGGTGGGTCTCTTGTCCGCTCAAACCGCCTGGTTGGACCTGAAAGCAGTGATGGTCGGTATGAAGTGGGTACGGGGAGCTTTTCTCGGCACATCACCTGCAAGTGGTTCTCCTGGCCACATCTCATGCACCTTTTGTCCAATGGTTGGGCTTGGGCCTTTGTGGGGAAATTCAAATCCGCACCTGTAGTATTGCCTGTCGCTCTGAGGGTGTTGTGGCCCTCCGAATCCTTGTCTCCCCAGGAGTCCTGGATTCCTTGTGTACCCTGGCTGTCCGTTTCTCAATGGCCGCTGCTTGAGTGTCGACCTGTTCATATATTCTTGCTAGGTTGATGATCTCTTGTAAGGATAGGGGTTTCTTTAGTAGGTGCTTTCTGAACATTGATGAGGTGCATCCTTCAATAATCCTCAGTCGTATCGCTTCCTCATTGTTGAAATTGGCGAAGTCACAATATGTGATTTTCCTCTGGAGGCGGATGACAAATTTTCCTATGGACTGTCGCAGCTGTATGCATTGATTGAATGCATATCGTTCATAGTCTCTATTGGGGAGTATTATCAGTTTGCAGGTGACTGCAGCAAGGAGGTGCTGATATGTGCTCCTCTCCTGTGTGGGAATTGTTTTCATGATTCCTTTTATCTCCTTTCCTGCAAGGTTGGTGAAGACGCCCATTTTGTTTGGCAAATCATGGTCACCTATTGCCTTCATGAAGTCCTCGAACTCTTCGACCCATTCTTCCCACCTTTGGCCTTGGTCGTGGTGTGGCTGCAGGGCAAAAGGGTTGGGTCTTCGAAGGAAAGCAGTGTGGAACATAGGCCCTAGGTGTGCGAAGGCTTGGACACCTGTGCCAGCAGGGGGTTGTGCATCATCTGCCATCGCAGTGGCATCTTGTGGTGTTGGTATTCTGTATCAGTGGTGATGCTGGATGGTTCTGCGTTTCCAACAGTTCTTTATCCGGGATCAGTCTATTGTATCTGAAGGCCTTTGCTTGGAGTGGCGCTGTTGTTGTTTTGCATCCATTTGCCACTACGGGCGCTACTCTAGAGCCCTGCACTCGTGACTTTGTCAGGCCCTGATCTTTCCTCTGTGATCCTGTTGTGTGGGTGGGTGTTGACGTGGCTGGTTATGTCTCTTTTTTGGTCTGTGTTTTTTTATTGCGGCTTGTCCGTGCATTTGTATGTGGTTATTGCCACAGTTGGTGTGCTGCTGCTCCCCCAAGTGTGTTTCTCTACAGTCCCCTTTGGCGCATGGGGCTGTTTATTTATTATAATACTTTTCTCCTCCTCTCTCCCCCCAGCATGCGCTGCTGCACATGCGACACGCGTATAGTGACTTGAGGTGGAGCTTTCCTGCTGCTGCCCCACGTGTGTTTCTCTACAATCCCCTTTGGCGGATGGGGCGTGTTGTGGCCTGGAGTGGAGCTTTCCTGCATGGTGGGGGCTGGGTCCTCCTTACCATCTTCACCGGGTGTGCAACATGCTTTCAGTCCTTCTGATACTAGACGCGCGGAGCAACTCTTCCGGGCCACACCTCTTCTGCAGGGCGCTCCTCACCCACCATTCCTCCTGGGCAGTTCTCAGCGTCTTCGCTGGGCTGTCCTCTGCCGCACGTCCTATGCCATGGGTTCAGCTGGGCACACCACGCTTTACCTGTGTGGTCCGCTCCACTGGGCTTTGCTCTGCTGGGCTCTTCTCCCCACTCTGCTGGGCTCACCTCACCCGTCACTCCGCTGGGCTCTCTGCACCCGTCACTCTGCTGGGCTCTTCTCCCCGCTCTGCTGGGCTTTCCTCACATGTCGCTCTGCTGGGCTCTCCGCGCCTGTCACTCTGCTGGGCTCTTCTTCCCCACCTGTTTCCCCAGCCAGGCACCTTGCAGACAGCGTTGTGCCTCCTGCTGCACAGCATGGAACTCGTTGGTCCTTGTCGCCAGTTGTTAGGCACGAACTGGGCCTTTGCATGCACGCTTTACAAACGACACAGGAGCCTGATTCCAGTCGACCTTCCCTTTATTTTTCCTCTCACATACTGCCCCGCTCCTTCCCTCGTCCCTCCCCTTCCTCCCACCTCCCGCTCCCTCCCACTGTCACAAGTCCCTCCTCCTTAAAGGAGCTCCTTTCCTTTGACCAGGTAACAGATGAAAGGCTGAGTAATCCCTGCTAGGGTTCCAAGCTGTTCCCTGAGGCTTAAACACAGATTTGTGCAGGAGAAACAATAATGGGCTGAGTTATCCCACCAAGCGGAATCAGTAGCTGAACTGTATTTTCACAGTCCCTCAATCAGAAAAAGATCAGCCTTTACATTCAAAGAGGATAACTTTTAGAGGCAATTCTTATAATGTTGACTTTTTTTTAGAGGTGAGTCTTATTTGCCTGTGCCCTTCTGAAATCAAGGTTGACATATTGGCAGCTTGCTATTTTAATAATGTTACATACACGCATGCTCAGACACAATCTTACACACATGTGCACACTCATTCAGATTTTTGCACATGAACACACACACACACACACACCCCCCCCCCACACGCACCCCCTCCCCTCATTACAAGTGACCCGGTCTGGAATTAAGATGCTTGAAAAACGTTACCGGCACCTTTTCCGGACTGGCTCACTCCGTGTTTGCCGGTATGGGCTGTAAACTACTGGCAGGCCTGACCTGCCGGTAGTTCGGGCCCCTTGTCATCATTCCTGCCCCTCATGTCCCCAGCCCTCCAAGATGTCAGGCTGGAGCCAGGCCACGATCACCTACATGGCCCTCAAGGGCCTCTCCGTCCCTCCAAAGACCCACTTGGAGTCAGACTTGGCGCTTGTGGCACCAGACTCACTCACTCCCATAGGATAACATTGGGGATTGGACTTGTAGTGCTTTGATGGAGACAAGATGGATGCCCCCACATATTTCGGTTCCCAGAACTGCATGTGCAGTCTAGTCTTTTGGGTGTGGTTCAGCCCAGAGACACCTGGGATACCCACAGACTATTTAAGCCACGCCCAGGCTGAGAAACATGCTTTGTGTTTTCTGCACCTGCAGCGTGACACTCACCGTGTTCGGATCGGTCTCCAGTAGGCCTGCATCTTTCTTCTGCGCTCAGCTCCTGCAAGAACAAGAACACTGTTATGAACAGCCTTACCTTGCGGCGCTTCTGCCCATCATTCACCGCTCCTTCTGTTCTGCGGGCATCTTCGGCGGTGTCATTCCCATCCTGGCACGGCGCTTCCAAAGGAAAAGGGAAAAGAACAGAAAAAAGGCATTAGTAAGCATTCAGCAAATCTTCGCTTACTTTTTAAAGACTGTACGAGCTTCAAACGCTTACCTGAATCCCAGCCACTCTGGGGGAACTCTGTCTCCGGAACTTCTCATCCATCTGCAAGAGGGAAAAGACACAACCGGTTAGCGTGGAAACATCTAGAGGCACCGCATACCGCGCTTACTCACTGCATTTCTTCTTCATAACCGGCATCCACGCTGAAAACGTTGCGGCACCTAAAAGACACAGAAAAATAACTCAGTTCAATACAAATACGAAAGGGTTGCATCGTGCATCGCGCTCTCACTGACCTTCAGCGCTACTCATTTCAGCAGCACGTCGCCATCCCCGGACGCCGGCCATCATCTAAGGAAGGAAAGGAACGAAGTTAGAGAACTGTTCAAAAGACACATTATACTTACCTGTGGGACTCTTGCCAGTGAAGTAACTAGGCAGCAACAAGCCCGCATCTATCAACGCGCCCCTGCGCTGAAAGCAGGACGTAGAGCACACTTTCCAAGAAAACAAATCCCGTGGATACCAGGTGAGCATTACACCCCTACCAGCAGATAAATTACTGAAACACTGGCACCATTAACAATGGTGCCAGTGCGTCAGTGTTCAGTGTTCCATGGAGTCTCCACTGGAATGTGAACTTACAGTTCCACCACTGCCCGTAATATCCTGGTAACACTGGGATATTGGCAGTGGAGTAACTTTCCTGAAAATGTTGGGGTGGACATGACATCTGAAGAAAAGGTGCCCCAGCCAAATGAATGGGGACAAAATGGTGTGCCATGAATGTTGGGGGGGGACAAACACCTCTGTCCCCCCTAAAATTACGCCCATGGATATCGGGTGGCAGAAACGGTAAGCTGAGGTTGCAGGTAGGCCGCCTGTACTACCAGCGGCTTCCAGCAACCTAGTAATGAAGCTCAAAGACCCATATACACACAACCCTGCGTTAAAAAACCTTTTTAAAAACAAATTAAAATAAGCGTATCTTCGTATGCGATCGCAGGTGACCCTTGAGACTTCCCTTAGCGGGAATTGGGAAAGGATTCAATAACATGCCTTCACCAAAAGGACTGGAGCATGATGGCACATGGAATCTCAACTTGGTTGCCTATCAATTTGGACCAGTGTCCCAAGGCGCTGTGCTGCACACTGGTGCTGAAAGTATATTGTATTCTTCCAAAATTGTATTTTTCTTCAAGCGCTCTTTTCTGCAAGCCAGCCCTGTCGAAGCTTGGGTGCAAGAGGGGCACACCAGGCATCAATAAGGTAGGCTACAACCCCACCTACCACTATACCCCACCCCAGCTTTGCCACTATTCCCAATGCTTTGTGCACTATAAGTTTGTGATATGTTTGTGATATGTCGTCATTTCAAGATGGAAATTATTGCATTATTGAGAGACGTGATTGTAATTGTAATTGGTTATTGTTTTACAGTGGATTGTCTGTATTTCACCTTGGGTCAGGCTGCAGTATTTATTTATTTATTTTGGTGCTTATATAGCGCACCAAGCCCAAAGGCGTCTGTGCGCTTTCTTACAGGGAAAAAGTTACATTTGTTGCAGAGGTTACAGGAAAAGAAGGCAAAGTGCATACAGTTCAGATGCATTATTATTATACATACAGTATTAACATAGTATGCAGTATGCATTTAGGCCATCAAAGGTGGTTCAGGTTCTATGGACTCTGGGCCATCCCAGTCGTGGCTGGTGAAATTGTTTAGTGGAGGGGTGTGAATATTCTTAGCAAATTTGTTTGAGTAACTGAATATAGCAGGGGAGCTCAAAGCAACATTTCTAAAATAATGGGTTGAAATGGTGCAATTTTACAGCTAGTTACAAAAGTTGGGGAAAATGCCATAAAATGTTTAGTCCTTCTGAAGGATAACATATGAAAAATTCCATTAGATGCCTGGTCACCAATAGTGCACAGAAGCATTTTACAACACATGTTCATGATACCTCCGTGACAATGTATGCCAGAACTGCCACTGTAAAGGACATGTTTGTGATGCCAATGCCCAGTGCGCCTCTCTGTCTTCATCATGTGCTCTCACACGCACACCTCTGGCCATTTCTCTCTCCCTGTTTTTCATCTATTTGCCTAAGTCTCTTTAAACATTGACTGTCTCTGTGTCTCTTACATCTGAGCCGCTGTCTGCCCCTTGTCTCTCAACATCCGTTATCTCTTTATACGTGCCCATTGTTGGCTCATATCCCTGGCCCTGTACCTCTTTATCTGTTTTCACCTTTGTGCTCCTGTGTCTTTGTCTCTCACCTCTCTGCATCTGTTTTTCTGTCTTTTTGTCTTTCTGTGCCTCTCATAGTCTCAGCTTTCCAAAGGATCATCATGTCACAAATAGTGTATCTCAATGAACCTGTCGAAAAGGCATAGCCAGTGGTCGAATTGGGTGGGAGTGTTTGGGAGCGGTGCTCCTCTACTTTTTTAAATTAGGTTTTACTGTTCCTATACTGTTATTTTAAAAAGAAACTCTTCCAGAATGGTTTTGTTTTAAAATAAAAGTGTAGGAAGAAGATGAAACTTGCACTTCAGTGCGCTGCACTGAACATTACCTTAAACCGCAGGCACATTTGTATAGTGGTTTGTATTGCACGTGGGAGGGGTGTGGTGATGGGGTTTGTGGGGAGCGGGGACAGGCCAGCCGCAAACATAGTTCCACTACTTCTTTTCATACACTTTGACCACTGGGCACAGCGATTCAAATCAGGGCTGAAGCAGAGTTCTGAACCTTGCAAAAAAAAATAACATTCTAAGTTGCATTCAATTTTATGCATGGCTTACATAATGTGTTGTAGAGGATCAGCTGCATGCTTTTGCAGGAAATCCCGCCCCCTACCTCCTATGTATTGGAAGTCGAAGACTGCGGCATGCTTAACACCAGCAGTTGTAACCATACCACAGCGAGTATTCAAAAGAAGGTACCCTCTGAGAAAGCCCTATCAAATTTATCACCGAAGAGACGACAATCTGTGGAATATGAAAAGGAGCAAAAAGAGGAGCTGGTGACATCACAAAAGACGAGCGTGATGCCCTGAGGATACTGGCTGAAAAGAATGCATGGATCTTACAGAAACTGATGACGAAGTTAAGAATCACATGAACCTTCATATACGAAGAGAGGATTGCATTTGTGCAAAGCACTGCAGAAAATGCAAGCTGTTTAATAATTGTACAGATGCTGTAACGCAAGTACATTAAGTAATCTTAAAAGCTGGCTATATGTAGTGAATAGGCTGCAGGCGAAGCTGCCATTGTATATAAAAGGGACATCAGTGTCATGAATTTAGTAAGCCAGGACCCATGGAGAGAAAAGGCGAGAACTGTGTTGCAGCAAGAATAAGCTGAGATTGTGGAATGTCTGGCCTGGTATCAAAAGCTGAAGCAGCGAAGACCGTTTATCTATTCTTGAAGGCAGTGAACATGTGAAGCTGATTCATCCCTTGTTAAGGTGCAAAGAAAGAACTCCAAGCATGTGAAGTTGTATTCATTTAAGACATTTAAATGCTGCAAAATTGATCAAGTTGAGCGTGGAGTCCTAGAACAACGATAGTGGTAGCCTGTACTCCCATATAGTCCCAAAGACAACCTGCATCGCAAAAGGCATGGGTAATGAGAGATGTTGGGCCAACTGGGCGGGGATGTAAAGTCAAGTCCACCTCCTGGCACCTAGGTCTGAGCTTACGTGCTGCTAAGTGAACCGAATGTTACAGACATGGCACAAGCGTTCCAACCAATTATAGATGGCCATAAATCGAAGGGCCTTATATTTTGAAGACCAATGATAAACTGTGAACTTAATAGTGTTGAAGATTACATGTTTTAGAGGTAGGCATAAGTTGTCACCCTGACTGTAGATAGCCAATCACAGTCCCACCCCTTATAGAAAGTATACTTAGATATTCCCCTTGAAGGTATCACAAGCCCTTGTAGGTTTTTCTCATTTGCCACATAGTATGACATCATGGCTGACATATTTTTTGCATACAAGGATGTTTTTATGAGAAATGCGCTGATAGCTCGAGTGAATGTCCGTTGATGTCCATTGTAACTCCCTGTTTTAGATAATTGTTAATAAAACAGCATCTTTGCTATCTTCTTGAGTTGGTTCGATTATTTGGTGTCTGAGTTATTCTGCATCCCCATCCATTGTATGCATGATACCCAAAGGGCCTTACGCTCAGTGTTTTGGTGACAAGCACAGTGGCAAATAATATTGTGTGACTGCCAACCTGTTTAACACATGCTGGGCCAGAGGAGCTGTAAAGATACTGGTAGAACTATGGACCAGCTAACTGTCAGTGATGTCAGGACTAGAAGCTGTAGGCCATTCATAAACCTGATAAACTGCCCTTCAGTAAATACACAGTGCAACATGCTTGCTGTTGATATAAAGAACATGAACATTATTTAATTGGTGGTTTACATTGCAGATATATAGCTGCAGCAAAGGGTAGTTTGAAGTTCCCTACATTCTTCCTTAATGAATGCCAACCCATGCCATTCTATGCAACAGAAAAAGCATGTTGGTTGGCTCCATTAAATGCAACTGGCTAATAACAACAACATTTCTTAGGTGTATTTACAGTAGTTTATTTCAAATATACCTTTTCATTATGACGAACATGAAATATCTTTCCAGCCTATAACGTAGCTATGTGGTGATAGAGACCTAAACTATAGTAGTTAAATGTTTAATATTTTTCAATGCAGCCAATATATCAAATAAGTTAACATGAATAGTTTGTTTAATACATTGTTAGATAGCTGGAAACTGCAGTGCTTAAGCATGTTTTGCAAACTGTCAGGAGCAACCTAAGACATGTACCCACTCCGGAAGACAAGCACATTTGCACATGCCTACACCCATCTACACCGAAATACCAAACCTCTCTCCCCAGGCTTGTGGAGACCCTTGCCTCAAATCGTGTTTGAAGGACACATGGGAGTGGTCTGTGCTTCTAAGTGTTTCCCACTCCTTCCTCAGGGCCATTTGGTTTTTGACATATAGGAACATTAATTATTATCTATTAGTATCAGGCGGGGATGTGGCTTTGCCCTCTCAGCCAATGTGGAGGCTCAGAGCGGGGGCATTACCATATAGTAATCCCACCACTCTGAGCCTCCATCTCCCCCACCGGGGAACAAGGTAACTCACCTCCCCTTTGGCTTCAGATTTCTCTCCCTCCCCCTCCTGCCCCACTTACCTTCTTTATTCTGGTCCTGATCGGGAGCGGACACACCAGAAACACTACTGTTGCCAGCGCCTCCGCTCCTAATCTGTGACAAACTGTCATGGACAGGGAGAACGGACTACTCATCTCCCATTCCATGGCAGCCATTTCTTGTTTTTTCTTTTGGGTGTAGTAAACAACTCCTGAAAATATTCCATTAGTACCCTGGTCCAATGGGTTGTAGTACTAATAGCAATAAGCCCCTCGCTGGGGGGCATTACCACTTCAGGTCATGCCGCGGGGCCTGCGTTAAGGCCCTCGCTTTTCTCAGACCTGTAACTATGGGCCTAGGGCATAACCTGAAGTGGTAATGTGCCCTTCCCCCAGCTCAGGGGTTATTGCTGAACAATTTCCTTCTATCTGTGGCTCCGGCTAAGGTACAGGGGTGTGGCACATGCATATCCTTTTAAGTATTTATGAAAAGCAGCATATCGCTCAGCCCATGTACCCTCTCCTCAATGCCATCTACTGCACTTCCTGTGGTGCGCAGCGATTATACATAACTTGCACAAATGTTCTCCATGCGGCACACAGAGCTTGTGGTCTGGAAGGGTCTGCTCTCTTTGCACAGAAGGATGGGTGTGTTTTCTCAAACAGGCCTGGTTATCAATACACGCGCAGAAGAGCCCTCAACTAGAGTGGCAGTGTCATATGCCACTGTGACATCACCATTACCTCTCAGTACCACGTGCTCATTTTCTGCATCCCTCTGCTTACTGATCCCCATTCAAATGTCACTTTTCCTGGGTGTTAAACATGCTCTCTTCGATTCAGGTGCCACCTTCCAGCAGAGTGAAAGGTAGTGTCCCTGTTTGTGGACAGTCCTGTCCCCTTCACATTGTTATTAACTTGATTCTTAATAGCGCAAAGGAATATCACCGTAGAAATTGGTTGAGGATCATAGGCATAACAAGTCCTTCAAACAGGAATGTTCTCAAAGAATCTCAGCATGATTTCAAAAAACGGGATTCCTCCTAGTATAATACGTGTACATATTGTTTAGTATCTAGCATGTGATTCCTAGCAGATATCAGAAATGTCACTGTGTCGAGCAGTGCCTACCTTTATATTGAGGAGCCTTGATTAAGAGGTCTATAGAAGGAGCCTTGAAGCTATGTGTCGTTATGGTTAAGTTGATAAACCCATAGGAAGACCACTTTTTCGGCGGCTTATAACATCCCTCTCCCTGGAGGAATCCTCACCAAACTTTGCAAAAGAAGAATATGGCCGGCTCTGAATTTCTCTGCTAAGTTGGGTGAGGTTTCGTGCAGGGGGTGCAAAGTTATAGGGAGGGTCCCACATTTTTTTCCCCCATAGACTGAATAGGGAACAACTTTGTGCACGGCTACAGGCCGAACGGCTGGACGAATTTTCACAACATTTGTGGCAGGAGTGGGGGCTTGGTTCAGAAAGCGTGCTTTTGTATGATTGGTGGAAATCTGACCAGTAATTTTGTTGCGAAGAACTGAAATGTATGTCTAAAAAAATGAGTGATATCTAAGTCCGCTCCCCGGACCCTTTTCCCTGTTCGCTCCGCAAACCAGAGTCTCATTGGCTTGCAGTACGCCTTGATGTCGGCAAACATTGGATGCGGCCCATGGTTGGCTGGAGGGAAGCGTGCTGTGCGTCAAAGTTTTTGGGAAACGCTGCCATGGTGTATTGGAGGATGGCGTCGTGCCGGAAGGGGTTGCCAAACATGGTTTTCAGGATCGGGTGTGTGACAGAGGGGGTGCAAAGCCATTCACAATGTGTTGTGCTGTAGCCTAGGGGTGGCGGTGGTTATGTGACTTTGTGCATTTGCATTGTTTTATGGCGGTGGGTTCATGGCGAAATGTTCCCATGCTTGTCTGCATTGCCTTGTAGTGGTTGTGGGTAAGCTGTAGTCTTTTGAGCGCATGGCCAGAGGCCCTAGACCTCAAGAGCAGGCCCTAGACCTCAAGAGCCTAAGGCTTGGGCACCACCCCCGCAATGTGCATGGGAGAGCAGTGAGGCAATTTGCGTTTAGCTCATCAGGGGACTACCTTCTGTGGCGACGGCATGCACGGTGCCTTGGAAATGGGGACTGGATTGCAGATGGTGGAAAGAAATTGAGAATGCGTGACATTGGTACATGGAAGAATCTTTTACCATCACAGTTTTCCAATGTGGACCATTGACGCATCGACTCACATATACTTCATTGGCGGGTAGATGCACAGGCCACTATCATATTTAGGTCAGTGCAGGCAGACTGCATTGGGGATGGGGAGTGCATTGGAGACAATATGAGGATATTTGCAGTCGGTGTACTATGTTTTGTTGTGCCTGCAAAGACCCTACTACCTTGTGTGCATGGCTAGGGCCCTTGGTACCTAACCATCTGGCCAGTGGTTGGAAATAGGTTTGAGAATGTTGTCTTGTTTGGGTCCGTTAGTGTCCCTATACGTACCTGTAGTCAGGAAAGCTACATGGGCACATGTTCCCATGCATGCCTCCAATTGCCTTCCAGAGGGTGTGTACAAGGACTAGGCTCTTGGGTGCATGGGCGGCGGCCTTAGGCCTCCACATGTACCCAAGAGCCTAGGTCTTCGGCACAACCCCCGCAACGCAATGCAGGTATGTATGGCACCACTGTGCTAATGGTATGTGCATTTCCTTTGCCGTTGCTCATTTGGATAAGTTATTATAACCATACCTTCTGACATAACGCTGTTGCCTAGGGGTGCTGGTGGTTATGTTGACATTGTGGGTTCCCATTGTGTTGTGGCGGTGGGTAGGGTTGTCGGTGGTTGTGGTGCGTTTGTTAAGTATGATATGTGGCACCATGTTCTCATGTATGCCTCCATTGTCTTGCAGTGGTTGTGGGCAAGGCCTAGGCTTTTGGGTGCATGGGCGGAGGTCATAGGCCTCTGCATGAACCCAAGAGCCTAGGGCTTGGCCACAGCCTAGCTTCAGAGAGGGCAGTAAGACATTGCCACATGGAAGGATTTGTTCACCATCACCGTTTTGCGATATGGACCTTTTACGCAGCTACTCACTTATACTTCATTGGCGGGTAACTGCACAGGAGACTATCATTTTTTGGTGAGTGCAGGCAGACTCCATTGGGGATGGAGAGTGCATTGGAGACAATATGAGGATATTTGCAGGCAGTGTACTAGGTTGTGTTGTGCCTGCAAAGCCGTACTGGCTTCTGTGCATGGCTACGACCCTTGGACCTAACAGTCAGGCCACTGGTTGGAAGTAGGTGGGAGAATGTAGCCTTGTTTGAGTCTGTTAGTGTACCTATACGTACCTGTACTTAGGAAAGCTACGTGGCCACATGGTAGCATGCATGCCTCTATTGTCTTCTACTGGGTGTGTTGAAGGACTAGGCTCTTGGGTGCATGGGTGGAGACTGTAGGCCTCTGCATGTACCCAAGAGGCTAGGGCTTGGCCATTGCCTTGCTTCAAAGAGGGCAGTAAGACATTGGCACATGGAAGCAGTTTGTTACCATCACAGTTTTGCGATATGGACCTTTTATACTCATATATTCTTCATTGGCAGGAAGCTGTAAAGGCGACTATCATTTTTTGGTGAATGCAGGCGTATGTACTGCAAGGCTAGTTATGGGACGTTCTGGCCCGCTGCAGTGTCCCTAGTGGTGGCAGGAGCAGATGAGGAGGATGCTGTAGAGGAAAATAACCTACTGCCTGCTTGGAAGGAGACAACCCTCCGAACAGCTGCCTTGTGGTCAGCTTTCAGGTGCCGCCGCATGGAGGTGTTGCCGTCGCTGTACAAGCAAGCTTTTCCATGACTGAGTACTGCACTCTATGTTTCACTCAGTGCATTGTACCTGGTCTGCATGAGATTTTGGCACATCTCCAATGGTCCTAAATAGTTTCCACACCCACGACTCACGCTGGCTGCAGGCAATGGGGATTCCCTCTACTTTATCCTTGTTTTCTTTTTGCTGTTCCTCTACATTATGACGCCTGTCCCCTTGCTAAGGACCTTCAGAGGAAGGTGTTGATGGTGAGGGTGTGGGTGCTCCTCAGTCAGAGGTAGCAGCAGAAGCTCTGGTGGCCTTTACTTAGAGAGGTACTTTGCAGGCACAGAATTGGTGAGAAAGCAAATTCTGGACGAACCAATATGCACCACTGCAGCGCACTTGTGGGGTGTGCCCTTTTATAGGACTGTTGGGGAGCATGTGTAACCGCAAAGTGGGCCTAAATCTTTCCCTACAATACCTACATACAGAAGGAAGAGTGTAGGACCTCTGTAAGGGTGCACTCTCACTGTAACATTCCATACAATGCAGAAAATTGTCCTTTTTCGATGTGCAAATTGGTTCAGCAAATCATCCATTTTGGTGTCCAGGTGGTCTACTTTTATATGTACAGCATTTCCTTCACTTTCAATGGCGTTATGTTGCTGTGCAAAAGTTGCCGCTTCGGGTGCACTCCTTTGTATTCCCGTATGTTCTGTTAAAGAACAAACAAATGTGTTTAGGTTACATGAAGCAATATATTGTAATCGTCTTCATTTTGACACTGTGTTCCTTACCTATGAGGTTCCTATGCTCACTCATTTCGTCATGCGGGAAATTCTCCTGCAGCCAATCCAGGGTGCTTGCCCTTGCAGTAACTCTTTCCCTTTTCACACTGCGGGTCGGGTAGCAATGGGGCTATCGTCCTCGCTCATATCTTCATGCGGAAAATTCTCTTCCAGCCATTCTAGGGTGTTAGCCATTGCTGCACACAAACAGAAAACATATGCTTTCCTACTATTGTACACTACCAGACCTGTGCAATTATAACATAATCTTTTGTGTACTTACCACATTGCAGTGCCATTCCGCTCTCAGTAGTTGGCGTCTCTACCTCTTCCTCTTTGTCCTTTTTTGGACGGTGAAGCAGGTGTGCAGTAAGATTAATGAAGGCAAACGTTACTTCTCTTGTTGGTGCTTTCCATTATGCTGCATACCCCATGCCTCTGCGTTGTTTGTTGCGCAAGTATAGACTTTGTACAGCTGCTGCATTTTCCCTTCCCATTCACCCAATTGCTGATGTTTCTATATGTTTTTGTCTTTGCTCCATGTTATCACTTTTTACGACCACCCCTCCCTTTCTCGGCAGGTTGGACTCCACCCAATGGGCCTCATTAGGACCCTGGCGGAGAGGGTGTTACGCCAGCGTAGTGCATGGCGTACCTCTCCGCCATACTACGAGTTCCCGTAGCGCCATGGCGGCCTTTTCCGCCTGGTTTTACCAGGCGGAGAAAACCATGGCGCTACGGGACCTCGTTGTTAATTACGCCACCGTATTTTACGGTGGCGTAATTAACTCCTTCCCCACTCCCATTATACCCTATGGGGCAAAAATGGGAATGGGGAAGGGCAGAATGGGGATTGGGGATTTACCGCTCCGCCGAGGTCGGAATGGGGCGGTAAATCCGCCAACCCCCATGGCGCTATCGGCGGCTTTCCGCCATGCTTCGCGGTGCATTTAGCACCGCGAAGTCCGCCTGGGTCCTAATGAGGCCCAATGTCTGTGAACAGACGCACTGTTCGCAACCACTGTGGTTATTAGTATAGAGCCACCGGCTTCAGTATGCTGTACAGTACATCTATACAAACTAAGAGTATCCTGTTAAAAACGAATGGAATTCAGTGAAACAAACATTATTAAAAGGATGTTATGGTTAGGTTGCACTACTAAAACACTATGGGCCTCATTACAACTCAGGCGTTGAGGGTTAACGCCACCGTTAACACTTAACGCCCGATTCTGATTTTAACGCCTGCTTTTAGCAGGCGTTAAAATCCATGGCGCTAACCTGCCATGGTGCTAATTATGCCGCCGTAATTTACGGCGGCGTAATTAGCGCCTTCCCCACTCCCATTATGCCCTATGGGGCAAAAATGGGAATGGGGAAGGGAAAATGGGAAATGGGGATTTACCGCCCCACTCACCTTGGAATGGGGCGGTAAATCCGCCATCCACCATGGTGTAAACAGAGTTTACACCATGGTGGTAAAGTTGGTGCACTTAGCACCAAGGTTGTAATGAGGCCCTATCAACTTTACTGAAAAAACTATGCTAAAGCAGCGTTATGGTTAAAGTGCCCTACTAAAAACCTATGAAATTAACTAACAACAAATGTTATTAAAGGGACATTATGGTTAAGTTGCACTACTAAATAACCTATGAAATTTGTAGTAACCTAGTGCATAGATGTGGCCTAGTGCTTAGAGGTATTCATTGTTGGTGTTCAATCTGATAAGAGAGCTGTGTGTATGTGTGACTTGGACGTGGAGCTTGGAATGTTATGTGAGGCTTGGAATGGGGAGAGTGTAAGGGTTCAAGGATTGAAAGTTGGGGACTAGCAGGGGGAGAGCCAAGGGAACAGCAGGCCATCACCTCATCTCCTTATCTCACCTTTCTTACTATAACTGTAACAAATAAAGAAGACTTACTTTTGATAATCCTGGCTCTGGAGTGGTTCCTGTTTATCCTGCTTGCATTGATAACCTCTCCCAAGATACTACATTTGTCGACGAGGAATCCTTTTGAACCCGGTGGAAGGTGGGAGAGTGAAGGAGAAATAAAAGGTGATGAAAGCCTGATGCCAAGGAACCAGTATTAAGCAGCGCTGCCATGGTGAGCTGGTGAAATGGAAAGTGAAGTGGTGCCATTGAGGGAGATGGCAGTGGCATGAGTGAATGAATGAAGCTTAAGGCCCATCTATGGGGCATGAGGAGTCCTGGCCCTGGCAAAAAGAAGAAGGCTGGGGTGGCAGGATGGCAGGACTGCCTGAGAAGATTGCTGTTCTTGAGCAGCTTAATAAGAAGCAGGTGATCCGAGCGCCGTTGCGCTCCCACAGTAAAAAGGATCTTGGGATTTGCAGTCCGATGGAGGAGTATCCTGTTAAAGGTAATGAAAAAATAATAATTTGGGCCATTTTGTGAGGGTCAAAGGGGGCCGCGTGTGGCGCGCGCCCAGCTGAGTCCCCTGAGTTCCAGCCTTGCTGTTGGGCTGGAACGCATTGATTATGACCTTTGCCATTACTCCGTTGTAGGAGCTATGGAGCTGCTTCGAGAGGAAGAGAGACTAGAGGAAAGGCCTCATCACCGTTGTGAACGTTGACGTTTTCACAAACAGGAACTTCATGGACATGCAGGGAAAGCCGGAGGGAAAGGCGTTTGATATTTGAAGTTTGCCGGCTAAGAGGTTCTATGGATTTATGCTGGCATCTTTTAATATCATAAGCATCGCTGCGGTACTAAAGAAAAAAAGCAAAATATGGTACTTTTATGGAAGATACGCGCAGTTTTTTTTTTTTTTTTAGTGGACAGCTGGAGTTGGTTTACAGAGAGCATCGGCAGGTGTGAAATGAAGAATAATGCTGGCAGTTTTGATTAGATACATTTCGTGCGGTGGCAGAGCATTGGCGATTTTTCTTCAGTTTAATAGTGTTTATACTGTAGTTGTACACAATGGAAGAGCCGTAAGCGTATGGTGCCGGTCATCAAGTTTAATGTGATTACGTTTCTTTTATTCTGTGATTTACAGTTGCTGCAGTCATTATTAAGCAATTAATTAGACGATAATACTGCATTTTGAAGCAAGGTTTGTTATCAGTGCAGTGCGTAGTGTGAATGGTCGTTGAACAGAAAAATAGATTTATGCACTTTACTATTGAATCGGATGTATCGGGAATGTCATGGGACTTTATGGAGATAATTGCAATTGGTATGCATGAGTTGTTTGTGTGCAGCATGTGTTATGGGCGTGATAGTGAATAATGCATTTTGGATCATAGGTACCGTATTTATATAGGGACTGCACAGGAGTTACAATTTGTTAAATGATGAATTTCTTCAATGATACACAAAGTTCTTTGAACCGAGGTTTGCACAGAAATGTATTTTTAATGATGTTAATTGATGTGTTAATGAGTTTTTTAAAAGATGATATGCCCACAGTTCAGTTTTGTAAATGCAAGTGTACATGTTTATTATGAATAAAAACGTTCTTGTAATTGGATTTTTGGGATGTTTAGTATTATGATTTCACACTTCCCGAATGGTGCCTGATCAACACCATGTCTGGTAGTGTCAGTCATCTCTTTTAGGTTTTACACTTATTTTAAGTATCAGAAATGTTATGTGGACATGTTTTGTGAGTATGCATTGAAGTTGATAATGCATGTATGTTTGATATTGCATTGAGTGAATGCATGAGAGTTATGGTTGCATTGAGTGAATGCATGAGTGATACGGATGCATTAAGAGAATGCATGAGAAATATGTTGTCACGTATGTGTTGGTGATGAAGCGTGTGAGAGGTAGCATGCATGTGATAAGGAGTTAAGCTCACATGCTGGCCAGGTGTGACGCCCTGTTTTAAAACCCTAGCTTAATCGGTAGTTAAAAAAAAACAAAAAAACTTGAGGAATCCTAGAAGCACAGAGCGGTTTTAGAATGTTATGAAGAGTTATTGAGGAATCCTAGGGGCATAGTGAGGAATTGCAGATTCATGAGTTTTATTTTGAGGAACCCCAGGAGCATAGAAAGGACACTATGGTAGGAGACGGGTTGGTATGCGTACGTGTAAAATGTAGTTGTGGGCCCTACATTAATGCAGTAAGTTGTCTCCTGTTTTGGTAAATAGTGTCATTTTAATTGTTGGAGGAATGGTGTAAATTCCTGTGAGGTTCTGTGGTGCCTGGCAGTGCTATCTTGGAGTTGAAGGTTTGGGTAGTAGCATGCCTAGTGGAATTTTTGTTTGTGTTTTTTTTATCAAGGCACACAGATTGGATGCCAGCGTTTGTTCTAGTACTTTGAATTTGAGTTGAGATTATTTTCAAGTGTCAGTAGGGACATTAGGTTGAGTGTAGGTTAACTAGAACACTGGCAAATCAGTTTATGAATTTTACATATTTTCATTTTTATCCTAAGTATGTAGCGAGCACTAAATTTCTCATCTTGTGTGTGCTCATGCTGAGTTTTGATTTATGGGGAATTCTTCGGCAAGTGCTACATTTTTCATCTTTCTGGCATTTGTGCAGAAGTTTTCTTGCTTTTGCATGGTAGTGTCTGTGCACACTCTTTACACACCACACCTTTTGTGGTTGTGTCACGTTTTATTTGTGATCTCTGTCCTGTGAGTGGCTGTCCTATTTAAATTATTTTCTGTTTTGTGTGGAAAGAGGTGGTGATGTAGTGTAGTAAGTAGCTAGATTGTTGGTGGTTGTATTGGTGCTTGTAGGTTACTTTGAAGGTTAGTGATTCCAGACCTTTAGTTTATATTCTCCATGTGTTTTGTTTATATTGGATGTAGTGAGCTAGATGGTTGGTGGTTGTATTTGTGCTTGTTGGTTACTTTTAAGGTTAGTGATTCCAGACCTTTAGTTTATATTCTCCATGTGTTTTGTTTATATTTAATGTAGTGAGTTTTGCCTGTTTTGCAGAGGCAGGAGTGTCCTGCATTGGGGTGAGGTTTGTGACGGACGTGGCAGGTCCTGGGTGAGGGTGTGGCAGACTCTTACGGAAGGAGCAAGGATTTTTGTACAGAAGGTTTTTGGTGGTTAGTTAAGCTTTTGCTCATAGAGAACAGATTGTGCTTAGGGGTGGCAGCCCTAAGGTCCTGGGGGGCAGACCAGGACATAAGGTGGTTAATTTCTTAAGGGTTTATTTTGAGCACATGGATAGTTTTTCTTTTTGTGTTTTTAAGGAGGGGGATGTTGTAGTAACCTAGTGCATAGATGTGACATAGCGCTTAGAGGTATTCATTGTTGGTGTTCAATCTGATAAGAGAGCTGTGTGTATGTGTGACTTGGAAGTGGAGCTTGGAATGTTATGTGAGGCCTGGAATGGGGAGAGTGTAAGGGTTCCAGGATTGACCATTGAGGACCAGCAGGGGGAGAGCCAAGGGAACAACAGAACATCACCTCATCTCCTTATTCCACCTATCCTACTATAACTATAACAAATAAAAAAGACTTACTTTTGATAATCCTGGTCCTGGAGTGGTTCCTGTTTATCCTGCTTGCATTGATAACCACTCCCAGGATACTACATTATTCAATGGAAAAACATTGTTACAGGGACGTTATGGTTACAGGAAAAAACTGCAAAACCCCAGAAATTCGCCAGTTAGGGTAAGCTAAGCAATCATAACTCGCGCTACCACAGTGCACTGCAAGGACTAACACCCATGATATCAAAGATGACATCACAAAGGTTGTTGATGACATTACTGATGACATCACATGTATTTCGTTTTCATGTGTTACAGTATGCGTTCTGCATATGGTTGCAGATAGTGAAGAGTGCATTGCATGGTCTAGCATACTGTTTTTAAATTTCTATGTATCACAGCATAATATAAAGTGGCCACTGTGATCGATAGGTGCATTGCATGGACTAGCATATTGTTTTAAAATTCTATGGGCCTCATTAGGACCCTGGCGGAGAGGGTTTTACGCCAGCGTAGTGCATGGCGTACCTCTCCGCCATACTACGAGTTCCCGTAGCGCCATGGCGGCCTTTTCCGCCTGGTTTTACCAGGCGGAGAAAACCATGGCGCTACGGGACCTCGTTGTTAATTACGCCACCGTATTTTACGGTGGCGTAATTAACTCCTTCCCCACTCCCATTATACCCTATGGGGCAAAAATGGGAATGGGGAAGGGCAGAATGGGGATTGGGGATTTACCGCTCCGCCGAGGTCGGAATGGGGCGGTAAATCCGCCAACCCCCATGGCGCTATCGGCGGCTTTCCGCCATGCTTCGCGGTGCATTTAGCACCGCGAAATCCGCCTGGGTCCTAATGAGGCCCTATGTATCAAGCGCATAATATAAATTGGCCACTCTGATCGATAGGTGGTCAAATAAAAAAATGCCAATAACTACGACATCTGTAGCAGGAATATTAAAGACAGTTACATATATAACCAGGTTCTGTACAATAGCTAATTCAGTATTCAGTTACATCAATAGTTATCAGTACAAATTACACATCAAACAGGTCTCAAATCCATCACAATGCATTCATAGTTACAATTTACATGCCTTTTGTTAATTACAATGATATTACAGGGTAGGCATTGAGTGTATACTTTGATATTGTTCGTCGGTAAAAGCACAGTTCACTTGTTAACATAATTCTCCTTACATAAGGAAGATACATGCCAGGAAAATTAATTAACAGTAGAGTCACTGTCTGTAGTAAATGGTACCAAAGTGTAATTGCACTAAGGATTGATTAAAGAAACAGTGTGAGACTAAATTCCTCATTCATTTCTGTTGGTTTGAGTGAATCAAGCTTGTGTAATCAGTACATTTCTCTTTGCATAAGTAATTCATTATGGTTACCTTCTCTAAGGGGTATTTTAACTACTTCAAGAATTACAAATTTGAGTTGGGCTATCGAATGTCTGTTGTCCGTGAAGTGTCTGGCAACTGTAAATTTGGTTTTCTTTGTTCTGATGTTTGATTTATGTTCATTAAGTCTTTCTTTGATTTTTCTAGTAGTTTGGCCCACACAAAATTGGCCAACATGGGCAAACAAGACAGTAAATAACATGTTTAGAGTCACACATAGGATAGTGCTTAAAGCTGATTTTTTTGTCTTGTACAACGATGTCTGATATGGTAACCTTTCTGTATATTACAATGACTGCAGTTCGGACATGGAAATGTACTCTGTTTTGATGTTTTAATAAACAATTGTTTCAAAGGATCTATTCTTTCTGCCTTAACTAAATTGTCTCTGAGGTTCCTTCCTCTAGTGTATGCTACCATCGGTGGACGTGGAAATAATTTCAATAATTGAGTGTTAAGTCTGGTAATTTTCAATTTTTTCTTCAGTAATCTATTAGTGTAGTCGCTCTGCCTACAAAATGTCATCAGTTGTATCAGTGTTGGATCGTTTGTCTTTCTTTTAGGTCTAAGGAGAGTAGATCTGGTCTGGAGGTGGTCTTTGTTCTAGCTTCTGTTAAGACAGATTTGGGATAGTCTCTGATTTTAAGGGCTTATTCATGGAATTATTTGCGCCGAAAAACAGAGATTTGTGCACCATTCTGCAGGCAAATCCCTGTTTAACAAATGGGGATTTGCGGGCTGAATGGCGCACAAATCCCCGTTTTTTGGCACTAAAATTCCATTAATCAGCCCCTAAATCTATCAGTCAAAATGTTGGCTCTGTCACTAAACTTGTTATCATTAGAGATGATCATTCTCATTCTTAAGAACTGACTCAGTGGAAGGTTGTTCTTCAGGTGTTGAGAATGAAAACTTGTATAATGTAGTGTGTTATTAATTGATGTATACGAATTGACCTTTTCACAATTGATCACAGAAGAATTGACCTTTTCACAGTTTATTGTGAAATAAAGGTCAATTAGGACATATATGCAGGGGGAAACACCCCACAATCCCACACTCAATCCAAAACCCCCTGCCACCCCCAACCCAAATCCATTATACTATTTATTACTCCAAACACACCCCACACATATACATAAATAGTAAAATAAGGTAAAGGTCAATTGTGTAGAAGGTCAATTAGGACCACTATTATTAGGTCAATAAGGACAAAAGGTCCATTTTAAAAGGTCAATTTGGGTAACACCTTACTAACATCTGTAGGTTTACAATGAATGGATATTGTCAATTTGTTGAGTATGAGGTTACTTCCACATCAAGGAAGTGTACACCAGGATTACCTATTTCGAGTGTGAATTTTATTCCAGGGTGACTTTCATTGAGATATAAAAGGAAGGTCTCTAGTTCATCCTTGGGGCCTTTCCAGATCCCAAAGATGTCATCGATGTACCTCTTCCATAGGGCTATTTTGTTGGCCCAAATGCGATGGCCAAGGATGTGCATTATTTCTAATTCAAACATAAAGATGTTTGCATAAGCTGGGGCCATGGCCAAGCCCCCAGATGTAATGGATATCTGGAGATAATATATTTTATCAAACCGAAAGAAGTTGTTATAGAGAATCATTTTGGTTAGTTCTAGAGTGAAGACCTTGTCTGATTGGAAGTAGCCTTCTTGAAGTAATAACCATTGAAGGGCATCAAGTCCTTCAATATCTGGAATAGAAGTGTAGAGGCTCTGTGCATGAAGGGTAAATAAGGTACGTTCAGATCCAAATAGTGTAAGATCTTCCAAGGTTGTTAGGAAATGAGTAGTGTCTCTGAGTTAGGTGGATGTTTTCTGGACTATAGGTTGAAGTAGTTTGTCTAGAAACTTGGCAATGGGATCAAATAGACTATCTGTTGCCACCACTATGGGTCTTAAAGGGGGATGTGTGGAGTTCTTGTGGATTTTGTGAAGGCCGTAAAATAACGGCATGATGGGAAATGTGTTGGTCATATAGTCTCTGGGTCCTCTCAGTAATCCATTCTTCAATGAGTGTATTGGATAAGACACTATCAATGATGGGTTTGATCAATTCTGTTGGATCTAGGTCTAGTATCATGTAGGTATCTGCATCTTAAAGAAGTGTGAGGTAGCTCCTGATCTTAAAGTCAGCGTCCATTGCGACATTAGCTCCCCCTTTGTCTGCTGGTTTTATTTAAATGGAGCGGTCTTCTGCAATCTGTTTGAGGAGCTGCAATCTGTTTGAGGAGCTTCAATTGATGCTTGTGCATATTGTGTTCCCTAATGTCCCTAAAGTATGGTTTTAAGGTCTTTGACCATTTAGGTCTCAAACAAATCAACTGCTGAGTTCCGTACTGAAGGGTTGAACGTACTCTTAGGTCTTATCTCTAAGAAGTCAAAAGTAACAGATCTTTCTTCAATATGGGGGATTGAGTCAAAAAAACTTTAAGTCTCATTTTTCTTATGAGTTTGGCTATGTTGATCTCTTCGTCAAAGAGATTGTTATTATTGGTGGATACAAATAAGAGACCTAAGCTGAGATGGTCAATTTCTTTCTGAGATAGATTCTTCTTAAAGATATTGACAACTAGGTTCATATCTTTTTCTTTCCTCTTAGTGTTCTAGTTTCCTCGCCTTGTGTTTCTGTGTCTAGAAAAGGATGAGGATTAATGGTGGTAAGGTCTAACTGTACGGAACAAGTGGAGATCTGCGTTGTGGGTATCAGGACAATTGTGTTTGGAGTTATTTGTCCTTTACCACTACTAGATGTGCCACTGGTAGGATCAGTTCTTCTGCTATTCATCCTTGGTTGTCTATCTGGTCTGTTTGGATTGAATCGTAGCTTTTGCTGATAGCATTTTTGCGAAGTGTAAACTATATCTTGGGAGTAGTCCAGTGTATCTCTTCTAAACTTTCAAATTTTCCATTGTTAAATTTCACATTCATATGTGTCAAGTTTTCTATTGGTATCTTCTAGAATTTGTTTGAGTTTGTGTTGAGATGTTAGGGTGCTGAGTTGTTCTTTTAGTTCAAGAATATTCAAGAATATCAGAATATATTTTGGTGAGTGATCTCACTAGTTCTTCAATGGTTAACAGGACTAGGTCCAGCAATCATTTGTTAAAGATCTGTTCCCATTTAGTGACAAATTCACTATTTTATTTGCACAGTGTTAGTGTCAGATAGACCCTCAGTCCTCGAGGGATTCTTTGGGCTTTATAGTATTGCACTAGTATTGCTTCTGAGAGAGCTCTCTTCTAATGAGCCTTTATAGATTGTTAACTAATTTGTCTGGGCTTTCAGTTGATGTGGTGGCTCTTTCCGTGTCTTTAATCAGACTTAGAATGTGAGACTCTTCTTCCTCACTGAATGCTAATGTAGTGGCATGTTTTGTGGTTAGAAGATTTATTTTTTAGAAGGACATATTTCTGGAGGGTATGTTATGGAATGTTCGGTGCGTTAATCCGGATACTGCCAATCCAAAAAATGGGAAATGGCCAACCCAAAAAATGGGCAATGTACAAACTGTTGAAAGATAGTGTTAAGCACACCTCTTAAGGATAGATGTTTGAGCATCTAACGTCAACGTGGTGCTGAATAAATCCAGTGG
The DNA here is from genome assembly GCF_040938575.1 of Ambystoma mexicanum. NCBI lineage: Eukaryota > Metazoa > Chordata > Amphibia > Caudata > Ambystomatidae > Ambystoma > Ambystoma mexicanum. The sequence goes on along the minus strand of NC_090925.1, from coordinate 431,423,399 downwards.
AGTTATGGGTGCAGGGAGGAAAAGGCAGGTCTGGCACAGCAAGCTGCTCCTGTAATTCGAGGGAAAAGAAGTGTCCCTGTTGGTGGACACTCCCGTCCTTGCACACCAAAAGTAAGAGATAATCTCAGTCAAAGTTTATTAATAATTACATGTGATTGAATTCACATCAAGGTCTCTTCTTTTTTAGACCTGACAAGTGTCAGGATTTAATTTAGGATGGAGAGAGTAATAATATTGAGCAATAACAACAAACATTAAATTAGAGAGCTCTATGCGTTTCATGATATAGATCCCTTCATCAGGAGTAGGTACTTTTCAAGTTTACCACAAATTCTCGTCATACTTCATGCTTTTATGTGTGTTTGTTGGTTTGTTTTATTATTTATAATGCGCATTATACCCGGGGGTAACAGTGCGCAGCAATTACAAGTATATGCAAGGCTTAGTTACAACAGACAAGGTATAAAGTTTACATACAAGTCATTAATTACAAGAGGGTATATGCAGATGGTACCTATTTACAGGCCTAGGATACAAAATGGGTGTATACAAATGGTACATACATTTTGCAGAAGCGATATATACAGGATTTATGGTGTTTATAGATAGAGCTGGGTGGACGGAGATAAGTACAGGAGTACAGACAGTGCGTCACACACGAGTAGCAGGTCAAATGAAGTGAGGAAGGATGCAGTCCATAAGGCGTAACCGTTGCAGTGAGTCCTAGCTGTTGGCAGAGCAAGGGTTATCACTTGCTGGTCATTCGATTTCAGCTACATAATGATGTTGGATCTGAAGTTTTGGTAGGATTGTGTCTATAGAAAGTAAATACAGGAAATATTTTTAGTTTAAGATCTATAAATGCATGCATAGTGGCATTGTAATTAACTTGGTTCTTAATAGAGCATAAGAATATCACCTTGGGAATTTGGGTATTTTGCTGCTCCCATAGGCAATTATTAAGGACCAGATTATGAAAAGCACAAGCAGCATAGCTTGCTGACATAAAACGGTTGGTGTTGGGTCAGTTCTAAAAAGAGTAAAGTCCATGCAATAGTTACAGTTGGAGATTATGGGTGGCGTTAACTATGCCTTTGATATGCAAGTATACATGTTTTGAATATAAGCCTAGGAACCTTGCTCTCTCTTTGCAATGAGAAGGAATCTGAATTGTTTAACATTTAACATTTAGAACTATATTAGCCAAATGTCAAATTGATATAATAATCCAGTTGAAGATTTTCCAGTTATTTTCAATAAACTTGCCTCCTTGAAATATCTTTTCCAGAGCCACTCTCTCATGGTCTCCTTTATTTTTTGATAAAGCACGCTCTATCACATTCTGGGCCTTTGATCTGGCTGCCTGTGCCTCTCAGCCTCGAGCTTCCCCCGGGACCCTCACCACCATATTTGGGACTGTGGAAGCCTTCTAACAGTGTGACTGTCATGGGAGCTGGGTAGTTTTGTGTTAATGTCCTCCTTTTTTGCTGTGTTAGGATCTGGATATATTTCACCAGTCAGCAACCCTGGAGGCATCTCTGCCACAGTCCACTCCTTGGTGCCCGTGCATCGTCACCAGAGCAGATACGAAACATGCAAACCATGAACAGGACTGGGGCACCTACGCTGCCCAAGAAAGGTCATCACGTGCCTCTGCTCAACTTTTCGCTCATAGCACTTGGTGCACTCTTAAAGGTGTCCTTAGGGTGAGCCTTTCATGACCAGCAGCCAATAAAGCAAAATGTGTAGAATGATATTTATGATATGATATGATATGGCATTTATAACGCGCCTATACACAAGTATTTCATTTCTTGAGGGCAGCCGACAGAAATGTAAAGGAGGTTCCAGACATGACCTGCACCCCTGCCCCCCATTTCGAGCTATCAGGAAGGAACTTGCCAAGGCACGTGACGTATGAAGAGCAAATGTACCTACAAAGAGTTGCACTAGGACTCTGCACAGAATACATCAGAAGATCCATACCGGTTGAAGCAACCATAATCAGACAACCCTGGGCAGCACGGTACCCTATTAGACAGCCATACTAGCCTCTGATACGAAATGAGGAGTACCTATACATGGTCCACGAAAAGACCCCAAAAGCCTTAATGGAAGGCCAGTGGAAATGACACAAGGGCCTGAACAGACCGAGAATGAACAAGAGCAGCTATTGAAGATAACACGCCAGTGCGAGTTACTACGAAATTGAAGGCAATGTACGCAGAGAAGAGACAATGTTAAAACGAAAGGAAAAGGTGCTACGAGACAAGATGGAAGCAACCGTTCTGTTCAACTTGTGTAAATAGGCTTGAAACACAAGATGCTAAAAAATCAATACTGCCTTCAATGCTTAGTAGAAGATAGAGCAGTGAGCGCCAACCATATAACTACCTCAATAAGGCACATTATATAAGTGCGACTCCATTTTGTAAAAGCAGAAAGGTACCCAGGCGGCCAGAGGCCTGACAGGCTAAGTTTTGAAACCCAGCCAAAGGCAGGAGAAGGAGTGGAATCGAAACTCAGCAAAGAGTGGCTCATGCTTAGGAAATCGAGGTCAACCAGAGAAGGGGAGGAGAGTATGAGCTCACGAGACTCCAACTACAGAGCATACCAGCCGGTCCGTGAAGGTCAAGATAAGAGAGGCCCATGCAGGTGGCTAGGCTGACACAGAATTAAATGCACAAAAGGCTAGAAAATGAAGCAGATTCATGGTGAACCAACACGTGACAAGCCAAGCGCGAAGAGGTACCACCGCCTGATGTCATCCAGAACCCGAGGATGCCATAACTTTTCCCGATAGGAGGCTACAGTTCCGAGGCCATACCCAGCCAACTAATTGACACATAGCCCTAAAACACTGATTGATGGAAAGGAGGAAGGGTGAATCTTCGGGCACTAGGCACCTGGGTGTCTATTCTGCATGCTGCTAATTAAAGTGGAGATTTGTGTTTAGGGGTGAAACTTGCCCAATCACAATGGACCATGTAATCTAGGGTCGTATAGACACTGTAACCAATGAGACGTCGTACTCATAGTGACGTCAATCACGTGTGTTGTAGAGGGATGGGTGTAGACGCCCACCCGATAAGTTATCCAATCCACATGCTTTATTTCTCTATACAGATATGACACCTATACTTAAGTTACCTTTCCTAAACAATTATATTGCATGATGATTTTTTATAGAAATTAGACGTCAGCCTATAAGAATTGCTGTTCTACCAAAGTTTGTGGCAGTCGGAGCGAGACCGGTGATCGCACTACAGCTGATTCCCATTTGTTTCCCTGTTTGATGTATGTATCATTAAACTGACTTCCCTTTGCCAAACTACTGAGTCCTCGTTATTGAGTTGTGTCGGAGTAAGTGAATCCTGCACCCTCTGTCCTCACATGGTGCTGCTATCTTGTCATACAAGTTCTAGAGGGTGAGTGCTGACCAATGGGCCCGTCAGTGAATTCCTCTCCTCGTGAACACTTGGTAGCGTGAGGATGGTTTCGGCCATCGATTATAGATTATCGATTATCGATTGATATAGTGTAAGACACCCTTAGACCGAAGGCACAAGTAACTCTGGGCCTTCGGTAAGATCACGAGTCCTTTCGCCATCCCGGCTGATTAGACTGAGAAGCTTCCCGTGGACAATGATAGAGTAAAGTTTCAAAAAATCTGCAGTGGGTCTGAAGGAACCCGCCTTTCCAAGCATAACCCTTCTCATTCCCACAGGCAGCGGATCGGACGAAAACCTTAAAGCAGGAAGAGGAAGGGGCGGTGATCCCGAAGTTCCAGAAAGGAAACAATGCGATTGGTGGGTAAAGAAATAAAACTCGTTACTTTGGCAAATGTTGTGTACGCATTAGATCCAGTAAGGGAAAGGTAACGGAGGGTGGTGGAGAAACATTAAAATAGTTAGAAGTAGAGAAGACTGTATATATATATATAGGGAGTAATGACTTGAGCATAAGAAATAAAAACGTAAAGAATATCAGGGGGGCACCTGAAGTAAAAATTTAAAGGATATCAGGGGGGCACCTGAAGTAAAAAACGTAAAGGATATCAGGGGGAACCTGAAGTAAAAATGTAAAGATTCACCTTGTTCCTGCGCTTTAAAGAGTGGTCAGAAGGAACGTGAAACCAGAGCCCACAGAGGGGGGACATTTTTAGGCTACGATAACTTTTAAAGATGTAATTAAGGGGGTTCGTTCAAATCCCATGGTGGGGTAGTGATTGGCAGGTATGGGTATGACCAGCTGGCATCCGTCTAGTCTGTCTAGTCTGTCGTGTATGTCCTCTGTATGTCAAATTTGAAAATACTGTACTGTTGATTGATTGCAATGTATTTTGCTTTACGCGATTTTGTAACTAAGAGGGAATCGCCTCTGAATTGATGAGTTTTGAGTAAATTGTTGATACAAAATTTGGTGGGAAAAGGTTGGATTGGAGCTTGCGTATGTGGTGCTCGCTCATACTAGTGGAATGCTTAAAGAACTGTGTGAATAGTGTTGGTGACAAAATTAAGAATGGAGGAAGTTACCCCACTTGCGCATTTATGTAAGCAGCTGCCCAAGCATGCAGTAAAATTGAAAAAATACAGCCAGGAGGGGGTTAAGGGTACCGCCAATAAGATGTTTATGCCTTGGCCCCATAATGGGTCAGTGTCTAAGGCTGTTTTACAGCACATGACAACATTTCTACACGCCACATGTACCGGCAAGAAGCTTGAGAAACGCCTTGTTGTTCTCGAACTTTAGAAAATGTTCGAGCAAGCGAAGGAAGAAGAACCACCCTCAGACTGGATATTAAATGTATGTACGGAGGGAGGTGAGACGCGTACCGCGCCACCAGCCCCGCCGGAACCAGTCATTGAGGGAAGCAAGCAAGAGGGCCTTTACCCGTTGAGAGAGCTCAAAGCAGCCACAGGGTATACCAACCCCGCATATGAGTCACCTACATGCAGTAGTGATGAGATGAAAGAGAAGGAAACAGGAAATTGATTTGGCCTCCACAGTCCTGAGGGACAAGGAGAGGCGCGGCGATTGAAGAAAGGATCAGGCACAGACTAGTGCACCTCTCGACAGAGAGAGAGAGGGAAAAAAGCAGAAAGGAAGTGATGAGTTAGCATTTGCAAAAGACGAATGGATGAAAGGACAGATATTATTGAAATTAGATGGAAAAGAAAGTGATGACGTAAGACCGAGTGAACGGTCTGATGAGGCGCAAAGAAAGGAAAAGGAGAAAGAACAGGACATGAGAGACGAGAGGGTAAGAAAGAAGGATAGGTTGAGGCTAGAACAACTATATCGCGAAGAGCAGGGAATACCGCTCAGTCGCACACAATACGCTGCTTATGAAAAGTACAAAGCAAAAACAAAGAGGTGATGGCTGGAAGGTTTAGAATGAATATTAACCACTGGCACTGGACTGCCCCTTTTGGGTTGGGGCCGAGCCTGATTTGCATATAGTCTTTCCCCTTCTGTTATGGCTTGGCAGGCGAAGAACGGTGGTCTGGAGGGTTGCCCAGAGAATTGCCAGTGGTTAAGATTAAGTCTAAAACTTCCAGCCATCACCTCTTTGTTTTTGCTTTGTCACCCCGAGTGGGACGGGTATGCCCAGACGTGGGTCCCGTGCCTGCTGGGCCTAGAGACCCAAGCTACTCCTCAATGATGAGCCCCAACAAGGGCGAAACATGTTTGGGGATGCTTGTGGTCTCGGCAGAAGGGATGTGGCCTAGCAGTTCGGGCTGGACTGCCCCTTTTGGGGTGGGGCCAAGCCTGATTTGCCTATGGTCTTTCCCCTTCTGTTATGGCTTGGCAGGCGAAGAACGGTGGTCTGGAGGGCAGCCCAGAGCATTGCCAGTGGTTAAGCTTAAGTCTAAACCTTCCAGCGATCACCTCTTTGTTTTTGCTTTGTTACCCCGAGTGGGACGGGTATGCCCAGATGTGGGTCCCGTGCCTGCTGGGCCTAGAGACCCAAGCTACTCCTCACTGATGAGCCCCAACAAGGGCGAAACATGTTTGGGGATGCTTGTGGTCTCGTGCAGAAGGGATGTGGCCTAGCAGTTCGGGCTGGACTGCCCCTTTTGGGGTGGGGCCAAGCCTGATTTGCATATGGTCTTTCCCCTTCTGTTATGGCTTGGCAGGCAAAGAACGGTGGTCTGGAGGGTTGCCCAGAGCATTGCCAGTGGTTAAGATTAAGTTTAAACCTTCCAGCCATCACCTCTTTGTTTTTGCTTTATGAAAAGTACAGACAGACCATAAGTTGGAGGAAGAAAGGAGAGTGCACGAAAAGAAAGTGAAGAAGCAAGAAGATGAGGAGATTAGAAGGGCAAAGGAACATAGAAACGAATGAATGAGAGAAGTAGATATGGCTAGAGAAGAAGCAAAGAAGCGAAAAGAAATAAATGAGGAAGCAGAATGCAAGCATAGGCAGAGGGCACGAGATCTTGAGTATTTGGAGCGGGAAGTCATTAAAACCAATGCGGTTGTAGACTGGGAAGACATAGAAGAGTTCTTTCCTGCAAGCGATGTGGTACCAGGTACAAGCGGGACAAATATTGACGATGACTTCGACACCAGAAGCATCGGGGAAACGATTGATAAAATCTATGACGAGATGGGGCTGGAACTAATTTCTCAAGGGGGAAGGGCGGATGAGCGCTTAGAGAGCAATCAGCTATATGATACGAGGATGTCACCTGAAGTAGCGGGCGCAGGGGACTGTCCCTAGATAGGCTAGAAATTGGGCAGAACGAAGATGATGCAAGAAGCTGTGTAAACTGGGAGTATTCAGAGTCTGACTCCGGTGGGGAAACGGAGGAAGTGGCACATGACGAAGGGAGACGGTGCGAAAAATGACTCCCAAGGGACCGAGAGTTACGATGGTCAGATGCTAGTGGGTCCACAAGTAGGACACCAATGTCCCCCCCTCACGGTCAGAGGGGGACGTCAGCATCTGCCTATGCGGACAGGTTGAGGGCATTGCCAGGTAGACGGCAAGGCGGGGATGCCACCCCGGCAAAAGACCGGAGAGGTACAGGGAAGGAGAAGGAGGATTGCAAATTCCAATTCCCACTGCTAGAAAAGGGGGGAGCAAGATCACAATATATCCCATGGCCGCATATGGACCGAGAAAACCTGAAAAATAAGCTTGCAATGCTGACATCGGGACCTGGAAAGTGGATACACGAGTTAGAGAAAATGACGAGGGGGGGGTCACCCTAGCCATAGGGGACATTAAGGGGCTCCTAATTGCTATAATTGGTGAAAGAGCAGACGACGTGTGGAAAAGGGCGGGATACCCTAGAGTAACCATAACTGACACCTCCCATGATGGAGCGCCATTTAATAACTGTAGAGCAGCAGTGTGGAAAGCGCTGCATACGCTATATCCAGACACGTCTCATATGGGAGCTATAATGAATCGAAAAATGAAAGAGTCAGAAGATCCGTTGCTTTATATCCAGAATTATCAAGACGCATGGGTGCTTGAAACGCATGAGTCTTGGACGAAATCCATCCCTGTGTTCTACCATATATTGTGCCAAGGGTTACCAGAACCGGTGCAAAAACAGCTCAAGAAATTGGTAGGAATAGAAGCTAAACCATGGGCCGAAATACAGTTCACAATTGCACATTATTTCAGATTGCTACAGGAAAAGAATCAGAAAAAGGAGGAAATGCGTAAGGGGGAGGAGGCAAAGCTGGTGCAAAGGAAGCTCTCGAAGTATGCTCTCGAGGGAGCAATGACACCAGCCCGGCCGAACCAAGCATACAGCAAGCGACTAACCTCTTGCAGAATAATCCAGGTAGCACAGGATTTTACCCGAGGGGAAGAGGGTTTGGAAATAGAGGATGGCAGAGTAATCAGGGAGGGTTTCGAGGTAACCAAGGAGGGTTTCAGAAGGTTCAAGGTGGCTTCCCAAACACACAGATGGGCATTCCAACTATGCCAGATGGACAGATGGCACGACCACCGCCAGTATGTTGGCTGTGTGGAATGACTGGACACGTGGCGCGCATTTGCAGAAGCCAAAGCATATGGCAAAACAGCCAAGGGACGGGGGCAGGCATGGTGAATCAACCTGCTATCCCGCAACAGGGCAATGCACAAAATTATACTCTGCAGCAGCAGGCGGCAGGCTTGCAGCAAGGTGCACAGCAAGTGGTTCAACCACCGAACATGGGGAGTTTGCCACAGGGACAACCCCAGCAGGCACCGCTGCAAATGGCTCAGGGCACTAATTCCGGTGGGGGAATTAACCCTGGAAATGGGGGAAACCCACAAGTGTACAGTGGACTGAACCTATAGATAAAATAGGACAGCTCACGGGAGACTCTGATGTGTTCTATCCTATGAGTGACACCAGACCCTAACAGGGAACTTAGGGTAAATGTCATCATAGGGGGGAAAGAATATTCCTTCTTAGTTGACACGGGTGCAACGCGCTCGTGCATACGAGAAGTCAAGTTCTCCTTGTCCGACGAGGCTATAGACACCCAGAGTTTTACTGGAGCTCATAGTAGAGTTCCCTTTACTGATGCACTCCCAGTGTCTGTAGGAGAGTGCGAAATGAATGTACCTCTATTATATTCACGTCCGTCCCCAGTAAATATCATGGGTCCGGAATTGATGACAAAGTTGAAAATGACCATCTCGTTTACTGAGGATGGTATAGTGTGCTCCACCCCAGGAATGCATTATTCAAACGTGTGCAAAATGATCAGAGCATGCTCTGGACGTGCAGCCATGAGAGCTATACCACTGGAGCCAGAGGTTTTCGCATATGGCGTACAGGTGCTTATAGCTGGATTGCCAGGCCTCGCAGACAAAACTATGAGAACCCCTGATGAGTTTCTATTCAGACCAAGAATACCCAGGGACAAGTATTTCCCTTAACGATACAATCAGCCGCAGTACGAGGAAAAGTGGTATTGGTTGAAGGATATGACGATGAAGGCAGACAGTGGTGTGCGATCATTGCCATTGAAGAATGGTATCGAGTGACTGACGTCACCGATGACGATCTGTTCGAAGAACACCCTGACCTAGAAGAGACAAGAGTGGAACTGAGTCTCATATTTTGGGTCAAAATGATCAGAAGGGAGGTACCACAGAGAATGATGTTGGCACTAATACGTCCAGAATACTTTGATAATGACATGGCCCAAGTGCCTGCCATAGTATGGACTACAGGGCCCTATGATGAGGGTCTCCTGAAAGGGGCGGGTGAAGCGAAAATCAAATTGAAACCAGGAGCAATTTTACCACAAGCGCAACAATATCCCATGTCCAGAGATGCAGATGAAGGAATCGCAAAAACAATCTCCACCATGATGGAGCAGGGCATCCTAGTGACGTCAGAATCACAGTGCAACACAGTGATTTACCCTGTCAAAAAATCAAAGGGAGGGTCTTGGTGCTTAATCCAAGATTTACGAGCACTAAATGATATAGTTGAAGCCGAGTTCCCTCTAGTCCCGAACCCCTCCACAATTCTGTGCAACATACCCACCGAGGCAAATTACTTCACAGTGATAGATTTGAAAAATGCATTTTTCTCAATCCCGTTGCACCGTGACTCTCAAGACCTAACGTCATTTACTTTCAGACAAATGCGCCTGAAAAGTACGAGGTTGCCACAGGGGTACAGTGAGTCTTCATCCATTCCAACAGAGTCCTGCAGATGGACCTAAGCAATATTGCGGTGGACAGTGTTGTTTTGCAGTATATAGATGACATTCTGATCTGCAGCACCACTGAAGAGCAATGCAGGCGCGATTCCGTCCAACTATTGACTATACTGGCTGAGAAGGGATACAAGGTTGATAAGGAAAAGTTGCAGTACAGCCAACAGGAGGTGTTGTACATAGGGCAACTGATCTCACATGAGGGAAAGAAGGTAACCCCAGAAAGGGCTGAAGCCATCATGAACATGGCCAAGCTGTGCACGATAAAACAAATGCGAAGCTTCTTAGGCCTGTGCAATTATGTCCGAGCATGGGTCTTTGACTACAGCTCGTATACCAAGCCCTTGCTACAGGCCCTTAAAAAGGCCCAGGCAACAAGAGAAGAAATTGAATGGAATGAAGCAATGGAGAAGGGGTTTACAGAACTCAAGGGGGCAATTTGTAAGGCCCCAGTTCTCGGGATTCCTAATTATGCAGAGGAATTCTATCTGTTCTCTCATACTGATGGTAATTTTATGACGGCAGTACTTGCACAACGAACCTTGCTGGGGTACAAGCCCCTAGCATATTACAGCGGGAATCTGGACCCAGTCATGAAGGGCCACTTCCCATGCGAACAAAATTTAGCTGCTGTCTGGTTCGCCATCGAGAAGGCGTCATCCATTGTGATGGGGTGCTCCATGACCCTGTATGTTGAGCACTCGCTGTTCGCCATACTGGAAAAGCTAAAAGGCACACTGACATCTCAAAGAGCATCCGCCTATGAGGTGATCATCTCTAATCCATCAATCAAAAAAGTGCAATGTAAAACTGTGAACCCTGCTACGTTCATAGCTGAGCCAGTCACTGAGGGAAAACCTGTGCACGACTGTGCGAACTATGAGGAATTCTATGATGAGATCTCCAGGGTAAAGGAAAATACCCTGGCAAGTGGAGAGATCGTCTTTATTGACGGGTCTTCGAGAACTGACCAAGAAGATGGACAAAGGTATACAGGCGTGGCCGTGGTAAGACACATAGCGAATGGAGAGTTTCAAGTACTCAGTGCACGAATACCTTCTCACTATTCAGCACAAGCTGCAGAACTATTGGCATTGATACTCGCCATTGAGAATCATGCAGACCAGGAAGTAACAGTGTACAGTGACTCCGCCTATGTGACGTCTACAGTTCACGAAGGACTAGCGCGCTGGAAAAGGAGGGGCTACCTCTGAGCAGACGGCACGCCAGTGCAGCACGCAGCCTTATTAGACAGGCTGATTAAAGCACTACAGCTCCTAGTGGGCATAGCGGTCGTGAAATGCGCCGCTCATACCAAAGGGACAGATTTCGTGTCACGTGGAAACCATGAAGCGGACACGGAAGCCAAGCACATGGCATCCAAGAATGAAACAATCATGGACGTGGAGCTGGCACGTACCCATGAAAGAATGATGGTAGCACGAGCCACTCCAGAGGCCTATAGCAACATGGAGCAGACTCAGCTAATGGAGCTCCAAGGGGAGGCACCTCAGGAGGAGAAGAACTTGTGGAAGCGTTGAGGCTGTTCTTTAAACCCCTCTGACAGACTGTGGAGGCAAGACAGCACTGGTAAACCAGTAATGCCTGTCACCCTTCTAAAGGTAGCGTTAGAACAGCTTCACTACCCCATACACATGTTAAAGGAAAATCTTGCTGCAACGCTCGCAGAAGACTGTTTCACACTGAATTTAGCAAAGCATGTTGCATTTTTTATGATAAACTGCATTATCTGCCAGCAATTCACCTCTGGGCACACATTAAAAGTAGTGAGAGGAATCATCCCCAGACCAAATGGACCTTTCCAGCACCTGCATATCAATTAGGTCGATATGATCCAGGTGTGTAATGGGTACAGGTATTTAATTGTGGTGGTGTGTCCCTTTTCAAGATGGGTAGAAGCAGGTCCCTGTACACACCCTGATACAAACTGTACCGCAAAGTTCCTGGTGAGGGAAGTGTTCCCTAGATGGGGGGTGTGCGAGGTAATGAGATCAGATAATGGGGCTCATTTTGTAAATTCAGTTTTCAAACAGATTAGCTTGTTGCTTGGTATAAAGCACAAGTTCTTGTTGGCGTATCATCTTGAGGGGAATGGGATATGTGAACAAATCAACCGCTTGCTTAAGGAAAGGATAGCCAAGTTGAAGCTCACATTAAGGAAGGGATGGTTGCACTGTCTACCACTGGCATTGTATGCTCTTCGGAACCAGCCAGGCTCCGACCATCATCTCACGCCGCATGAAATAGTTACTGGCAGAAGGATGAGGACCCCTCTAACCCCCCGAGAGAGAGCTAGATGTGATGCCCAGCCAACTAGGGAGGTACTAGCAGAAGAGATGAAAGCCTATCTGGACTGTTTGACATCCAGCACCTTTGTCATTTCAGGCCAGCTGCAGCAACGGCTGAAAGGGGACAGCACAGCACAGACCACAACAGACAGTGCTGATGCAGGCATAGCTCACAGCCTCTGTGTGCCCCTCGTTTTCCCTGGAGAAAGCGTCCTCGTAAGAAACTTTACCAGAAAAAGGTGGGACGAGCCAAGGTTAAATGGCCCTTTTATTGTAGAGGACTGCACCCCATCCGGTGTCAAGCTCAAGGGCAGGAGAGCCTGGATCTTCCTAAATGACATTAAACCTTTTGTAGGAGAGAGCCCTCCTGCTGCACCTAACTCCGAAGAATCTACAGACAAAGGAGAAGAACCTCAGCATGTGCAGACAGGATCCATGACGAGGAAGAAGGACGCATGAGCAGCAAAATAAAGGCAAAAGAATGCTGGGTGAATGGTGGCTTTTAAAACAAGACATTTCCTCAAAACCAGAGAAAGAGATAAAGGAAAAGAAAACAGACACTCTGTGCATCCGAGTTTCAGGGTAAAGAGAAGCACATCCAAAGCCACAACAACAGTGATAAAATGAACGTTTTAAATCACGTCACGCACAAGTAGTACAAGGAATCAAGATGGACTGCCAATAAAATATTCTCTGAGAGCGTAACACAGTATCCTGATGCAACCAGTATCAAGACTTTCTTTACATACCTAATGGTACCCCCCAGAAGAAGCTTCTAGTGGGATGTGCTCACGTACTTTCAATTGGTGGTGTTATCATATCCGTCACTCATAGGAAGAGAAACAAGTGTCACGGAATTCATTCAAGATCCAGATAACAAGAAGGTAATCTGGCAACTGCTGACTGTCATCACAGAAACCTTCACTGAGCTGCCTGAATACAGTGAAAAGGGCACAAATGCTCCCACCTCAAGTGATCATCGATGAACTAACCTATACCATATTTTTCCGAATCATAGAGGAGTACCCAGGACTTATCGGGAGAACCACAGATACACTAACATTTATCACAGATCCATGAAACAATTAATTTCTCAACAAAGTATGGTACAAATTAAATTACTTGGTTGCAACCCACACAGCAGGAAAGTGTAAAACTTGTTCACGTCAAAAGAAGGGCTTGTGATCGGGACCCAGCAAAACAAGGCAGATGTCTCTGTCTCCCGCAGATACACAGCTTGCACACAATGTTATGCTCAGACTAGTCACGGACTATCCAGAAATGGTGCGAAGGCCTGCTGATGTTAACGTTGTCACCTTCCTAAGAGATCCAGTCAATTTCCTACATATGAGGACCCTTCTCCATGGTATCATGCTCCAAGTGGAGCTGTCCAATTTCCAGCGAGAATTCCTAAGGAGTTTCCAGTGAGACTGGTCACCGAGAGACAGATCGAGGAAAGGGCAAGACTGTTCACGCTGCAAGAAAGGCATTTGTTCCAGAGGCTAGAGAATCAGAGCTAATGTCATTAACACCAGAAGACCGCCAATACGCATATCGTGTTTTCTTTCACCTCATTGAAAGCTTTCCAGAACTAGTGGGCAGACCCAACCACATTGATGTGCCCACTTTTCTCAGTGATCCAGCAAAGAAAGCTCAACTAAACAGGCTCCTGAGAGCTATTGCAGCGCAACTAAGAAGCAACTATGGACATCCACTGCTGAGGAGAGCCTTAGGAGGAGGAAATCCAAAATAGAATTTTTGTCGTCATCTTTTCACTGTGGAGCAGATAGAGAAAAGAGACACTGTTCTTCAACTTGTAACCGAGAGACCGAGAGAAAGAAGCAGACCCAAGAACTTCGCCATCCTATTTTCCTTTTTCTTATTTTTGCCTATTTTTTCATATGTTCACTTTTATTTTTATTTTTGCTTTTATGTTTACGACATTTTATTTTTGTGTGATTTTTAGTAGTTCCATCTTTTCAGCCTTTCACAGTGAACAGATTCCTGCATGTCCTCAAGGCCGAGGCAAATTGGAGTTGTGCCCTGAGACAGTGATTACTATAGAAATGCAGGATGAATGTGATGTGCTAAAACGGTAGTCTAACCCTTCTCCATAGTCTAGCACAGGAACAGTACTGCATATCCAGATACTACTATCTTCACTCGTGAGGAGGGACATTTGAATAGCACGTATCTCTTTAGTAGTTACTGAACTTTACAGCAACGTGACCAGAGCAAAAGAAGGAATAAATAACTGACTATGAACTCAAAATGGGGGCACAGAACAGTAACTTGGTTTTACCCACAGCAGAAAGGCAATCCCGCTTTCCTGGTAGAAAATGCTGCCAGATGTCTTACAAATCTATCATGTGTATATTTTTGGTGATCATTATTGTCTTTCTGTCATTAACAATCAGAACTGCTTTCTTTATTGGTGCACAAAGTGTCCCCCCATCAGTACACCCACTGGATAACGAACGTCAGGGGCCTACAAGAGCACCCAGACCCTATAAAGTGATTCCAGTTCCAAGAAAAGCTAATGATGAAGCAAATGACTTAAATTTGAATGTAATTAGTAGCGATACGTATACACGTGAGGTGATGAATGGAGAGAAAAGCTGGAGACAGGGTCAGCACGGAATGAATGATAATGTAGCACTGGCCACGGCGCGCACCCACACACAGAATGCACACAAAAAAGGGCAAGTGTCAATGGCTACAAGGCCGCCAACGAAGGCAGCAGAGAAGGAGAAACTGCCCGCTGAACACTCAATTCCAGGGAATAGTGGAGATACCCAAGAAAAGTCAAATGAAATGCCAAAGAAGGAGGAAATAGCAAAATCCCTTGATAAAACAGAAGTGGCCACAAAGAAGACACACATGCTAATAGAGTATTTGTTCCCATTTATAGTCCAAGCAAAGAAACTACACGAGGAGCTGAAAAACAGAACTATAGAAACTATAACTGCAAGCACACCTGCTCCAACGCAAGAAGCAAGCCGCAGGCCTACAACACAGCCACAAGTTGGGAGGTTGATGAACCAATGGTGGTTATGGGAGGTTTATGGCAGACTGCAAAAGGGAAGGAAGGGAAGCACAAATCCGTCCCCTACCATGCGATACAGTCAAGGCAGCCTGCTCCACTGAGATACCCGAAGTGGAAAAGCAGCACTGACGCATTCAGAGATGTAGTAATAGAGAATTACAGGAGAACGCTGCAAATCAAGAGGAGCCCGCATGAAGATAACAATGAACTTAATGACTACCTGGACAGCACAGCCCATCTCGGAAACAACATATGGAACCAGCACATGAAGGAAGTAGGACAAAGGCAGTCAGAAGGAGAATGCTTCGTCTGTGCTCTACTACCATACAGCATGGGAAAATCCAAGATATTTGTGGCTGTAGAAATTGATGTCCCTACAGCACACTGTATGTCACATGTAGCAATGTGCAACACCAGAGGACAATTTATGGGAAGAGATGCCTCGTTGATATGGGCCAACGAAAAGGATTACCCAGATGAAGATGGCTACGTCCAGGACATTAAAACAAGAAACCGAGCACACACCAGAAATCATGTGATCAGGTACGAGAACCCTGGCGTCAAAGGATCAGGGATAAGATGGGAAGTTAACCCGAGACTGAACGTTCAAGGGAAGACTGCAGAAGAGGCTCAAATCTGGAAGAACAGAGGCCAATTGCAGATCTGGGGGTCAGTGGTCTCCCCAGATGGACGGGAAGACGGAGTAGTAATCTGCCAAGCATGGATGGTCCTTGGAGCCTGCAAGGAAGCAATAGAGAATTCACAGAGGTTATGCAAACCTCTGTGGCCAAAGCTAGTAAAATTACTAACATGGGTCGAAGATAGAGGGCGACCCCTTCAGATGGTGCCACTGGAGAGCCCGAAACTATGCTTCAGAAACAATGGCACAAGGAAGATGGGAGAGAATCAAAACTGCGGACGAATCTTTGAAGCTCCGGGAATGACCCAAGGATCCGCAGTTATTATGGACCATTACTTGGCGTGCGGATCCAAGGCACACATAAGGCTGCCAAAAAACTGGGGAGGCATATGCACACTACTGAACGTCCATGTTCCCGCACTAGTGATCCCTAAAAATGACCCAAAGTTGGACAGTTTCCCGAAAGTAGATGCTCATCTAAGAAGAAGAAGATCTGTGGAACTGGTATTCAGGATGAAGAGGGAAAATTACTTTTCTCCCAAATCAGAAGAGACCTCAACAATATTCACAACCCTACTCCTGCTCCACATCCAAGTTGGAGTGAATGCTAAATGGTTACAGATAACCAGATGGGAGTTATTGCAGACCATCAATACCACTATAAAAGGATTCAACGCGATCAAAGAAGAACTGAGAGTAATCAGACTGATCACCCTCCAAAACAGATATGTGCTTGACATGATAACTGCGATGGATGGAGGTGTTTGTGCAAAAATCGGAGAATCATGTTGCACATTTCTACCATCACACAATGAAGAAAACGGAACCCTAACAGAGGCCATAAGCATGTTGACAACTCTAAAAAACCAGATGACCGATGAAACGGATGAGGTGGACGATGACAGCTGGTTTGGGAACCTATTCTCATGGGTCCCGCAATGGTTGGCTGATATATTCAAGTTCCTGGGAGCCCTACTAGCCATGGTACTGCTAGGATTCTGCGTTATCAAGATAATCATCACACAATGCCAGAAAACTGCAAAGAAAGCCATTGGGATGAAAATTATGGTCGATGTCGAGCCAGGCTGTAAGCCAAGAGACCTGACAGATGAAGAAATCATGGACTTTCTGAAGGACAGAACATTTGCACCAGAAGGAACAAAGTTCACATGTCCTAAAAAGCAAAGAAGGTATGAAGGAAATTGGATCTACTGCAGTCCAAACGGTCAGTGCCAGTTTATGACCTGGAACAAAGATGAACACGTCAAAACACCAGGAAGTTTGAATGGTGTGATAAAAATATGGACTCCAAAGATGCACATGTTCACGCCTTCATGTACCAATCCGGAAGATGATGAAAAAAACACTGAAGAAGCAAAAGAAATAGAGGAGAAGAATGAAGCAGTAGTGGTTGATGAACCAACCAGAGGGGGGAGTGTAAAGGAGGTTCTAGATATGACCTGCACCCCTGCCCCCCATTTCGAGCTACCAGGAAGGAACTCGCCAAGGCACGTGATGTATGAAGAGCAAATTAACCTACAAAGAGCTGCACTAGGACTCTGCCCAGTATACATCAGGAGATCCATACCGGTTGAAGCAACCATAATCAGACAACCCTGGGCTGCACTGTACCCTATTAGACAGCCATACCAGCCTCTGATACGAAATGAGGAGTACCTATACACGGTCCACGAAGAGACCCCAAAAGCCTTAATGGAAGGCCAGTGGAAATGACACAAGGGCCTGAACAGATCCGAGAATGAACAAGAGCAGCTATCGAAGATAACACGCCAGTGCGAGTTACTACAAAATTGAATGGAATGTACGCAGAGAAGAGACAATGTCAAAACGTAAGGAAAAGGTGCTACGAGACAAGATGGAAGCAACCGTCCTGTTCAACGTGTGTAAATAGGCTTGAAACGCAAGATGCTAAGAAATCGATACTGCCTGAAATGCTTAGTAGAAGATAGAGCGGCGAGCGCCAACCATATAACTACCTCAATAAGGCACATTATACGAATGTATTTTGTAAAAGCAGAAAGGTACCCAGGCGGCCAGAGGCCTGACAGGCTAAGTTTCAAAACACAGCCAAAGGCAGGAGAAGGAGCGGAATCGAAACTCAGCAAAGAGCGGCTCATGCTTAGGAAATCGAGGTCAACCATAGAAGGGGAGGAGAGCATGAGCTCACGAGACTCCAACTACAGAGCATACCAGCCCGTCCGTGAAGGTCAAGAGGACCATGCAGGTGGCTAGGCTGACACAGAATTAAATGCACAAAAGGCTAGAAACTGAAGCAGATTCACGGTGAACCAACACATGACCAGCCAAGCACGAAGAGGTACCACCGCCTGATGTCATCCAGAACCTGAGGATGCCATAACTTTTCCTGATAGGGGTCTACAGTTCCGAGGCCATAGTCAGCCAACTAATTGACACATAGCCCTAAAACACTGATTGATGGAAAGGAGGAAGGGTGAATCTTGGGGCACTAGGCACCTGGGTGTCTATTCTGCATACAGCGAATTAAAGTGGAGATTTATGTTTAGGGTGTAACTTGCCCAATCACAATGGACCATGTAATCTAGGTTCCTATAGACACTGTAACCAATAAGACGTCGTACTCATAGTGACGTCATTCACGTGTGTTGTAGAGGGATGGGCGTAGACACCCACCCGATAAGAGTTATCCAATCCACATGCTTTATTTCTCTATACAGATATGGCACCTATACTTAAGTTACCTATCCTAACCAATTATATTGCATGGGATTTTTTATAGAAATTAAATGTCAGAGATGACGATGTTAGCCTATAAGAATTGCTGTTTTACCAAAGTTCGTGGAAGTCGGAGCGAGACCGGTGATCGCACTACAGCTGATTCCCATTTGTTTCCCTGTTTGATGTATATATCATTTCCCTTTGCCAAACTACTGAGTCCTCGTTATTGAGTTGTGTCGGAGTAAGTGAATCCTGTACCCCCTGTCCTCACATGGTACAGCTATCTTGTCATACAAGTTATAGAGGATGAGTGCTGACCAATGGGCCCGTCAGCAAATTCCTCTCCTCTTGAACAGAAATCTTCTGGCACCTCTCTGACTCTGATCCCCTGCTGTTCCCCCTTCCCAGCCTCAAGCCCTGTTCTGCACATACAGCATTCTCATCCATATATACACATTTAACTCACTATACCCACATACAGGATGTTTGTCAAAACTTAGCAGCGCAACAGATGGCCTCTAGCAGGGCACGAAATGTAACCCTTCAGATGCTTACACATATAAAAAGAATACAACATTTTAAACACTTACCTGTTAATGCCAGCACTGCCTCTCTTGCCAGCTCCAATGCCACATGGGGACCTGGAAGGCTCGCCCCCAGCCATGGTAATGGAGCCTCAGCAGAAGGCCCTGTAACTTATGTGTTTTATGCAGCCAGAGGGAGCTCAAAGGGCCAAACATCAGACGCCCCGCTAGCTTCTTAAAAGACGAGTCACCAACATTAGCGCATACTCTAGAGCACGTCATACATAAAAACAAAGTGCAATTTGCTTGCAGCAGACTCCCAGTCAATGGCCATCGGTCACCACATGATGGTGCTGTGCCCGACTCTATGAGGCAGCAGTGCTACTATGAAACTAAATGATGTATGTTTTATCTTTAAAGCAAAACCTACATCTTACCCCGAAAACAAGATGGGGCTCCGCCCCTACTCCCTACCATAGTAGCTGTTACTGATTATGATATTTAGTAGGCTTTGTAAACTGCCATGTTTAAACACTGTTTCTTGTCCATGCGAGGTGAGTCTTTACGCTTTACTGTGCATGTCTTTGCAATGGAGGCTCTTTGCCTAGTGTGTAGGAATGCTCGCCTTCATGTTGCTCGGTTCTGCTGTGTTTCCCATTTGGCATAGGCAATCCTGTTTTAGGCTCCCGCTTTCTTAGGAAGTGTCATGATGCCTACCCCCGGGCATCTGGACCAAGCCCATCCGCCCCGGAAGCAGGCATCCAGACATTTAGTAAAACCTCAGAAGTGCCGGCTAGGGGCTATCTGGGTTCAGTCCTGGCGCCTTAGGTGCCAGGCTCATAGTAGGAATCAGTCCTGGCGCCTAAGGTGCCAGGCTCATAGTCATCACTTACCTCAGGCAGACCATGCTGCACATGCATCCAGGCCAACGTGAGACCTGGAAGGGACTATTTTTCTGCAAGGACTATTTTTTACTCGGGTGTGGTTCTAGGGACTTCTTACCTGGGACTACTTTCGAGGCTATTTAAACCACGCCCGATCTACAACAGACGCTTCGCGTTATTCTGCATTCTGCAGCGTAATGCTCACCGTGCCTGCGAACCTGCATCCAGTCTTCTGCCACGCCCACCTCTCATCCGGAGCTCCTAGAAGAAAGGGGAAAATAGGAGAAGAGGTTAGGTTACGGACATTAATCTAATTGATTCAGGATCTTGCACCATTCCGAGCCTGAAGGGACATTACTTCGACACGCGTCGCTTTGCAGCTGCAGCACCGCTCCATTCTCACCAGTCCACAGCATCTTCGACTCGGCGCTGCCTCCATCATTATCTTCAGCGATCTTCAACACCTGGGGAAAAAAGACAAAGGAATAGTGAGGTGAGCCTAGAGAGAATACAAAGACAATCATTTTACCACAAGGCTTACCTGATTTACCATCAGAGGCATTATCCTTGAATACGCCGCATCTTCTTACGCCGCATCGATGAAGGGAGGAAAAACAACAAGTTAAACTCACGCAACTGTACCGGATAGTGTTGGGTAATAAAGACTTACCTGAACGCCACCATCAACCTCCAGACAGTATTTGTTGCAGCAGAATCACCAAGGGGTGCAAGAGTGAGCATTGGACATATTGAACTCTTTAAACTTGGTAAACTCCAGAGTCAATAATCTTCCAGAACTCCAATACCCCAAACCAGTGAAGTAACTGGTATCTATGCGCCCCTGCAAGCCACGTAGGATGGAGAGCTCAAGTGGGAATATCAGAGGTGGCCAGTGGGGAGAGCGGGAGCAGTGAGGAGGGGTCTGCACTCAAATCCACGGGACTAAATCACTATCTCCATCTAAAGGAGAATATTCCTATGAGTCAAGCACACGAGACTAGGCCGGTCCGTCCAGACAGCCATCTTTACCCTACGCTTCACGTTGGTGGAGGCCGCTGCTGTCCGGGTTTGATCGACGTCCCTGTGAGAACCAGGTGAGCGTAACAGGAAGAGCAGCTTTAGCAGATGGTTGTCACCATACTGTAAGTGTTCTCGTTTGCCTCAGAGTATGTGTGAATCTTTGTGGAATATATTCAACTACACTAAATGTACCACATTATGTCATCTGCCCTGCTAATACTGTCTAACTTGTATGAACAGAGGTGGTATCAAAGACTTGCCTGGTGGGGCTTTGTTCCCTTCTTGGAACATTGTTTCAGAATCATTCTTTGCCTTGTCTGGACCACCTCTTCATTGAAATGCATGTGTTCCTTTCGGTATAAGAGAACTGTGCAGGGAGGGAGTGGGGTTCTCATTTGCACTTTGCAAATTCTGTTTAGTAAGGGAAGTTAGCTAATCAGAACCTCCTTTCATAATACCTCATGCCACAATCATGGTACACTCATGTACCTTTGTAGTGAACATTTCCTGACATCTCCAGGAACTGCAGTGGCAGCCGGAAGGTTCAACGGTCACAAGTGCATTCCTGGCAGCTCCTGGATCACAAAGAGGCAGCAGGCTGAGGAGGCTTTGTAATCATCTGCATCTTTGATTCAAAACCTAATCATTGTTTATCCTAATCAGACTGCTCACACGTAAAACTGTACATATAAACCATGTCCAGTTATAACATGAGGCTACTGAGATCAGACAATTATACAGCCACAGCATTCAATGTCATATTAGTGTCAGTGGTGAGCAGGGCTTTAGTCATGACAGAGCTAGTGTGTATCATCCTATGTACCGCCACAACAATCATGTTCGATCCTGCCCAGTGGCCTAATCCGTTCGATCCCCCCTAAGGAAAAGCAACTCTTTCCTCCAGGGATCCTCCCAGACAAGTCCCCTAGGAACTGGTGCTTCACAAGAAGCCCTGACATAACAAATACACTGTCACACCAGGGTGCTAATTGCCAGAGTTTTTTGAAGTAGGCAGACATGGCAAAGGAATGGAGGTAGAGAAGCCCAGAGGAGGTGTTTAGGCCAAGACTGGGATTCTACCATTTTGGATTCTGCTAGGGTCCCCTAAACCTCTTATTCACTTCCATTTCCTGCAGACAATTCACTCAGGGTATAACATCAGAAAGCAAATGACACTGGTTCCAGCAGCCTTGCTTAGAGAAATCTGCTCTAGCAGTTTGCCTTTCTAAGGGGGGAAATCTGTCATGACGCACTTACCTGGCCCGACTACGCACCCGTGTGGTGATGGTCTGGTTCTGTGTCAGCATCGGCCGCAGTCGCCCTCCATCTCCACACCCGCCCAGTGACTTGGGGGGTTCCTGTGTGCTGTGGCAGCCCTGTCGCTGTTGGATCTGTTCACGCTGGGGTTTGCTATGGCGCCTACAGTCACACAGGAGTTCTGCCCCTCATGGCCGCTGCTCATCACGAAAGACGGTCACGTGTCCCTCGCAATGTGGGACACAAGCCGTCATGGAAAGCGGTCACAAGACTAGGAAGACGGTCATGTGACCAGTAAGTACAAAATAAAAGAAGCCCAACCCACTCAACCAGTACTCCTCAGCTGTTTTGGCGGTGTTTGGCTAATTCTGTGTTCCGTACTCTGCTTACCACGACCATTTGGATCTTGGTGTTCCTGCCACCTGTGGCTCCAATAACCGGTCAGCGAGTTGTTCGCTCTTCTCTGACTGGTGCTTGGGGACGGAGGTATGCTAATCCAAGTGGACCTCAGATATTGACAGACTGAGAAGCCTCTTACTCAATGGATTATGGATACCTCCGCCGGGGACCCGGTGGCTGCTCTTCTACAAGCTATCACAGTCCTAAGGGCAGACATGGTGGCCGCCACAACGGCCATCCATCAGCGCTTAGACACTATGCAAAGTGAAATGCATGCTTTGCCTCCAGACGAAGAGTTTGGAGATGCACCCGCCCGACTAGAACCCACTGCTGCGGCAGTATCTCCGGCCCCGGTTTATGTACCTACACCCTTTCCATTGGCTGCATCTGAGAAATTCCAAGGTGACCCACGTAAATTCTGCACCTTTTTGAATCACTGTAAATTACATTTCTTATGCCGGCCGCAGGCTTTCCCCGACTCCACCACAAAGGCTGCCTTCACCTTGTCTCATTTAAGCAGTATTGCAGCCACATGGGCGAACCCATTGTTGGAGGGAGATTTTGTATGATTTTGATCGGTTAGTGGCAGAAATGACCACGGTATTTGATACATGCCCCAAACCACAAATCCGTGACCTAGAATTACTGTAGCTAAAACAAGGAAAAGGCACATTAATTTTGTTTATAACTCGGTTTAACTAGCTCTCTGTTGAAACCGCTTGGTCAGAGGATAAGAAGTCAGTCGTGTTCTATAGGGGGCCCAGTGATCAAATGAAGGATGCCCTTGCTGTCGTACCCACACTGCCTACCCAGTAACCTGACTAGGTAGACTTAGCCCTACAAGTCGATGCCAGGCATGCAGAGCGAAAGACAGAAACAATAAAAACACCCCTTTGTTTTCTCCGGGCACATCTTCCGTTGAACCAACTAGCAAACCCATGCAAATCGGGGGTATCCACAGTCCCATAACTCCTACAGAAAGAGAACACCATAGACAGGCTAATGCTTGCTTCTACTGCAGTATCAGTGGTCACTTTGTTAAGGAATGCCCTAGGAGACCTAATCTCAAACCAGCAGATTTTCAGAAGGCTTGTTCCTAGAACAGGGGTTGCGGACGAGCCTGTCTGTACATCCTTACGTACCACCTTCTCTACCTGAACCCACCAGGCCCTTGTCTCTTCAGGCACTCTTTATTTCCATGGACAACACTAAACACCAGGTACACTTAGTCGTAGACTCCGGAGCCACAAGGAATTCTGTTGACATCTTCCTGGCTGCTTCTTTAAATCTAACCCTGCAAAACAAGAAACAACCCGAACCTGTACAGGCTGTAGATGGTTCCCCTCTGATCTCTGGTCCCATTAGACAACAAACAGCCCCAGTAACCTTGCTCCTACAGGACAGACACTGAGAGACCATTACCTTTGATCTAATTACCACACCCCAATATGGTCTTATCCTTGGCATCCCGTGGTTGCGTGCACACAATCCTGTTATCAACTGGACCCAGGGGTAGGTTATCTTTGAATCACTGTTTTGTCAGGAACACTGTCTCACAGCCCCAGAACATACCACTACACCTGCTCAAGCCCTACGGGTCCTGGCTCAGTTATCTATACATGAACCACAAACGATGGACGTCTATGCTCCGGGACATGCGATTGGCTCACATTCCTCCAGAATATCACGATTTTGCGGAAGTGTTTGATAAAAAGTCTGCAGAACATCTCCCCCCACACCGTCCATATGATTGCCCTATTGATTTAGTTGCGGGGGCGGTAGTACCATGCGGGCGTATGTATTCCCTGTCCCCGTCAGAAGATTCGATTCTGAAGGAGTAGCTACACCACTCTCTTCAGTTGGGGCATATCAGACCATCTCAGTCCCCTGCTGCCAGCCTCATCTTTTTTGTACCGAAGAGAGAAGGCAACTTCCGCCCATGCATACATTACCGTCGGCTCAATCATATCACTTTCAAGAACAGATACCCCATGCCCCTCATCACACCTTTACTGGACCGATTGACGCATGCCACGATCTTTACAAAATTGGACCTGAGAGGGGCGTATTACCTTATACGCGTTCGAAAGGGTGATGAGTGGAAAACAGCTTTTTGTACCCATTACGGCCTCTT
This sequence comes from Ambystoma mexicanum, assembly GCF_040938575.1. Taxonomy (NCBI): domain Eukaryota; kingdom Metazoa; phylum Chordata; class Amphibia; order Caudata; family Ambystomatidae; genus Ambystoma; species Ambystoma mexicanum. Next base: position 431,398,781 of record NC_090925.1, on the reverse strand, counting down.
TGAATATACTGTTATGCCGTTCGGGCTCTGCAACGCGCCAGCGACCTTGCGGAGGTTCATGAATGAGATCTTCCACGATATTATTGACACTTATATTGTGGTGTATTTGGACATTTTGGTGTTTTCACAGTCCCTACAAGAACACGTCTCACACTTTTGAGAGGTGTTGAGTCAGCTTCGCTCTCATTGTCTCTACGCAAAGCCAGAAAAATGTCTATTTCATGCCCAGGAAGTGGACTTCCTAGGTTTCCACATCACCCCCTGAGGCTTAGCTATGAATACTACTAAAATACGTGCCATCCTCGATTGGCCTGTTCCACAAACTGTTAAGGAGGTTCAACCCTTTCTTTGTTTCGCCAGTTTTTATAGGCGATTCATTGCGGAATTTTCAGCCATCGCTGCCCCTCTGACTCAGCTCACAAGTCCCTGCACCCCATTGTATGGACACCCCTGCAGCAGGATGCTTTTATGGCCTTAAAGACGGCATTTACCACTGCCCCCATCCTACAGCACCCCAATCCTGACCTCCCTTTTGTCATTGAAGCTGATGCTTCGCCATATGCTGCAGGGGCTGTTTTGTCCCAATCCTGTCTGTCCACGGGTATGTTACATCCGGTTGCATTTCATTCAAGGAAATTCACCCGGCAGAGAACCACTACACCGTCGCTGAAAAAGAACTCTTGTCAGTAAAGGATGCCTTACATGTGTGGCGAAACCACTGGCTTGAGGCCAAACACCAGGTTACGGTGTATACAGATCACCGCAACCTCCAAGACCTGGCCACGTTTAAATGTACCAACAGCCGACAAGTATGCTGGCACTTGTTTTTTTCGGCATATGACTTTGGTATAAAGCATTGCCCGGGCATCACACATGACAAAGCAGTCCTTTCCAGTATTCCTGGGGGTGTCTCTCTTCCAGTTTTTCCTGATACTTTGCTGGAGAGCAAACACGTGATATGCTTATGTACGCCTCCTGCGGATTTGTTGTCCCTGATTCGCCAGTGGGTTGCCTCCCATCCTGAACAGTTGCGGGATTGGGAAATAGTAATGCATGATGGCCTACCGTTCATACAAGATAAACTTTACATACACCCGATACATGCACGTTAGCTCTGGAATGGTCTCACAAATGCAGTCATTATTTTTCTGTCTCTTTTGTTTACCTTCCATCGTGGTGTCTGATTGGGGATCCCAGTTCTTGCCCCGTTTCTGGCGATCCCTCACAAGGTTACTAGGTATAGACTCTCGCTTCTCGTCCTCTTATCACCCAGAGACAAATGGGCAAACCGAGCCTGTCAATCAGACTATGGAACAATATCTATGTTGCCTTTCGCTACAACATCAACAGTCCTGGTACCAGGTCTTACACATAGCCGAGTTTGCCTTCAACAACGCACCTCATTCCTCCACAGGTTGCTCCCCTTTCTACTCTTTATATGGTCAGCACCCTCGCATTCGGCCCTTCCCAGATCTTGCACCCACACATCCACCCGCTGTCTCTTCTTGACTAAGGAACTTGAGAGATATACATAACCAAACCTTGATACACCTCAGAGAATCACAGGAGATGATGAGACAGGCGGCCGATAAGAAACGTGCAAAAGCCCCCAGCTACGCCATAGGGGATAGAGTTTGGCTCTCCACTGGACATCTCCCTATATCCGGGTGCCGTTAAGTTATTGCCTCGTTTTGTTGGCCCATACCGGGTGACCAAAGTCATCAACCCCGTGGCTTATCGTGTCTCCCTACCTGGCACTTGGCGTATCCATCCGGTATTCCACACGTCCCTCCTCAAACCTTGCCCGGCTTCTATGCGCATAATCCTGCCACCTTCACCTGTGATGAAGGGTGCCTCTGTGGAATACGATATCAGCGGTATTCTTGGGTCACAAATGTGCAGGGGTTGTCTTTACTACTTGGTGGACTGGTTAGGATACGTCCAGAGAAAAGGTCCTGGGATCCCGCTTGCGAGGTCAATGCCCCGCTCCTGGTTTCTCGTTTTCATAAGGACAATCCACTTAGCCCACGTGGACATGTGCCCTTGGGGGGGGAAATCTGTCATGATGCACTTTCCTGGCCCGACTGCACACCCACGTGGTGGTGGTCCAGTTCTGCAGCGGCATCGGCCGCAGTCGCCCTCCATCTCCACACCCACCCAGCGACTTGGGGGCTCCCGCGTGCTGTGGTACCCCTGGTGCTGTAGGATCTGTTCGTGCTGGGGGTTGCCATGGCACCTACAGTCGCGCAGGAGTTCCACCCCTCATCGCCGGTGCACATCACGAAAGATGGTCACGAGTCCCTCACAATGTGGGACACGAGCCGTCACGGAAAGCGGTCACATGACTAGAAAGAAGGTCATGTGACCAGGAAGTACGAAATAAAAGAAGCCCAACCCACTCAACCAGTACTTCTCAGATGTTTTGACAATGTTTGGCTAATTCTGTGTTCCATACTCTGCTTACCACAACCTTTTGTATCTTGGACCTTGTTCTCTGTATTGTATTGTCATTTGGTTTTGCCCTTTGGATTTGTTTGCCATATTGGACTGCCTCCCTGAACTGCTAAGACCATCGGACTGTGCTCATCTGGATTTCTTCTGCTCTCTCCTTTGGCCTTTGGTATATTTAGAATCAGGACAAGTACTTTGTGACACTTTACTCTTAGCATCACGTTGCTGTTATTTCTCCAAGACCAAGGTGGACCCTGTTATAATAGAGGCACCCTCCCATCTCCTCTATCCCAAATCACTACACCTTCAGGGGGAACAGTTAGGTACAAGGCTATCATCGGGCATCCCCTTGGGTAGGTGACTTTATACTTCTCTGCTTTATTCACATCTATAGAGTCTCTGTATTTGGCATACCTAACGTTGTGCTTTCTTTACAGCCATCGGGGACCCGGTGTTCTCTGTTCCTGCCACCTGTGGCCCCAATAACTGGTCAGTGAGTTGTTCGCTCTTCTCTGACTGGTGCTTGGGGGCGGAGGTATACTAATCCACATGGACCTCAGATCTTGACAAAATCCCTGCCCTTAGTTGATTCATCTTTGGACTTTAAGGCAAGAAGGATTCACCTAGAACTATGTTTGGGATACAGTGTATTACAAAGTCCTCTGCCATATAGGTGAAGTTAGATGTTTCCAAAGAATCTCCTTAACCACCTAGGGGACCATGTGAGTAGTTGACACTGCTGTGGACGGAGGCTTCTCTGATGCTTGTGCACTGGAGCAAGGATTCTTCCTAGAGTAGAACTGCGAAACAAAGGACTCACTTTGTCCCTGGAGACCGTGGATTGGGCCTCCTAGTAACCCAGAAGTGCAGGATCAACTTGTGAAACTGCTTACCCTTTCTAGCCCTCTTTGAGTCGGCTTAACACACTTCAAGACCTACAGGACCTGCAGTGCTGTTTCTGGAACTCTATAATCTTATAAAAATGTACCCACTCTTTGAGCTGCTCAGACGCTGACTCACCTTATTGAAGTAGAGTGCCTCGACTCATCCTAATGGCTGGATCAACTCTGGCAAAGCAACTGACTCAAATGCTGACTCAACCTAATGGGAGCCATTGACTTGGCAATCTTGAATTTCAACTTGACACAGCAGAAGCACCGTCTCACCACCAACTCATTTGCTGATTTAACCGCCAACTCAACCATTGACTCGAACCGCTGGAGGACATCTATTCAGCCCCTAAACACTGACTCAATCCACATGGAGCACATGCTGCAAGCCATAACAATGCCAACTGACCATTGGGAAAGTATGACTCAACAATCTCAACATCAACTCAATTGCAGTAAAGTGCATACAAGCCTGGTTCAACACTGTTCATATATATATATATATATAGCGCTGAAGCCACAAAGACATGAAAAAACCCAGTGCCCCAATTCACCTTAGAGTACCTTGGAGACTTCTAAGCTACCTTTTTAAATCACTGGCCTGCACCCCTGTCCTCACTAAGAAAGTCCCTTTATTCTTAAAGTTAGGATTCTCTGCATTCTCTGCGATTCCTATACAGGGGTGAGGTTTTAGGGCCTCATTCCGATTTTGGTGGTAAATCTGTGGTATTCGATTACTGTTGCGACTACTGGGACCAAAGCATTTACTGCGGGATTCCTACTGGTAATAATTCCCCATATTTGGAGCTCATAGGATTGCATGAAGATTTTTGGTGGATGTACCACAGGTGGAATTAGTGCACAGTAAATCTTCCAATTTTTTGGCATTACGGTAGCAGATTCCCCTCCACTTCACCGCCAAACTCGTACTACGGTGTATGGTGGTGCAGTAATGCAGCGGTACTCCAGCAGTAATGGAACTACCACAATTTTACTCCCTTTTTTACTCTCACCGCCATACTTGGAATGAGGCTGTTTGTGCTTTAATTAGTTGTGTTCACTGCTAGTTTTTGTTGAAGTTCCTAATTTTATATAAATTTGGTTGTGCATTATTTATTTTATTTATCGTCATATGGTTGTTTGTGTTGAAACTATGTCAGTTTACCCACTCCCAAAGAATGTGCCTTCTCTTGACCCATGTTATCAAAAGAGGATCACTGCTGGGTTATTAGTAGCGTGGCGCTGAGTAGGCACTACTCATCCCTATATTGCTACAGAGCAAAAAACACACGCACACACATGTTTTGCCATAGTGACCCTACAATGTGACAAAGCCTACCAAGCCATTAATTCCTCCATGATAATTCAAAGTACAGTTGTATATGGTAATAGTAAAATCTGCTAATAACAGTGACAGTATATGGCAAAACTACAAGTTCTGCTCAACAGACAAGCTGAATAAGGTTTTCCGATACTGCGTTTAGTCTTGAAGTGCATCCATGATGTAGGACCACAATATCTCATGCAATTAATTCAGCCACATCAGCTTTTCCCAATCACTCCGATCAGCACAGGTGCACCTTCTAACCATCCCCCTTCCCGCCGCGTCACTCACCTCTGGAGTAACCTTCTAATTCACCTTTGCCCTATGAATTTGCTGCTACCCTATAGAAGACACCTACAAACTTTCCTTTTTTACTAATTTCCCAGTGTAATCTCAGTCCCCTAATCCATATCCTCTGCCCTAACCTTTAATCATTTGTGTTATCTGCGCCCAGATGCAGCGAGTTCTGCCCGGTCCCCGGTCTGCGCCGCATGAATTTATAAATCAAATCATATTAATCAATTCACAATTGATTGACCCAAACCTGTCCTATCCCAATACAATCACAGTTATACCCAGGGGTCAAGTCCTAAAGAAAGTGGGGGACTCATTAACAATTAACATACCAGTTGAATGTGGTGTCACCAGAAATTAGCATATAAAAGTGCCCTCTGTAAAAAGTGATGGGACTCCTGAAAAAAGTGGGGGTGGGGGGACTCCTTCCACCTACGTGTACCCTCGACTTGAGCCCTGGCTGTACCCCATGGATTAGTGGAGGTAACCATGCACAACCATCTTGTTACCAATAGAACTTTTCTTTTTAGCCTGCTTTTGCACCACTAAGCTAGGTACCCATACCTATTTGCCTTCAATTGTTGACATTCAATTGGGCGTTTAGCCCCCGACCAGGCTCGGACTGGCCTATAGGGCAATAGGCTCATGGCCGAACCACAAACACAAAATGCTGGTTTAGGCCAATTTATTTGGGCCAGTTTGATAAGTTAATTCACTCTGCAGCCAGTAGTTTTGATCAGTGTTGCTGAATAAATATTCTTTAAAATGCACAATTTAAATCACACGTGATCAAAAAACTCCCCCTTAGTTACTATTCAAACCGTGTCTCACGGAGAATGAACAGCCATTTACAACTGTGGGCCACTTTTTCATTGGTGCCTGAGACAATTGTATGACCCTGTCCGACCCCGCCCCCAACCCCACAGGTAGTGGTTACATTGGTGCAACCAGGTGATTTAACTGTACTTCAAGCCGCCCTGCTACCAGGTCGGGTGGCAAAAGGCTCAAGCGCTGTGCATACCACCTTGAATAGAAAAGGTCACTGTGGCATAGAGAGCAATAAAGGGCTGCATCACAGGGTGCAGGACCATCTCCAACATGATAGCCCAGCACGCCCTACTGCATGCAAAGCCCAAACCGGAAGGTGTCTGTGCCTGGGAGGATATGGCGGGATTCCTCGGCGTGAGCTCACGGAGCAACGGAGGAAACTGCTCCCTCTGTTATAGAGCAGGGAGTTTCTGGTTTCCGATTATGCATCCCCAATAATACCACACAGTGTGAATAACGCCCTTGAATTTTTGGTCATTTTCAGGAACTGCTCTGTCAGCAATGTAGCGATATTTCCCAGTATTAGGGGATCAGGCACAAATGCTGAATTATTTGAAAGTTGAATGATGAGTCTAGAGGCACAAAGCTAGAAAAGTAGCTCAGCAGATTGAGCGACTAGTGCCGAGATCTGTGCATAGCAGAAAGGGAGATTCACGGGTACAAGCTTGGTGGAGATGCGCTAGTGGGTCTCTAAAAGTTAGGTCTGTTGGCAAGCTGCGTAATCCTGACTTGGGGTTTCTTTCAGCATATCCACAGTGGTATCAATGCCCTTCAGTAACTTCAACCCCCTCTTTCCCATTCATACAATAATCGCAATTCCTTCCTCATCTCCCTTTTTGAACATTGAACTACTGGGTCCAAAATATGCGAGTGACTTATTTTTTTTAGATGGAGGTTGCATAAGGACTCTTTATAAATCATTCATCAGGACGTCATATGATAGATTCTCAAAAATTTCCACCAGGGCAATCCCTTGTCATTTAGATTCAAATAACAAATTACATGTATTCACATTTCTTCTTTTCGAAAGCAACACGATTTTTACTACGAATACATCTTAATTGTGAGGGGTATAATTGCTTATGACTAGTCACTGCTAGAGCCCAGTATTCCAACCACAATCATGCGTCATCACTAGCTGTTACTTCTTGCACAAGGAAGGATGCATATTTACAGACAGTGTGGTTAGACACAACCATATAATCAATGAGTGAGAAGAGATCCCATTACTCCAAGTTAATTTAGGAGGGATATCTCCCTTTACATTACTGTTGACTCTATAAAGGGCCCAATCACTAAACAGATCAGCCCAAAACGTACCTCTCTTTAACGAGATCTTAGTCTGTGTGTAAAGTTTTCACCTCCCAATTAAGTAGGCAATAACAGTTCAAATCCCCCCCACAATAATATACAAGCCCTCATACAAAGACTAGCTTTCTTACAGTATTGTTTCTAGTGCTCTGGTCATTTCTCCAAGCAAGATAGCTACCAGATTCCAGTAAATGTTAGCTAATAAAGTAGTGGACTTATCTCCAAAGTTTATTTTATCCCATTCAAGTTTTACCAGTTGTATATAGGGATTAGAATGGGGACGTTCCACTGCATTTATACCCAGACCATTCTGCACCCGAACCAACAATCCCGCTGACAGATGTCCACTGTTTTTGTAGTTAGCTTGATTAAGGAAGACTGAAAACCCATGCAACAACGTTTATTGAAGCAACCATGCCTCCTGCAGTAGGAAAATATGTTTCTTAGTCAAATCAACTGCCCCTGGTGGAATAAATGCAAATGCCCTCTTGTGTTCCATACTAATATGAACATGGTAAATGTGGGATCAGTCCCTGTTGGTGCGCTGGTGACCACTCTCGATTGGTTCCAGAACCAGCCTTTAAAATTAATTCAGATTATCCTGGCAGCAAAACAAATACTACCCCCTCAAACTTCCGACAAAGTTTGTATATAACATTGAAGATTGAGAATTATGCTGCGGGGGAGTGTCTTGCGCTCAAGGTCAGTCCTTTCAATGCAAAAATTATTTCAAACAAACATAGCATATGTCCAAATCATGTGAGATTTTTAATGTTTATTTTCCAAAAGAACAACAGCCGACATGTGTTTCGACCCCTGGTCGTTGTCAAGGCTGTATACATCATATGTATAACATAACAACATTTGTGACAATGTACATGACAGTGAAATTATCATTAGATCATACAGTTAAACATAAAACCATAAAAAACATTAAAAAAGGAGATAAGTCATACCATATTGTATCATGTACCAGGTCAGGATTTGATGGTAGGAGTCAGAGCAGGATGAGAATTCAATACCAAATGATAGAAAGAAAATATAAATTTGCAATAAACAAATTGGCAATTGTTGTCCTTCCATTGTATTCAATATTCACTAATATGTGGTCTTAAGAAATGTATCCTTGATACATAAACACCAAGCTTATGCAGGGTTTGTGAGGTATTCCATCTGTCAGTACCCGATATGACCAAAATATAACAGGAATTTAGAAATCTAAATAGTGTATCCTGTATATACTAAAATAATTAGAATGAAGCCTACTCACCCTGAAGTTAGATCCAATGTCATTAACGATTAGTAATTATAATTGTCTCATGAGACCACTGGGACATCAAACGTATTTCCCGAAGAAATGATTATTGGTAATTCTGCAGTGAATGAACATATATGTATCCATCTATGATGAACTGTTTGGTGGCATGGACTGTGAAGTGATAATACAATAATTGTCTTACCGTATTATGGAATGGCGGATTTACAAGCAAACTGAGTTTCAATGGGCCATTTCTGGCATGAGTATCTTTATGTGGCCTGTGAAAAATATATGTAAAATGTTTTATGATCATGTGATATAGCCCTTAGATTTAAATCAATACCCATAAAAGTAATTTTTACTCCTAATATATGTGTGCACAATGCTCCATTTAGCAAGAATAATACTGTGTCCTTTATAGTAATGTCTTGTTGGTGAGAATTGGATAAGTGAAAGATAACATTGAAAATGATAAATTGAAATGTGGCCCCATATACCCATGAACAGCACCTTGTTCCCCCAAAGAAACCCATCGGGATAAAAAAAAAACAATTCAAATAATTTGCATCACAAAATTCTACCTTCTATTTGTGGGGATAAATCCCTGATCCAGTTTGTGAAGCAGTCCCTTTCGGCTCCTTCAGCAATGCTTGTCGGCCGCGATTGTGGCTAAAGCGCCACACAAAATGGCGCCCATAACGTGATGACATCACGCGTATACGTAACGCGTGATGTCATCAATGTAAACATGATGAAGCGCATTATCAGCGCACTATATCTGTTATTGGCAACAAAGGATGTATATGTCATTATTGGTGAAAGGTAAACATGATTCCCATGGTGGCTTCCACTCCTAATGTAGTAAAAGGTTTATTATATTATAGGAGAAAAAAGGACTTGTTCACGTGTAATGGGGTCAAACAGTTACGTTAGTGTTATGGAAAAATACCCATGTATGTCTAATATCGGGTTACTGAAGAATGGCACCGCACAACCACTTAAGAATGGTTTTGTAACTAACCTATGTATGGTTAAAGAAACACATGCATTCCATGGTCGCAATACAAACCCACTTGGGTGCATCTTAAGAAACATATTACTTTACACTCCTGTTGCCTCAATTTGAGCATAACATTGCCTCCTCTTTTGCCTAACTTAGCCTTCATTAGTCCAATGAAACGAATATCATTGCTATTGTGCATTTGGTGTCATTCTCACCAATGAATGGCCAACAGTGATTTGGGGTCATTGTTTCTTAAACTAGACAAATGTTGTGCGACAATTGATAAATTGGTTGATTTTAACCACATTCCCATTCATGTCTGTGAAAGATTGACAATTGTTGTGAGCATACTGACAATGATTACAATTACCACATTTGAAAAACCCAACATTTTTCTTCAACCAATGTTCTCCTGAATCATTAACTTTGGTTTCTAGAAAATACGGACTAAGCTTTTGTTTTATTGTCTGAGCTCGTGTATAAGTGAATTTAGGTTTATCAGAAAGATAGGGAGTCAAATCATTGTCCAATTTCAATATATTCCAGTGTTTATCTACCAAGCGATAAAGAGTGGATGAGTCTTTTGAGAACTGAGTAATAATTGCAATGTGTTGCGATACGTGTTTTGCACTAGAACGCTCAGAAAGTAAATCTGACTGTTTGTATTTTAGGTATTTATTCTCTGCTTTGTGTCAAGCCGCGCGCTCGCTCGTGTGCGCCACTTACCTGCTACAGGGATCCGGGTCCTCGGCCTCGGCAGTCTCCTCCTTCATGGAGACTCTATCCGCGGTGGCGTCTTTCCTCACGCCGTTCCGCGGTCCGTGGGCGCAGCCATCTTGCATGTTCTGCGCATGCGCGGATCGTCAGTATTCGACGTTCGCGCAGGCGCAGTAACACAGACTTGCGTCCCAGGCCTCGCTTTGGCCCCGGACCTTAAAAGGGCTCTGCATACACGGAGACAACGCATCTCAACGCGGTTATTGCCGTCTATGCGCTGCTGGAGCCTGTTTACCTGTGCCGCAGTCTCTCCAGTCACCTTTTGCTTTGTCTTGCTCTGCTTTGTCCTGCCTACCTCCCTTCCTCTCCTTCCCTGCTTCATGGTACATTCTGTTCCTGGTTCCCCAGTCCTGTCTTGACCTTACCTACTTTCTGGTTTTGGGGTTAGGGGAGGTCGTGTCTGGGTTCCCTGTCTAGCCTTCTTCCTACCTTGACTCCTGTTCCGTGGGAATTCCCTGGTCAGTCCTCTCTGTCCTTGCTGCCTGACTTTTGCCCCTCACCTGTCTTGTGCCCTGCCGGTACCCGTGCCTTACTGCCTTCCTGGAAGTCCCGAAGAACAGCTCATCCATCTACTGGTGTTATAAAGGACTCACTTGCCTTCTCTGGCAGTGGAAACACTGTCCCAACGTCACGTTAATGCAGAGAAGTGCCACCCGTGTCATTGGGAGTTGGTTCAGTGATATCCTGTCATTTATTGTCAGGAGGGTGTTGGGTTAATTTTCCGTGTTACTGTTTCATCGGCATTGTCGCTCCGACAGACTGGCTGCCTCGACTCCACGAACCCCGGGAAGAAAAGGTAACCAGCGATCTCGTGAAACCTTGTTTAAAAGATTGAGACGCCTTTCCTCCAGCCTCGACATGGATGACATGCAGGAACTACGCGAAGAAATGCGTGCCATGCGCCTCGAGATGACCACACTTCGCCAGGAGAACGACACCCTTCGACAAGCGATGTACCGGGGTATGGGCGGACTATCACAACCAGTTCCACCGTCTGAGAACACCATGGCTTACACGACTCCCATGAAGTTTGATGGAGACCCGCGTCGAGTGGCAGAGTTATGTACCCACTGTAGGATCCATTTTCAGTTTAGGTCCAGTCATTTTGGTCAAGACAAGGCCAAGATCGGGTACATTCTAGGAAACCTGACCGGTAGCGCGCTTGCTTGGGCCGCACCTCTGGTCTCTACTAACAGTCCCCTGCTGGGTGATTTCACCGCTTTTGAGAAAGCCTTTTTGGATGTTTTTCAACCACCTAACTTGGCAGCCATGGCCCAGAACCAACTAATGGAGATCAAACAGGGATCGGGTGATATCATCCACTATATCAGTCGGTTTCGACAACTGGCAACCGATTCCTAATGGCCCGAAATCACTCAGAAGACATTATTTCGTCGGGGTTTGCGAGAAGAATACGAGGACGAATTGTTGCACATTCCGGAGCCGGAAACATTGCCCGCATTGGTGGAACAAGTCTTACGCATCGACCACAGGTTAGCGGAACGACGGAGTGAACGTCGCAGAATTGACAAGTATCACCCAGTCCTTCCAGTACAATCATCCGGGCCAGCTACCTCAACCGACGTGGGCCCAGAACCCATGCAGTTGGGTGCCATCCGAGGCCCGTTGTCCGAGGCCGAAAAGAAAAGAAGACAGCAGCAAAACCTGTGTTTGTACTGTGGTGGTTCTGGCCATTTTCTAGGCACCTGCCCGCTACGTCCTCTGAGGAAGCAGGAAAACTAACAGGCCCGTTGTTTGGTGTGAAGGCAGCGATGGGCCACCTCCTTGAATCAGACCTTCATCCCATTAACCCGGCACCCTTGTTGGTCTTGGAAGTTGGTATGGCTTGGCTAGGGAAGTGTATGAAGACCCGGGCCCTTCTGGATTGTGGTGCGTCAGGCAACTACATCGATGCCTCGTTCGCAATTTCCAATGGGATCCGTCTACACTACAAAGAACGGCCTACAGTGGTCGAGGTGATCGATGGCTCTCCTTTGTCTTCTGGTCCGGTGTGCCAACGGTCCGATCCCTTGTGGCTCTCTGTGGAAGGGCATCTTGGACGTCATCAAGTCTCCCTCTTTTCCGGTGGTGCTGGGCTTGCCTTGGCTGCTTTATCACAATCCTCAGGTCAACTGGACTGCTCGATCCCTGGTATTCACTTCGGCACGTTGTCCTCAGCACTGTGGTCTTCACGATTCCTTCCCAGCGATGTTGGAGTCTCTTAATCCTGCCAATGTATCTGACCGTCTATGTGCCACTCAGTCGGTACCTCAGGAGTATGCCGGATACCTCAAGGTGTTCTCCAAGCCAGAGGACATTCCTTTACCGCCTCACCGACACTTTGACTGCTCCATCGATATCCTGCCTGATGCTGTCATCCCCCACGGCAAGATCTATTCATTAACCCAACTCGAAAAGGGAGTCCTACAGGATTACATCAAGGATTGCCTCAACAAGGGCTACATTGTGCCTTCCAAGTCTCCCGCAGGATTCCCGTTTTTCTTTGTCAAGAAAAAAGAGGGTACTTTGCGCCCTTGTATCGACTATCGCCAATTAAACGAGATCACGAGGAAAGACAGATACCCACTGCCACTCATCCAGGACATCATCGAAATCCGTGCAGGTCTTCACCAAGTTGGATCTTAGAGGGGCCTATCACCTGGTGCGTATTAAGAAGGGGGATGAGTGGAAGACGGCCTTCAAGACGCCTTTTGGCCACTACGAGTACAGAGTAATGCCGTTTGGGCTCTGCAATGCCCCGGCCGTCTTCCAGCGGTTCATGGACGATATCTTTTCGGACCTTATTGGTATATCAGTATGGGTATACCTTGATGACATCCTGTTTTTTTCTGACACTGGCACTGCGCACGTTGCGCACGTTCAGGAAGTACTCCGTAGGTTAACTGCTAATCACCTGTATGCCAAGGCTGAGAAGTGTCAATTCCATCTGGAGAGTATGGAATTTCTGGGCTATGTAGTCAGCAGCACAGGAGTGCGGATGGACCCCGCGAAACTGCAAGCCATACAAGAATGGAAACAGCCACACGGGGTTAAGTCTTTACAAAGGTTCCTGGGCTTCGCTCATTTTTATCGACGCTTCATACCACATTTTTCTCACCTTGCCAACATGTTTACCCGCCTGACCAGCACCAAAGTACCATTTCTCTGGGACTCACAGGCTGAGGTGGCATTTCGGCAATTGAAGAAATCCTTCATGTCGGCTCCTGTTTTGATACATCCGGATGATGAAAAGCCGTTTGTAGTTGAAACCGACACCTCGGACTATGCAATTGGTGCGGTCTTACTACAGCAAGATCCAGTTACGGAAACAGAACACCCGGTGGCTTACTATTCTCGGAAATTGTCTGTGAGTGAAAGAAACTACGCTGTGATTGAAAAGGAATTGCTGGCTATAAAAGCGGCTTTCGAGGAATGGCGTCATCACTTGCTGGGTGGGAGGTATCCGGAGGACGTTCGCACGGATCACCGTAATCTTCAATTCTTATGGTCTTTGCAATGCAGAACATCCCGGCATGCTCGTTGGGCCTTCTTCTTTTCGCAGTTTGATTTCACGGTCACGTACATCCCTAGTTCCCAGAATACGAAGGCCGACGCCCTGCCCCGGTCCCTAGAAAACAACGTCGAAGGGGCCAAGGACCCGGAACCTCTGATTGCTTCGAAGCATTTCCTGTTGATGGTGACTCCCCAGCTTCAACAGTTGTTAGAAGCCACACGGACAGATCCCTCCAGGTCACAGATACTGCAACGCTCTGACATCAAGGAACGTGACGGCTTGTTGTTTTTCAGGGATCGCCTGTACGTTCCCACCTTAGAGCTACAGAGGATCGTTCTGCAAAATTGTCACAATTCCGTAGTTTGTGGTCACTGAGGAGTTCGCACAACTCAAGAACTGGTCGCACAGCAATTCTGGTGGCCTGGATGGGCCACGCTGGTGAAGCTCTATGTGGATTCCTGTCCAGTATGTGCCCAGACCAAGATTCCTCGCAAGAAACCCATTGGTCTCCTGAAACCCACGCCTACGCCTCCATACCCTTGGCATACCATTGCTACGGACTTCATCGTTGACTTGCCGCTTTCTGGTGGTTACACGTGTATCATGGTAGTAGTGGACTGCTTCACCAAAATGGCTCACTTCTTGCCCTTTCCTAAACTGCCCACCGCTTCCCAGATGGCACGACTTTTCCTTCACGAGGTGTATCGTCTCCACGGTCTTCCTGAGAAGATTCTGTCGGATCGTGGGTCTCAATTCATCTCTTCATTTTGGGACCAACTGTGTCGGCATTTGGACATTCAGCATGCTCTGAGTTCTGGTTATCATCCCCAGACCAATGGGCAGACAGAGCGTACCAACCAAACTCTTGAGCAGTATCTACGTTGTTACGCGAATGCCACTCAAGACAACTGGTCAGAGTGGTTGGACACCGCGGAGGTGGCTTACAACAATGCTGTTCATTCCACTACCGGACTCAGCCCCTTTTTCTGTTCTGCCGGACTACATCCCAAGCTACTACCTGCTCGTCCTACTTCTACCAGTGCTGTACCGTCCGCAGATGCCTTGGTGACTCAGATCCGCGATCAACATCGCCCGGCGGCCGGTACCTTGGCAGTGGCACAAGCACGTATGAAGGAACAGGCTGACAAGAAACGGAGTCCTGAGCCTGACCTTCAAGTTGGTGACAGGGTATAGCTGTCCTCTAGGAATCTGCCGGTACGCAATTTACCCGTGAAACTGGCTCCCCGCTTTTTTGGTCCCTTCCGCATCATTGGGCGGGTTTCCTCTGTTGCCTTTCGGTTGTCCCTGCCTCGTTCTTGGAGGATCCATCCGTTTTTCACGTCTCTCTTTTGAAGCCCTATGTACCTGATGTTCTGGGGCGTTCCTTTTCCCGTCCTACCCCGGTCTTGGTTCAGGGGGTCCCTGAGTTTGAGGTGCAGGAGATTTGCGCCATCTTGCATGTTCTGCGCATGCACGGATCGTCAGTATTCAACGTTCACGCATGCGCAGTAACACAGACTTGCGTCCCAGGCCTCGCTTTGGCCCCGGACCTTAAACGGGCTCCGCATACACGGAGACAATGCGTCTCAACGCAGTTGTTGCCGTGTATGCGCTGCTGGAGCCTGTTTACCTCTGCCACAGTCTCTCCAGTCACCTTTTGCTTTGTCTTGCCCTGCTTTGTCCTGACTACCTCCCTTCCTCTCCTTCCCTGCTCCATGGTACATTCTGTTCCGCAGTCCTGTCTTGACCTTACCTACTTTCTGGTTTTGGGGCTAGGGGAGGTCTTGTCTGGGTTCCCTGTCTAGCCTTCTTCCTACCTTGACTCCTGTTCCGTGGGAATTCCCTGGTCAGTCCTCTCTCTCCTTGCTACCTGACTTTTCCCCCTCACCTGTCTTGTGCCCTGCCGGTACCCGTGCCTTACTGCCTTCCTGGAAGTCCCGAAGAACAGCTCATCCATCTACTGGTGTCATAAAGGACTCACTTGCCTTCTCTGCCAGTGGAAACACTGTCCCAACGTCACGTTAATGCAGAGAAGTGCCACCCGTGGCGTTGGGAGTTGGTTCAGTGCTATCCTGTCATTTATTGTCAGGAGGGTGATGGGTTATTTTCCCGCGTTACTGTTTCATCGGCATTGTCGCTCCGACAGACTGGCTGCCTCGACTCCACGAACCCCGGGAAGAAAAGGTAATTGCATTGTTAATGCATGTTGGTTTGTATCCTCTGCTCAAGAACCTAGATCTCAAAACTCTAGTTTCTTCTTCATAATCAGAGTCCCTACTGCAATTCCTTCTGGCCCTGTAAAATTCACCGGAAGGAATATTGTCAATTGTAGAGCGCCGATGGCTACTTTGTGCCTGGAGTACAGAGTTAACTTCTGTTGGTTTGCGAAAAGTCTTGGTTTGGATACTGCCTTGTTCAATGAAAATGTGCAGGTCTAAAAAATCAATTGCACCTGCATCTGCAGTGCCGACAAAATTGAGCCCAAAATCATTCTTGTTGACAAACTGTACAAAATTATCAAATGACTCAGAATCTCCTTTCCAAACAATAAGTATATCATCTATGAAACGTCGCCAAGCAATCACATTGTTCTTGTATTCAGTGTTGCTGTATATATGAACATCCTCAAATTGTGCCATGAAAAGGTTTGCTAAAGAGGGTGCAAACTTTGCCCCCAGGACAACAATTGCCAATTTGCTTATTGCAACTTTATATTTTCTTTCTATCATTTGGTATTGAATTCTCATCCTGCTCTGACTCCTACCATCAATCCTAACATGGTACATGATACAATGCGGTATGACTTATCTCCTTTTTTATGTTTTTTATGGTTTTATGTTTACCTCTATGATCTAATGATAATTTCACTGTCATGTACATTGTCACAAATGTTATGTTATACATATGATGTATACAGCCTTGACAACGACCAGGGGTCGAAACACGTGTCGGCTGTTGTTCTTTTGGAAAATAAGCATCATTCAAAATCTCACATGATTTGGACATATGCTACGTTTGTTTGAAATATTTTTTGTATTGAAAGGACTGACCTTGAGCGCAAGACACTCCCCTGCAGCTTAATTCTCAATCTCTAATATGAACATTGGTTTGGCACAGAGCATGGCTGCTAATGTTTACCCAAAGGTTTATTATTTAAAACCCTAATTATCCACAGCCAATTTTCCTCTCCATGCCTCATACCAGATGTCATCATTCTAAAAACATCTCTTTCACCCTTTTCGAGCAAGTAATTTTCAGAGAATCCACATGCTCTTGATTATCATACTCCTCCTTAGTACACTCCTGACCATTGTACTCTTCTTATTTTATAGGGCTGAATCATACCACAAACACAAAATGTGGTCAGCAGCAGTTAAGAGCAGGCTAAATACAAGCTTTAATCACAAATTCAAAAGTACCTTATGCAAAACCCGTTCCATCCAAAACTCCACCCATGCAATGTCACTTGATCTAAGGTCATGCAAGGTAGGAATGGAGCAAAATAAGGATAAAACCACAGTGCGATTTAGAATATTTCTACCTTTAGCGATGGGGAGGTTCTCCAGAAGCAGAGTGAACAGCTCAAGATGTTTTCAATATTAATGTGATCCTTCTGAGAATAGGAGTTGGTTTTATAAACGCTTGCTTTACGCCACTGTTCTAATGTTAAAGATTCCCCTTGTTCTTCTAAATCATCCTTTGTTCAACATAAAATGGTTGGGATTGGTGTATTCTGTGCAGAGTTCTGTAGAGTTTTTGTAGTGCAGGATGGACAAGGATGATTCCTCACAGAGCTGCAGACGTTTTGCACCCCATTCTCACCCACCAAGCAAATTGAAATATTTTGCAATAGACTCTCAATCGTTGAGTCATCATTCTGATTATGACCCAGATTTTGTGATTCTGCATCACTCTTGTCCAACTGTGAATCAAAAGCACTCACTTCATTACCAGCTGCTTCACAGTTAGAAACCTGTTTCCATTTTTCTTCTTTTTTTGGCATGATTCCTCTTGCAAGACCTTTGAAATATGTATTGAGTTAGACCGGTATTCCGGGGTAGCTAGATGGCGCAAAAAGTTGTGCGAACCTCTGTTACCATTCATAGTTTTCCCTTCTGTTTTTTGTTTTTTTTCATCTGCCCTATTGAAGCTTTTTTCTGTACCCCCTTCTTTGTACGCTTGTTGAAGATAGAATAATGTTCCTGCGGTTCTTCTGTCGTATCAAGGAGCTCTTCCTGTGTACTACAGGGTACTGACATCTGCTGTTCCTCTACACCGTCTTTGGCTGAGGGCAGATTCTCTCCAACGCTTTCTTGAAATAAAATGGAGGGCTCTAGCAATGGTGCTCGACACCCTTTCTCTTCACAAAATGGCTTCTCTATGTTCTCCAGAGTTAAGGGCAGATTACTTTTAGCACCTACTAGAACTCCTTCTAGAAACAAGATTTTTTAGTTCATTTGGATCAGCAAGTTCCTTTGATCCATTATGTTCTCGTTCAAAGTTGAAAATAATCTTACTAAGGATTTAAGAACAAAGTCCAAAGCCAAGATCATTGAATCCCCTGCTGGAGGTGCTGAGTGTACATTGTGCTCAGCGGGAGAGGCCATTGATAAAGCGGGATTCTCAGAGTTAATTGACGCACCCTCATCAGATTCAAATACCAAATTTAGCGAATTTTCCATTTGATCCGAATCTGAAGGTATCAATAGGGCCTTCTCTGTCTGTGGGGCGGGGGTTATCAGGGATGAGAAAAGGGGGGGGGTTTAACCTGGATATCTTGCTTCAATTGTTTTCAAGAAAATGATTTTCCATACCAATTTGTTGCGTTTTTGATGCTTAGTTGTGCAAAAGGGTTGGTTTATTGGTTTTGAAATTTTGTGGTACACCCTTATTTGAGGTACATACGGGGCTCTTATGTCCTCATGTGGTCAGCCGACACGTGTTTCGACCCGTAGGTCCTTCTCAAGGCTAGTGATTGCGGTTCGGCGCCCCCTATGGGGACCTGGTGGAGGTTGATTAGGTTCTGTGGGTACAGTGGCTCCTGTTGGGCCCTTCGGAGCTAGATCTGCACGTCTGAGCGGGCGCCGCACCCCAATCACTAGCCTTGAGAAGGACCTACAGGTCGAAACACGTGCCGGATGTCCACATGGGGACATAAGAGTCCTGTATGTACCTCAAATAAGGGTGTACCACAAAATTTCAAAACCAATACACCAACCCTTTTGCACAACTAAGCGTCAAAAACGGAACACATTGGTGTGGAAAATCATTTTCTTGAAAACAATTGAAGCAAGATATCCAGGTTAACCCCCCCCCCCCCATTTTTCTTCTACCAATGAGGTATGGGCTATGCCTCAACACTAACCTGTGATCTTGCAACCAAGACAACCTACAACTGATCACACTTTAACAAAAACAATTGAGCTCAGCAAGGTAATTTCCATCCTAGAGCCCATAACCCACAATCTTATCAGGGATGATGAATAACTTGTTTCTTAAACACCCACAGACTTCTCTGACTGGGGGACAGAGGGTAATGAAATATGTGTTTCTGGTAGGGCCACAGCCGGTAACGCTAAGTCCATTACTTCAGTGCTTATTGGTCATTGCACTGGCTTCTTACCAGCTTATATTCCTCCAGCAGGCGTCCCACTAAGGGGAGCAAGGAAGAAGTGAGGTGCTTTTATTTGCAAAGAAGGACTTGATTTGAGCATATGACATGCCTTCCTGAGTCCACGCCATTGTTAAAACACTGTCCTTACACTGCCGAATATCCCCCATTTTGTAGACTTTCTGCGTCGATGCAGCCCCCCAACTCGCCCCGTAGATTGTGTAGTTTCTTCAACCTGATTGAGAAGTATCCCAAGGGGGCCCAATGATTGCTCCACTTCGCTGGCTAAGTGGCTTTGCAGAGATTACACAGATTTGATGTTGTTAAGGATGGCAAATAAGGTCTAATAGCAGGGCACTCACCAGGTCCAATTGAGGCTACAAAAGCACAGCACAGATCATATAGGCAACAGCGCTGCAGTCACGGACACAGCTGGCTGCAGCAGATTGCACTCATACTCAGCTCTTCACAATCCGTTCTCTGCACAGCAAAACCTCTTTTAAAGGGTGTGTTACAGGCACTGGCACAGGTAATATTGTCCTACCAGCAACACAGTCCACTGAACCCCGTGCAGTAGACTGCACTCGTTTTTTGCACCCCACACTGTGAAATAGACTAAATGATATCTCAACTCGACACTGTGATCCATCTCCAATCGTCAGTGACCAGGGTCTGGATGGTCAGGCAACTTCCTGGACCCCCGGCCTGTGGCTCACATCCAATCTCAGGCCCAGCTCGAGACCTCTCAGAGCCAACTACATCCAGCCAAACCAGCCGAAACACCAAAGAACCGCCGCAGCTGCAGTGAGGGAGAGAATTGGAGATAGGCACCTCACAGCGTGTCGCACACCAGAATGTCAAGCCGCACCGCAATCAGATAAGTGAACGACCGCTTCTGAGGTTCAAGCAGATTAAACAAATGTAGGTGGAGAGCATAAAATGCATCCTCCAATGTAGTCAAGCGATCCCCAGATGTTGAGGTGTAAACACCCTAAGGACAGTCCCTAGTATTCAGAAGAGTCAGTCAGGTGGGCAAGCCGTTTCCTACGTGGCCCTTGCCCGTGGAACAAATCATCAGCCCATATTAAATCTTTTGACAATTACACATGCTTCTGAAAACATTTGAAGAGTTGATGCTTTTAAGTATTTCCTCAGTGAAACAGTTGCCTTCATGGCTCAAGTCGAGGGTACACTTTTTTCAGAGGGTGGACTCCCCCCCCCCCCTCCCCAGTTAAAATGAGAAACATTGAATGTCCTCTTTGAATTTATGAATTAAAGTCGACCTCGCAGATCGAACCACAGTCACCAAATTTGCAGGCCGGACACTTCATATAACCTGATGACAAATAAACAACTGAAGGTTAAATGTTCCAGGGAAAACATTTGTATTGGTTCCTGGAGTTTAAAACATTGACACCTTTTAACATTTTCCAAAACACTATTAGAAGAAAATATCCTCTCTTTTGTGTGTGGGTTTATTTTATGAAAGACAAATTCCAGTCGTCCTGTGAAATTTGGGTGGTTATGCAAAGGAAATTTAATGAAATGTGAACATTTCACCTTGATTTGGTCATTTCTGGCGACGTCCCATCTCATTGCGTTTGTCCCCCCACTTGAATTTTTAGGACTTGACCCCCGGTTGCCTTCTCTATCGCGCCAATATTCCTTTGTTAAGTTACAATACTCATGTAGATGTCGTTGTTCAAGACTGCCACCTCTAACGTGAAATGAACCAGTTGTCGATGCCATTGCGTTTCTACATTTGACGGATCGTTGCTTTGGTGTTCAATGAAACCATTGTAAATTCATAATCTGTTATTCTTGGCAAAGATTTACAGAAGAGCTTATAACATTCAGTGACTCACTTGTGCAAACAAAGGTTAGCAGAGCAGGTAGTGATTTCTTTTAAAAACGTTATGTGCCATCGATATTACGACGTGTCATGGGACGTTGGCCACACAAGACTGGGGCATGTGGGCGCCATTCTCAGCACAAGGGGCTGACATCTTGCCAGAATCACCACACACTGTCGCAGCGCCTGTTGGTGATTCCCAAGCTCTTCTTTACGAACGTATCCAGCGCGTCAACACCTCTCACATAGGCACTAAGGAGGAAGGCAGGCAGGCAGCCATCCACATACACAGCTATGATAGAGTCGGCTACCATGAGGCATCCCTGCGTTTTCCCCGCATTGCATCTGGTTGCAGTTATGCTATTGGCAGCTGATCGCAGGCACGTTGCGTAACAGCAGGCGGACATCCTGGAAATGGCGTTTCCCACGTCTGCGGTAAAGTGGAAGGCTTCCTGTGCAGAACTCCGGATAGGGGACGTCCATCTTTGGGAAATTAGACGAGGCTTCAGAGAGAATTGTACCAGATGAGAAGGGAGCCTAAACGCAGCATGACCCCCCCCCCCAAATAATACAATGTATTCTGCCCTAGACCCTGAGGCAGCTCTGGACAAGATTGTAATCACTCATGCCCTAATCTCCTAAAATGACCTTTTAATAATGCCTCTGCGGAAAGAATTTCTTTGACAAATATAATTCTTTGTAAAGTATCTTCCTTCACTATATCATGAGAGTATTTTGAAACACGGACGGTCGGGCTGGAAGGGGGGGGCTGTTGGCAGGGTATTAGGGGATGGGGTTCTCAGCAGGGGGTAAAAGAAGCAATGTCAAACAGCACCCAAAAGGTAGTTGAAGGGAAATGAAATCAAAAGTTGTGAAAAACAAAATTAAAGAAAATAAGTAATTACTCAAAAGCCATTTTTGCATAACCAATAGATACAGAATAGGTTGAATTATGCTGCAGGACATCGCACTACCAGTTGTTTCAATCCTTTCTTCCCTCCCAAACCACTCTACTTGGGCTACGGCCCCTTGTGGTATGGAAGGAAATATGTCGCTCTGGTGTAGTTGGTGTAAGAGAGAGAAAAGTCATCATCTTCTCCCCTGTGGCCCAGCACCCACGGCAATCCTGCCTCTGCCGCTGTGGGCGCTTCTGGGGACTCCACTTAACAGAAGGCATCAGGGGTTGGCATCGATAGTCCTATTATTTTACCCACCTTCAGGCTTAAGAGCAGAAAATAGAGGACGGTTCTGGTCTTAGAATCAAGATAAGGGGAGGGATTGCTACCAAGACCCCTGACACAAGATCCTAAATAGCTTATGCTTGCTCAGTGCCAACAGATTGAAGAGTCGCAGGGTGGTTCAGCCGCAGCAGCATCTGGATGCCTTAAGCAGACGTCATTCGACTGTGCTAACGGGAGGCTTTGAAGGGGGGGGCTGAGGGAGCTACAGCGCTGGGTCTTTTGGTTGTAGTCCTGGATAAAATCTCGGGGGCTACAACCAAAAAGCTAGCTAACCCCGAGTCCAGACAGTGCCGACATTAGCGTAGGTCTGGATCTTTTCCAGACCTAGCAACATCCCTGTGACACTGCCACCTAAGGGCTAGTGACTCGCACCCTAATTTGAATGAATCGCATGGATAGATGTGTTCGTTTAAATGTAATGCAGGTGGGCAGTTTATGTGCCCACTGCAGAATATCCCACATTATCCTGCAACTACTGTTGATTTGGACCATTGCCAGTGCGTCTCACTAGACCTCCTCCAATGCTGTAATGTTACAACAGTGGAGATTTTGTTTTTCATTCTTTTTGCCAGAACGTTTACTAACACAGCATAATACATTGCAATACATTGAGTAAAGTAGAACATGATTTCAAACATCACAGTTGCCAATGAATGCTTACAAGTTCTTCAGAACGGATATCGGTAGTCTGTAACGTCACCAAAATGTCACAAGCCGCAGTGTGGACATTTCCCAGTTTAATGGAAATTGTATTCCTATGCCAGATGAATGACATCATTGTTCCTAGATTGTAGAAAGTTGCCAACCACTGTCAATAATACATTATAGGGTCTGCGGTAGCGGCCCTGTAGTTAAGGTCAAGTTGCTCAGCTCATAGAAAGAGCACTTTTTGGGCTGCTTATACTTTTTCCCCCACTGGACGAATACTCACTAAACTCTGCAAAAAAACTATATGGCCCCCTCGGAACGATTCTGTGAAGTTTGGAGGTGCGGTTTCATGAACGGGGGGCAAAGTTATAGGGAGAGCCCAAAATGTGTGGAAATCCTCATAGACGCAATGGAAAATAATTGTGCATGCCTACAGCCTAACCCGCTGGATGGACTTGCGCTACGAGCGGAGGCTTGGTCCTGAAAGTGTGATTTTGCAAATTTGGTGTAAATCTGTCCCGCACTTTTTTTTAAAATGGCAAAAAAGTTGGAAAAAAGAGTGATAGCTGGGTCCGGTCTGCAGACTGCAGATTGGTCCACGGACACCCCCTGGACCAATCAGGAAGCAGTGTGACATTTGCAGACCTTCCCAGAACCCATAGAGTTGCATGCTAAAGTTTTAAGCGTTACACGTCTGTGATTACGAGTTTTTGTTATAAATACTATGTTTTTGCTGAAATTAATTGGAGTTGAAGCGAGAAGGAAGATCGAGCAATTGCTGATATCCATGAACTCCCTGTTTTTTGTACTTGTCATTAAATGGACTCCCTTTGCCAAACTATTGAGTTGGCATTATTGCTTTGATGCGAGAGTATTAATCTGCACCCCCATCCATCTCAAGGGTGCTGCTGCTCATCTTAAAGTGCTGTTGGGAAACCCCCAGTCCTATTGGCCGGCTGGGGTCCTACTGCACACTGCAGCTTTTAAGCATGCGCTTATTCTTCCAATTCTTAAAAAAAACACTCTCGATCTGTCTTACCCTGCTACCTTTTGGCCTATTTCTCTCTTACCTTTTCTCTCCAAAATCCTTGAATGGGCTACCTACTCTCAGTTAACCCATTATCTTTGTCTTCACTCTCTTCTTCCCCCTTTGCAGTCTGGTTTTCGTCCGTCTTACTCTACTGAAACTGCACTTCTTCATGTTTCTAATTCCTTGCTCACAGCTTGTCACTCAAAGCTTTCTTCTATTCTTATTCTTCTCGACTTATCTGCAGCTTTTGATACCGTGGATCATTCTCTCCTTATCTTTTCTCTTTCCACTCTGGGTATTTCTGGGTCTGTTCACAATTGGTTCTGTTCTTATCTTTTGCAACAAACCTATTCTGTTACCTGGGCTGGACTTCACTTCCTCTTCTTTATGGTGTCCCCCAGGGTTTATTGTTGTGCCCTCTTCTTTTCTCTCTCTACAATGCTTCTCTTTCTGCTCTTATGTCTTCGTTTAACCTTTCCTTTCACCTGTACGCTGATGATACACAGATCTTTCTTTCTTTTTCTTCTTTTGACTCTGTTCTACACTCCACTGTCTCAAACTGTCTTGTAGCTTTCCAGGATCAGATGTCTTCTAATTTCCTACATCTAATTCCCTCAGAAACTGAGGTTCTGTTCTTTCTCCTCTCTGCTATTTGATCCACCCCTTCTCCTCCTCTTTCCTTGCCTCCATCTACTCTTTTCTTCACTCTTTCATTCCGCAATTTGGGTATTATCTTTGATTCTTCTCTTCCCTTTTCCCTCCATATTGCCTCTATTGCTAGTTGCTGTTGCTATGCTCTGTTTAACCATCGTCACTAAACATCTTCTTTTTCTCTGGTTTTCTCTCGTATTGATTACTGCTCATTGTTATAAGTTGGTCTTCCTGCTTGTCATCTCTTCCCTCTTCGTTCTATTTATAATTCTTCTGTTTGTCTTCTTTTTTCTTTATCTCCCTGTGCCTCTATTACTTCATCTTTACTCTGTCTCACTACTTCCCTTTGAATCCTGTTGTGGATTGTTTTTTGTTGATGTAAATTTGTATTAATCTGTTTCATTTATGATTATCCTGTTTCTTTGATTCTTTTATGGTACAGTACTCTATAAATTTAATAAAATACAAAATACAAATATTTCAGGTACTTCCTGGATCCTTGCACACGTAACATTAGTTACTGTTTGTTGCATTAAGTCGGCAAATATCTGTCTGATGCTTTCCTTAAAGAAACCTAAGCCTCAGTGTTCCTTGCTTACACTTTCAACTAATCTGCAGGCTTAGAAATTGCAAATGGAAAGAACGGGCATATCACGCAGCAAGTGCTGTGCTGCACATGTGTTACGGGTGCACTTCAGTGCATACCATAACAAACACACAGCAGCACATGTTTTCTAGTGGTGTAATGTGAATTGAAGGTTTAAAAGCTGTGGGATGTTTCAACCCACGCATCCAACACCCTACAACATCATTGTGCATTACTGACAGCAGAAACATCATAATGGCCACCGGAAAGCATGCTGCTGGCCAGAAATCACCAGAAAGTGCGCAGTGAAAACCTGACAGATAGGCCACCATCTTCTTTTGCCTCTGTCAGTGTTAATACAGGAGGTCACTGCCTAAAACCACCATTGGGCTACACACACAGTAGCCTGAAACCATTTGTGAATAGCAATAATGATTGCCAAAAGCAACCCAGAGCTGTTGGGAATTCATTTTCTTGATGTCAAAAATTGCTAAAATCATGGCTCACAAAACATTTAAAAAGATCCCACCTCCTTGTTGGGGGGGTCAACATCATTCTCCCACAAGAATCTACATGAATCTGAGGTCCACAGAAGTGCATCTATATTTGAACAAAGTATATTTTGAGGATTGCTTACTGGTAAGGCAGCTGTCAAAAATGGGTGCAATACCGGTGCTTGACACTGACCGGCGCTAGCGATCTAAATTCTGACAGGAGACCTGTATTTCTGAGGCTAAACTGTAAACCTGAGTTAGCTGAGACTTCAAAAGGCCTGGTGTCCCCGGGAAGCCTTCACACCTAGTCTTCCCAGCAACAGCACAGGAAATCACATGGTCATGTACCAGATGCAGAGTGGCACCCTGGTCTGCTGACCCCAGTCAAGACAATAGACTCTTTCAATTGAACAGAAAATGCTGATTTGGGTGTGTCTGAACAACTGCTCTGGGGGAAGGCAAGACATCTGATCTCTCTAAGTCAGAGCCAAACTTCTGGAGGCGGGGACAAACCAATGGGTGTACTGCAGTGGAGGCAAATGTATGTTTTATTAAATTGCTTATAAAATATTGTATCAAGCTGACAGAAATGTACAATTTGGAGATTCTTAATATGAAAATTTCTCTCACAATTTGAGACTAAGCTGGACTCTGTGGGATGTTCTGAGGCCAAACCCCATAATTATTAATATTGTCACTGCTGAGTTTATGCTAGAAACCTAAGAACTTCCAGTAATATGCGCAGAGAGGGTGTGTACCTCTGTGTAAGATTTGTTGCAAAACCAATATGGCAAAACCCACTAAAAGTGCAAAATGTTGTAATTTTTTAACCCACGCTCGGAGAAACATGTGGCTTGAACCAAACTGCACCTTAAGCAATCAGTCATGCAATTTAGGTAATATTAACAAGTTGTGTATCTTGTAATTATGTGTTTTATGAAAAAGAAGATATGCTGTATGGACACAAAGGGGAGTGTCCTTTCCTTGAGCCATAAACATGACCCCTGATGACTCATTCTGACTCACAACTCCGTTCCCCAGTCAGAGGACAGACAATCCTCTAACCTATCAGCATCCTCAGAGGGTTGGGCATAGAAAGTCAGCCTTCCCACCCACTTTCAAAAGACATAAAAAAAAGACTGCTGAGACCCAGATAGGGACACTCAATTTCCACTCTTCAACTGATTCCTGCGCAGCACTTTGCTGGACGACTTCAAACCCAGATAGATCCAGAGAGCAGACTCTAGAACCCAGCTCTAGAACCTTAAGCAGGGGCCTAACCCAAAAGCTGAACTCTTCTCAGCAGGCCTCAGAATCCAGCAACCTAACTCAACTATTCAACAGCTGCGCGAGCTGTTTGAGTCTGGCTAGAACCCTGTGCCAGAACCATATCCAGTCCCAGAAAGCAGAGCTGTATCCAGACCCAGACCAGACCACCGTGCAGTGCCGATAGCAGACCCAGACCAGACCGCTGTGAGCAGAACCAGTGCCAGAGACCGTCCGGTGGCGACAGAACTGCAGCCCAAACCTGACCAGATCCGTGACGAGGTTGCATTCCTTCCAAAACTAGGAGTGAGTATCCAGTCTAAGAACTGTACAGAACCAATCTCTTAGTCTAAAGTGATCCTATCCCATCCAATTCAACCCTGTCCAGAACTGCATAGAATTTTGTGTCCATCCTGTGATTTCAAAGCTGTAAAAGTGTCATCTGTCATTCTGAAATCTTGACTTCATTTCTGAAAATCTACCTCCACAAAAATGTCCGTACCTTTTGAACAGTATGTCCTAGAAGCAAGATTTAACTGTCATTTTAAAGCTAAGAACCTACGCTTTCCAACAAGAGATTCAAAGAGTTATATGAGAGTTATATAAGAGTTTATCATCCAGATTTAAGAACTTGACATAAAAATATATGAAAAAGGGCTTCCATTGGGCACCCCAGACTAGGCATTGACTTAGCTGGAGTGCTTGATTGAAGTCACTTACAAAGCCTTGAATCAAGCCTTAACACGTTCCATTCACACCACGCCACATATTCAATCATTTGTATGACACAGAGGATGGATGAGTCTGTTCGTAATTGGTTCTGCTCCAGCATTAGCACTGGCATGTATTTTCATGCCGGCGCAAATGTTGGAGATCCTTATGGCATCTGCCTGCTTTATGCACCAGCATAAATAACTCCACAAAGAGCTGCACATTGAACACCACCACTTTCTCGCAGTGGATGGGCCTGCTGCACAGACAATTTCAAATGTTGCTAGTCATTTGGAAGTGGCCTGCTAAGGTAATCTAGTGCCAGTCCATGGAGTCCTGGGCATCCCAGGTCCACAGACCAACTGATGAAATAATGTAATCATTCACACTGTGAGCATCAAGTAATCCCCAATATCCACATAAATGGGAGTGAGGAATCTAATCCCTGCAGTGCACACGAAAATAAGCACTTGAAATGAATAACAATGAACACCAAGCATACAGAGTTCATATTTGGAGTTAGGGTCTTCTATATCTATAGGATACCTGCTAAGAGTGAAGTGCAGTGGCGGCTCTTCCCTATTGAGGGAGGGGGTGCTAATGCCGTCACAAATTATGGAGGAGCTGAGACAGCCCAGTGTAAACACTGAGACCTCCCCTTGCTCCCTTCTGCAGCTGCGAGAGCACTCCTGGGCTCGCTAAAATGTCAAAGGGAAATATTGTTCCCCTTTGACAGTTCCGATTCCCAAGCATGCATGTCCAATGGACAATGAAAGGCTGGGCATGTTTTGCTTCCCCAGCCTTGCATGACCCATTGGAGATGCAGGGTGGAAAACTGCAACTCTGAATGTGTGTGGGGGTGCTCCCATACCTCCCTGCATATTCAGGGGTCTGGGGCAGTGACAAGGTAGCGCTTTGACTCCTGCATCCATGTGCAGGAAGAACAAAGCACTGTTTACTTCACGGTTCCTGTTCGTGGGGCACGGGAGCCGGAGGGCTTCTGTGTTTCCAGTGAAACCAATGTGCAGAGAGGAGCAGAGTCTGTATCGAGGCTGACGGTCAAAAGATTGCATTATATATGCATGCATGAATGTGTCAATGAATGAGTGTATGTGGCATGGATGGGTGCTGCGTGCATGTATAAATGAGCAAGTGTATGGTGTAAGGGTGCGCAAGTGAATGAGGGTGTAAATGAGTGAGTGGATGTGTGTGTTGGTGTATGTTTGTGTGTTTGTGCTGAGATGCTGATTTGGGGCTGTGGGGACAGCAAAATCAAAGATTCCCAGCAAATAATGGTGCTGTGAAGACATCATTTTTACTGGGCATCTTTGATAAAGCAAGCATGATGTGTTATTACAGGGCTAACTGTCATTTTGATGCATCCTTCTAGTCATTTCTTGCTGTGGCATGGCAATTTGTACAGGGCATGTTTCATAAAGCAGGCATTACACATGTTATTACGTGGCTAGACTGTCATTGTTATGCAGCCAGTCTAGCCATTTCCTAGCCATTTCCTGCTGTGGCATGACATTTTCTACTGGCCATCTTTGATAAATCATGCATGACAAATGTTATTAGATGGCTAGAATGGCATATTGGTACAGCAAGTCTGGCCATTTCTTACTGTGGCACAACATGTTTTACTGGGCATCTATGATACAGCAAGCATGATGAGTTATTGCGTGGCTAGACTGCCATTTTTGTGCAGGCAGCTTGTGCATGTTTTCATAATGTAGCATGGCATTTTTAATCGCAAAGCCAACTCAAGTATTATTATGTGGGGGTACTGCCATATATTGTTAGACCCAGGATGGGCATGCTTTCTTTTAGCATCGTTACGGGCATTATAGGCCAAGCATATGTTCTTATATGGGAATACTGGCATATATTGCAGCAACCAGCATGGAAATATTTGGGCAAAGCCAGCGTGAACATGTTTTTATACTGGCATATATTGTGGGCAAAGGCATATTGAACGTGCGTTGGGAAATGCTCCTGTGCACTGTTAGTGTTTTGCATCTATGGATTCTTTTCATGAGTTACACTACAAAACCAATTGCAAACTCTCTGGCTTTTTACTCAATTTTGTAAAGTGCACCATTTGAACCCAATATTAAATAAATGTCTTGGGGGGGGAGAAATCCCATAACCCTATTTGCTTGGTTCGTGCTCCATTGCTATGCTGAATCGTTCCATCATATTTAGGGGACATATTTACACCCCTCCAGTTACATAATTCACCACCACTGGTGAAGTGTAGACACTGGTAGCAGGCCAGGTTGAAGCTGGTGAACTGTGCACTGAGCTCCTAGATGCCAGTTATGATTCCAGAAGCAGGATGATAAGATATAGCAAGGTGTATTCAAAATGTTCCAATACAACATCCTAGCTCCTTATTTACAGGGTAGAATTAATCACGCTTCATAATACATGGCATAATATGATGTAGTACGCTACAGAGAGGGGTGATGCATTCACATATATAAGAATACATAATATAACATGCTGAAAACAGCAGTGCTGTACTGACTGAAACCACAGAGCATGATATGTTGTGAACAAGACAAAGGTGTGCAACCTCATGGAACAGATTGGGGTTGTTGGGTGAGATTTGCCTGCCTTCGACAATAGCTGGAGGGCTCAGATTCTGGGCCCATCCAGAACTATCTTCCTATACTCGATGCATCAGAGAGGTGGGCAAATACAGAAACCAGTATGCACTGGGAGCATGGATTGGGAATTATCTGCCTACCTGATCGTAACCAAAAGGCTCTAATATTTGCCTCATCTAGAATTGACTAACTGCACTCAGGAACTTGTCCAGCTAAATGACTTAACACATCGCACGAGTCACGCATGACTTCAGAGATCCTTCTGAACCCCAAGATAGTGGCGGGCCAGTTGACTGTTTTTGAGCCTCTTGGCAATAAGAAACTGGACAGACAAATGACTAAGAACCTTGATGGTTAGGGAAGTACTCAAAATATAAACCATAACACAGGGCCTAAGTAAATGTTAGGCAGGGATTCAGGTCCTGGCAAGAGTCCATGGAGTGGTTCATATGCAGACGCTGAAGCAACTGCATAGCACCTTGTCAGTTACGACTTAGACGGTTGTGAACCATGGGCTTGGCATGAGCGTAGGCATTGAGGAATACTTAGGTTGAACATAGACCAGGTAATTTCGAGTTAGTGGGTGGAGTAGAGGACCAGCATCTCGACTAAGGGTGCAGATGGGTTGCTAAGTGCTACATCAGGCTGATGATAGAGAATGGCGAGCTGCAAGGGGTAAAAGCAGAAAGGAAACCAGAGTGTGTATGTTGCAGTTACAGAGTCAATGTATTGTAATTAATGTATATGGCCCCAATATAGCTAACAACGAAGCTTACAGAGATCAAAATTGCTGAAAGAGAGATACTGAGTGGACAAAATTGATTGACTGAAAAGTGTACTTTGTGGTAGAGTGTATTGACTATCAACAGATCAGGGTGTACAAAGTCTTCCCTGGAAATCTGAGACATGAGTGGAGCAATTGCGTTAGAAGTTGTTTTCAAGTTAGTAATCCCCTTGGCTTAGGTGGAAGTTGAGTGTGAAACATAGCAAGGCAATCCAAGGACTCGGGCTGCAACAGCATCATCAAAGAATACTTAGGGGAATCTATGGGCAAGCTATTTAACGATCGTGGGAGACCAGCATCTCAACTAGTGGTCTGGCTCTGATGCTAACGGATAAATAAGGTGATTACTAAGGAAAGTCTAGCTTCTTTTATCAAGAGTGGAAAGAAAACAGACATGCACTTTGCAGATTCAGAACCAAAAAAACCACAATCCTTAGAAACTCATTGCATTTAAAAGACATGTATACATGTATAAATGCTAAACAATGTTTAAAGAAAGAGGAAAGAACAAATATATTGGTGTCCTCCACTCTAGCACTCAGTGAGAAGAAACTATTGAACACTCTGTGTACTTTGTGGTAGAGTGCAGCCTATAAACAAACCAAGATTCCCATGTTTCTCCGAAGGTATCTTAGACATGGGTGGAAAAATTGCACATGAGTTCATTTACAAGTTATGCATGCCTTAAGTAGCAGGTGAAATTGTGTGGGAAGCATGGTCAGATGAACCGAAAACTCTGGCTGCTGCAGTGCAGATGCCGTCGCTTGCTTACAACCTGCAGATGGCTAATCATGGGGAGAACCGTACGGTGCAGTATGCCCAAGCTGCAAACTCATTCTTTGCCACCGCTTCCCCATTGCACTCCAGCTGTTGCTCTGGGGACAGCAAGCTGACTGGTAGGCTGACCCATCAGTGCTCATCTCTGTACATGACTTGTGCCAGGATGTGGTGGTGGCCGCAGGGCGATGAGCCATGCATGCTGTACCTAGATCTGAAATAAAGTTTACACAAACATTGGTGACAATCTTCTAATAGCTTGATCATCTAAAGTGGGGGCTGGGAGGAGGGCGTTAAATGGACAATTTGAACACTGGAGTGTTATGCTCTTTGTAAGCTGTTGGAAACAATGGAAAAGCCCTAGTGTATGTTTGCTGCCTTTAATTTCATAGCTTTCTAAATGCCCAGCGCATGTGTTCTCGTTCCCTGCCAAATCGACCTAATCTCACCCTCTCTGAAAGACAAAGAGGACAGAGTTATGTGGACTTTTGAGGAAAGGTGGTGAAAGCAGAGGGGAGGGTAAGGGAAGCCTCCCCTCCCTTGCCACACCCCCTAATAAACTCGGAGGCATGAACTGGGGTGAGGATAAGGGATACGTCACCCCCACCCTCCCACCTAAGGTTCATGTTGCATTAGACCAGTGGTATTCAAACATGTTCATCTCAAGAACCCCCTCACCCTGAGTAAAAATATTATTTTAGGGCCCCCCCACCGAGGGGTTGGCCACCATAGGAGGCCCATAGGATGTCCACAGGGGCCCTGGGATCTTTAAAAAAAAGACTATGGTGACTGCTTTTAATAGAAAACATAAGCAGTAGAAAATCTGCTTATATATTATATTAAAAACAGTAATCTTAATCCCTTTTTAAAGAATGTGGAGACCCCCTTTGTCATCCTTTGATGACCACTGCATTAGACTGATGATTGCAGCAGCAGTGTTGGTGACGGGCAGTGTTGGTGGATGAATAGTTTCAGTAGTGGGGCAATAATATTTTGCAATAATATGACTGGAGTAATCGACTATGAAATGGTGCATTTTACCTCACACGTTGTATGACAAATTAGGTAAAACCCAGCACAATTTTAATTCAGCCAGGTCACCAACAGTACACAGGAGCATTTTACCGCACATTTCCATGACAATTGTGCCCATAATATGTGTTACCATTGATATTGAACCCTTCATGATGCTGGTTGAACCCTTCATGATGCTGGTGTCCACAATATATGTCAGCATTGCCAACGATGAAACACTTTAATATTGCTGGCGCCCGTGTATGTGTTATTATTAATATTGTAAGACACTTTCATGATATTGTTGCTCACAGTAAATGTTACCATCACCACTGTTAAACACTTTCATGACGTAGGTGCTCAAATGATATGTCATTGTTGCCGCTGCAGACCGCTTTCAGTGACAATAAGACCCCCCCCCCCATGGGAAAAGGATGGAAATGATAAAGAGTAAACCTTTCTGGGGTATTTAGTAGACAGTCTGTGCCAAGTAGTCAGTCCCTATTAGGCCATTATTATAAAAATAATGACATAAGACAATTCTCTCAGATCTGATGCAAGATGTTCGTTGACCTCATTTGCTGCATTCTATTAATGATAGTGAAACCTTGATTGCCCTGACCTATAAGCAGATCTTCATAACTAGGGCAGACGTGATAATAAGGCGCAATACGCTCTGCTCGTGCAGGTGCATCTGCCACCACCACTCCCAGTTTAGCAGGTTTACTTGCTAAGTATATATGCCTTGGCTCTCTAACCCAACTGGATAATCATTGTCAAATAGCCAGGAATCCGTATGATAAGAACCCTATTTGGTACTGTAGAGTACTTTAGCAAGGATCTTGATTTTCACATTAGCAGCTCTGCCAGCCACTATGCACATTCAATTTGCATAATCTATTTGTCTTCATATTTTAATAAAGTTTGTCCAGAATCATGGTCCAGTGCTAATATTGTACTGATTCCGGGACAGAGACAATCCAAGGAACTGCCGACCTATAGCATTGTTTGGTCGTCTGAAAAAGCTGTATAGGAATGCGATTTTCAATAGGCTTAAACTGTGGATTTGAGAGAAGAACTTGTTGTGGCATTGTCAAGTAGGCTTTAGGGCTGGGGACCAGGGGTGGATAAGATCGATCTAGCTTTTCACCTGAATATACTTTATCAGAAATTTGTATTTTTTTTTTTAAAGACAGGAGTTATGATTTTGTTTTGTTGATCTTCAAACAGCATTTGATTGAGTTTTTTGAGAAGTCTATGGGGGACACTTGAAGAATTGTGAGTTCCAAGGGACATACTGCAGGCAATAAAGGGTTTGTACAGTAATTACTCAGCTGTAGTTAGATACATTACAGTTGAAGAGACCACTAAGCTTTACCTGTGACTTCGACATTGGTGCATTTTTTGCACCCATGTTCTTCTCACTAAATATACATGATTTGGCAAAGGGCATCCTGTCTATGGGGGATGAAGCACTATTACTTGGTGGAGAGCATTTGGGCATCAATCTTTTTGTGGACAATGTAGCCTTTTTATCCAGGACTCTAAAAGGCCTACAATAGCAATTTCATAGGTTACAGACAATCTGCAATTGTAAGGGACTTGAAATAGATGCTGATAAAAACAAAATGACAATCAACTTCAGGAATGACTTGCAAGCTATATCTTTTCCAGGGTGACGCAATATCTGAAACGGTATCACATTTTGATTATCTTTGGATTCTCTTTGACAATCAAGTAAATTGTTGAATCAGTTGGACAAAAACAAACTTACCTTAGTTAGAGGTCTGGTGGGACTTCTCCAATTTGGTAAAACTTATGACAGTGGGGCTATTGCTCTTTCAAGTGTACACAACCCAGAGCATGGCATCGGTGGGACCATGGGACCACTGAGATAAATCAGGTTTAAACACGAGGAGAGTGTTTTTTTAAGCAACTCCTGAATTTACCTAAAGCTTGAGTAGCAATATGACAGGATTGACCTCGTCACATACCGAAGGCCGCTCCCTGCCATCTCCCTGCCACAGTTCAGACATGGTTATAGTCGCTGTAGATCTTTGGATTTTGAAACTGTCTACTTGGAGGCCAGCACTATAGGCTGTCAAAAAAAAAAGAATTAAGAAAAATGTTTTATTTTAATCTTAGGAAACAAATCTAGATTCTTGTTAGTCTCTTTGTAAGAGGTTGTCTTATCTCACAAACAACCTAGAGTTGAGGTGGGAGAAATATGTAACTGCTGTTGACACCAGCCTAGCGAGAGCACTGATGGCTAAACTCTTGTTTGGCATATTGCCTTTATCTGCTGTTACAGCAAATTGGTGCCCTGGCCTCTTAGACCAGAGCCCAAGCTGCCCTTAAAAAGTGAGGACTTAACACACTTTATGCTGATCTTTACTTTATATAATGGCGTGCATAGATGTTGGCTACCGCATATGTTAAAATGTACGAGAGTCGATTCATGCGTGGAATCTATGATCTTAAAATGCCATGTAACCAAGTGTGCATATGGACAGCCGATTAAATCACGCAGGCTTTGACCATATGAGCCAAATTCATTAATTTGATATCATGAACTCTTATTTTCATTGGTTTTATGGGAAATATTTCAAATTTACTCTGCATTGTATGCACTTTTGTGATCGCCTTGTTATGACCAGGTCGTCTAGATGATGCAACAGCCGGTGCCTGGCTGTTTTTAGATTTGTTTGTTACTTTAAAATGTGTTTTATCACAAACCCAGGCAACTTGTTGTGGACCACACAGGTTTGCGATTGATTGCTCTCTGGATTCAGATTTCTATTGGGTCTTATTGTAGCCCATTTTTCTGAAACTGTTTCAATATATTTTCAATGCACATATGTATGCCACTTCTTGAATGGTAGATACTTGTACTGAATCTTATGTATTATACGGTGTATCTGTAGGCTGGATGTTTTTCATATGCTGGAAATTTTACAGATTTCTGATCTTGAACTATATAATCAATGAACTGTTGGATGTATATTCTAGAATGTATTGTTTTAAGAGCATTATAATGTTTTGGAATCTGACCTGATACCTCATGCCAAATTCTTACGCATGCTCAATTATGTAGGGAAGTTGCATCACACGCTGAAAAGATAGAACAGCCGCTATTCTTTCTCCAACCTAGCCAGGAGGAGGAAAAAGTGGGGCTTTCTATAACCTGCATGGAGGGGGGTCTGGTTGTTTATCCAGATAGCCCCTCAGCACTAACTAAACTATTTGAGACCACCTCCCAATCTGACCCTGCGCGTGATAATATTCCATCTGCACCTGAGACCAGGCAATCTGCTGATGATGAAAGTCTCCCGCAACTTGCAGAGCGGTCCTTTATCTCTAGGAAGGAAAAAGGATTATTCTTCCGTGCCTTGAAAAGGAAAGCAGATCGAAAAAAGGCATCCAAAACTTCCCAAGAGGAATTGATCCCCCATGCAAAAGTAAATGGAAAAAGCAAAATAGAAATTGGGAGGAATAGTGCAGCCAAGTCCCTGCCCAAGTCTGCAGTATTGAAAATCCCTGCAAATGACTTGGACCCCGATGAAACAATTTCCAACAAAAACCAAAAGAAACAGCCCCTGCTAATGACGCACTCTCTCATTGAGGAGCTAGGACCCTCCTCATCTCAGACGCAACTAACTAACTTTTTTAAACCTATAGATAACAAAATCACTCAAAGAGGTAGGGTAGTTGTGACTCCATCCCGCAATAGTGAGATGGAGATGGGCATGGAGACTGCCGCTGTGACGGTCGTAGGAAACAATGAACGCCGTCAGTCCTTTCACTCCGGCAATGATCGGGAGACTGTTAAGAAGTCTTCACTTGCGCAGGACACAAAGGGAGGAGGTGAGAAGCAAAAGCAGCACGACTCATCTCCAGGTCGGCCTGGGGGGGACTCTGAAGTATTGGGGGAAGCACCAAAACAGTCCACCACCATCATAGGATGGGGGATTATCTCATTTAAGAATGGCACAAAGCGACTTAATCGTTCAGCTCTGATGCAAGCCTTCAACCGCATCCCCGGGCTGCGTATGTTGCACACAAATGATATTGAATGGATAACATTGCCTCCAATTCAAAACCTTCGTATGGTGTGCAAGGTGCAATCGGCCATTATCACCAACCTCCTCCTGCAATACACGGAGGAGCTACGTTTTATTGGACTAATGATGTATCCGTTCGATTCAATCGATGATGCTATCTCCTTCAATGAAATGCCTCTGGCGCCTCCCCCTCTGCAACTGCCAAATTCGGCCCCTGGTGATTCTCAGAGTGGGGTGAATGCAGAGGTAATTGCACAACTAGTAAACCTATCTAACACCAGCAAGGACTGGTCATGGTTAGCCGCCTTGCAAAATACTCGAAACCCAGCTATGAATAATATTCCTCATTCAGTAGCCTGCTCCCCTATCTAGCTTGTCTTGGAATTCATGTGGGTTTAGCAATCTAAAGTCATGGTTTAGTAACCCTCATTTAGGAATGGACTGTGATATCATGTTATTCCAGGAAACTAGCAGCTGGCTTCTAAACAAAGAATAACGCCATTAACACCAGACCCGTGCGTTATCTGTATTTATATTGAAAACTGCATATTGTACGCATTTGCTCTTGTTTTCACTGTACAGATATATGCTTATATTATAAACTTGTACGAAGTATGCAAAACTAAGATACTTCACAACGCTGTAACCAAATTCTTAAGTGCCCTTCTACCTCTGGGTTTGGAGCGCCATACAAATAAAATAAACAAACAAACAAACAAACTATGTGTGCCCACTAACTCTTGCTGCCCGGTTACACTGTTCTCCAAACAAAGGCGAAACGAGACACAAGTGGTCGTCCGTACGGGGGTCTGGCGGTATGCATAAACACCAATCTAAATGCATTGGTGCTAGATGTTTTTAATGCAATTGCAATGATGGCCGTACTAGTTATGCTTAAGGGTTCTCGGCCAACTCCTCTTCTTTTGGTATCCCTATATCACA
The DNA here is from genome assembly GCF_040938575.1 of Ambystoma mexicanum. NCBI lineage: Eukaryota > Metazoa > Chordata > Amphibia > Caudata > Ambystomatidae > Ambystoma > Ambystoma mexicanum. The sequence continues at coordinate 431,360,851 of NC_090925.1, read as the reverse complement.
ATCCAGCAATGCTCAACCAAACATGTGTATTTCAGGAGCTCGACACGTTATTTGACAAAATTCTCACTCTGCATCCTACATGTGACATTGTATTAGGAGGGGATTTCAACGCCTATTGTATGAAAACTAGACTTAACCCTGTAGCTTGTGGGGGCACTCATCAAACGTGGCATAGAGGTAGATTGTGGGGAGAATATTTAGAATCTTGGGAACTTGACATCCTCCCGTTCTGCACTAGTGATGGGTGCCATACCTGGAGAAGAGGGGCTAAATCGACTTGCATTGACTATTTTGCCATATCGCAGGGGTTGCAGTCACACTCCAAGAACATCACAATATATGATCCTGGGTATAGTGACCAATACATGATCCATTTGAATCTCCAATTGGACGTTGTGCACTTACCCATGGACCATCAACAAGGGTTTCTGGAAGGGGATCGGCCTGGCCAGTCAATTCGATGGGCCACCAAACTTTGTGATAGGGCAAATGATATGATCGCTGCACGTCTGAATTTATGTCACAATTCTGGTGTCCATCGTAACTCGCCAAATTGAGAGATTGACGCTATAGCTAGAATAACAACTGAAGTAATACAATCCATGCGGGCGTATACACCGCACTCAGAATCGAGATCTACCCCGCAAAATTCTAATTTTATTCTCGAAGCTAAAAGATCTAAGAGGGTGGCTTTGTGACTTATTCTTAAAACCGCACCCACGTGGGGGGATTACTTGATAGAGAAAAAAAGTGTTTTAAACAGATATCAGAATAGATGCAGAGATCATAGGCATTTAATTCATAACCAGGACAACCAGAAAATGTTTAGTACACTTTGCCACAGGGATAGACGATCCACTTGGGCTTTGCTTAGGGCGGGAACATCTGTACTCACCTCAGACCAGTCCTCATCGATTTCTACACAGACCTGGAGGACTTATTTTGAAAAAAAAAGCCCTCCCAACAGCCTTTGTAGAAATCGAATATAAATGGCCCTGTTTATTCCCTGCTTCCTTTCCGCTATGGGATATCTGTACTATTGCAGCAATGATAACTTCCCTAAAATATTCAAAAGCAGCAGGCCCAGATGGGATCCCACCCTGTGTTCTTAAACGTCATCCAGATATGTGGGCTAGGATCTTTAAGAAACGTTTTGATAATATGCTGACAACTGCTGACACCCCCCCTTCCTGGCTAAATTCCATCATTGTACCAATATACAAAAAAGGAGTGAGGTCTCAGCCATGTAATTTTCGGCCGATAGCGCTAATTGATACTGCTGCTAAAGTGTTTGCGACCTTGCTCTTGGGGGAATTACAAGCGGTTATTGGAGAGCTTAAGATCTTGTCCAAGTACCAAATTGGATTCCGCGCAAGGATGGGTACTCCTTTAAATGCTATAATTATGGCGCATCTCCTAGCCAAGCATAAAAATAGGGACTCTGGCCCACTATACATGGCTTCGATAGACCTTACCTCCGCCTTTGATTCTGTCATACGCTCACTTTTGTGGAAAAAAATGGCTGCTATAAATATACCTGAGTATATTATACAACTGATATCCAAGCTCCACACAAACACCACCTATTTGATAAGGGTGAATAACGAAGGTGCAACAACACATCCAATAAAGATCGGCCTGGGTGTTAAGCAAGGATGTAATTTAGCAGCCACGATTTTCAATCTCTATTTATGTGGCATTAACGACATTTGGAATAACCTGATTTCTTATCCAGCAAGGCTTGGCCATCTCAAAATACAATGGCTAGCCTTTGCGGACGATATTGTATTATTTGATCGTACGCCCAAAGGTATGCAAACTAAATTAGATCTATTTGCAACTTACTGCTGTACCCACAACCTAAAATGTAATGTGGAAAAATCTAATATAGTAGTATTCAGGAATGGCAAGAGGAAGAACATCACACTCAGTTGGAGGATTGAAAACTTTCCTATAACCACAGTCCCTGAAATTCGATATCTTGGTTATACTATAACTGATTCCCACTCTTTGGCAATGTGGAGAGAGGTACTACACAAGAAAGCGGCTCCCCTCTCCACACAAATGCGGATAGTATATCTAAAGTTTTGTAAATTCTCATTGCTGCCACTACTGCAATTTTACATCTTAAAAGTGGAGTCTGTCATCCTTTTTGCTTTAGACATGTGCCTAGCGAATATCAATAGTTATCTTGATCAATTACAAGGTTGTATGTGGAAGGGGGCTTTCAGGTTGGCCAAATCCACACCAAATATTGTAATAAGGCAGGAACTTGGTATCACTGCTCTATCTGCACGCCGTAACTGGTGTTTGTTGGCTAACTTCGCCAGAATGTTATATCCACCTGCTAACTGTTTGTATGAAGATCTAGGTCAACTAATGGTCACGTCTGAACGATCTTCGATCACGAATTACTACGCACAAATGGTTCATTTATTGGACGAAATTGCACTTGTACCAGCAGACTTAGAATTCAGACCGGCTTATGTGAAATATTGTATCATAGAGAATGACTGGTGTAAAACGGTAACTGGAATGGAGGTACTAAAGGGCTATAAGGAAGCAGCTCGCTTTTGCTCCTCTAGACTTCCGCACAAACCTTATATAATTCAGTTTCCCTGTAATAAAGCTAGGGAAACGTATTTGCGATTTAAATTGAACCAATCCCGTACCTTAGAAAGAATTACTGGCTGGAGCCCGCATTGGAAAGTTGAAGCGGAGTCAGGATGCAGGCTCTGCAATGATGGTTCTATTAAAGAAACCCTGAAACACCTAGTTATATTCTGTCCATATTTTGAGTCAACACGTGCATTAACAATTGCAACTGATTGTGTATTAACTGAGGCAACCAGGTAATGGCTTTGGTTAGCCTGTATGTGGGGGACGCAAACGAGCTTTATATTAGCCCTGTGTAGACTCTTAATGACCATAAATAATGAACTTGAGAAGGGGTTTCAAATGAACAAGGGGCAGGCTAGCTGCTGATGTTAGTAGCACCGCATCTCTATACCTTCTGTTTTTGTAAAACCTATTGATCTCTTGCTATAATCCTGCATGACAGTTGTTAGCGTTTCGGCTTTCCTCATACACAAGCTTACTTAGAAGCTAGAATCACATTATACTATCTGGAACCTGCATGGTAGTTGCGAATTTATCCTTAAGTGTTGCAATGAAGCCTGAGTACTAGTGTTTTTTTACCACTTGGACGTTCTTAAACATTATGTAAATAAGAAGATGCTAAAACTGCGTCCACATGATGGATAGTAAATGAATTACCTTGATTGTTACTTATATGTAGATAAATTGTTCCTAGAATGCAAAGGCAACTGTACACAGGAAAGGAAATTATTTGCATGGAAACTGCATAATTGATATAAAAAAATGTTTTAACTGTATAACAAGAAGAAAATATATTTTATAAAAGTTGTAAAAGTTTGTTGATCGAACTAATAAAACAACGGTTTGAAATAAAAAAAAATGTTTTGTAATCAACAGATTGATTGATTTAATTGATTTAAAAATACACTAGCTCCTATCATATGCCTGTCAAACGCTGCACTACGCACTCAAGGGAAAAAGTCACAGCACGTAAGTTAGAGTGAGTTTTAAGATGGTGCTCAGCCTGCCAACCTAAAGGGTTGAAATTGGTGCCTGTGTCCTTCATATGTCAAGCGGCTGTTTCTCTGAATCATATGCCCCTGCCCTCACAAGACTTAAGTGTGATGGAGGGAAGGTTTTAATTGAATCAAAAACTACTAGCATTCATCTTGGCAAACTCCAGACCATCGGTTTTCAGCCTGCCATGCCACTACAGACGGGAAAGAACATATGCAAAGCAGGCTTCGCCCAATCTCAAAAAGCGTAGTGCCTGAACAGTTGGGTCACATCCTCTTTGTGTGAGACCACAAGCAAACCCAGACATGTTTCAGCCTCATTTAGCATCATCTTTGAGGTATTGCTTGGGTCTCTAGCACAGCAGGCTTTGTGCCCACATCTGGGCGTACTGGTCCAACTCGGGTGAGTAGCAAAACACAGAAGAGTGATGGCTGGAAGGTTTTAACTGAATCAAAAACACTAGCATTGCTCTGTGCAACCCCCAAGACCATTGCTTTTCAACTGCCATTACAGATGGTGAAAGTCCATTTCCAAATCAGTGTTGACACACCCCAAAAAGGGCAATGCAGCCCCAACTGATAGGTCACATCCCTCCTGCATGAGACAAAAAACAACTTCATTTACTAATTCCTAGCTCCTTCTGAAAACCAGAGTTACTGTATCTGAGAGAGAGACAGAGAGAGATACTTAGAGGAAGAGAGACACTAAAAGACAGAGAATGTGAGAGAGAGAGACTTTGAGACACAGAGTGAGAGAAAGACTGAGAGAGAAAAATAGAGACTGAAGGATAAAGCCCCCTCTCTTTCGGATCTTCCGGAACACCTGGAGACTAGGACAATGGCAGCACAGCGCACTCTAAGTCTCAGTAACATAAAGTAACATGCTGGTGTCCACAGTTTATGCCATCACTGCCACTGTAAAGCATTTTCATGATGGTGCTGCCCATAATATGTGCCATTATTACCAATGTAAAACACTTTTGTGTAGCGGACGTCCAAAGCATATGTCAGTATTGCCACTGTAAAACACGTCCATGATGCTGGTGCCTATAGTATATATCATCATTGACACTGACAACGCTTTCATGATGTAATATGGGCTGGCACTGCCACTGATTGAGGAGCCTGAATGATAAATTGGCTTATATGCATAAACAACAGACACACACATAATGTTTAAAAATGTTGACACACCCATGAGATCGCACCGAATGCACATCACACGGGAAAGAACCAGGAAGCTTTGATAACCCGAGTTTCAGAGCCCTAGCCTTGCAGACATTGCGCATGTCCGGGCCTCTGAAACCTAAACTCACAGTGCTGTGAATCAGCTGTGAAGGGAGGGCAAAGCACAGGGGCACCCCTGCACCATGGAGGGGCCCTGTCAGTAAGCCCAATGGGCAGGCCCGGCTGAAGAAACGCTGGTGCCCATTTCAGCATGATGGTTCGTTACCTCTCTCCCTGGTTAGAGTAGAAAAGAGTCTGGGGCACACGTGGGGTTCAAACATTATAATGGATTCAAATACAGTCAGGGGTTAATAGCTGCCAATTATCACGAGACAGCCAACCAGCAGGGAGCTGAAAGGCTAAACGCCCACTGATTATCACCTTGGTGTCTTTTGACACCTGCTCTTCCACATCAGCCCCTTGCTGGCAATAAAGAATGTATCGCTTTTCAGTGGGCATTTAGTGTTTCAGTTCCCTGGCTGCCTCGTGGTAATCAGTGGCTATTAACGTCCGTGTGCTTTTCTTTGCTTTATATGTGTGCTTTGCGGCTCTTGCATTGCAAACTTAATTTGCTAGAGCCACTCAGGTTATCACTTTCATGTGACGACCTAAAGGGCTCCAGCAAACAAAGCTTGTAACGCGAGCACCGTAAAGCCCACGTGGCTACCTGAAGGGATCCAGCAAAGTAAGGAATCTATTGACCTATTATAAGAATGCTGATTGGCAACATGAGAGCAGTTGCGGGGGGGCCCTGAGGCTCGAGGTCCAATATATCTGAAAAGGTTGATAGGCCCCAACGCCGTCCCTGCCAATGGACAATGACTGGCTGGGAAAACTGTACGCCCCAGCCAGGCGTTGCCCAGTGGGTATGCATGGCAGCTTGGAATTTATTCAGTGAAAGAGGGCATCCTGTGTGCTTCTCTCGCCCTGCACTTGTTTTGAGTTTGGCATCTTTTTCGTGGGTCGATGGGTTGCAGGGCACTATGGATGAGCCACTTCTGTCATACCCTTAGACCCTGCCTCTGAGCTCGGCGACTGGGGTAATGGAAACGGAGTGAGTCCTTCTTCCTTTCACTCATGGTCCGTGCTGTAGCCAAATTACAGTTATAGGCTGGTCACAAACGCTGACAAGTGTGGCCCCAGTCTAACTGTCATTAACTTAAAAGCACTGTTCTCAGTTGGGGAACGAAGAGGCCACATGGAGTTTAAAAAAAAACTAAAAAAAAACCGTGAATAGTCTTTGTGGGGACAAAACATTATCTTCCATAGTAGTGTATTTGAATGATGAACAGCAGCCATATATGATGCTAGTATCTCTAAACGTTACTATGAGGACTCAGTCTTTGGCACTATGTAACAAGTGCTGATTCTGGGGGCTGGGCCCAGCCATAAATAAGCAGGTCTAGGTAGGCTTTGGCACCAGCAAGCAGTGCAAGGGCGGACAATAGCAACAATACGCGGGACAGAGATGGGAACAACATTTGTGTATGGAAATGGAATGCTTTGTGTCAAACAAGATAGAATGCAGCCCCCAAGACAGGCTTAGACATGGCACACTGCAAGGGGCCTAAAATGTATGTGACCAAAGAAGGCAGCAGGCACAGTAGATAGTAACGACGGACAAGCAGGAGTTGGCTCCATGAAGTGAAAAACGTCATCTTCCCTGGATTGTATCCCCATGTCAATGCTGAATGAAGTATTTGATAAGAGACTTATTATCTGCGTTGTCGTAGGGAATACAAGACACTGGGGTTTGTTGCTGATATGAGTGCAAACAGAGGACATGCTGCATGTTACTGTATTGCATTAAAATGGAATAAACCGACTCTGTCTCTTGTTACACTTCGAAATTGGCTATGTGGACTTTTTTCCTCCTAGAGCTGTAATAATCAAACATGGCAACATAAATAATATACTAATATGCCAACAACATTAAAATCTTTCAATAACAAAAGACTACGTATAGCTGACAAGTTTCCCAGTTCCACGCGTGACCCTGGAGTGGGTCTGGCTCGTTTAACCATTGCATGCTGGGACTTGGAGTTTTGTGTGTTCCCATTTTAAATATGGGCTTCCAACTTGCAGCATGCAATGTGAAAACAGAAATTGGCTCGATGTCACACCGATGGAACTGGGGAATTTAGGACCCATGACTTCGCCCAACGCCGGCAAATTGAAAAATATTTGAATTTTCTGTCATGTGCTTCCAGAATGTTTCAAATGCTCATAGACCACTGTAGGGCGCTATACTGACATTAGAAGCCCTAAGGCCAAAGCTGGCTTATAAAGCTGGTATAGCTGGGGTACTGAACAGATGTGTGGGGGGGTAACTTGAACCACAACCCCCCACCCCCCAGTCGCTCTTTTAAGAGCCAGGCTAGGACATTTGGCAGTAGGATACCTCTCCTGTTCGGCACCCTCCTTGACAAGGAGGGTGCCGGATGGAAAAGGTATCCCGCTGGCAGGAAAATGTCCTGACATGACCGGTCAGTCTCACGATTCGCAGACCCCCACTTTTGCTTCTGGATGCCTGTTAGTGGGTCTGCAGGACGGAGGACACACCCTGTCATTTCGTCCTTTCCAGGGTTCACACTTTCATGTGTACATTCGAGCTGCGGGCAGCAGAGCGTCTCTCCCAGGCACCTGACACGTTGTTCTGTATCAACAGAGCATTACAATGGGAGCTATTAGACATTGATGGTAGTGAGGTGGGACTATTAGCAGGAACGTTTGTCTCTTAAGAAATGTGAATGGGGTTGGTCAGAAGTGAGAAGGGTGCATAATGTTGCCTCCTTCATGAAATGATGGCTATGGGTTTACCCAAGGGGGATTTGTTAGGCTCACATTAATCTGAATGATGCTATTGGGACTTTGCATGCAGAATGGGGAGAATAAAACGAAAGCGTGTCAAGTTAGTTTATTATGAAAGGCTGGTTTATTATATAAAGTGGTTTGCTTCCAAGGCATTGCGATAAACAAAGTATTCTTTCAGTACATGAAATGCAAAGCAAAGCCTTAATAACTATCTACATCAACTGAACCTGAGAAGATGTGATCAGTTGCTTAAATTGTCCACATCCTGGTTTCACCATTTAACCAAAGTGTGTGATCCTGGGCAAATCATTTAATCACACTGGCCCTCATTACGACCCTGGCGGAGAACCATGTTGCAATTTGCACCATGGTCCATGGCGCAAAGCTGCCAACTCCGCCATGGGGGTTGGCGGACTTACCGCCCCATTCCGACCTTGGCGGGGCGGTAAGTCCCCAATCCCCATTTACCCTTCCCCATTCCCATTTTTGCCCCATAGGGTATAATGGGAGTGGGGAAGGCGTTAATTACGCCACCGTAAATTACGGTGGCGTAATTAACAACAAGTCCCGTAGCGCCATGGATTTTTCCGCCCGGAAAAAGCAGGCGAAAAAAGCACCATGGCGCTACGGGAACTCGTAGTAAGGCGGAAAGGTACGCCATGCATTACGCCGGCGTAAACCCCTTTCCGCAAGGGTCGTAATGAGGGCCACTGTGTCTTATTTGCAGCTCTGTAGGTGATTCACTTCATAGCTTATGTTAATATATCATGCTATTATAAAGAAAAAAACTAATGACTATATAGTTGCTCCATATATAACAATAGTTATTGCAATTTAGGTATTTTGCACCACAATGTTATTTGCCACTTGGCTTACTTATGGCAACCTATTCTAACGTCACTTCCATGGTGCCTCCAAGTATCAAAGACTGATGCTGCTCCTTGCAATGTCATTTTCTGTGAAGTCACTTCTGTTGGTGCAATCCATATGCAAATTAGGAGGTCTGCATGCATTTTGCCCCACAGAGGCTGGGCATAGCTGTAATAGATGAGTTTCCTGCATCTGTAATGACCTTGCAGTAGTTGTATTTGTTTTGCTATGTGTGTGTGCTAAAATGGCATCTGCCACTAATGTTACCAAAAAGTTGATGGGGGGTGTGAATGATACCATATAAAATGGTGTGCACTGCATTTGGGGAAGAAAGTAGCAGGTCTTTTTTCGTGGCTCACTCCCCACTCTTGCAATGCTGGATACTCGCCTCTGGTATAGATTGCTGCATCAGAATCTAAGCCTTTATTACATACCCGTTCCCTCGGTATAATCCCTTGTCTGAAACTTTGTCCCACAGGGGCATGGATTGAGGGCCGGCCTTAGGGCAGGGCTGCTCGGGTGACCGCCCGGGGAGCCATTGTCCCCCTGCCATGCCAGCTCCGGGAAGTCTTTCATGGGCTCTCCCGAGCTGGCGTGGTGGAAAAGGTGCGGCAGGCACCATATTGAAATTAAATGCACTCCATTCTTGCGCAGGCGCTAGGCTTTCCGGCGTTTGTGCGCAGCACATTTAATAACAATAGGGTGCTGATGCTTTCACATTGGCACCCTATTGAGGTAATTACCTCCGTGCTCCAGCGTGGGCGCAAGCAGTTTTCATTAGAATATGGTGCTGATGCTATCGCATCGGCACCCTATTGCAGTAATTAACTCCCTGCTCCGGCACGGGGAGTTAAAGAAAATTGCCCCCCTGGCATTGGTCAGCGCTGCGTGGGGCAATGGGGGCTGCCACATTTTTCTTTCACTGCCCGGGGCGCTGGCGCTGCTATGGCTGGCTCTGCATGCTTTCTATGGCTAGGTATAGCCAGTTTTGTCAGACTATGCAGACAAGATAAAGTTTCAAACACATCACCTCCCTCATTAATGTCGCTAATGTATTCATTTATTTATAAATCATGAGTGCACTCTTTTGTGTGAGTGAATTTGCCTTGGTATGTTCACACTGTCTGTCACCCTCACTTCCCCTTGCTAAACGGCCTGCGTCATGGTTGCAAGAAGGCATTTGTCAGATATGAGTTTCCCAAGCTCTCAGGGCAGCCGTCACACCCGTTTGAAGTTTAATACCCGTGCACAGCGTGGATGCTCGGCGACTCGGCGCTCTCTGGAGTCTTAGTCACTCTCAAATTAGAGTGTTCCTGCAGGATGAGCTCAGAGTGCAGGTCTTCACATGTGGTAAAAGCGGGGCCATTTGTCCTGTTAATCGGTTACAAAATCCTAGTGCGCTAGGGGAGGGCGGGGGCCGAGGAGGGGTCACGGTTTAATAGAATTAACTGTAGATCAAAAGGCCGGCAGCCTTTAAGGAATGTCATCTTACCCAGGAAAACTATAACCAGGGTGTTGCCCGTTATTACTTTTGACAGTTAATTGCAGGAGCAGATGCTTCTCTGAGACACAAGAAAGAATTCAGAATGCTTTAAATGGCGATTAGAGAAAAGCTACCTTGGCTTGCAGTGCAGGGGTCATTGTTTAGAATCCAGTCGAGATGCCTTCATAAAGGCACGGCACAGGAAGTACCGCCCTGACACTGTTAGCTACGCTCCTACTTGTTGCTTTAATTTATGTTCGATTGTTGCACTAATGGCACGTGCTAGGCAATGCTGCTCCTTGGCAATCCCAGGCCCTACTTTGCGGTCAGATTCTTATAATATGCACGCGCCCACTGCCCATACCTTCAGACAGGCAAACGTGGCCGATGGAAAGCTTTGAATTAATCATGACCACTGGACATTCCCTAGGGCCGTTTCCCATTTTTATCATTTTTTAATCACTGTATGCAATTACAGAAGGAGAAAAAGACAACACAAGCCTTTATTCTTATTTTCATTTGATAACATTTCACCACTTACCAACCGAGAACACTCAGATCAAACAACGACATCTGCTTGGAACCGAAACCATAGACAAGAAAAAAACTTGTCGGAACTCCCACCCGAAAGTAATACACAATACGAAGGATCACCTAAAATTCAGAAACGTACTTAAAGCCTGGCTATTCACTTCAGAACCGGATGGAAAGGAATGAAAACACCGGCTGGGGAGAGAGAAAGCCCAAGATACATCTCCTCTCACAACTGAGGCATCTGTGACAAGATGGGTACCTCAACTATAGAAGAAGGAACAAAACCAAAAAACAGGCAACTACCGGAGCCCAGGGAGCCCCCTAGAATTCAGAGGGAGGGGACCCTAACCCGGCGCATCTCATGATAGCCTAATAGCAGACACTTAACAACCCTAACTTTCACACAGTGTTGGGGAGGCATCACCACTAACTTGCACCACAGTCCACTAGTCATTTATGTAGACAGGACACTACCATGCAGAAAATGTGGAGAGTGACCCACCACGGAAAGCCTCAAAACACAACAGGGACAGAGGCACCTATCACAGATGTCTGAAGCAAGGAAGTAAGATGGAATGACCCACTAGCCCGACTGCTATAACCTAACCCTCTGCATTCACCTCTCAAACGCTATACAGACACAGCCATACCTATTGCAGAGCAATTGGCATGCACTTCGCTACACTGCAACAAAACAAACCACACGTAGTCTCGCACAACAGCACATGGCCGACTACCGACCGAGAAATCACACCTATGCTTAGCGAACGGTGTTAACCGAACTGAGGCTGTCAAAAGCACATCACAACTCTTCGCTACATCCCACTAACCCTTCCTACCCTCTGCCTTTCAGATCCTGCAGAGTGCCAGGGGACCACTCCGGTGGTGATAGTGCATGGTATAAATGGCCTTTAACATTAACATAAATGGTAATATGGATGTCCACCTTTGCAGTGTTGCACGGTTCTTGTTTTCCGGTAGACCAAACAGACAACAATTCATGTCTACACTGCAGATTCTCATGGGCAACTTTCAGAATGAAACCCATGATGATGATTATGCAAAGTAGGAGAGACAACATAGCATGTCTTGCTGTGTATTTCAGTGTTTTATTTGTTAACACTGGTGGCATTGCAGTATGATTGCCTGAAGACATCCATGAGCATAGAAGTCTGTCCTTTTGTGACACAATGCCATTTGGTGATGGTGTGATAGACAGATATTTTTTGATTTTAATTAAATAAGATAATGTAGGTAATTCAGTTTCTGGAGGGGAGGTCTGCTAATCAGGCTCAAAGCTACATGCCAAAAGCATAGTGAATCCATGTGCCTTTCATGTACCAGTCTCCTGGCATGTACTTCACCAGCCCTGTGGTGGCAACATGGAAGGTTCAAAGGTCACATATGCATTCCTGCCAGCTGCTGCAACACAATGTTCCAACAGGCAGATGGGGCTTTTTAATTGTCTGCATCTTGGATTCAAAACATGCAAATTGTATAGCCCCGTCAGCCGGGTGGCACGCTAAACTCTAAATATAAGCCAAATCTGGTAATGACATGTCGACTACAAGGGTCACAGAAATAAAAAGCCGCAGAAAACTGATATCAGACTAGTGTCAGCTTCATGAACAGAGCTAGCTATGACAGGAATGTGTATAAGATGTCTTGCCTGGGTGTTTCCAAAACAGCCACGTGGGGTGGTGGCCAGGAAGCTGCCTTTTAATCCGTATGTAGGAAAAGCAAAACCTTCCTGCCACAGCACAGGAACCCTCACCAGGAGATCCCTTGGGAATCAGTGCTTCTAGGGCAGTATTGATACAATAAAGACACTCTCACAGCAGGGTGCTGACTACTGTAGCCCCTTTGAAATCAGCAGCGATAGGAAGGGGTCAGAGAAAGAGTAGCCAGAGGAGAGAGGTAGGCTTATAGAGGGGATCACCATCTCGGTTTCTGGTGGGACTCTCTACAACTTCCTGTCCTCCCCATTCCCTGCAGACAAGGCCCTCCGGGTACAATGTCAGATGGCAAAGAGCACTTGGTACAACAGTTTGAATAGAACCCTTTACAGCATGTTTGCTTTGGACCAATTCGATGTGACATTTTGCCTTTCTAAGGGGGGGGAAACCCTCCCATTTGCCTTTCTAAGGGGGTGGGGAAACCCTCCCAGTAGTGGATTTCTCTTTGGACTCTCACAAGAAGAAAAAGGATTCACTGGCACTCTGTTGGGAATACAACCTATTGCAAAGTCTTTCGCCATACAGGTGAAGACAGAAGGAAGCCAGGGCAGAGGCAAGCTCTGTTTTCTAACCACATTGTTTTCCTTTGTTCCGCCAGCAACCCACCCCACCCTGCCAGCGGCAATCCTCATAACTCCATCACAACATGGCATACAGTGAACATTCAACAAAGTGTTCGTACAGCTACAAACCCACTCAAAAGGCAGCACATCCCTCAACTTCATGGGGATCTATGAGGGCAGAGATCGGACCAATGCCCACCAGCTAACATTGAAACACTGTGGGCCACAACACCAAACGCTACTCTACACACCCCCATGTATTTAGTGAGAAACCCCAGCCAACCCATTTCCACAACCACACTCAAACCATGCAGAGCTACAGTGATATTTTCCATCAAATAGATGTCTTTAGCTTTGCACACCCATTCACCATGTCTTGGCAACCTCTCCCTCTTCCATTGGCTAGCCAAGCACGCTCTAGCAAGCATCATTAGAAAATGTGCCATATGATGCAAGCTGCTATATTCACTGTCCCTCTCTTCCAGCCTAAAAAAGACCAACATGGGGTCCAACGGGCATACCATCCCCTCAACCTCCTTCACCCAGCCCAATATTTCAAACTAATATATCTGCACTCTGTCACAGGCCCACCACATATACCAATACGTGGCATGTTCCCCGCTTCCATGCCAACAATGCTGGCAAACCCAGTCGACCACTTTAGAGAGGCAGACAGGGTCATATTGCCACCGATGAAGAAGCTTAATGCTGTGATGCTAACATTGACACGATACAGATGTCTTAAACGCACTACAGCACACCATATGCCACAACCCCTCACCAATCTCCCTACCAAAACCCCTCTCCAATCTGCCCTGAAGGCCCTCATTTCCAACACCAGAAGCTGCAACCAGCCCCCCATACTGTGCTGAAGTGAAACCTCTCACATCCGAATATGTATTCAATATTTTCTCAGTCTGCGTAAACTCCCTCTGTACCTGTGATTTCTATTTATCCACAATAAGCACCCCCTTGATCCGTAGGTAAGAGAAAATCGAAAGTCTACCTATATGCAAAGCTTCCTCCAGCTCCTGAAGTGAAATTAATTTACCTTCCCGCAACAGTTGCCCCACTCTAGCCAGCCCCCCTTCAAACTAGGCCTGCCCCCCAAGTCTGGGATCTACTCTCTCATATCCAGCACCCACAAATGACTCATAGGTGACAGCCATGAGGTAACCACCCGCATTCCCACTCGCAGGTGCCATAAGTACCATATAACCCCCAAGATAGGATGTTCAAAAATCGCACAAGGTATTTTCCCCCTAGGGATCCACAACCACTCTCCCACCATTGCAGGCTTCGAAGGAGATGTTCCAGTAACACCCACTGCCTGCCCTTATACTCCCGTAGATGAGGAACCATCACCGTCAACTGTGCCGCTTTGTAATAGATAAAAAGTTCCAACAACCCCATTCCCCCCCTCTTGTTGGGAAGCACCAGAGTGTCGTAAGTCACTCAAAGCTTCTTACCCTGCCACAGAAAGCACAACATATGCCCCTTAGCTTCCCACAATGCCTCGGGCACCAGTATCACGATCATCTGAAAGAGGTACTGGATCCTGGGAAGGAAGTTAATTTTTAGCGCATTGAGGCTTCCTATCCAGGACATCATGAATTTCTCCCACTTAAACTTATCACCATACAGTGCCCCAAAAAGAGGGTATTTGGCCTCATATAAATCACCCAGCCTGCGGGTGATGACCCCTCTGAGGTAACAAAGCATTTCCAAATTCGCCTAAATCCCCAATTACTCCAATACCCTCACATCTCTGGCTCCATCCTCATCGGAGGGGAACAGAATACACTTGGCCCCATGAACCTTAAACCCAGAGAATTCACCATACTGTCGTATCACTTGCCTCACTGCGGGGATTGAGGTATGCAGATTCTGTACATGGAGGAGCACATCATCGTTGGACAACCACAGCTTAAACTCCATATCACCAACCCGAATCCCCTCCACCTGGGGGGGCACTCTTGAGCTTCTTGGCCAACGGCTCCATTGATAGGGCAAACAGTAAGGGAAAAAGCAGACACCCCTGTCTGGTCCCTCTATGTAATAAACAAGCCCTGCAATACTGCCCGTTAACTGCTACTCTAGCAGACGGGCACAAGTGCAGTGCCCGAATACAATTCAGGATGTTCGCCCCAAACCCATATTTGCCCAGAACCGCATACAAAAAGATCCAGTCGACCCTATCAAAGGCCTTCTCTGCATATAAAGCCAGGAGCATTGGATTAACCCCCTACCACGGGCCATGTCCCTCAAATGCAGGGTCTTCTGCAGGGTGTCTACCCCGTCTCTCCTTAATAAAGCCCACCTGATCAGTGTGGGCCAGGCGAGGCATCAGACACCAACACCCTGTAAATATCTTTGAATCCACGTTAAGCAGGGATATTGGCCGATAGGATCCACATGACCTACGATCCCTTTCGCCTTTAGGAATCCCTGATATCAAAGCCCGAACAAATGGCACAGGAGCTCGTTCAGTCACTAGGATGCGATTGAACAATTTAACTAAATACGGGAAGAGACACCCCGCAAAGGACTTATAAAACACAGGTGTAAACCCATCATCCCCGAGAGCTTTCCCGCTCTGCATCCTCCAAATCGCCAGGAGGACCTCCTTAGGCCTGAACAGAGCATCCACCGCCATTACCTCATCTTCGTTTAACTGATGGAGAGCTGCATCTCAGAAATATAGATCTACATCTCCACCATCCACCCGCTTCTCAGAGCCATACAGACCCTCATACAATTTAGCAAAGCTCTCTGCTATCCCCTCCCAGGATGTATGTACTTGGCCATCCCCACCTTCAATCCCATCCACCCATCGCTCAGCTCTCTGTCGTACAGGTATACGGCCAAAAGCACATCCGCCCTATCCCCCTTCTCATAGTACTTCTGCCTCAAGAATTGAAGTTGTAGCACAACTTTCCCCAGCTCAGGGCCTTTCAATTCCTCCCTTTTACTCCTTATCTCCTGTATTAGCCTGTACCTCCCATCTATGCTGACCTTTATGCTATGCTCCAGGGAGTCAATCTCCCCTCTCCACCTAGCCTCATGACGATTGCTCTCCCTCTTCTTTCGTGCTCCCTCCCGAATCAACAATCCATGCAAGGTGGCTTCATCTGCCTTCCAATCGGTGCAATAATCCACCTCCCCATGTCGTTAATGACAAAATATTGCTCGATAGCCACCTGCAGTTCCTCCGAAAACTCCACACTTTTCCACAGGAAGTCGTTGTACTTCGATAGCGAGTCATTGAACTTCCATAGCGAGTCCCACCACTACAAACCCATAAATAAATATAATCTATATGTGTATAGGTACCATGGGGGAAGGAGAAGAAGGTAAACCCCAGATCTCTGGGGTGGAGCTGTCTACAAACATCATGTAACCCATACCTATCTAAGCATTCTAGGAAAGCCTCCATCCCCGCCGCGGATGTCTGGTCCTCTGCTTCCCCAATACCCCTCCTGTCCAGCATAGGCTCTGCCCACATATTGAAATGTGTCCCCCCGTATAAAATAGAGAACAATTTGAATTGGTGAAACGCAATTGCGATTAATTACTAAGGTTTTCTATTTGAATTGACTTGACTGTTTATGGCGACACACTTAATGCTGACGTAGTGAAATTATGAACAATGCAAGCCTCAGAGGAAGAGCTTAGGCTCGAAACACGTGTCAGGCTGATTTTGGATGGACTAATAAACAATTTATGCAAGAGTGTTTGGCGCATTGTGATTGTATATTTCATTACCCCCAGTATAAAAGGACCCCTAGCTTCTCCCATCAACTGTGCCAAAGTCTCTGTGAGGAAAGCTTTCAGCCCATGGTTGGGGCAGTATATCATCGTGAAGGACAATCAGGCACCACCCTTGGTGCCTGATACCAGTAAAGCTCTCCCACCTTTGAGAGCTCTTTGAGCAGGTTCGTCTGTCGATGATGCACTTTCAGCCACTACAGGACCCACATTGTTGCTTTTGGCACTCAACACATCTTTGAACGGCTTACCTGCAATTCCAGATGCTGGCCTGACCCATCGAAGGACCGCTTCGTCTCTACATGATCACCGTCTCTAATCTGTGCAAGCATCTGAATTGAACAGGACTAAACCTGCTGGAAGCCATTGATTTGCCTATATCGAATGATGACTCGACCCAACAGGGGCCCGCACATCGCACTGACTTGCTGCCGACTTACAACTGGCACCGCAGGGCTCAAACGTCTTGGTATTGTCTGAATAATAGTAATAGCACCTAGAAGCCCAGCTCAACACTGCCAAGCAGACAAGCCAAGAAGTAAAGGTATTTTGAAGAAGATCTGCCCCCCTGGTCCACTTTAAGAGACCAGAGTAAATTTTAAGCCCCCATTCTTTGCCTTTCTGAGAACATATACTTGCACATTGGCATTGATGCGAAGCCTTTTGCCTGGAAACCCTGAGTATCAACCCAGGGAACTCTTTCTGATAAAAGTCGGTATTCTCTGTGTTTCTCTTACAGCAGTGGGTCTTTAGTTGTTTTAATTAGTTTATTGCATTGCTTGTTTTGGTTAAAATCCCTATTATTATAGAACCTTGATTGTGCATTCTTTTATTTTGGTACCACCAGACTAATGCTGTTTTGTGTTCCAAAATCAGCTTGCATCCCTCCTGATGGTATAGCCTGCCCTCTGCCCACGTTACCAAAAGATGAAAGAGGAATACCTGTCGGGCTGTGCGTGTTTCACCTTCATGATTGGGATCACTACTGGTTTAGCAGAAGTGTGGGGTTCAGTAGGGGGTTTAGCCACTACCCAATCCTGTTCTCCAGCAGGGCATCACACCTTTACCAGTACCAAACCTGCATGTGACAATATTGGAATGCTGGCAGTTTCTCAGTGCCAGGTATTGGTGTGATTTGTGGAAGACTATGTCATTTGATATTGCTGCAGTGTTTTCTGACTCTGTGGGAGGCTGGGAAGGACTGCAATTAAGACTGTGTGTGTGATTTCAGTGGAAGAGAGGCCCAGAATTGCAGGCTTCGCCTTGGTGTGTACAAATACAATTATGCCTGTTTATTGAAGAGAAAGCATCATATAATGAGACATTGCAAAATATTGAGAGTGGAAAAAAGAGGTAGGTGTTGAGGGGGAAGAGTAGGAAAAATGTATGTGCATGGGTACCTTAAGGGGATGATGAAGACAACACGAAACAGTGAATGACAGTGCACATAGCCTGGAAAACAACCAGCAGCTTTGCCCATCAAGCAGAACCCATGCATTCAGCTAGAGTGTATGCTCCTACGAACAAAGTAAGTTCATTATGACAATCACCCACACCTCGTCAAGTTACCGGTCTTAGTATGCCCGCCCGACGAGTGATAGCTATTCACACCCAGGTGCAGGGCCATCTTAAGCACTTTTGGGGCCCTGGACACGGACAATTTAGGGGCCCCCCTCCACCAAACCAAAGGAATTAAGTGATCAAGAATATCTGCCCCCCCCCCCGCAATCACAACCCACAGGTTGATATGCTGCCTCGCAGCATTAAAAATAAGGATGTTTACTACCTTTAACTCCACTTACCCTCTTCATTCTTGCTCTAATCAGACTGATAAACAAGTACCATTTGAAGGCCAACATTATCAGTCTACGTAGAGGTTACCTCTGTTCTAGCATAGATACAGGAGACTTTTTATCAATAGAATCCAGGAAGGTACGCAGCCTGTAGTATTAATGCAGGACTGTATATAAGCCAGAATAGACAGATAACTCACATTTGCTGCCTTACAGAATGCAAACGTGCTCAAGCATGGATAGAGCAGACCAATTGGTAGGAAGGAGAAAGCTACATATACCATAGCATGGATAGTGGATGCAGATTAGAAGCTACCAGTATGCAGACAGACAGACTGAGATTATAAGCGAGACATGGTTTCCAAATAGTGTTGCCATTAGAGATCAAAAGAATAAAGTGCCTGCGGTGTGCAATATATCAATGCTCACTATTATAGTGGAAGCAACACTATAGCCAGTGAAACCATGAGTGAGGCTGTTTTGAAGATCATACCCTGAGAAGGAAATCTCTCTGAAGGGCTGACAATGGTTTAGGGAGTGGCAATGCCGAGAGACTAGGCAACACACTATTAAAATAGATGCACAGCTTTACACACACTGGTTATGGGGTGAATCTGGGATTTGTGCCAACTCTGCAATTTCTGCATTTGAACACTTTCATAACCAGTTCTTACCATGAACAAAAATGATGTTATAAAACTGACTTGGAAAGTGCACACAGCACATTACCAAACATGACCGTTTTTAAAAACAAAATATTAAAGAACGGTGTAGCACAGAACGATTCTAGCTTCACTCTCTCCATTTTCAAGAGACGTATATAAGTACCTGCATACCAATCAATGTGATTTAACAGATTTAATCTGTGTTGGTCTTTTGTATTTTAAAGCTTTACATACTTCCAAAACACTGGCTTGTCAAATTGTCATATATAAACTTGCAGAAAAACCTTTGACTTTTACAAATGTGCAAAGCGTCTTTTTCTCTCAAACAAGCAGACTATAAAATATGCTTGCCCAAGTCCTTCACCATCTGGTCTGCTCCCTTCTGTCTACCACCCCTTCCACTCAAATGGCCTACATAAGAAGAAAGATCAAGTTAATGGGCTAAACGATGCCACCAGCATGCAAGGAGGCAAACTTCACAGAAGACAGTACAATAATGTATGAGATATAAGATGATTGATCAGGATCACTTTAGTGTCTGCTGGTAAAGCCAGGATACAAGCATGAATGCTTTGGTTCCAAATTCTGATACTTATTCATCTCTTGGACTAACAGTTTATGCTCATCGTTGGAGGTGGTTGCCTAGGTTTTACAACAACCCATCTGAACAAACCAATTTCTAGACCTTCACCATAAGGATGACATGTTCATGTTTATAGCAACCCCTATCTCGTGCAGGTATATTGCTGATAATAGCACCTGTTGTGTTGCACGACCGAGTACATATGCAGGCAGGTTTATAAACTTCAGACATAGGAAAGGCTCAGCCAGCCTTACAGGAATGTACTATTTGAATCTTGCATCGGAACACATATCACTGCAATGAGTACTTAACACACAGAGCTAACTTTGTAACCAATGTGGCACTCAGTTTACCAGTATGCATTTCAAATTTGGCTATTGCACATGATAAACATAATTCCTACAGGAAGGAACGAATGCTACAGGAGTTGTGCCGCAAGGAACACATAAACTATATATACCACAGTGAACACAGAATGCATTACATGATGAATTGATCGAGGCAGAATGTACTTGCCAAAACAGACAAGCAATAGGTTTAGAGCCTCAGCACCATGCAATACAATAGTCGGATGTGTGCTATTTAAGCGTGGTGAACAAAGGAATCTTACTTCTTTATATCAAGCAGCCTTGTGGGGCCCCTTCCAGGGTGGGGGCCCCTTTTGCCCTCCCATAAAAACGTCTCTGCCCAGGTACGCCGTCCAGGGTGCAAATTGTTTACATTTTTTTATTTCAAAATAGATGGGCTCTGCGTGTATTGTGCAAGCCAAATCTTCCATGAAAATAAAAGAACACTATGGCTGCCACCACAGAAAATAGAAAAGGGGCCGGGTCACTTTTCTCTTTTCATTGCGGCAGCCGGGGAAGAAGGGAGGAACAGCAGAGACCAAACTGGGCGTGCAGGTAAGTTGGGGGAGTGGGCAGGGTGGGAATGTTGGGGGTGACTTGGGGTCAAGGTGGGCTTGGGAGGGGTCTGGAGGAGGGACTGGCAGGCACAGATTGGCGCTCCAAAAATAAGATGGTGGCACTCTGGGAAGGCAAACACTGAAAGGAGCAGGGTAACTCTAGCCTCTGGACCAGAGTATTATAATAACATCAAGAAACAGAAAAGATATGTCCAGAGCAAAATATGTTTAGAAAAAATGTATCCAAATTTATTAAAGGTGATACAAAAATTGAAAACTAGTGAATAAATCACTCAAAATTATTATACACTGATCATTTTAACATAACAGAACAGCAGCAACAATATGCCGAAAATCGGCTAAAACTTCATCACTCATACTCAACATACATAGTACATACATACACACACAACTCATCATACCGTGGCATACATCCAAAGTACTAAAAACACAGAAAACATGCTAAGAACCAATGGGGAAGAGGAATTCATAACTAGTCCCCATAATAACACTCATTATTGCGGTGTTTACAAACAATAGAAATAATTCACAAACAATCTATTGTCAGGGTGGATAGGAAGAACAAATGCAAAGATCACATCCCTGTAGAATTTGGGAAGGGCCTTGGGTGGCTGAAAAAATGCAGGTGATACACTGGCAGTTCTCACCCATGTTTCCAGCCACCTGATTGGCTTACCATCCTTTCCCATATGCTGATCTTGCTTTATCATCCAAGCAGAAACATGGCTTGACATTTGAGGTATCAAAACATTTAATGCAGACTGTTTTCCAATTCTTTGAATTAAAAAATGGACCTGCAGTATCTATGTCACAGAACTCAAATCCACATACATTCACTAACTGATATTACTGACACAACAGCATATGTGAGTTTGATGGGGTCCATTTTCATTGTGCCTCCCTTCAAATTAAAGTGCATAGGAGAAAGGAAGCCTGAGGCATCATGATCAACAAAAAAGGTGCATATTGCAAATTTTGTTCTGGGTTGTAATTAGTCTTGTAGAAGTGATGGCAACAACAAGTGACCCAATGATGGAAATTTAATCAAACCCCAATACATTAGATGACCCCCAATTTTTTATTTATATAAATCGTATATAATTTTGATTGAACCCCAATACAGTTGCTGAACCACCCAAAATGTTTTTTTTAAATTTGATTGAACCTCAATAAATTGGATGACCTCCCAATTTTTTGAATATGAATTTGATATAAGAACCCCAATAAATTCGAAATAAAACTAACTTTTTGAAAGCTACCCTGTCGGTTTGATATTGAACTGTAAAATACACATTTTTTAAAAAGCACACATGTAATATATACTATTGCTGTCATCTGCCAAATTTTACAGTAATATTTAGCTATTTGATCACTTGCCATGCGCAGACTTCAGAGAACAGTGCACAGCTGTATTTATGTATTTCACAACAGATCAATACTCTTTAAATCGACACATAGATTTTATAACTGTTGTTAAAGATGGTAGTTGTTAATAAATATTCGTGTCTACCGATATTTAGAGTATAATGACTTCTGGTTGTAGGCTTGTGTAATAACAAGTGTATTTAGAGGTTACTCTAAACAATGGAACATGCAGTCTTTAGGTTTTATAGGGTAAGGGGCACTTAAAGAAAAGCGCAAGCACCAGCAGAGGGTCATCAGAGGGTTGCATGAGACAGAAGAATTCCGACCACCCACTTGTAAGTCATGTGGGCACAATCTGATATGCCTTAATAGGGCATTAATACAGCCTTTAAAAGACAGCTTGGGGATCATGGGTTGGCACAGTGAGACAGCAGTTGAGCTGGCCCATGGTGATAACAGTGAGCTGGGCCCTTTGAAGAGCAATGCCTTATCAGTGCTTAGGACATGACCCTGTGTTGGAGTGCATGTGGAGATAAAACAGCCCTCTACACGACAGTGTGCACGACTTGACCAGCAACTGCCCCAGCTGAAACCCTCCAGTGAGAATAGGTACAACAATAATCCTTAAAATAGCCAGACACCCGTCATGCGTTATTAGTCTACAGCTAGTCTATAGCTAGTTTTAACTTTTAAAGATAACTGTTTCAGTGACATGTTGAGATGGTATTTTTAGAATCCAAACCTTCTTTGTCTCTTTAGGCATTGCTATTGCCATACAAAGATAGATGGCATGGGCCTGTGTAGAGGTAACAAGCCTTCGGATCCTTTGACCACTGTGCACAATGCAGTGTTGGCACACATGTACGTTCATGGATTGATAGCTCCCCGCTTCACTGGACATAGCTTTAAGACACAAGCACTACAACATAACTGGACAGCCCTATTGTAAGCATGTGTAAAAGAATGTTCCTTAAAACAGCCATGTGTCATACCTTATTTTATTAGTCTGTAGTGTATAGTTATTTTAAACTTTTTTCTTTTTAGTTGAAACGTTTTTTTTAAGGCAAAACATCCATGGCATACAATAATGACACCATAAATTATGAAACGTGTAAATAATACAACTCTACAATCAGTAATGAACATTAGAATATATGAAGGCCATGCATGTGTAGGAAGTCCATATATATGAAACTCAGGATTTTAAGTAAGTGAGAGACATGACACACACTGAGACAAAGCAAAACATGTATGTGAGGGAGGGGAGAGAGTAGTATGGAAATGATGCACAGATTTTTGACTTATTGATTATTAATTAGGTAGAGGCTACACAAGCTAAGAATCCTAGAAAAGACTGACATTTCAGCTCACGTTTTATTTGTTCAGCTCATGTTTCAATAGCAAACGAGGAGTAGAGGTATTGTACCTTTCCAATCTATGGTTGTTTGGAAATTGAGTTCCACCACACTTTATAATGAAGTCGATCTAAATTCTCCCAATTGGAAGTTATGGTTCGAATGGTTACTGAAATAAGAAGATCAAGCAAGTACCATCCATTCCTGTCTATGACATCCTGTAGTATTAAACTACCGAAAAAGAGAAATTGAAGATGGAAATCATGTTGCAAGTTAAAATATTTTAAGTGTATTCCACATGTTTTTCCAAAATGATTTAACATATTGGCATTCAACAAACATATGTTTAAAGGTACCTTGAGCATGTAACTTCAGCAATTGTCATTCTGCGCAGTACCAAGTTTGAAGAGTAAAAGAGGGGCGATACAAGCTCTATGATGAAAGAAGTATAAAGTTTGAAGTAGACTTGCTGACGTGGTAACTTTAGAAATATGATTCCATACTTGAGGCCATTGAATTTGGCTGTCCAGTAGAGTTCAATCTTGCTGCCAAGCATGATAATAATCACACAAAGTTTCTGAGGAAGAGACTTCTGAAAGAGTTTTGTAGGACTATGAGGCGGTCGTGTTGGAATTTTGCATACGTTGCACCCCATCAACGTTGGAAGCAGTGTATTTACATATGAACGGATCATAGTTTTCCATAATTGCATTAATTATAGTCATATGTTGCTGCATATATTAACTGGAATATGAAATTTAGCAGTACATTCATTAAAGGTGACTGGAGCGCCTTGTACAAAAAGCTTGTCTAAATATTTAATGCCGAAAGGGAGCCATGGCTTCCAAAAAATAGACCTTCTATTAAGTCTTAATACCAAATTAAACCAAATGTATGGTGAAATAAACTGAGAGGTGTTACATATAGAATCTAAGATATTGTACAGATATCGGGCACTTTCAACTCTCGCACAGCTGTCAAACACTCCTCTGAGATCTGCCGTCTCCTCGAGGAACTCGACCCTGATGTTCTCAGTCTTACCAAGACATGCTTCAGGGACAGATCTGTCACAAGTTTTGACACTCTCCTCCCTTATGGCTCCAAGATCCTCTCTGCACCTAGATCCAACCATCCTAGAGGGGGTGTAGCCTTGATCTTCCAGGAATGGATCCCTGCCCCTATCATTCCTATGCAGGTCTACTCCTCCTTTGAATGATGCCTGGTCTGCAGGCACGCTCTCTCTCCCACTCCTGGTTGCTATCTCACTGTGGCTACTCTCTACTGGCCACCTGGTCAGGAAACCTCCTTCTTCTCTGAGTGGGCGGACCTCTCCTCCTCCCTCCAGGCCTCCACCACTCAACTCCTCATCCCTGGCAACCTCAAAATCCACCTGGATGCTTCCTGTCTCTACTCTGGACTCTTTTGCAACCTCTGCAATTCTCTTTCTCTTTCTATTCTGCCCGACTCACTTTGCAGGGCACATCCTGGATGTTCTGATCTCCTCAGACCTCCCCCTCTCTAACCCTCTCACCACTCCTCTCTGCTGGAGTGACCACTTTCACCTTTCACTCTCTCTCCACCCATCAGGCCCAGCCAACCCCTGCACTGCCGGTCTTCCGACCCATTAAGCGTGTGTCAGCTGAGGCTTTCGCCACCACTTTATCTCCCCCTTCTCCACCTCTGGCTGTTCCACATTCTGAGACAGCCCTTTCCAATCTCCATTCTTCAATCTCTGACACTCTTGATGAACGTGGCCCTGTCATGAGGATCCGCTTGAAGCTCACAGCCAAATACAACTCTTGGTATGGCTCAGACCTCATCACCCTTAAACACAAGTGTAGGATGGCTGAGAAGAAATGGCAGGTATCTTGTGCACCCTCTGAGAAACTAGCCTGCTTCTTGCTTCAAAGACTGTACTGACTCTCTGTCCACAATAAGAAGAGAGCTCACATTCAAGCCGGCATCTCTGCAGCATCTAACAACTCAGCCGAACTCTTTAAAATCACAAGGAGGTGGCCAATCCTGCTGCAGTCTCTTCCTCTCCTGTCACCTTCCAGGCCCTCTGCACTGCCTTGGCTTCACGTTGTATCTCTAAAACCTAGGACATCCTGTGCAGCCTCTCTTCCACTCATCCTTCTTCCTCTACTTTTCCTCTACCGCTGGCCCTCCTATGGCCACCTCCCCTCCTCCCTTCTCTTTCTTTGTTCAGCCCTGACAAGGTTTCAAGACATGTCCAATTTATGAAAGTCCCGTCAAAACAGGTTCTTCCCTGTTCATCCAAAACCATCAAGGACCACCTTGGCAACCTTGCTCCAGCCTTGGCCGACTTCTTTAACCACTCTTTCGCCACTGGATCCTTCCCTTCCCCTGAAGCACTCTCCATACCATCCTGCTCAACCGGCTCTGTGATAATCTAGGAATCACTGATAAGGCCCTGGTCTGGCTGACCTCCTTTCTCTCTGACAGACACTCCCAGGTCCAACTTGGGTCCTTTCTCTCCTCTATCTCTCTGTCTTCATATGGTGTTCCCAGAGTCTAATCTTTTGTCCCTGGCTGTTCAACCAATACCCGGTACCTCTCGCCCACTGCATAACTGCTCTCTGCTCCAACTT
This sequence comes from Ambystoma mexicanum, assembly GCF_040938575.1. NCBI lineage: Eukaryota > Metazoa > Chordata > Amphibia > Caudata > Ambystomatidae > Ambystoma > Ambystoma mexicanum. The sequence continues at coordinate 431,334,944 of NC_090925.1, read as the reverse complement.
TCAGTGCTATGCAGATGACACTCAGCCCGCTTTCAGGCTCCCCTCAGCTGCCTCTTCTCCCTCTCTCATCCCAGATTGGCTGTCCGCAATCCAGGAGTGGTGTGTCGTCAATGATATCTGCCTTGATGCCAGTAAGACAGATATCCTCCTAATCGGCTCACCAGCAACTTCCTTTCCTATCCCTCTCTGTCTGCCCACTCTGGGCCCTCTTGCTGCTCGTACCTGTAAGGCTAAGAACCTCGAGATTATCTTCGACTCCACACACTCCTTTTCTCCTCACATCCCTGATGTCTCTAAGAAGTCAAACTACCAGCTGCAACTCCTCAGAGGTATTGTTCCTTTCCTCACTTTCCCCCAGATGCTCACTGTCTTCTGAGCTCTGGTTCTCTCTAGGCTGGACTACTGCAACATCCTCTTTATAAATCTACTTGTCTCTACACTCAGTCCTCTACAACGCATCTAGAACAGGACTGAAAGGCTTGTCCTTGGCCTTAAGCCCAGGGATCGTGTCTCTCATGCTCTAAAATCTCTCCATTGGCTCCCAGTGGCGGCACGGTTCAAATTCAATACCCTCTGCATTGTCCACAAGGCTCTCTGTGGCCTGGGACCGCAATACCTCCAACTCTCTCTACAGAAATTTCTTCCTGCTCGAGCTCTTTGCTCCTCCACCTCCAACTCCTTGAGGGTCAGTCGTTTCTCCAAGCAACGAGTTGGGGACAGATCTCTTTCTTCGGCTGGTGCCTCCCCCTGGAAAAGGCTACCTGCCTCTCTGAAACTTGAGCACAACCATCTCCGGTTCCGGAAGCACCTCAAGACCTTCGTCTTTGCTTCTGCTTTCCCTCTTCCTCTCCCCTGCTGGCATCCTGTCTGATACATGCACTAGGCACATGGCAACCCTCTGAATTCGGGGTCAGGTCCCTGCCTGTCCAGCTGCATACCTGCACTGCCTCCTGGCACCCTGTGCACATGTGGTCTTTATTTGTAACCGTACATTCCCATTTTCTGCACTTATTAGACACTTGTCTGCACTTCTGACACTTGCACTTGCCACCTGTTGGCTGCACTACTTGTAGAGTTCTGATTCTTTCTCCTGCACTGTCCACCCTCCCACCTCCCTTCGCCTTGGACTTCTTCCCTTCCCGCTTCCCTGCACTTGCACAATCTCAATGTCACTAGGCCTAGTAAGATTGTTGTTCTTGTCCTCCCACTGTTTCCCCTCCCTTGCCTTGTCGCGCCTTGAAACACTTGTGTATAGGCGCATTATAAATGCCATATCATAACAGATAGGTTAATACTTGTGCAATTTATTAATCTATTTTTCACCTTGATGAAGTAGCAATCAGCAATAGTTAGAGGGGAAACCATAGCTCTCTCCAGACGTAACCATTGAGCTACATTGTTAGATTCTTCGTGAGTAAACCATAACTGTTCTTGCTTTAGAACAAAATCCATATGATATTTTTTTAAATCAGGAAATCCTACTCCTCTGCAAACAGTGTTTTTTAAAGTTTCCATAGAGATATTCTGCGTCTTTTTTCCCCAAAGGAATTTAAGCAAACAGGAATCTATAGATTTAAAGAAGGCAGAGGAAAGTGATTTGCAACATATAAAGAGAATATAAAATAATTGGGGAGATCATCATTTTAATAGACTCTAATCTCCCCCACCAGGACAAAGGGGGACCAAGAGTTAGTTGACTCTTTTATTCTTGATAATAAGCTAAAGTATTATGATGGAAGTCGAAATGTGGATGCATAGATATTTAATGCAATTAGGACACCATCTCATGCCTGAAGTTTGGCCATGATGTTTGGTGCAATTTAAATTTCTGATTTATCCGTATTTAGCTTACAGCCAGAAGCTGAAGAGAATTATGAAATAATGTCCAAAAGGTGTGGCAATGTAATATCTGGGTTGTTTAGAAGTAATAATACATCATCTGCATACGGTGCTGTTTTAATCTGCACATCACCAAATTGAATACCCAAGATATAGCTTCTAAGAAAGGTTCCAAGGCAAAAATAAAAGAGGTGGGGAAAGGGCACAACCATGGTGTGTGCCTCTCAATAAGGTGAAGTATGAATACATTTGTCCATTAATGAAGCTGTCTGTCGTAGGATTGGACTAAAGTACTCTTATCATGGAGAGAAAAGGGGTGCCAATACCATGCCATTTCAGGGCTTCAAACATATAGTCCCATTCAACCCTATTGAACACTTTTAAAAAATAAATCTTTTTAACTCTTTATTTAGATTTTCAATAACATTAACACATAAACTAAGCATTACATAAGAAACATGTTCAGCATATAACTTGAATACCATCATTTAAAACAATAAACAATCCAATAACAATAGAACATTCAAAACTTGAATAGATCATCTAATCAACTAATAGCTAATTGATGGTGTAACATTAAAATTATACATTAATCTAACGTAAACACAAGACATAGGACATGACAAACACCAACTTCCATGACAAACCCCCAACTCGCAATAAAATATTAAATGATACCCTGTACACTCTAGTTTATTTTTACTCATATAATTCATTAAACGGTCCCCATTGTTCTTCATAAGCTTCCTCTTTATGTTATTTACTAAACTTTATCTTCTCAAAGCTTGAAATAATTTGTACATTAACAAGCCATTCCTCCACACATGGCTTTTTCTAGTTTTCCAAACTCTTAATATTTGTCTGGTTGCCACCAGGAGAAATGTGTTAATCCAACACAATATTGTATAATCAACGTACCGACCACATTTTGGGCATTTCAGAAGCACTGCTGATGGAGTTCTCTAGAATAAAATATTCCATATCATATAGAGTCTATCTAATACATCATTCAAAAAATGCATCACTCTTAGCATATGCAACAAGGTGGCCTTTTCGTTTTGACATCCCCAGCATTTTTCACTTTCTGTCAATCCTAATCTATTCATCCTACCGGAGTCCAATAAAGGTGCCCCAAAATCCTTTGATGAATATAACGCAGATTCAAGTCAGCTTTAGCCCTAATGGGAACATTCCATTGCCTCTGCCATTCCTTGGTTGAGATAACCCTGCCCAATTCTTCAGACCAAGTAAGCCTCAATTTATCCCATGACATTATAAAATGACACTCCAATGGGAAGAGCTTTTTGACACTTTATGTGGTATAGTCTTAAGGAAATCATACCTTTCAGGCCTCTGCATCAATGGTACATCTAACATTCGTTGTCTTTCGGATATAATAAATACAAATAAATACAGATATCAAAGCCTCCAATAATTTATATCTCCTCAATTCCCTCTTGTGTAGACCACATTTCCCCCTCAAATATTCAAAGGGTGTTAGTCCTCCATCACACCAGATATCTCCTATTGACAATATGCCCCTGTTAAATCCAGCTGTCAGTTTTAACCACAAGCTCTGAATCAGATCCACTGTGTATTTCAATATCCCCTTCCTCCTCACCTGTGTCTTCTGAACAGGACTTTTGCTTCCTTCCTGTTTTTCGTCGATCAGCCTTCTTCTTGGAGAAGAGGTATGGCCTTACCCGGATGGAAGCCACAATGCTGCCGTAGTAACCATGGCAGTCACTGCACCCCTGCCCGGGAACGGAAAAACAAGAGGAAAAAGCACAAGGTGGAAAACACCTCTTGCTCAGCAAGGTGCAGTCGAAGTCTGTCAATAGAAGGTGTAAAACACAACCGGATAGTTCTGCAGATGGTACCACCAGATTCCCCCAGGATAGAGAAAAGGTAAGGAACAGGAAAGAGAAATGACAATCAAATGTCCAGTACGGGAAGCTACTGAGAACTCAGGTAAAAGGCACGTAAGGCAAGGAGACACCAAACAAGGTAAGAGAAAGAGGGAGAAAGGAAAGGGAAACTGCTCGGCAAGAGAAAACCGTGGCAGAAAACCAGAAAATAGGAAACAGAGCGAGTGTCGAGGCACCGCCGAAGAGCCGCTTCGCGGAAGGAGGCTCAGCCTGGGAGACAGCAATAGCAGAGTGTAGAAGGAAAGCAGCCAAAACGGCTGACCAAGAGGAAAACACTAGAGTCGGAGCCCAAAAGCGGAAGTTAGCGATAGGGTTGCAACACAAGGAAGGAAAGGAGAGGCGGGGTTAAGAACTCGAAGGAAAGTGAAACCAAAAAAACTAGACCTGCACCATAGAAAGAAAGGAAACGTGATGGAACATTCTAATGGAAGCGGACTCGCCAGGAGTACCAGAGCCCTCGGGCTGGTCGACCCATGACACCAGCAGAACATTTTATTATTAATCTGCAATCCTGGATTGCGCCAAATGGATGTCACTGCTTCTTTAGTGGCAACCACTGCCTGCAAGTCAGGCACATGTTTAGGTAACTTCCCCAATTAATATAAACTCTCTATGTGATACGGCCTCATTTTTTGTTTTTCAATCTGCACCCATAGCGGTATTGATGGTCTATCCAGAGTGAAATAATTAACTGACTTTTTTAATATAAATCCTTTACAATAATTTTCAAGAATAGGGTATCCAAATCCCCCATCCTATGCACTACGGACCGTTACATATTGTGGTATTTTCTGAGTCACGGGCTACAGCCCCATAAGGACTGGAGCCATGGATATTGTCTAAAATATTTTAAAAAGAAGATAGCCTACCTTCGACGTATCCCACCTGATCATCTTCAAGTAAGTTGGGTAGAAAAGGGTGGAGTCTATTTGTTAAAAGGTTTACAAAAATCTTACAGTCTGTGTTAATAAGGGAGATAGTCCTATAACTCTAGGGCAGTTCAGGATCTTTATTGGGTTTGGGAAAGACTATTAGCATAGCTTCTAAAAAAGAGCCATGTGCTTTGTTTTCTATAACAAAATGAGAAAAGAGTTCATTAACCTTGGGAACTAATAGATTATTAAAGTGGTCAAAGAAATCAAAAGGAAAGCCATCAGGACCAGGGGCTTTACCTTTTTTGAGATCTTTTATGGCCTTATAAATTTCACTTGGAGAGATGGGAACATTCAATGTCTGTAAATCAACCTTTGGATAAGTGGTGTGAGGTACATGTGGAAGGAAAACATGAGCATGCATCTTATTAGAGGAAGCATTAGACGTGTATAATTTTTGGTCGAATTTAGAAAAAATGTGGCGAACCGCAATTCTGGCTTTTTCTTTCTTAAGTTTGAGGTATGAGGTATGAGGCAAGTGACTTACTTGGTTTGTTAGAGAATTGATATATTTAAAAATGAAAAGTAGCACATGAATATTGTGTAACCATTTTATTGTATTGCAATCTAAGCCCAATAATGTCATTAAGAATAGTCAAACAGGGTAATTCATAGAAATTCGCACAAAAGTGGCGCACGCGACTGGCGCACAGCGTGCCCGTGCGAATGTCTGCGCGAGCCGCGCGCGCTAAAATCGATTTCCGCGCAGAGCGTATTCATGGATTTTCGCATCCAAAACCAACCGTGGCACAGCGTGGCGCAGCGACCCTGCAGCAGCGCCAGTTATGCCCCCAAGAACGCCCTCGCGCAAGGAAAAGCCTTCAAAATCCCCAAATAGTTCACAGGGCTGGCAAACAGCAAACGCCAAGCGGGGAACGTGTATTTCAGTGGTTCGCAGGAAGTTCCACACGCGATTGTGCTGTGTACGTGTGCATCAGGGGTGCGCGGGAAGTATCACACGCAAAATCAGCAGGGTACGTGTATTTCAGGGGTGCGCGTGAAGTTCCACACGCGATTTCAGCAGGGTACGTGTATTTCAGGGGTGCGTGGCAATTTCCACACGTGATTGGCCCTGTGCGAGCAGGGTACGTGTATTCCAGGGGTGCGTGGGAAGTTCCACACGCGATTTCAGCAGGGTACGTGTATTTCAGGGGTGCGCGGGAAGTTCCACACGCGATTTCAGCAGGGTATGTGTATTTCAGGGGTGCGCGGGAAGTTCCACATGCGATTTCAGCAGGGTACGTGTATTTCAGGGGTGCGCGGGAAGTTCCACATGCAATTGGCCCCGTGCGAGCAGGGTACGTGTATTTCAGGGGTGCGCGGGAAGTTCCACACACGATTTCAGCAGGGTACGTGTATTTCAGGGGTGCGCGGGAAGTTCCACATGCGATTTCAGCAGGGTACGTGTATTTCAGGGGTGCGCGGGAAGTTCCACATGCGATTGGCCCCGTGCGAGCAAGGTACGTGTATTCCAGGGGTGCGCGGGAAGTTCCACACGTGATTTCAGCAGGGTACGTGTATTTCAGGGGTGCGCGGGAAGTTCCACATGTGATTTCAGCAGGGTATGTGTATTTCAGGGGTGCGCGGGAAGTTCCACATGCGATTTCAGCAGGGCACGTGTATTTCAGGGGTGCACGGGAAGTTCCACATGCGATTGGCCCCGTGCGAGCAAGGTACGTGTATTGACAACAATCAATTATCAACAATGCATGTCTCCCAGCACCCCCACCCCCCAGCAGTGCAGGGGCAGCCTCCACCAGGCCCCCACTCATGTCTCCCACCACCCCCCAGCAGTGCAGGGGCAGCCTCCACCAGGCCCCCACTCATGTCCCCTATTACCCCCACCCACCAGCAGTGAAGGGGCAGCCTCCACCAGGCCCCACTCATGTCCCCATGCACCCCCACCCCCAGCAGTGCAGGGATAGCCTCCACCAGGCCCCCACTCATGTCTCCCACCACCCCCACCCCCCAGCAGTGCAGGGGCACCCTCCACCAGGCCCCCACTCCTGTCTCCCTGCACCCCCTACCCTCCAGCAGTCAGGGGCACCCTCCACCAGGCACCCACTCCTGTCTCCCAGCACCCCCACCCCCCAGCCACCAGGGGCAGCCTCCACCAGGCCCCCACTCATGTCTACCAGAACCCCCACCCCTCAGCCACCAGGGGCAGCCTCCACCAGGCCCCCACTCATGTCCCCTATTACCCCCACCCCCCAGCAGTGCAGGGGCAGCCTCCACCAGGCCCCCACCCATGTCTACCACCACCCCCACCCCTCAGCCACCAGGGGCAGCCTCCACCAGGCCCCCACTCATGTCTCCCACCACCCACAACCCCCAGCAGTGCAGGGGCAGCCTCCACCAGGCCCCCACCCATGTCTACCACCACCCCCACCCCCCAGCAGTGCAGGAGCAGCCTCCACCAGGCCCCCACTCATGTCTCCCATCACCCCCACCCCCCAGCAGTGCAGGGGCAGCCTCCACCAGGCCCCCACTCATGTCTCCCATCACCCCCACCCCCCAGCCACCAGGGGCAGCCTCCACCAGGCACCCACTCATGTCCCCTATTACCCCCACCCCCCAGCAGTGCAGGGGCAGCCTCCACCAGGCCCCCACACATGTCCAACTCATGTCTCCCACCACCCCCACCCCCCATCCACCAGGGGAAGCCTCCACCAGGCCTCCACTCATGTCCCCTATTACCCCCACCCCCCAGCCACCAGGGGCAGCCTCCACCAGGCCCCCACTCATGTCCCCTATTACCCCCACCCCCCAGCAGTGCAGGGGAAGCCTCCACCAGGCCCCCACTCATGTCCCCTATTACCCCCACCCCCCAGCAGTGCAGGGGCAGCCTCCACCAGGCCCCCACCCATGTCTCCCACCACCCCCACCCCCAGCCACCAGGGGCAGCCTCCACCAGGCCCCCACTCATGTCCCATATTACCCCCACCCCCTAGCAGTGCAGGGGCAGCCTCCACCAGTCCCCCACTCATGTCCAACCCATGTCTCCCACCACCCCCACCCCCCAGCCACCAGGGGCAGCCTCCACCAGGCCCCCACTCATGTCTCCCACCACCCCCACCCCCCAGCAGTCAGGGGCACCCTCCACCAGGCCCCCACTCCTGTCTCCCTGCACCCCCTAACCCCCAGCAGTCAGGGGCACCCTCCACCAGGCTCCCACTACTGTCTCCCAGCACCCCCACCCCCCAGCCACCAGGGGCAGCCTCCACCAGGCCCCCACTCATGTCCCCTATTACCCCACCCCCCAGCAGTGCAGGGGCAGCCTCCACCAGGCCCCCACTCATGTCTCCCATCACCCCCACACCCCAGCAGTGCAGGGTCACCCTCCACCAGGCCCCCACCCATGTCTCCCACCACCCCCATCCCCCAGCAGTGCAGGGTCACCCTCCACCAGGCCGCCACCCATGTCTCCCACCACCCCCACCCCCCAGCAGTGCAGGGGCAGCCTCCACCAGGCCCCACTCATGTCTCCCATCACCCCCATCCCCCAGCCACCAGGGGCAGCCTCCACCAGGCCCCCACCATGTCCCCTATTACCCCCACCCCCAGCAGTGCAGGGGCAGCCTCCACCAGGCCCCCACTCATGTCCAACTCATGTCTCCCACCACCCCCACCCCCCAGCCACCAGGGGCAGCCTCCACCAGGCCTCCACTCATGTCCCCTATTACCCCCACCCCCCAGCCACCAGGGGCAGCCTCCACCAGGCCCCCACTCATGTCCCCTATTACCTCCAACCCCCAGCAGTGCAGGGGCAGCCTCCACCAGGCCCCCACCCATGTCTCCCACCACCCCCACCCCCCAGGGGCAGCCTCCACCAGGCCCCCACTCATGTCCCCTGTTACCCCCACCCCCCAGCAGTCCAGGGGCAGCCGTCACCAGACCCCCACTCATGTCCAACTCATGTCTCCCACCACCCCCACCCCCAGCCACCAGGGGCAGCCTCCACCAGGCCCCCACTCTTGTCTCCCACCACCCCCACACCCCAGCAGTCAGGGGCACCCTCCACCAGGCCCCCATTCATGTCTACCACCACCCCCACCCCCCAGCCACCAGGGGCAGGCTCCACCAGGCCCCCACTCAAGTCCCCTATTACCCCCAACCCCCAGCAGTGCAGGGGCAGCCTCCACCAGGACCCCACCCATGTCTCCCACCACCCCCACCCCCCAGGGGCAGCCTCCACCAGGCCCCCACTCATGTCCCCTGTTACCCCCACCCCCCAGCAGTGCAGGGGCAGCCGCCACCAGACCCCCACTCATGTCCAACTCATGTCTCCCACCACCCCCACCCCCAGCCACCAGGGGCAGCCTCCACCAGGCCCCACTCATGTCTCCCACCACCCCCACCCCCCAGCCACAAGGGGCAGCCTCCACCAAGCCCCCACTCTTGTCTCCCACCACCCCCACCCCCCAGCAGTCAGGGGCACCCTCCACCAGGCCCCCACTCCTGTCTCCCTGCACCCCCTACCCCCCAGCAGTCCGGGGCACCCTCCACCAGGCTCCCACTCCTGTCTCCCAGCGCCCCCACCCCCCAGCCACCAGGGGCAGCCTCCACCAGGCCCCCACTCATGTCCCCTATTACCCCGACCCCCAGCAGTGCAGGGGCAGCCTCCACCAGGCCCCCACTCATGTCTCCCATCACCCCCACCCTCCAGCAGTGCAGGGGCAGCCTCCACCAGGCCCCCACTCATGTCTACCACCACCCCCACCCCCCAGCCACCAGGGGCAGCCTCCACCAGGCCCCCACTCATGTCTCCCACCACCCCCACCCCCCAGCAGTGCAGGGGCAGCCTCCACCAGGGCCCCACCCATGTCTAACACCACCCCCACCCCCCAGCAGTGCAGGGGCAGCCTCCACCAGGCCCCCACTCATGTCTTCCATCACCCCCACCCCCCAGCAGTGCAGGGGGCAGCTTCCACCAGGCCCCCACTCATGTCTACCACCACCCCCACCCCCCAGCCACCAGGGTCACCCTCCACCAGGCCGCCACCCATGTCTCCCACCACCCCCACCCCCCAGCAGTGCAGGGGCAGCCTCCACCAGGCCCCACTCATGTCTCCCATCACCCCCATCCCCCAGCCACCAGGGGCAGCCTCCACCAGGCCCCCACCATGTCCCCTATTACCCCCATCCCCAGCAGTGCAGGGGCAGCCTCCACCAGGCCCCCACTCATGTCCAACTCATGTCTCCCACCACCCCCACCCCCCAGCCACCAGGGGCAGCCTCCACCAGGCCTCCACTCATGTCCCCTATTACCCCCACCCCCCAGCCACCAGGGGCAGCCTCCACCAGGCCCCCACTCATGTCCCCTATTACCTCCAACCCCGAGCAGTGCAGGGGCAGCCTCCACCAGGCCCCCACCCATGTCTCCCACCACCCCCACCCCCCAGGGGCAGCCTCCACCAGGCCCCCACTCATGTCCCCTGTTACCCCCACCCCCCAGCAGTCCAGGGGCAGCCGCCACCAGACCCCCACTCATGTCCAACTCATGTCTCCCACCACCCCCACCCCCAGCCACCAGGGGCAGCCTCCACCAGGCCCCCACTCTTGTCTCCCACCACCCCCACACCCCAGCAGTCAGGGGCACCCTCCACCAGGCCCCCATTCATGTCTACCACCACCCCCACCCCCCAGCCACCAGGGGCAGGCTCCACCAGGCCCCCACTCATGTCCCCTATTACCCCCAACCCCCAGCAGTGCAGGGGCAGCCTCCACCAGGACCCCACCCATGTCTCCCACCACCCCCACCCCCCAGGGGCAGCCTCCACCAGGCCCCCACTCATGTCCCCTATTACCCCCACCCCCCAGCAGTGCAGGGGCAGCCTCCACCAGGCCCCCACTCATGTCCAACTCATGTCTCCCACCACCCCCACTCCCCAGCCACCAGGGGCAGCCTCCACCAGGCCCCCACCCATGTCTACTACCACCCCCACCCCCAGCAGTGCAGGGGCAGCCTCCACCAGGCCCCCACTCATGTCTCCCAACACCCCCACCCCCCAGCAGTGCAGGGGAAGCCTCCACCAGGCCCCCACTCATGTCTCCCACCACCCCCACCCCCCAGCAGTGCAGGGGCAGCCTCCACCAAGCCCCCACTCATGTCTCTCATCATCCTCACCCCCCAGCCACCAGGGGCAGCCTCCACCAGGCCCCCACTCATGTCCCCTATTACCCCCACCCCCCAGCACTGCAGGGGCAGCCTCCACCAGGCCCCCACTCATTTCCAACTCATGTCTCCCACCACCCCCACCCCCCAGCCACCAGGGGCAGCCTCCACCAGGCCCCCACTCATGTCTCCCACCACCCCCACCCCCCAGCCACCAGGGGCAGCCTCCACCAGGCCCCCACTCATGTCTCCCACCACCCCCACCCCCCAGCAGTGCAGGGTCACCCTCCACCAGGCCCCCACCCATGTCTCCCACCACCCCCACCCCCCAGCCACCAGGGGCAGCCTCCACCAGGCCCCCACTCATGTCCAACTCATGTCTCCCACCGCCCCCACCCCCCAGCCACCAGGGGCAGCCTCCACCAGGCCTCCACTCATGTCCCCTATTACCCCCACCCCCAGCCACCAGGGGCAGCCTCCACCAGGCCCCCACTCATGTCCCCTATTACCCCCACCCCCCAGCAGTGCAGGGGCAGCCTCCACCAGGCACCCACTCATGTCTACCACCACCCCCACCCCCCCGCCACCAGGGGCAGCCTCCACCAGGCCCCCACTCATGTCCCCTATTACCCCCAACCACCAGCAGTGCAGGGGCAGCCTCCATCAGGCCCCCACCCATGTCTCCCACCACCCCCACCCCCCCAGGGGCAGCCTCTACCAGGCCCCCACTCATGTCCCCTATTACCCCACCCCCCAGCAGTGCAGGGGCAGCCGCCACCAGTCCCCCACTCATGTCCAACTCATGTCTCCCACCACCCCCACCCCCAGCCACCAGGGGCAGCCTCCACCAGGCCCCACTCATGTCTCCCACAAACCCCAACCCCCAGCGGCAGCCTCCACCAGGCCCCAACTCATGTCTCCCACCACCCCCAGCAGTCAGGGGCACCCTCCACCAGGCCCCCACTCCTGTCTCCCTGCACCCCCTAGCCCCCAGCAGTGCAGGGGCAGCCTCCACCAGGCCCCCACACATGTCTCCCATCACCCCCACCCCCCAGCAGTGCAGGGGCAGCCTCCACCAGGCCCCCACTCATGTCTACCACCACCCCCACCCCCCAGCCACCAGGGGCAGCCTCCACCAGGCCCCCACTCATGTCTCCCACCACCTCCACCCCCCAGCAGTGCAGGGGCAGCCTCCACCAGGGCCCCACCCATGTCTACCACCACTCCCAACCCCCAGCAGTGCAGGGGCAGCCTCCACCAGGCCCCCACTCATGTCTCCCATCACCCCCACCCCCCAGCAGTGCAGGGGCAGCCTCCACCAGGCCCCACTCATGTCTACCACCACCCCCACCCCCCAGCCACCAGGGGCAGCCTCCACCAGGCCCCCACTCATGTCTCCTATTACCCCCACCCCCCAGCAGTGCAGAGGCAGCCTCCACCAGGCTCCCACTCATGTCCAACTCATGTCTGCCACCACCCCCACCCCCCAGCCACCAGGGGCAGCCTCCACCAGGCCCCCACTCATGTCTCCCACCACCCCCACCCCCCAGCAGTGCAGGGGCAGCCTCCACCAGGCCCCCACTCATGTCTCCCATCAGCCCCCCCCCCAGCAGTGCAGGGGCAGCCTCCACCAGGCCCCCACTCATGTCTCCCACCACCCCCACCCCCCAGCAGTGCAGGGGCAGCCTCCACCAGGCCCCCACTCATGTCTCCCATTACCCCCACCCCCCAGCCACCAGGGGCAGCCTCCACCAGGCCCCCACTCATGTCTCCCATCACACCCACCCCCCAGCCACCAGGGGCAGCCTCCACCAGGCCCCCACTCATGTCTCCCACCACCCCCTCCCCCCAGCAGTCAGGGGCACCCTCCACCAGGCCCCCATTCCTGTCTCCCTGCACCCCCTACACCCCAGCAGTCAGGGGCACCCTCCACCAGGCTCCCACTCCTGTCTCCCAGCACCCCCACCCCCCTGCCACCAGGGGCAGCCTCCACCAGGCCCCCACTCATGTCCCCTATTACCCCCACCCCCCAGCAGTCAGTGGCACCCTCCACCAGGCCCCAACTCCTGTCTCCCTGCAGCCCCACCCCCCAGCACTGTGGGGCACCTGCCAGCAGGCCCCCACTCATGTCCAACTCATGTTCCCCAGCCAACATGTCATCACAATCTAGATCCCTGGTCCCTATGGTCAGCCTCCAAATGCAAAACACCCACCCGAGTATTGCATCCACCCACTCAGAAATGGCAATAACATGATAGAACAGCAATTGCAAGTTTGGAAACGAACACATGTCCCTCACATATACCCAATGGGTGCAGTGAATCTCAAAACCCATATCATAATATGCATGAAACCAATGAGATGATACTACACATTGAGGTTTGATCAAAAAATATGTATTAAAGGAAACATGAATTGAATCAAAAATAAACTAACAGAAATGGGAATGTAAAAAAAGTAAAAAGAAGCATGTCCATGAAAAAATGCAAAACCAAAAATCAGAATCCAAAGGAATGGTGTCCAAAGTCACAGTCCACAAAAGAAAATCCAATAGGAAATTATAATTGAAAGCTATTGCTCCATGGGTAAATTGTAAAAAGAAAAGAAAATCCAGCAGTGAACTATGTACAGGTGAACAAGCCAGGGTCCATGATCCCAACAAAAGAAATGAAACCTATCTAACAACACTACCTAATAAAAAATAACTATATACAAAAATGTGGCCCATTGTCCAAAAGGTCCAAAGAAAATGCAAAAACAAAGGAAACCTAACTATTTACATGGGCAGCGGGCTAGTCCAACGGCTCACTGGATGTTGTCATGGGCCAGGGCATCATCGAACTCCTGTTCAATGGCTTGGAGGCGGGCATGTTCCCTTGCCTCGAGGTCTCGCAGGGATAAAGCAGTGTCCAGCTCCAACTCCCTGCGAAGACCCTCGAGGCACTCAGCCCGCCTCAGCGCCCTCCGCATGGAGTTCTCCGCCCTGACCATTGTGAGCCGTTCCTCCTCTGCCCGCTGCCGCTCCGCACCTATCTGCTGGCCCAACCGCTCCCACACGGAAGCCACTCCCATTCCAGGGTTTTCCTGCCCTCCGGCCGATGCCTGCACCCCTGATGTTGATGGCCCCGAGCCATGATGCCTCCCACGTCGGGCCTGCCGCTGCCTCCGACGCAACTGCCTGTGCCAGCACGACGGCATCCAGGCTGATGGAATCCACCGATGCCATCGTGCACGTGCCCTGCCCGATGATGCCGTCACATCCTCCATCTGCTGGGGTCCAGTTGCTGGTGTGTCCACCCCTGCTGGACCTCCGACTCCCGATTGTGGCAGGGATGGGATCCCCACCGAGCCGGCTGCATTGGTCGGGGCAGGTCCACAGGGGGCCTTGGTGGCATCTGGGCCGGAAGACGGCATGGAGAATGACTGGTGCATAGTCTCCACAGAGGAGGAGAGGGTCGCCAGATTGGCTGACACATGTAGGAAACCCCCGACCATGGCCGATCCCAACTGGGCCACGTCGGCACGGTGCTCTCCGTGATGACGTGCATGCTCCTCCCGGGAAGCACGCACCTCATCATGAATTGCACCTGTGCGCAACGCGACACCAATCAGGACCTTCTCCACACGGCCAGGGGTCCCCTCGTCCGCAGGTGGAGGGGAGTCAGATGACATGGACATCCCCCCTACCTGCGGACGGGCCTGGGATGGGGCATCCCTGCTGGTGCATGGTGGTGCAGTCCCAGTGTCAGGTACAGTGAGATGCACAGGCCCCTCCACAGTGACCTGTGCTGCCTCCTGCCCCTGCCCCTGGACTGCAACACTTGCACCAGCAGGGATGCCCCCACCAGGCCCCATGTGCGCCTCAGTAGCGGCCTCCTCCTCCTCTGTGGAAACCACCAACCTGGATGGCTCCACCCCGTCTTCCGCCATTGCAAGCCCCTGCGGGGGCTCACCCACCCCTTCCGCTGCAGCCGTGGGGGCATCCCCGCCGCTTTGCTCCACAGAGCCGTCGCCGCCCTCTTCTTCACGTGGCGCTGTGTAGAGGGAGACATAGAACACAAGCATCGGGGTACTGTACAATGGTCCCCTAGACAGGAAGCAATAGCAGATGAGTGGCACTGTCAAAGATCATTTCCATCATGTCCCTCCACAACACATGGCTCAGTGCAGGTAAAACACATGCGGTAACAGGCATTGCGCATGCTATGGACATTAGCATACATGTCCAAGTGATTCTTGAAACATACACTGTTGTTTTGGAACTCACATGCATCATGGGCCATGCCTATCACTTGCACACACTTCACCCTAGTTTCATCCATCTGGCCTCGTCCACCACAGACACAGTGGATACAAGGATGACTAGGCTGCATCAGTGAACCTGAACATTGCGACAGACATGTGTCATGCATCCCTGGCATTCACAAGTCACAGACACGCAGGTCAGACACACAGACATGGACAGCATACATGTACATGGCATCAGCACCCATCCCTCACCCATGTCCAGGAACAGAGACTGGCATGCTTTCATGTGGCCATTCTGCATAGGGCAACCCATGTTGCATTTGAACACATGCACCAACCGTGTGGTTCACACATTACTGGTCTCACATGCATGACGTCCCTGCACACACACATGCATACATGGCCTATGTCACACATACAGGCAAGTATCAGACAACCAGCACACTGCGACATGCCCTGTCTCACACAGCAATGCTTGGCCACTTACCGCTCAACTCCAGACGGGTCTGCCTCTCAAGGATCTGGGCGTGGAGCGCTGGGCCTACGCGTTCCAGGACCCTCATCTGGATGGTACTCATGCGGCCCCGGCACCCCTCCACAAGGCGCCGGGCCTTCAAGAGGGTCCTGGACCTGCAGTCATCCCAGTGCTTCTTGACATGTTGGTAGTCGCGGACTGCCATCCCCTCCGCGTTGATGGCAGTCACGATGTCCGTCCAGATCCGAGTCTGTCCTTCCTTGTTGGCATGCTTACTTCCGAAGAGGGCATCCTACTGCCCCAGGACTTGCTCCACCAGGACACCAACTTCGGCGGCAATGAAGCTGGTGCCCCTCTGCCTCTCTGGCCGGGGGTTGCCAGTGGTGCCAGATGTTGCAGTGCCTGACATGGCAACCCCAGAGGCAGGAGTGGGTGGGCAACTGGGTCCTGGGGCTGGGCTGTGGAGCAATGGTATCCCAGTCGGGAGTCTTCTGTTCCAGCAGGGGTGGACACAGAAAATGGACCCCTGCAGATGGCTGATGTGCAGGCACCAAATGGCGGGGCACGGTGGCAGCAGGCAGGCAGGCAGGCAACAGCAGATGGCTCGTGGGAGGCTGCTCGGGGCTCTGGGGGGCAGTAATTCGGCCTTTTCGGCAGGAGCATGGTCTTCCGTGTGCTTACGCGTGGCCAGCTTGATACGGAGTGATTTGGCACGTGAAAATCCTGCACGTCTGCGTGTAAATCGAGGAAAGGCCCTTAGCGCGTATGCACGTCAGCACGCATATGCGATTTCATTGGACCAAAGGCCCTTAGCGCGTGAGTGCGTCTGTGACGTGAGGCGCACGGGTGTTTCCCTCATTACACGTGATGACAGAGCACACGTGGATTTCCACCAATCGCGTGTGGAACTTCCTGCGCACCCCAGAAATACACGTACCCAGGCCAATCGCATGTACGCTCACTTCCCTCCGATTTCACGCGATGACACTCGGACGTGCAGTTTTACCACGTGTGCTCGCATATGCGATTTCATTGGCCCAAAGGCCACCATGCGCAGCTGTGACGTCACGCGCATGGCCGTAGAGAATGGCGCGTGTAAAAATGAAGAGATACACGTCCGAGTGTCAAAGCTTGTAATTGGTGGAAATGGCCTCATCGCGTATGCGCGTCTGTGACGTGTGTATAAAAGGTACGTGTAGAACGCCATTTCCTTGTACGTGCTTTTCGCGGAGAGCGAGTGGGTGAAATCTGTACTTCTTGTTGGTTCACACGCGATTTACTTCACGCCGTTTCCAGTTCGTACTCCCTGTTACCTCTGACAGCTTTTTCTCTTTTCCTCTTTTTCCTGGGCCTGTTTCCTCAAACAGCGTTCCTTACTACTGTTGTCCTGTCTCCTCAGACAGCGTACAATTCTTCTTTTGGCGGGGGTGTTGCCAACGCGCACACGCACATATTTTTCACGCTTTTGTTCCTGGCAGACGGTGAGTCGCGCATGTATTTAACATCTGTGCTTGCCCCGTGTGTCGTGTACCCCTTCAGAGGTCATTCTAGGCTGCGTGTGACACGCATACGTTCATTCTTGTGTTCCTGGGTGCCACAGCGTAGTGCAGGTTTATTTTTCCACGCTCGTGGTCTAGGAGGGGTTGCGTGCACCTTACTTCGCTTTTTTGGGGTGCCTGTGCGTTGCGTGACCCGTCATCTTTCCCCAGGGGTGACATACAGCCTTACTAGAGCACTAGGGTACGATTACCATCTGGTACCCAACCCCTTTGACCCCCAATTGCCCAGGACAATAGTTCACATCGACTCCCATACGCACAATAACATCAGTGCCATGGCTGGGAGGCAACCAAGCCGTAAGGGTGGCAAAGGTGGCCGAGCCCCAAGTGGTGGCCGTGGTGGATCCAGTAGGGGACGTGGCTGTGACTTGCAGGGTGCCCCTAGCCCCCCATGTGTGGAGGAGCAGTCAGGGACACCCATGACCCCTCCCTGGTTGAGGTTACCGTGGCTGACACCATCCATGCTCAGCCCTTGTTGGACCAGCCCACTGTGGAACCAGACCTGGCACAGGATGA
Organism: Ambystoma mexicanum; assembly: GCF_040938575.1. NCBI lineage: Eukaryota > Metazoa > Chordata > Amphibia > Caudata > Ambystomatidae > Ambystoma > Ambystoma mexicanum. Next base: position 431,317,332 of record NC_090925.1, on the reverse strand, counting down.
CTCAATGGCTGACTTCCAGGTCAGCCAGTCAAGGCCACGTGCGCCGGTGAACGTTGGTGTCATCAGGCCACGTGGATCAGGGGCAGCTAGGTCATCTGCTGCCCCGCGTAGGCAGGCTGGGGAGGCTGCAGGGGCAGCTGCGGCTCCATCCACCCCACCTCTCACACACCCATCCAGGACAGTGTCGGTCCAAGTCCATCATGCTGACATTCCCCCTGACACCATCACACTTGAGATAATGCCTGCACCAACTCCCATGATGAGTGTGCAATCCCACGTTCCTGCCCCGAGTGTCCAGAGTGGCGTAGGACACTCAGGATCCCCACCACCTTCCAAGGGGAAGAGGAAGAGTGCTCGTCCTGTAGAGGCTGATGCCCCAGACACGGCTACACAGTCCGGCCTGTCAAGGAAGCCCAGCTTCAATGAGGCCGAACTGAATGCACTTGTAGAGTATGTGTCCGCACATGACCGCGAAATGGTGATTGTTGCAGGATCCAAGACCACACCTGCACAACGTCAGGCACACTGGCAGACCATTGCAGACATCATAAGTGCCCTTGGAATCGTGAGGCGCGCAGCTAATGAATGCTACAAGCGCTGGAATGAGCTGAAGCGCAGGGCAAAGAATAAGCTGGCCTCAAGTCATGCCGCAACTCTAGTGACTGGAGGTGGGTCTCCAGCAGACGACATAGAACTCACTCCACATGAGCAGGTTGCTGGGACCTATGTCACAGAGGAACAGATCCAAGGCATGGGAGAACTGGCAGATTACGAGGCATTGTCCGGTGAGTGCACATGCATGTGTGTGTCATCCATGTGCATGGTGTGTGTGGGAGGGCTTCTGTTTGGGTGCCAGGGGAGGGTGTGTGTGCCTGAGTGGTTCGGCTCACTCATGTGCCTCTTCTTATACATTCGTGGCAACAGCATTTGGGTATAGCAGCATCCCTTCGGCCAACATTAGACATCCAGCCCAACACCACGCCAGTTGCCCTTGGAGTGTCATCTTGCCACAACACTGTTGCTTATTTAACTCTGTTTATTCAGGCAGATTGTTTGCATACCACCACTTTTACTCGGGATTTCTCAGTCCTATTCTCACATGTCTGACATGGCTATGGTACAGTGGACTGGCTCAGTTTCGTGGACATGATTAGTTTGGACATGTCCCTGTGCTATAGGACCATTTTTGACTGGCAGCTGCAGGTTAAACATTTGAACCATTACAATGAAAATAATCAATTATATGAACAAACTGGACTGAATGAACAATTGGTGACCTCCTCTCCCTTTTCACTTCATGGCTAGGGTACATGCCATCTGTGTGATGGCATGTGTATTTGACCTGCCAATCACTGGCCAATGTGTGATGCCACTGCTAGGCAGCATGCAGCAAATGTGTTCATCTTCCATCTTGGTGTCATCAATGTGTGCCATCTGCCTCCCCATCACACGCAGTGACAGTGCATGCATGGGAGTGTTTTAGTCATGTGGGACATGTGTCAATCAAGTACTGTTTCTGTAGCCTCTCAGCCCTAATTGTGTGCCATAGTGCTAATGCCTGTTTCCATTTGTTTTCTTTTATGTCTTTGCAGGGGAAGACGCACTTGATACTGCTGGGGTTGTGGAGATGGTGCAGACCCAGGAGGGGTCTGAGGGCCGACAGACCACCAGTGAGGGACGTGGTGTGGTGGTGGGTGAGAACCCACAACTGCTGCAGGTCGTGCTCTCAAGGGGTGTCTCTGGCTGCACCTCCCCCGAGCTGTACTCAGGTGTCGATTCGGATGATGAGACCTACGTGCCGTCGCAGGTGAGTGTTCCTGGGAGGGATTCTGTTCTGTCTGACCCACCTGCACCAGGGTTAGAACCCTCAATGGGGATGTCAGTGTTGGCAGATACGCCTTTGGTGGTTACGGATGCAGGGTCACACTCCGTGACATCTGATCCTGTTCCTGGGCCAGCAGATCAGAGGGTGAATGCAGTCCTGCAGCCTCAGGCAGTGCCGGCACAGCAAGGCGCAGTTCGCCTTGCCCCAGACAGGTGTGGTGCCCGCCGTCGTGGTGGCCGTACGCCACCTGGCAATACCGCATGGGAGCAATCCATTTACGGTATGGCAACCCAACAGGCAGCATCATCAGAGATGATGGCTCAGGCCATGGATAAGGTGGCCACTTCCATTGTCCCCCCCCGAAAGGCTGATGGAGCGACTACAGCAGGCAACCGACTCCATCTGCCAGTCACACAGGGAGGACATGTTGGCATCCGACAGGGACAGGCGGGCGGCACTGGCTACTCTGCAGGAAGCCATCTCCATAGAGTCCCAGGGCCACAGGGAAGCCCTGAGGCTGGAACTCCTTCACCTCAGGACGACTCTTGTTGAGCTTGAGGCTTCAACAAACCGAAGGACAGACATCAGCTGGAGCGTCTCACCCGTATGCTCTCAGCTGAGATGCAGGCAACTAGGGCGGAGGTCCGGGCATCCCGTGAGTTGTTGCATGGGGACCTCCGTACACTTATCCTCCAGAACGAGACCTACCATACCCGCATGCTTGCAGCCATGGAGGAACAGACTAGGGCTTTGCGTGGGCTGCCTCCCATAGTGCCACCACCTCCATATGCAGCTGCAGAGGGTGAGGATAGTGACAGCAGTGATACTCCCACAATAGGGTAGCCGTGTAGGCCATGAGCCCATGGATGTGTTTTTTTTTCGCAAGATCCACACAGGTGGGTTTTGGTGTCCACCCTGTCCTCTGACCTCCTGGGTGGCTTCCCCCGCCCCCCCCGGCCCATTAATGGCCATTTTTTTTTTTTTTTTGGACAGTGTGTTGCCTTGTGTGGCTCCCGTGGGCATACGCTGCATTGTGGCTGGGCACATGCAGGCTTGTCATGGATTTGGTCCAGATGCTTGGGTTTTTGTCACACACACCCCTCCTGCTTCCCGTTTCCATGGGCTTGCAAAGGGTGTGCCCAAGTGACATTGACGTACATGTGACATTGGACTCCCATGAGCTGTGTGGGCAGTCTGTAGTCAATACTGTGTATACATTCATAGTGCATATTGGTGTTGTATTGTACACTGCGTGGTGTATTGATTTGTGCCTCTGCATCCATCTCATCCTCCATATTTGCAGGTCCATTCCTCATGTCTTCACAATGCGGTCCACCTTGGAACAGGAGTCCATGTTGTAAGCAGTGCACCTACACTCTTGCGTGGCGCTAACACTGTATACTTGGAAGTGTTCGGAGGGCTCTCATCATCAGGTGGTGAGGCTAGCTAATTTTTAAGTCTGTAATGTCATGTTTAAGGTTGGTTGGAGGTTGCGTAGGTGATTGGTATTCTTGCTAAGTATTTGATAATGTGGGTTGTAGGTCTTGCATTACTGTGAGCATTTCATGTGTGGACATGTTTCCATTAGGGACACTGTAGCTGCTGACTCTTGGGGCATGTTGTGGGGATTAATTTCTTTCCTCTCACATTGCATGACATGCCATGGTGTGTTGTGTGGCCGTGCCGGGGAGGGGGTGGGTGACATGGCACTGTTTTCATGTAGTATTTTGCAAGTGGGTATTCATTTCTGCAGCATGGAAGTGTCTTTTCATGACACTGCATTGGTGGTGTTTGTGTAGGTAGGGATGCACACATTGTGACACTTCCACATGAACAAAATCAGTCTGCTATGGTTCTGACAGTTGACAGTCCCTTTGTTCGTCTTAATTGTCAGGTCGAGTCATCATTGCTTATCAGATGGTATGTGCCAGGCCTGTGTGCATTCCACTGGGGTGTGATTTCTATGTGAAGTAATTAGCCACCAGCTGCGTACGGGCTGCCTCACCCCGTGCCCTCTCCCCTCCCATGCGCAGCGGCCGTGCATGTGGTTGGGGATGTGGGGGCACCACTATGTCCACAGCCAGGCCCCGGTGTGTTGCAACATTGTGCAGGACACATGCTGCCACTATGATCCTGCACACTACTGGGGGCGCATATAACAGCTGCCTGCCAGAACGGTCAAGGGAGCGAAAGCGTGACTTGAGCACTCCGAATGTGCGCGCCATTATGCCCCGGGTTGCAATATGGGCTGTATTGTATCTTACGTCTGGGGGCGTGATGGGGTTCCGAATTGGCATCATCATGTGGGTGCTCAGAGGGTAGGCACTGTCCCCTGGTGAGGAGGTGATGGGTATCATTAGTGCGGTAGTGACATAACTCTGCATCTGACATGCATGCATGTGCAGTGGCATTCATACTCACCAAGCAGCCATGTATCGCCATGCCGCCCAGCTTCTAGGTCCCGGCTTAGGGTAGACATTCGGTAAATGAAGCTGTCGTGGGTGGACCCTGGATAGTTGGAATATACTGAGGTGATGATTCCCTTAGCATTGCATACTACCTGCACGGTGATGGAATGCCAGTGCTTGCAGTTCCTATAGATGTGCTCAGATGCCATGGGGGGACATAGTGCCACATGGGTGTAGTCAATGGCACCTAGCACTTTTGGGAATTGTGCCACACCTTAGAAATCGAGGGTGGCAGCCTGCCTTTCTGCAGGTGTCCTGGGCAGGTATATGTGCCTACGGACTGATGGGCGTGCAGTGATGATGTTCAAGACCTGGTGTAGGCAGCGTGACTGCGTGGCCTGTGACACCCCACCCACTATGGCACTTGTCCACTGAAATGATCCTGTGGCCAAGAAGTGCAGTACATTGAGGACCTTCTCCAGGGGGCTGAGTGCTTGGAAGCACAGGGTGGGTGATGTGAGGTCATCCTCCCACTCACTGACCAGGTCCAGTATTATGTGTGAGGGAAACCTGTACCTCCCATACACCTGGTCATCAGGCATCCCAAAAAGGCTGGTTCTGGGAGTGAAAATTCGGGCCCTCACTATTCTCCTCCTCCTCCTCCTCCTCCTCCTCCTCCTCCTCCTCCTTTGGTAACCCAAGGCCACTGCTGCTAGGAATGGTATATTCATCCTGGCGTCTGAGCTTGTTTGTTGTTTGCGCGCACTTTTATTCTGCGCGGGTTGACGTACGGCTGCTTCATGCTGGCGTACGTGTCTCAGGATTGGACCATTTATTTTTCGGCACGTCGTAGGCGAACGTGTGAATCTTCCCGCCCACCCCAGGAATACACGTAGCACGCTCTCACAGGCACAGTCGCGGGTAAATATTCCCGCCCACCCCTGGAATACATGTGGGGGTAATAGGGGACATGCGTGGGGGCCTGGTGGAGGCTGCACCTAGTGGCTGGGGGGTGGGGGTGGTGGGAGACATGATGGGGGCCTGGTGGAGGCTGCCCCTGCACTACTGGGGGGTGGGGGTGCATGGGGACATGAGTGGGGCCTGGTGGAGGCTGCCCCTGCACTGCTGGGGGGTGGGGGGTGGTGGGAGACATGAGTGGGGGCCTGGTGGAGGCTGTCCCTTCACTGCTGGGGGGTGGAGGTGGTGGGAGACATGAGTGGGGGCCTGGTGGAGGCTGCCCATGGTGGCTGGGGGGTGGAGGCGATGGGAGACATGAGTTGGACATGAGTGGGGGCCTGGTGGAGGCTGCCCCTGCACTGCTGGGGGGTGGGGGTAATAGGGGACATGAGTGGGGGCCTGGTGGAGGCTGCCCCTGCACTGCTGGGGGGTGGGGGTGGTGGGAGACATGAGTGGGGGCCTGGTGGAGGCTGCCCCTGCACTGCTGGGGGGTGGGGGTGGTGGGAGACATGAGTGGGGGCCTGGTGGAGGCTGCCCCTGCACTGTTGGGGGTGGGGGTCATAGGGGACATGAGTGGGGGCCTGGCGGTGGCTGCCCCTGCACTGCTGGGGGTTGGGGGTGGTGGGAGACATGAGTGGGGCCTGGTGGAGGCAGCCCCTGGTGGCTGGGGGGTGGGGGTGGTGGGAGACATGAGTGGGGGCCTGGCGGAGGCTGCCCCTGGTGGCTGGGGGGTGGGGGTGGTGGGAGACATGAGTGGGGGCCTGGTGGAGACTGCCCCTGCACTGCTGGGGGGTGGGGGTGGTGGGAGACATGAGTGGGGGCCTGGTGGAGGGTGCCCCTGGTGGCTGGGGGGTGGGGGTGGTGGGAGACATGAGTTGGACATGAGTGGGGGCCCGGTGGAGGCTCTCCCTGCACTGCTGGGGGTGGGGGTGGTGGGAGACATGAGTGGGGGCCTGGTGGAGGCTGCCCCTGGTGGCTTGGGGGTGGGGGTGGTGGGAGACATGAGTGGGGGCCTGGTGGAGGCTGCCTCTGCACTGCTGGGGGGTGGGGGTGCATGGGGACATGAGTGGGGGCCTGGTGGAGGCTGCCCCTGCACTGCTGGGGGGTGGGGGTAATAGGGGACATGAGTGGGGGCCTGGTGGAGGCTGCCCCTGCACTGCTGGGGGGTGGGGGTAATAGGGGACATGAGTGGGGGCCTGGTGGAGGCTGCCCATGGTGGCTGGGGGGTGGGGGTGGTGGTAGACATGGGTGGGGGCCTGGTGGAGGCTGCCCCTGCACTGTTGGGGGGTGGGGGTAATAGGGGACATGCGTGGGGGCCTGGTGGAGGCTGCACCTTGTGGCTGGGGGGTGGGGGTGGTGGGAGACATGAGTGGGGGCCTGGTGGAGGCTGCCTCTGCACTGCTGGGGGGTGGGGGGTGGGAGACATGAGTGGGGGCCTGGTGGAGGCTGCCCATGGTGGCTGGGGGGTGGGGGTGGTGGTAGACATGGGTGGGGGCCTGGTGGAGGCTGCCCCTGCACTGTTGGGGGGTGGGGGTAATAGGGGACATGCGTGGGGGCCTGGTGGAGGCTGCACCTTGTGGCTGGGGGGTGGGGGTGGTGGGAGACATGAGTGGGGGCCTGGTGGAGGCTGCCCCTGCACTGCTGGGGGGTGGGGGTGCATGGGGACATGAGTGGGGCCTGGTGGAGGCTGCCCCTGCACTGCTGGGGGGTGGGGGTGGTGGGAGACATGAGTGGGGGCCTGGTGGAGGCTGTCCCTGCACTGCTGGGGGGTGGGGGCGGTGGGAGACATGAGTGGGGGCCTGGTGGAGGCTGCCCATGGTGGCTGGGGGGTGGGGGCAATTGGAGACATGAGTTGGACATGAGTGGGGGCCTGGTGGAGGCTGCCCCTGCACTCCTGGGGGGTGGGGGTAATAGGGGACATGAGTGGGGGCCTGGTGGAGGCTGCCCCTGCACTGCTGGGGGGTGGAGGTGGTGGGAGACATGTGTGGGGGCCTGGTGGAGGCTGCCCCTGCACTGCTGGGGGGTGGGGGTGGTGGGAGACATGATGGGGGCCTGGTGGTGGCTGCCCCTGCACTGCTGGGAGGTGTGGGGGTGGTAGGAGACATGAGTGGGGGCTTGGTGGAGGCTGCCCCTGGTGGCCTGGCGGTGGGGGTGGTGGGAGACATGAGTGGGGGCCTGGTGGAGGCTGCCCCTGGTGGCTGGGGGGTGGGGGTGGTGGGAGACATGAGTGGGGGCCTGGTGGAGGCTGCCCCTGCACTGCTGGGGGGTGGGGGTGGTGGGAGACATGAGTGGGGGCCTGGTGGAGGCTGCCCCTGGTGGCTGGGGGTGGTGGGAGACATGAGTTGGACATGAGTGGGGGCCCGCTAGAGGCTCTCCCTGCACTGCTGGGGGTGGGGGTGGTGGGAGACATGAGTGGGGGCCTGGTGGAGGCTGCCCCTGGTGGCTGGGGGGTGGGGGTGGTGGGAGACATGAGTGGGGGCCTGGTGGAGGCTGCCTCTGCACTGCTGGGGGTGGGGGTGCATGGGGACATGAGTGGGGGCCTGGTGGAGGCTGCCCCTGCACTGCTGGGGGTGGGGGTAATAGGGGACATGAGTGGGGGCCTGGTGGAGGCTGCCCCTGCACTGCTGGGGGGTGGGGGTAATAGGGGACATGAGTGGGGGCCTGGTGGAGGCTGCCCATGGTGGCTGGGGGGTGGGAGTGGTGGTAGACATGGGTGGGGGCCTGGTGGAGGCTGCCCCTGCACTGCTGGGGGGTGGTGGTAGACATGAGTGGGGGCCTGGTGGAGGCTGCCCCTGCACTGCTGGGGGGTGGGGGTAATAGGGGCCATCAGTGGGGGCCTGGTGGAGGCTGCCCCTGGTGGCTGGGGGGGATCGGGGTGGTGGTAGACATGGGTGGGGGCCTGGTGGAGGCTGCCTCTGCACTGCTGGGGGTGGGGGGTGGGAGACATGAGTGGGGGCCTGGTGGAGGCTGCCCCTGGTGGCTGGGGGGTGGGGGTGGTGGGAGACATGAGTTGGACATGAGTGGGGGCCTGGTGGAGGCTGGCCCTGCACTGCTGGGGGGTGGGGGTGGTGGGGGACATGAGTGGGGGCCTGGTGGAGGCTGCCTCTGCACTGCTGGGGGCTGGGGGGTGGGAGACATGAGTGGGGGCCTGGTGGAGGCTGCCCCTGGTGGCTGGGGGGTGGGGGTGGTGGGAGACATGAGTTGGACATGAGTGGGGGCCTGGTGGAGGCTGGCCCTGCACTGCTGGGGGGTGGGGGTGGTGGTAGACATGGGTGGGAAACTGGTGGAGGCTGCCCCTGCACTGCTGGTGGGTGGGGGTGGTGGGAGACATGAGTGGGGGCCTGGTGGAGGCTGCCCCTGGTGGCTGGGGGGTGGGAGACATGAGTTGGACATGAGTGGGGGCCTGGTCGAGGCTGCCCCTGCACTGCTGGGAGTGGGGGTGGTGGGAGACATGAGTGGGGGCCTGGTGGAGGCTGCCCCTGGTGGCTGGAGGGTGGGGGTGGTGGGAGACATGAGTGGGGTCCTGGTGGAGGCTGCCCCTGCACTGCTGGGGGGTGGGGGTGCATGGGGACATGAGTGGGGGCCTGGTGGAGGCTGCCCCTGCACTGCCGGGGGTGGGGGTAATAGGGGACATGAGTGGGGGCCTGGTGGAGGCTGCCCCTGCACTGCTGGGGGGTGGGGGTGGTGGGAGACATGAGTGGGGGCCTGGTGGAGGCTGCCCCTGGTGGCTGGGGGGTGGGGGTGATGGGAGACATGAGTTGGACATGAGTGGGGGCCTGGTGGAGGCTGCCCCTGCACTGCTGGGGGTGGGGGTAATAGGGGACATGAGTGGGGGCCTGGTGGCGGCTGCCCTTGCACTGCTGGGGGTTGGGGGTGGTGGGAGACATGAGTGGGGGCCTGGTGGAGGCTGCCCCTGGTGGCTGGGGGGTGGGGGTGGTGGGAGACATGAGTGGGGGCCTGGTAGAGGCTGCCTCTGCACTGCTGGGGGGTGGGGGTGGTGGGAGACATGAGTGGGGGCCTGGTGGAGGCTGCCCCTGGTGGCTGGGGAGTTGGGGTGGTGGGAGACATGAGTTGGACATGAGTGGGGGCCTGGTGGAGGCTGCCCCTGCACTGCTGGGGGGTGGGGGTGGTGGGAGACATGAGTGGGGGCCTGGTGGAGGCTGCCCCTGGTGGCTGGGGGGTGGGGGTGGAGGGAGACATGAGTGGTGGCCTGGTGGAGGCTGCCCCTGCACTGCTGGGGGGTGGGGGTGCATGGGGACATGAGTGGGGGCCTGGTGGAGGCTGCCCCTGCACTGCTGGGGGGTGGGGGTAATAGGGGACATGAGTGGGGGCCTGGTGGAGGCTGCCCCTGCACTGCTGGGGGGTGGAGGTAATAGGGGACATTAGTGGGGGCCTGGTGGAAGCTGCCCCTGGTGGCTGGGGGGTGGGGGTGGTGGGAGACATGAGTGGGGGCCTGGTGGAGGCTGCCCCTGCACTGCTGGGGGGTGGGGGTGCATGGGGACATGAGTGGGGGCCTGGTGGAGGCTGCCCCTGCACTGCTGGGGGGTGGGGGTAATAGGGGACATGAGTGGGGGCCTGGTGGAGGCTGCCCCTGGTGGCTGGGGGGTGGGGGTGGTGGGAGACATGAGTTGGGGCCTGGTGGAGGCTGCCCCTGCACGGCTGGGGGGTGGGGGTGCATGGGGACATGAGTGGGGGCCTGGTGGAGGCTGCCCCTGCACTGCTGGGGGGTGGGGGTAATAGGGGACATGAGTGGGGGCCTGGTGGAGGCTGCCCCTGCACTGCTGGGGGGTGGGGGTGGTGGGAGACATGAGTGGGGGCCTGGTGGAGGCTGTCCATGCCCTGCTGGGGGGTGGGGGTGGTGGGAGACATGAGTGGGGGCCTGGTGGAGGCTGCCCCTGGTGGCTGGGGAGTTGGGGTGGTGGGAGACATGAGTTGGACATGAGTGGGGGCCTGGTGGAGGCTGCCCCTGCACTGCTGGGGGGTGGGGGTGGTGGGAGACATGAGTGGGGGCCTGGTGGAGGCTGCCCCCGGTAGCTGGGGGGTGGGGGCGATGAGAGACATGAGTTGGACACGAGTGGGGGCCTGGTGGAGGCTGCTCCTGCACTGCTGGGGGGTGGGGGTAATAGGGGACATGAGTGGGGGCCTGGTGGAGGCTCCCCCTGCACTGCTGGGGGGTGGGGGTGGTGGGAGACATGAGTGGGGGCCTGGTGGAGGCTGCCCCTGGTGGCTGCGGGGTGGGCGTGGTGGGAGACATGAGTGGGGGCATGGTGGAGGCTGCCCCTGCACTGCTGGGGTGTGGGGGTGGTGGGAGACATGAGTGGGGGCCTGGTGGAGGCTGCCCCTGGTGGCTGGGGGGTGGGGGTGGTGGGAGACATGAGTTGGACATGAGTGGGGGCCTGGTGGAGGCTGCCCCTGCACTGCTGGGGGGTGGGGGTGGTGGGAGACATGAGTGGGGGCCTGGTGGAGGCTGCCCCTGCACTGCTGGGGGGTGGGGGTAATAGGGGACATGAGTGGGGGCCTGGTGGAGGCTGCCCCTGAACTGCTGGGGAGTCGAGGTAATAGGGGACATTAGTGGGGGCCTGGTGGAGGCTGCCCCTGGTGGCTGGGGGGTGGGGGTGGTGGGAGACATGAGTGGGGGCCTGGTGGAGGCTGCCCCTGCACTGCTGGGGGGTGGGGGTGCATGGGGACATGAGTGGGGGCCTGGTGGAGGCTGCCCCTGCACTGCTGGGGGATGGGGGTGGTGGGAGACATGAGTGGGGGCCTGGTGGAGGCTGCCCCTGGTGGCTGGGGGTGGTGGGAGACATGAGTTGGACATGAGAGGGGGCCTGGTGGAGGCTGCCCCTGCACAGCTGGGGGGTGGGGGTGGTGGGAGACATGAGTGGTGGCCTGGTGGAGGCTGCCCCTGGTGGCTGGGGGGTGGGGGTGGTGGGAGACATGAGTGGGGGCCTGGTGGAGGCTGCCCCTGGTGGCTGGGGAGTTGGGGTGGTGGGAGACATGAGTTGGACATGAGTGGGGGCCTGGTGGAGGCTGCCCCTTCACTGCTGGGGGGTGGGGGTGGTGGGAGACATGAGTGGGGGCCTGGTGGAGGCTGCCCCTGGTGGCTGGGGGGTGGGGGTGGAGGGAGACATGAGTGGTGGCCTGGTGGAGGCTGCCCCTGCACTGCTGGGGGGTGGGGGTGCATGGGGACATGAGTGGGGGCCTGGTGGAGGCTGCCCCTGCACTGCTGGGGGGTGGGGGTAATAGGGGACATGAGTGGGGGCCTGGTGGAGGCTGCCCCTGCCCTGCTGGGGGGTGGAGGTAATAGGGGACATTAGTGGGGGCCTGGTGGAGGCTGCCCCTGGTGGCTGGGGGGTGGGGGTGGTGGGAGACATGAGTGGGGGCCTGGTGGAGGCTGCCCCTGCACTGCTGGGGGGTGGGGGTGCATGGGGACATGAGTGGGGGCCTGGTGGAGGCTGCTCCTGCACTGCTGGAGGGTGGGGGTAATAGGAGACATGAGTGGGGGCCTGGTGGAGGCTGCCCCTGGTGGCTGGGTGGTGGGGATGGTGGGAGACATGAGTTGGGGCCTGGTGGAGGCTGCCCCTGCACGGCTGGGGTGTGGGGGTGCATGGGGACAGGAGTGGGGGCCTGGTGGAGGCTGCCCCTGCACTGCTGGGGGGTGGGGGTAATAGGGGACATGAGTGGGGACCTGGTGGAGGCTGCCCCTGCACTGCTGGGGGGTGGGGGTGGTGGGAGACATGAGTGGGGGCCTGGTGGAGGCTGTCCCTGCACTGCTGGGGGGTGGGGGTGGTGGGAGACATGAGTGGGGGCCTGGTGGAGGCTGCCCCTGGTAGCTGGGGGGTGGGGGCGATGGGAGACATGAGTTGGACATGAGTGGGGGCCTGGTGGAGGCTCCCCCTGCACTGCTGGGGGTGGGGGTGGTGGGAGACATGAGTGGGGGCCTGGTGGAGGCTGCCCCTGGTGGCTGCGGGGTGGGCGTGGTGGGAGACATTAGTGGGGGCCTTGTGGAGGCTGCCCCTGCACTGCTGGGGTGTGGGGGTGGTGGGAGACATGAGTGGGGGCCTGGTGGAGGCTGCCCCTGGTGGCTGGGGGGTGGGGGTGGTGGGAGACATGAGTTGGACATGAGTGGGGGCCTGGTGGAGGCTGCCCCTGCACTGCTGGGGGGTGGGGGTGGTGGGAGACATGAGTGGTGGCCTGGTGGAGGCTGCCCCTGCATTGCTGGGGGGTGGGGGTGCATGGGGACATGAGTGGGGGCCTGGTGGAGGCTGCCCCTGCACTGCTGGGGGGTGGGGGTAATAGAGGACATGAGTGGGGGCCTGGTGGAGGCTGCCCCTGCACTGCTGGGGGGTGGATGTAATAGGGGACATGAGTGGGGCCTGGTGGAGGCTGCCCCTGGTGGCTGGGGGGTGGGGGTGGTGGTAGACATGGGTGGGGGCCTGGTGGAGGCTGGCCCTTCACTGCTCGGGGGTGGGGGTGGTGGTAGACATGAGTGGGGGCCTGGTGGAGGCTGCCCCTGGTGGCTGGGGGGTGGGGGTGGTGGTAGACATGGGTGGGGGCCTGGTGGAGGCTGCCCCTGGTGGCTGGGGGTGGTGGGAGACATGAGTTGGACATGAGTGGGGGCCTGGTGGAGGCTGCCCCTGCACTGCTGGGGGTGGGGGTGGTGGGAGACATGAGTGGGGGCCTGGTAGAGGCTGCCCCTGGTGGCTGGGAGGTGGGGGTGGTGGGAGACATGAGTGGGGGCCTGGTGGAGGCTGCCCCTGCACTGCTGGGGGGAGGGGGTGCATGGGGACATGAGTGGGGGCCTGGTGGAGGCTGCCCCTGCACTGCTGGGGGGTAGGGGTAATAGGGGACATGAGTGAGGGCCTGGTGGAGGCTGCCCCTGCACTGCTGAGGGGTGGGGGTGGTGGGAGACATGAGTGGGGGCCTGGTGGAGGCTGCCCCTGCACTGCTGGGGGGTGGGGGTGGTGGGAGACATGAGTCGGGGCCTGGTGGAGGCTGCCCCTGGTGGCTGGGGGGTGGGGGTGGTGGGAGACATGAGTGGGGGCCTGGTGGAGGCTGCCCCTGCTCCGCTGGGGGTGCATGGGGACATGAGTGGGGGCGTGGTGGAGGCTGCCCCTGCACTGCTGGGGGGTGGGGGTAATAGGGGACATGAGTGGGGGCCTGGTGGAGGCTGCCCCTGGTGGCTGGGGGGTGGGGGTGTTGGGAGACATGAGTGGGGGCCTGATGGAGGCTGCCCCTGCACTGCTGGGGGGTGGGAGTGGTGGGAGACATGAGTGGGGGCATGGTGCTGGCTGCCCCTGGTGGCTGGGGGGTGGGGGTGGTGGGAGACATGGGTGCGGGCCTGGTGGAGGCTGCCCCTGCACTGCTGGGGAGTGGAGGTGCATGGGGACATGAGTGGGGTCCTGGTGGAGGCTGTACCTGCACTGCTGGGGGGTGGGGGTAATAGGGGACATGAGTGGGGGCCTGGTGGAGGCTGCCCCTGCATTGCTGGGGGGTGGGGGTGGTGGGAGGTATGAGTGGGGGACTGGTGGAGGCTGCCGCTGCACTGCTGGGGGGTGGGGGTGGTGGGAGACATGAGTGGGGGCCTGGTGGAGGCTGCCCCTGGTGGCTGGGGGGGTGGGGGTGCTGGGAGACAGGAGTGGGAGCCTGGTGGATGGTGCCCCTGCACTGCTGGGGGGTGAGGGTGCATGGGGACATGAGTGGGGGCCTGGTGGAGGCTGCCCCTGCACTGCTGGGGGGTGGGGGTAATAGGGGACATGAGTGGGGGACTGGTGGAGGCTTCCCCTGCACTTCTGGGGGGTGAGGGGGTGGGAGACATGGTGGGGGCCTGGTGGAGGCTGCCCCTGCACTGCTGGGGGGTGGGGGTGCATGGGGACATGAGTGGGGGCCTGGTGGAGGCTGCCCCTGCACTGCTGGGGGGTGGGGGTAATAGGGGACATGAGTGGGGGCCTGGTGGAGGCTGCCCCTGCACTGCTGAGGGGTGGGGGTGCATGGGGACATGAGTGGGGGCCTGGTGGAGGCTGCCCCTGCACTGCTGCGGGGTGGGGGTAATAGGGGACATGAGTGGGGGCCTGATGGAGGCTGCCCCTGGTGGCTGGGGGGTGGGGGTGTTGGGAGACATGAGTGGGGGCCTGGTGGAGGCTGCCCCTGCACTGCTGGGGGGTGGGGGTGCATGGGGACCTGAGTGGGGGCCTGGTGGAGGCTGCCCCTGCACTGATGGGGGGTGGGGGTAATAGGGGACATGAGTGGGGGCCTGGTGGAGGCTGCCCCTGCACTGCTGGGGGTGGGGGTGCATGGGGACATGAGTGGGGGCCTGGTGGAGGCTGCCCCTGCACTGCTGGGGGGTGGGGGTAATAGGGGACATGAGTGGGGGCCTGGTGGAGGCTGCCCCTGCACTGCTGGGGGGTGGGGGTAATAGGGGACATGAGTGGGGGCCTGGTGGAGGCTGCCCCTGGTGGCTGGGGGGTGGGGGTGGTGGGAGACATGGGTGGGGGCCTGGTGGAGGCTGCCCCTGCACTGCTGAGGGGTGGGGGTGTTGGTAGACATGGGTGGGGCCTGGTGGAGGCTGCCCCTGGTGGCTGGGGGGTGGGGGTGGTGGGAGACATGAGTTGGACATGAGTGGGGGCCTGATGGAGGCTCCCCCTGCACTGCTGGGGGGTGGGATTGGTGGGAGACATGAATGGGGGCATGGTGGTGGCTGCCCCTGCACTGCTGGGGAGTGGAGGTGCATGGGGACATGAATGGGGGCCTGGTGGAGGCTGTACCTGCACTGCTGGGGGGTGGGGGTAATAGGGGACATGAGTGGGGGCCTGGTGGAGGCTGCCCCTGCATTGCTGGGGGGTGGGGGTCGTGGGAGATATGAGTGGGGGACTGGTGGAGGCTGCCGCTGCACTGCTGGGGGGTGGGGGTGGTGGGAGACATGAGTGGGGGCCTGGTGGAGGCTGCCCCTGGTGGCTGGGGGGGTGGGGGTGCTGGGAGACAGGAGTGGGAGCCTGGTGGAGGGTGCCCCTGCACTGCTGGGGGGTGAGGGTGCATGGGGACATGAGTGGGGGCCTGGTGGAGGCTGCCCCTGCACTGCTGGGGGGTGGGGGTAATAGGGGACATGAGTGGGGGCCTGGTGGAGGCTGCCCCTGGTGGCTGGGGGGGTGGGGGTGCTGGGAGACAGGAGTGGGAGCCTGGTGGAGGGTGCCCCTGCACTGCTGGGGGGTGTGGGTGCATGGGGACATGAGTGGGGGCCTGGTGGAGGCTGCCCCTGCACTGCTGGGGGGTGGGGGTAATAGGGGACATGAGTGGGGGCCTGGTGGAGGCTTCCCCTGCACTTCTGGGGGAGTGAGGGGGTGGGAGACATGGTGGGGGCCTGGTGGAGGCTGCCCCTGCACTGCTGGGGGGTGGGGGTGCATGGGGACATGAGTGGGGGCCTGGTGGAGGCTGCCCCTGCACTGCTGGGGGGTGGGGGTAATAGGGGACATGAGTGGGGGCCTGGTGGAGGCTGCCCCTGCACTGCTGAGGGGTGGGGGTGCATGGGGACATGAGTGGGGGCCTGGTGGAGGCTGCCCCTGCACTGCTGGGGGGTGGGGGTAATAGGGGACATGAGTGGGGGCCTGGTGGAGGCTGCCCCTGCACTGCTGGGGGGTGGGGGTAATAGGGGACATGAGTGGGGGCCTGGTGGAGGCTGCCCCTGGTGGCTGGGGGGTGGGGGTGGTGGGAGACATGGGTGGGGGCCTGGTGGAGGCTGCCCCTGCACTGCTGGGGGGTGGGGGTGGTGGTAGACATGGGTGGGGGCCTGCTGTAGGCTGCCCCTGGTGGCTGGGTGGTGGGGGTGGTGGTAGACATGGGTGGGGGCCTGGTGGAGGCTGCCCCTGGTGGCTGGGGGGTGGGGGTGGTGGGAGACATGAGTTGGACATGAGTGGGGGCCTGGTGGAGGCTGCCCCTGCACTGCTGGGTGGTGGGGGTGGTGGGAGACATGAGTGGGGGCCTGGTGGTGGCTGCCCCTGGTGGCTGGGGGGTGGGGGTGGTGGGAGACATGAGTGGGGGCCTGGTGGAGGCTGCCCCTGCACTCCTGGGGAGTGGGGGTGCATGGGGACATGAGTGGGGGCCTGGTGGAGGCTGAACCCGCACTGCTGGGGGGTGGGGGTAACAGGGGACATGAGTGGGGGCCTGGTGGAGGCTGCCCCTGCATTGCTGGGGGGTGGGGGTGGTGGGAGACATGAGTGGGGGCCTGGTGGAGGCTGCCGCTGCACTGCTGGGGGGTGGGGGTGGTGGGAGACATGAGTGGGGGCCTGGTGTAGGCTGCCCCTGGTGGCTGGGGGGTGGGGGTGGTGGGAGACATGAGCGGGGGCCTGGTGGAGGCTGCCCCTGGTGGCTGAGGGGGTCGGGGTGCTGGGAGACAGGAGTGGGAGCCTGGTGGAGGGTGTCCCTGCACTGCTGGGGGGTGAGGGTGCATGGGGACATGAGTGGGGGCCTGGTGGAGGCTGCCCCTGCACTGCTGGGGGGTGGGGGTAATGGGGGACATGAGTGGGGGCCTGGTGGAGGCTGCCCCTGCACTTCTGGGGGGTGGGGGGGTGGGAGACATGAGTGGGGCCTGGTGGAGGCTGCCCCTGGTGGCTGGGGGGTGGGGGTGGTGGGAGACATGAGTGGGGGCCTGGTGGAGGCTGCCCCTGCACTGCTGGGGGGTGGGGTGGGGGTGGTGGGAGACATGAGTGGGGGCCTGGTGGAGGCTGCCCCTGGTGGCTGGGGGGTAGGGGTGGTGGGAGACATGAGTTGGACATGAGTGGGGGCCTGGTGGAGGCTGCCCCTGCACTGCTGGAGGGTGGGGGTGGTGGGAGACATGAGTGGGGGCCTGGTGGAGGCTGCCCCTGCACTGCTGGGGAGTGGGGGTAATAGGGGACATGATTGGGGGCCTGGTGGAGGCTGCCCCTGGTTGCTGGGGGGTGGGGGTGGTGGTAGACATGGGTGGGGGCCTGGTGGAGGCTGCCCCTGCACTGCTGGGGGGTGGGGGTGGTGGGAGACATGAGTGGGGGCCTGGTGGAGGCTGTACCTGCACTGCTGGGGGGTGGGGGTGGTGGGTGACATGAGTGGGGGCCTGGTGGAGGCTGCCCCTGGTAGCTGGGGGGTGGGGGCGATGGGAGACATGAGTTGGACATGAGTGGGGGCCTGGTGGAGGCTGCCCCTGCACTGCTGGGGGGTGGGGGTAATAGGGGACATGAGTGGGGGCCTGGTGGAGGCTCCCCCTGCACTGCTGGGGGGTGGGGTGGTGGGAGACATGAGTGGGGGCCTGGTGGAGGCTGCCCCTGGTGGCTGGGGGGTGGGCGTGGTGGGAGACATGAGTGGGGGCCTGGTGGAGGCTGCCCCTGCACTGCTGGGGTGTGGGGGTGGTGGGAGACATGAGTGGGGGCCTGGTGGAGGCTGCCCCTGGTGGCTGGGGGGTAGGGGTGGTGGGAGACATGAGTTGGACATGAGTGGGGGCCTGGTGGAGGCTGCCCCTGCACTGCTGGGGGGTGGGGGTGGTGGGAGACATGAGTGGTGGCCTGGTGGAGGCTGCCCCTGCATTGCTGGGGGGTGGGGGTGCATGGGGACATGAGTGGGGGCCTGGTGGAGGCTGCCCCTGCACGGCTGGGGGGTGGGGGTAATAGGGGACATGAGTGGGGGCCTGGTGGAGGCTGCCCCTGCACTGCTGGGGGGTGGATGTAATAGGGGACATGAGTGGGGGCCTGGTGGAGGCTGCCCCTGGTGGCTGGGGGGTGGGGGTGGTGATAGACATGGGTGGGGGCCTGGTGGAGGCTGGCCCTGCACTGCTGGGGGGTGGGGGTGGTGGTAGACATGAGTGGGGGTCTGGTGGAGGCGCCCCTGGTGGCTGGGGGGTGGGAGTGGTGGTAGACATGGGTGGGGGCCTGGTGGAGGCTGCCCCTGGTGGCTGGGGGTGGTGGGAGACATGAGTTGGACATGAGTGGGGGCCTGGTGGAGGCTGCCCCTGCACTGCTGGGGGGTGGGGGTGGTGGGAGACATGAGTGGGAGCCTGGTAGAGGCTGCCCCTGGTGGCTGGGAGGTGGGGGTGGTGGGAGACATGAGTGGGGGCCTGGTGGAGGCTGCCCCTGCACTGCTGGGGGGAGGGGGTGCATGGGGACATGAGTGGGGGCCTGGTGGAGGCTGCCCCTGCACTGCTGGGGGGTGGGGGTAATAGGGGACATGAGTGAGGGCCTGGTGGAGGCTGCCCCTGCACTGCTGAGGGGTGGGGGTGGTGGGAGACATGAGTGGGGGCCTGGTGGAGGCTGCCCCTGCACAGCTGGGGGGTGGGGGTGGTGGGAGACATGAGTCGGGGCCTGGTGGAGGCTGCCCCTGGTGGCTGGGGGGTGGGGGTGGTGGGAGACATGAGTGGGGGCCTGGTGGAGGCTGCCCCTGCACTGCTGGGGGGTGGGGGTGGTGGGAGACATGAGTCGGGGCCTGGTGGAGGCTGCCCCTGGTGGCTGGGGGGTGGGGGTGGTGGGAGACATGAGTGGGGGCCTGGTGGAGGCTGCCCCTGCACTGCTGGGGGGTGGGGGTGCATGGGGACATGAGTGGGGGCGTGGTGGAGGCTGCCCCTGCACTGCTGGGGGGTGGGGGTAATAGGGGACATGAGTGGGGGCCTGGTGGAGGCTGCCCCTGGTGGCTGGGGGGTGGGGGTGTTGGGAGACATGAGTGGGGGCCTGGTGGAGGCTGCCCCTGCACTGCTGGGGGGTGGGGGTGCATGGGGACCTGAGTGGGGGCCTGGTGGAGGCTGCCCCTGCACTGATGGGGGGTGGGGGTAATAGGGGACATGAGTGGGGGCCTGGTGGAGGCTGCCCCTGCACTGCTGGGGGGTGGGGGTGGTGGGAGACATGAGTGGGGGCCTGGTGGAGGCTGCTCCTGCACTGCTGTGGGGTGGGGGTAATAGGGGACATGAGTGGGGGCCTGGTGGAGGCTGCCCCTGCACTGCTGGGGGGTGGGGGTAATAGGGGACATGAGTGGGGGCCTGGTGGAGGCTGCCCCTGCACTGCTGGGGGGTGGGGGTAATAGGGGACATGAGTGGGGGCCTGGTGGAGGCTGCCCCTGGTGGCTGGGGGGTGGGGGTGGTGGGAGACATGGGTGGGGGCATGGTGGAGGCTGCCCCTGCACTGCTGGGGGGTGGGGGTGTTGGTAGACATGGGTGGGGCCTGGTGGAGGCTGCCCCTGGTGGCTGGGGGGTGGGGGTGGTGGGAGGCATGAGTTGGACATGAGTGGGGGCCTGGTGGAGGCTGCCCCTGCACTGCTGGGGGGTCGGAGTGGTGGGAGACATGAGTGGGGGCATGGTTGTGGCTGCCCCTGGTGGCTGGGGGGTGGGGGTGGTGGGAGACATGAGTGGGGGCCTGGTGGAGGCTGCCCCTGCACTGCTGGGGAGTGGGGTTGCATGGGGACATGAGTGGGGGCCTGGTGGAGGCTGAACCTGCATTGCTGGGGGGAGGGGGTGGTGGGAGACATGAGTGGGGGACTGGTGGAGGCTGCCGCTGCACTGCTGGGGGGTGGGGGTGGTGGGAGACATGAGTGGGGGCCTGGTGGAGGCTGCCCCTGGTGGCTGAGGGGTGGGGGTGGTGGGAGACATGAGTGGGGGCCTGGTGGAGGCTGCCCCTGGTGGCTGCGGGGGGTGGGGGTGCTGGGAGACAGGAGTGGGAGCCTGGTGGAGGGTGCCCCTGCACTGCTGGGGGGTGAGGGTGCATGGGGACATGAGTGGGGGCCTGGTGGAAGCTGCCCCTGCACTGCTGGGGGGTGGGGGTAATAGGGAACATGAGTGGGGGCCTGGTGGAGGCTGCCCCTGCACTTCTGGGGGGTGGGGGTGGTGGGAGACATGGTGGGGGCCTGGTGGAGGCTGCCCCTGCACTGCTGGGGGGTGGGGGTGCATGGGGACATGAGTGGGGGCCTGGTGGAGGCTGCCCCTGCACTGCTGGGGGGGGGGTAATAGGGGACATGAGTGGGGGCCTGGTGGAGGCTGCCCCTGCACTGCTGGGGGGTGGGGGTGCATGGGGACATGAGTGGGGGCCTGGTGGAGGCTGCCCCTGCACTGCTGGGGGGTGGGGGTAATAGGGGACATGAGTGGGGGCCTGGTGGAGGCTGCCCCTGCACTGCTGGGGGGTGGGGGTGATAGGGGACATGAGTGGGGGCCTGGTGGAGGCTGCCCCTGGTGGCTGGGGGGTGGGGGTGGTGGGAGACATGGGTGGGGGCCTGGTGGAGGCTGCCCCTGCACTGCTGGGGGGTGGGGGTGGTGGTAGACATGGGTGGGGGCCTGGTGTAGGCTGCCCCTGGTGGCTGGGGGGTGGGGGTGGTGGTAGACATGGGTGGGGGCCTGGTGGAGGCTGCCCCTGGTGGCTGGGGGGTGGGGGTGGTGGGAGACATGAGTTGGACATGAGTGGGGGCCTGGTGGAGGCTGCCCCTGCACTGCTGGGGGGTGGGGGTGGTGGGAGACATGAGTGGGGGCCTGGTGGTGGCTGCCCCTGGTGGCTGGGGGGTGGGGGTGGTGGGAGACATGAGTGGGGGCCTGGTGGAGGCTGCCCCTGCATTCCTGGGGAGTGGGGGTGCATGGGGACATGAGTGGGGGCCTGGTGGAGGCTGAACCTGCACTGCTGGGGGGTGGGGGTAATAGGGGACATGAGTGGGGGCCTGGTGGAGGCTGCCCCTGCATTGCTGGGGGGTGGGGGTGGTGGGAGACATGAGTGGGGGCCTGGTGGAGGCTGCCGCTGCACTGCTGGGGGGTGGGGTGGTGGGAGACATGAGTGGGGGCCTGGTGGAGGCTGCCCCTGGTCGCCGGGGGGTGGGGGTGGTGGGAGACATGAGTGGGGGCCTGGTGGAGGCTGCCCCTGGTGGCTGGGGGGGTGGGGGTGCTGGGAGACAGGAGTGGGAGCCTGGTGGAGGGTGTCCCTGCACTGCTGGGGGGTGAGGGTGCCTGGGGACATGAGTGGGGGCCTGGTGGAGGCTGCCCCTGCACTGCTGGGGGGTGGGGGTAATAGGGGACATGAGTGGGGGTCTGGTGGAGGCTGCCCCTGCACTTCTGGGGGGTGGCGGGGTGGGAGACATGAGTGGGGGCCTGGTGGAGGCTGCCCCTGGTGGCTGGGGGGTGGGGGTGGTGGGAGACATGAGTGGGGGCCTGGTGGAGGCTGCCCCTGCACTGCTGGGGGGTGGGGGTGGTGGGAGACATGAGTGGGGGCCTGGTGGAGGCTGCTCCTGGTGGCTGGGGGGTAGGGGTGGTGGGAGACATGAGTTGGACATGAGTGGGGGCCTGGTGGAGGCTGCCCCTGCACTGCTGGGGGTGGGGGTGGTGGGAGACATGAGTGGGGGCCTGGTGGAGGCTGCCCCTGCACTGCTGGGGGGTGGGGGTAATAGGGGACATGAGTGGGGGCCTGGTGGAGGCTGCCCCTGGTTGCTGGGGGGTGGGGGTGGTGGTAGACATGGGTGGGGGCCTGGTGGAGGCTGGCCCTGCACTGCTGGGGGGTGGGGGTGGTGGGAGACATGAGTGGGGGCCTGGTGGAGGCTGCCCCTTGTGGCTGGGGGGTGGGGGTGGTAGGAGACATGAGTGGGGGCCTGGTGGAGGCTGCCCCTGCACTTCTGGGGGGTGGGGGTGGTGGGAGACATGGTGGGGGCCTGGTGGAGGCTGCCCCTGCACTGCTGGGGGGTGGGGGTGCATGGGGACATGAGTGGGGGCCTGGTGGAGGCTGCCCCTGCACTGCTGGGGGGTGGGGGTAATAGGGGACATGAGTGGGGGCCTGGTGGAGGCTGCCCCTGCACTGCTGGGGGGTGGGGGTGCATGGGGACATGAGTGGGGGCCTGGTGGAGGCTGCCCCTGCACTGCTGGGGGGTGGGGGTAATAGGGGACATGAGTGGGGGCCTGGTGGAGGCTGCCCCTGCACTGCTGGGGGGTGGGGGTAATAGGGGACATGAGTGGGGGCCTGGTGGAGGCTGCCCCTGGTGGCTGGGGGGTGGGGGTGGTGGGAGACATGGGTGGGGGCCTGGTGGAGGCTGCCCCTGCACTGCTGGGGGTGGGGGTGGTCGTAGACATGGGTGGGGGCCTGGTGTAGGCTGCCCCTGGTGGCTGGGGGGTGGGGGTGGTGGTAGACATGGGTGGGGGCCTGGTGGAGGCTGCCCCTGGGGGGTGGGGGTGGTGGGAGACATGAGTTGGACATGAGTGGGGGCCTGGTGGAGGCTGCCCCTGCACTGCTGGGGGGTGGGGGTGGTGGGAGACATGAGTGGGGGCCTGGTGGTGGCTGCCCCTGGTGGCTGGGGGGTGGGGGTGGTGGGAGACATGAGTGGGGGCCTGGTGGAGGCTGCCCCTGCATTCCTGGGGAGTGGGGGTGCATGGGGACATGAGTGGGGGCCTGGTGGAGGCTGAACCTGCACTGCTGGGGGGTGGGGGTAATAGGGGACATGAGTGGGGGCCTGGTGGAGGCTGCCCCTGCATTGCTGGGGGGTGGGGGTGGTGGGAGACATGAGTGGGGGCCTGGTGGAGGCTGCCGCTGCACTGCTGGGGGTGGGGGTGGTGGGAGACATGAGTGGGGGCCTGGTGGAGGCTGCCCCTGGTCGCTGGGGGGTGGGGGTGGTGGGAGACATGAGTGGGGGCCTGGTGGAGGCTGCCCCTGGTGGCTGGGGGGGTGGGGGTGCTGGGAGACAGGAGTGGGAGCCTGGTGGAGGGTGTCCCTGCACTGCTGGGGGGTGAGGGTGCATGGGGACATGAGTGGGGGCCTGGTGGAGGCTGCCCCTGCACTGCTGGGGGGTGGGGGTAATAGGGGACATGAGTGGGGGCCTGGTGGAGGCTGCCCCTGCACTTCTGGGGGGTGGGGGGGTGGGAGACACGAGTGGGGGCCTGGTGGAGGCTGCCCCTGGTGGCTGGGGGGTGGGGGTGGTGGGAGACATGAGTGGGGGCCTGGTGGAGGCTGCCCCTGCACTGCTGGGGGGTGGGGGTGGTGGGTGACATGAGTGGGGGCCTGGTGGAGGCTGCTCCTGGTGGCTGGGGGGTAGGGGTGGTGGGAGACATGAGTTGGACATGAGTGGGGGCCTGGTGGAGGCTGCCCCTGCACTGCTGGGGGGTGGGGGTGGTGGGAGACATGAGTGGGGGCCTGGTGGAGGCTGCCCCTGCACTGCAGGGGGGTGGGGGTAATAGGGGACATGAGTGGGGGCCTGGTGGAGGCTGCCCCTGGTTGCTGGGGGGTGGGGTGGTGGTAGACATGGGTGGGGGCCTGGTGGAGGCTGGCCCTGCACTGCTGGGGGGTGGGGGTGGTGGGAGACATGAGTGGGGGCCTGGTGGAGGCTGCCCCTTGTGGCTGGGGGGTGGGGGTGGTAGGAGACATGAGTGGGGGCCTGGTGGAGGCTGCCCCTGCAATGCTGGGGGGTGGGGGTGGTGGGAGAGAGTGGGGGCCTGGTGGAGGCTGCCCCTGGTGGCTGGGGGGTGGGGGTGGTGGGAGACATGAGTTGGACATGAGTGGGGGCCTGGTGGAGGCTGCCCCTGCACTGCTGGGG
This sequence comes from Ambystoma mexicanum, assembly GCF_040938575.1. Classification (NCBI taxonomy): domain Eukaryota; kingdom Metazoa; phylum Chordata; class Amphibia; order Caudata; family Ambystomatidae; genus Ambystoma; species Ambystoma mexicanum. The sequence continues at coordinate 431,293,653 of NC_090925.1, read as the reverse complement.
GTGGGGGTGGTGGGAGACATGAGTGGGGGCCTGGTGGAGGCTGCCCCTGGTGGCTGAGGGGTGGGGATGGTGGGAGACATGAGTGAGGCCTGGTGGAGGCTGCCCCTGGTGGCTGGGGGGTGGGGGTGCTGGGAGACAGGAGTGGGAGCCTGGTGGAGGGTCCCCCTGCACTGCTGGGGGGTGAGGGTGCACGGGGACATGAGTGGGGGCCTGGTGGAGGCTGCCCCTGCACTGCTGGGGGGTGGGGGTAATAGGGGACATGAGTGGGGGCCTGGTGGAGGCTGCCCCTGCACTTCTGGGGGCTGGGGGGGGGGTGGGAGACATGAGTGGGGGCCTGGTGGAGGCTGTCCCTGGTGGCTGGGGGGTGGGGGTGGTGGGAGACATGAGTGGGGGCCTGGTAGAGGCTGCCCCTGCACTGCTGGGGGATGGGGGTGGTGGGAGACATGAGTGGGGGCCTGGTGGAGGCTGCCCCTGGTAGCTGGGGGGTAGGGGTGGTGGGAGACATGAGTTGGACATGAGTGGGGGCCTGGTGGAGGCTGCCCCTGCACTGCTGGGGGGTGGGGGTGGTGGGAGAAATGAGTGGGGGCCTGGTGGAGGCTGCCCCTGCACTGCTGGGGGGTGGGGGTAATAGGGGACATGAGTGGGGGCCTGGTGGAGGCTGCCCCTGGTTGCTGGGGGGTGGGGGTGGTGGTAGACATGGGTGGGGGCCTGGTGGAGGCTGGCCCTGCACTGCTGGGGGGTGGGGGTGGTGGGAGACATGAGTGGGGGCCTGGTGGAGGCTGCCCCTTGTGGCTGGGGGGTGGGGGTGGTAGGAGACATGAGTGGGGGCCTGGTGGAGGCTGCCCCTGCACTTCTGGGGGGTGGGGGTGGTGGGAGACATGGTGGGGGCCTGGTGGAGGCTGCCCCTGCACTGCTGGGGGGTGGGGGTGCATGGGGACATGAGTGGGGGCCTGGTGGAGGCTGCCCCTGCACTGCTGGGGGGTGGGGGTAATAGGGGACATGAGTGGGGGCCTGGTGGAGGCTGCCCCTGCACTGCTGGGGGGTGGGGGTGCATGGGGACATGAGTGGGGGCCTGGTGGAGGCTGCCCCTGCACTGCTGGGGGGTGGGGGTAATAGGGGACATGAGTGGGGGCCTGGTGGAGGCTGCCCCTGCACTGCTGGGGGGTGGGGGTAATAGGGGACATGAGTGGGGGCCTGGTGGAGGCTGCCCCTGGTGGCTGGGGGGTGGGGGTGGTGGGAGACATGGGTGGGGGCCTGGTGGAGGCTGCCCCTGCACTGCTGGGGGTGGGGGTGGTCGTAGACATGGGTGGGGGCCTGGTGTAGGCTGCCCCTGGTGGCTGGGGGGTGGGGGTGGTGGTAGACATGGGTGGGGGCCTGGTGGAGGCTGCCCCTGGGGGGTGGGGGTGGTGGGAGACATGAGTTGGACATGAGTGGGGGCCTGGTGGAGGCTGCCCCTGCACTGCTGGGGGGTGGGGGTGGTGGGAGACATGAGTGGGGGCCTGGTGGTGGCTGCCCCTGGTGGCTGGGGGGTGGGGGTGGTGGGAGACATGAGTGGGGGCCTGGTGGAGGCTGCCCCTGCATTCCTGGGGAGTGGGGGTGCATGGGGACATGAGTGGGGGCCTGGTGGAGGCTGAACCTGCACTGCTGGGGGGTGGGGGTAATAGGGGACATGAGTGGGGGCCTGGTGGAGGCTGCCCCTGCATTGCTGGGGGGTGGGGGTGGTGGGAGACATGAGTGGGGGCCTGGTGGAGGCTGCCGCTGCACTGCTGGGGGTGGGGGTGGTGGGAGACATGAGTGGGGGCCTGGTGGAGGCTGCCCCTGGTCGCTGGGGGGTGGGGGTGGTGGGAGACATGAGTGGGGGCCTGGTGGAGGCTGCCCCTGGTGGCTGGGGGGGTGGGGGTGCTGGGAGACAGGAGTGGGAGCCTGGTGGAGGGTGTCCCTGCACTGCTGGGGGGTGAGGGTGCATGGGGACATGAGTGGGGGCCTGGTGGAGGCTGCCCCTGCACTGCTGGGGGGTGGGGGTAATAGGGGACATGAGTGGGGGCCTGGTGGAGGCTGCCCCTGCACTTCTGGGGGGTGGGGGGGTGGGAGACACGAGTGGGGGCCTGGTGGAGGCTGCCCCTGGTGGCTGGGGGGTGGGGGTGGTGGGAGACATGAGTGGGGGCCTGGTGGAGGCTGCCCCTGCACTGCTGGGGGGTGGGGGTGGTGGGTGACATGAGTGGGGGCCTGGTGGAGGCTGCTCCTGGTGGCTGGGGGGTAGGGGTGGTGGGAGACATGAGTTGGACATGAGTGGGGGCCTGGTGGAGGCTGCCCCTGCACTGCTGGGGGGTGGGGGTGGTGGGAGACATGAGTGGGGGCCTGGTGGAGGCTGCCCCTGCACTGCAGGGGGGTGGGGGTAATAGGGGACATGAGTGGGGGCCTGGTGGAGGCTGCCCCTGGTTGCTGGGGGGTGGGGTGGTGGTAGACATGGGTGGGGGCCTGGTGGAGGCTGGCCCTGCACTGCTGGGGGGTGGGGGTGGTGGGAGACATGAGTGGGGGCCTGGTGGAGGCTGCCCCTTGTGGCTGGGGGGTGGGGGTGGTAGGAGACATGAGTGGGGGCCTGGTGGAGGCTGCCCCTGCAATGCTGGGGGGTGGGGGTGGTGGGAGAGAGTGGGGGCCTGGTGGAGGCTGCCCCTGGTGGCTGGGGGGTGGGGGTGGTGGGAGACATGAGTTGGACATGAGTGGGGGCCTGGTGGAGGCTGCCCCTGCACTGCTGGGGGTGGGGGTGGTGGGAGACATGAGTGGGGGCCTGGTGGAGGCTGCCCCTGGTGGCTGAGGGGTGGGGATGGTGGGAGACATGAGTGAGGCCTGGTGGAGGCTGCCCCTGGTGGCTGGGGGGTGGGGGTGCTGGGAGACAGGAGTGGGAGCCTGGTGGAGGGTCCCCCTGCACTGCTGGGGGGTGAGGGTGCACGGGGACATGAGTGGGGGCCTGGTGGAGGCTGCCCCTGCACTGCTGGGGGGTGGGGGTAATAGGGGACATGAGTGGGGGCCTGGTGGAGGCTGCCCCTGCACTTCTGGGGGCTGGGGGGGGGGGTGGGAGACATGAGTGGGGGCCTGGTGGAGGCTGTCCCTGGTGGCTGGGGGGTGGGGGTGGTGGGAGACATGAGTGGGGGCCTGGTAGAGGCTGCCCCTGCACTGCTGGGGGATGGGGGTGGTGGGAGACATGAGTGGGGGCCTGGTGGAGGCTGCCCCTGGTAGCTGGGGGGTAGGGGTGGTGGGAGACATGAGTTGGACATGAGTGGGGGCCTGGTGGAGGCTGCCCCTGCACTGCTGGGGGGTGGGGGTGGTGGGAGAAATGAGTGGGGGCCTGGTGGAGGCTGCCCCTGCACTGCTGGGGGGTGGGGGTAATAGGGGACATGAGTGGGGGCCTGGTGGAGGCTGCCCCTGGTTTCTGGGGGGTGGGGGTGGTGGTAGACATGGGTGGGGGCCTGGTGGAGGCTGCCCCTGCACTGCTGGAGGGTGGGGGTGGTGGGAGACATGAGTGGGGGCCTGGTGGAGGCTGCCCCTTGTGGCTAGGGGGTGGGGGTGGTGGGAGACATGAGTGGGGGCCTGGTGGAGGCTGCCCCTGCACTGCTGGGGGGTGTGGGTGGTGGGAGACATGAGTGGGGGCCTGGTGGAGGCTGCCCCTGGTGGCTGGGGGGTGGGGGTGGTGGGAGACATGAGTTGGACATGAGTGGGGGCCTGGTGGAGGCTGCCCCTGCACTGCTGGGGGGTGAGGGTGGTGGGAGACATGAGTCGGGGCCTGGTGGAGGCTGCCCCTGGTGGCTGGGGGGGTGGGGATGGTGGGAGACATGAGTGGGGGCCTGGTGGAGGCTGCCCCTGCACTGCTGGGGGTGGGGGTAATAGGGGACATGAGTGGGGGCCTGATGGAGGCTGCCCCTGGTGGCTGGGGGGTGGGGGTGGTGGTAGACATGGATGGGGGCCTGGTGGAGGCTGCCCCTGCACTGCTGGGGGGTGGGGGTGGTGGTAGACATGAGTGGGGGCCTGGTGGAGGCTGCCCCTGCACTGCTGGGGGGTGGGGGTAATAGGGGACTTGAGTGGGGGCCTGGTCGAGGCTGCCCCTGGAGGCTGGGGGTGTGGGGGTGGTGGTAGACATGAGTGGGGGCCTGGTGGAGGCTGCCCCTGATGGCTGGCGGGTCTGGGTGGTGGGAGACATGAGTTGGACATGAGTGGGGGCCTGGTGGAGGCGCCCCTGCACTGTTGGGGGGTGGGGGTGGTGGGAGACATGAGTGGGGGCCTGGTGGAGGCTGCCCCTGCATTGCTGGGGGCTGGGGGTAATAGGGGACATGAGTGGGGGCCTGGTGGAGGCTGCCCCTGCATTGCTGGGGGGTGGGGGTAATAGGGGACATGAGTGGGGGCCTGGTGGAGGCTGCCCCTGCACTGCTGGGGGGTGGGGGTGGTGGGAGACATGAGTGGGGGCCTGGTGGAGGCTGCCCCTGCACTGCTGGGGGATGGGGGTGGTGGGAGACATGAGTGGGGGCCTGGTGGAGGCAGCCCCTGGTGGCTGGGGGGTGGGGGTGGTGGGAGAAATGAGTGGGGGCCTGGTGGAGGCTGCCCCTGGTGGCTGGGGGGTGGGGTGGTGGTAGACATGGGTGGGGGCCTGGTGGAGTCTGCCCCTGCACTGCTGGGGGGTGGGGGTGGTGGTAGACATGAGTGGGGGCCTGGTCGAGGCTGCCCCTGGTGGCTGGGGGGTGGGGGTGGTGGTAGACATGGGTGGGGGCCTGGTGGAGGCTGCCCCTGGTGGCTGGGGGTGGTGGGAGACATGAGTTGGACATGAGTGGGGGCCTGGTGGAGGCTGCCCCTGCACTGCTGGGGGGTGGGGGTGGTGGGAGACATGAGTGGGGGCCTGGTAGAGGCTGCCCCTGGTGGCTGGGAGGTGGGGGTGGTGGGAGACATGAGTGGGGGCCTGGTGGAGGCTGCCCCTGGTGCTGGGGGTTGGGGGTGGTGGGAGACATGAGTTGGACATGAGTGGGGGCCTGGTGGAGGCTGCCCCTGCACTGCTGGGGGTGGGGGTGGTGGGAGACATGAGTGGGGGCTTGGTGGAGGCTGCCCCTGGTGGCTGGGGGGTGGGGGTGGTGGGAGACATGAGTGGGGGCCTGGTGGAGGCAGCCCCTGCACTGTTGGGGGGTGGGGGTAATAGGGGACATGAGTGGGGGCCTGGTGGAGGCTGCCCCTTCACTGCTGGGGGGTGGGGGTAATAGGGGACATGAGTGGGGGCCTGGTGGAGGCTGCCCCTGCACTGCTGGGGGGTGGGGGTGGTGGTGATCAGTAGTGCAAGGTGACATGTGGGTTGGCTGGTGGGCATGGCCATGGTGGATGGGTTGCCTGTGGGATATGAACAGGGGTGCAGGGCAGTACCCTGTGGTGTAGGCTTCCTGCAGGGGCCGTGGAGGGTGTAGAGGGAACACCTGGGGGGTCCCACATGGCCAAATCACATGTAGCATTCCCTGGCACCACCGAAATACATGTACCCTGCAGAAATCGTGTGTGAATCTTCTGCGCACCTCGGAATACACGTACCCAGGCGAATCGCGTGTGGAACTTCCCGCGCACCCGAAGTACACGTACCCAGGCCAATCGCGTGTGGAACTTCCCGCGCACCCCCACCTACCCAGGCCAATCGCTTGTGGAACTTCCCGTGCACCCCGTAGTACACATACCCAGACAAATCGCGTGTGGAACTTCCCACGCACCCCCACCTACCCAGGCCAATTGCGTGTGGAACTTCCCGCGCACCCCGAAGTACACGTACCCAGGCTAATCGCGTGTGGAACTTCCCGCGCACCCAGGAACACGCGCACACACTATTTTTCACACAGCGGGTGTCTGTGTTTGTCTGTGCCCCTTTGCACCTCATTTGTCCTAGAGGGCCACTGTATGGGCCATTTATCATAGCTGTATATGGGTGCTTCTTGTTAGCGCACATTTTGGCGCACATTTTTTTCAGTCGCAGGGGCGCTACCGCCTGCTTTCTTGTGGCGTACTTGTTTGGCCCTGTGCGCGTCTTTGACCGTGCGCTGGTTTGCCCTATTCGATTCCATTCTATTTGTTCCGCGCACTTGCCTCCTGTACTTCCCCCGTGACGCCCATATTTTCACACCTTGTTCCCCATTCCGAGTGTTACGCCCCGTGTTCCGCCTACTTTTGTGATGTGCGCCGCGCTATGTGCGATTTCGCAGTGGCCGTTGCACACGCTGTTGGATGACCTGTGCGCCGGCGTGCGCGGCGCACATTTTTAGCGCACATCCAATGTTTATCTCGCGCACGGACTTCCATGAATCGCTGTGCGCTGGTTTTCCTGCGATTTTTGCACTTGCACTGCGATTTTCGTACTTTTCCTGCGATTCGCATGTTTTGGCACCTCTGCGTGGGAATTTTCGGCGCACATTAATCTACCCCTTAGAGTTGGTACGTGTATATTGAGATCCAACGGATTTGAGTTGTTTGAGAATATTGTCAGACTTTTGGTTGAATTTTTTCTATTTATTAGCAGCAAAGGATATTATATGACCTCTAAGTACAGATTTATAGCAGTCCTAATTATTGGCAACAGATGTGTCTTGGCTTTTATTCTCTGGAAATAAATTGTTTTGTCTGTTGAGTGATGAAGGGTGTAACTGACTCATCCCTTAAGAGGGCGGAGTTAAATCTCCATCTGGGGAGGTCAGTTGAATATGGCCAATAGAACTGGGAACGCGCCGACACCATCAAAGGTAGTCAAAAACCTGGAAGTCCTAATGGACAGTAAATAGATAGAAAGAAGCTAGGTAATGATAATAAAACACCACTATCAATCTAAGCACTATGCTCACCAAACCTGGGGTAATATGCCAATTAATCTATTGAACCAGCCTCAGTATTGTCTCAGAAAGTAGATACTCAGTAAACCTAGAGAGAGATATACCAACCCATATTGACTACCGATACATAAACTAAACTACAGGGATTATGAGACATACAACCCACTAACCAAAACCTCCAATTTATGCATACTTAATTCACACAAAACCTATCTATCTAGAAGAGATCACATCACACCAGCGCTAATAACGGTAAATTGGCTTCCAATCAACCAACGGATCACGTTCAAAATAATGTGCATAATACACAGGGCAATCAGCGGACAGGGAGCAGAATTCCTACAAAAGAAAATAACAATCTACAAGCCAACAAGACTCCTCAGATCAAGCAATGAAATCCTCCTGGAACCAAAGTCATACGCCAGGAAAAAAACCTGGAACAACCTACCGAAAGGAATAAGAAACACCAAAGACCACCTAAAATTTTGAAAACTACTAAAAACCTGGCTCTTCAACACCTCAAAACCAGATGGAAACAATAAAACAGGAAATGCAAAAGAACAATCTGACAGAACCCATGACGACACAGACAACATCGAAAACCAACAAAGGGGAATTTCCCACAAGAACAAGAGAGACAATGCTAGGTGGAACCAACCACGAGCGACAACCCTATCAGGACAGAACAATAGCAAACAAGGTTGACACAAACAGGCATACCTACCAATCTTACCCACTCAGACAGAGCAATGGGTACGGGTATAGGTCGCAAGTAGATACATTTTCGGGGACCAGTTTGCATAACCACAGACTGGGATGCAGGGGCTGGCCTGAGTAAGAATAAAGATGTAGAGATTATCTAATGCAACATAATGACAGTGAGATGAGAGACAGCCTTATCATGCTGAAACTAGATAACTTTAAGAAAGACAATTTTGTCTAAATCTCGAAAGACACACAATAGGAGTGTGCGTTTCTCAGACAATGGTAATAACCAACCCTACTAAAAACTACTAAAACCTCACCCCTCTTCACACACCTCTGAAACCCTAACTACACACAACCATACCTCTTAAACCACTGCAACCCGCATGCACTTCACCACACCGCAATAACAAACACACCACACAGACCCTCACACAACAGCACATGACAGACTCCAACCAGATACCACACCAAAAAGTTCAGCGAACGGTGTTAACCGAACTGAAGCTGCTAACAGCATATCAGAGCTCCCTTACTCTTCTCCAAACTTTGTCCTACTAACAGGCCGTAACCTACCCTCCATTCTTTGATATCTGCGGGAGCACCAACGGACCACTCCGGTGCTGATAGTGTGCGGTACAAATATCCTTTAACATTAACATACATTCCATTTGGGCATCGAGAAGAGAATTAGCCATGGATTTAGAAATTAATACTGAATCCAATCTTGAGAGAGAGTTGTGGGGGTTAGAGAAAAGCATTAATTCCAAATCAGAGGGGTGGGTTATGCAACTAGTATGAATAAGGCCTAATTCTGATATTAAATGTGTAAATTGTGTGTGAGACTTGGTGTTTTTAAAATCTACACTGAACTTCCTATCCGAGAAAGGATCCTTAATTTCGTTGCAATCTCCACATACAATTAGATTATTAGGATTCGATTGAAAAATATTGTTTTTTAATTGTACCCAAAAGGAGGGTCTGACAATGTTGGACTGTAAATATTCAGAATTGTATATTCAGTGGATTCTACTAGCTGCTTAACTATCACTCATCTGTCTATATCATCAGATTCATTCGCTATAACTTTGCATTTGAACGCCTTATTAATAAGCGTAGTAATACCGTTCGTTTTGCCATTTGCTGCTCGTGAAAAAACCTGACCCACTGAGAGAGGTTTAAGTTTATCAGCTTCTGCCTGTTAAGGCGAGAGAGTATTTTCATTCTTTAAATGGGATTATGCAACCCTTTAACATTCCATGTGGTTATGTTAAATGGCATGGTTTAGGGTAAGGAAGGAAACAAGTCGGAGTATCTGAACTTAAACATGTTTTTATTATATTGAAAACGGTCATGACAATGAGATCTGAAAAGCCATTGGGCAGTCTTCTGATATACAAAGATTGATTAATCTGTGAAAGTGATTAAAACAATTAAGGATAGACATATAAGAGAAATGGGAAGACAAACAAAATCAACATGGATATTTGTGATATCTGACTGTGAAAAGAACTCTAGAGAGACTGTGGCTGTCAGGATACAGCCACACCGATCCATGCTGAACAATAATAAGAGGAAAGGGTGGAGAGCCATTGAAGAGACAGCCTGCCTCGCACTCCACACCGGCATAAGAACATTACAAGAGTAGTCCACTTTTATTATCAATTAAATTATGAACCCAAATTCAAGTAGGTGGTCTTGACGTATCCATATCTTCTCTTTTATGATTCTGAATAAAGTATCTGAAATCTATTGGATTTGGAAAAGTCAAAATATGTCAGTTGAGGGTAACTTTAAGAATGGCTGAATGTACTATACCATATCTCGGATTGAGCTGTTTCATGTGTGGTATGAGGGCAAGTAGCTCTTTTCGTCCTGCAGCAGTCACATTGGAAACATCCTGGGATATAGAAATCCTCTTACCATTCCAAGAGAGCTACTTTATTAACTTGACTTTATCCATTATGAGTAGCACACGTGTGTAATTAAGTAATGCAAAGATAGGAGTTCTGGAGGAATTATCAGAAGTGCGCACTGAGTTAACTGGACCTACCCGATGAGGTCTTTGGATTTTTAAATGCACAGAGGTTGGTAGGCCAAGGAGCTCAGGGAGCATCATATTTCAGAACAGAATAGGATCATCTCCTTCAACACCCTCTGGAAGGCCTACAATCCACAGGTTATTTATACTGTTCTGATTTTTGAGGTTCTCAGATTGCTTTTGCAGATATTTGACTGTGTTTTCCAGCATTTGTACCTTACTAGTCACATCTTCAGCATCACTTACTCGTCTCTCAACCTCACGTATTCTTGACTCGAAAGCAGACCATGCATCGTCGAGCTGCTGAAGTTTTGCATTTGTGACTTCCATAAATGGTTTCAGAGCCCTAATTTCTTTCAGAATAGTTTGCGTGGCCGGGTCTAGAGTATCTTCCTCAGGCGTAGGTGATTCGCTTTCCTGCCTCTTCAGGGCATTGGGAAATGATGAAGGTATGTCCTTAATTTGGCCTTTCTTATATGCTATAATGTGCTGGACAATACAATTACACAGATATATCTGTTAAACAATAAGAGAGCTATGCACGTAGTGTAGAAGTAATGAACTACTTTGGTGAGCTTGAGGGCCATTGTTTTGTGAAGAGGCAATTAACCATCTGGTCAAATAGCGAAGCTTCAGGTGACAAGAGCAGCATAAAGTTCCAGGCAAAGCTCTTTAAGGTATATGACAGCAGCGAATGACCTCCAGAGTGCTATACTTTCAGTAGTAGTTAGAGTTTGTGTTTAAATATTCTGTGATTGCTTCACAGAAATATCTTTAATATGATATGTTATGTTGTGTTACTTTGCATTTGTATAGCGCCTTATGTATCATTAGTATGATCTCAAAGTGCTGGTAGGTTGAACGCCCTTGGGGACCGTAGTTCAGTAGTTCAAGTCAGTAGAGAGAGAGAGTCATAAGGTGCATGGGTGCACCGGATATGTGTGCACCTCGTGTGGCACTTGTATGATAGCTGCTTCCTAGCGGTAGGTGTGGTGTTTGGGAAATCAGGAATATGTGTTAATTCTGGTGGGTTGATACCCAGACTGATTTCTGGCTGTGTTAGACCTGAGGAGACACTTAGGCTAGCAGTGAGTGCTCAGCTAGGTGTGTTTAATTAGGATGATGAGGATTATGTGGTGGTTGTTAGTATGAGAACAGCTATACCGAATGTGTCATATTATCGCTGTGTTCTCGTTGAGTGGTGGTGTATTTGAGAGAGTAAGTGTGGTGGTGTGATATGGTGGTTTTCAGTAAGGCACTTGAGATCGAGCGCTCATCTGTACCAACTATTCTATCCATTTTATTCACTCTGTCCGTTCATTCAGCTTCGTCAGTTCATACATTTCGTCTGGTTCATCATTTAGTTTACTGGTCTTTCCATTAATTCCATCATTCCATCCTTTATCTACATAAACTACTCCATCCAATCTGTTGCTCCATTTCATCCTTCCCATCTGTTTAGTGTGTTCCATCATTTTTATTTATTCAATATGTTCCATGTGTTTTACTCACTCTTAGTTCCATCCGCTGCATCCATTCTATCTGCTGCATCAGTTCTATCCACTCCATCCGTTCCATTCACTCCGTCCGTTCCATCCGTTCCATCCGTTGCATCCACTCCATCCGTTCCATCCACTCCATCTGTTCCTTCCACTCCATGAGCTCCATCCATTCAATGCGCTCCATCCATTCCATGCCTTCATCCATTCCATACGCTCCATCCGTTCCAACAACTCTATCCATTCCATTGACTCTATCCGTTCCATCGACTCTATCCGTTCCATCCACTCCTTCCGTTCCATCCACTCCATCCGTTCCATTGACTCCATCCATTTCATTCGCTCCGTCCGTTCCATCTACTCCATCCGTTCCATCCACTCCATCCGTTCCATCCACTCCATCCGGTTCAGCCACTCCATCCACTTAATCTGCTCCCTCCACTCCATCTGTTCCCTCCACGCCTTCTGTTCTATCCACTCCATCTGTTCCATCCACTCTATCTGTTCCATCCACTCCATCTGTTCCATCTACTTGGTTTGTTCCATCCGCTCTATTCGTTCCATCTGGTCTATCAGTTCGATCCACTCCTTCTGTTCTATCCACTTCACTTGTTCCATCTATTCCATCTACTCAATCTGTTCCATCCACTCCAGTCCGCTCTGTTCGTACCATCTGCTCTATCCGTTCTGTCCATTCCAACGTTTCGTTCAACTCCATCAGTTCCATCTATTCCATCTGTTCCATCCACTCCTTCTGTTCCATCCACTCCTTCTGCTCCATACACTCCATCTGTTCCATCCATTCCATCTGTTCATCCATTCCATCTGTTCCATCCACTTCATCAGTTCCATCCATTCTACCTGTCTCATCCACTCTATATGTTCCATTCACTTCATCTATTCCATCTATTCCATCAGATCGATCCACTCCAAATGTTCCCTCCACTCCATTTGTTTAATCAACTCCATCTGTACTTTCTACTGTATCTGTTTCATCCACTGCATCGGTTCAGTCCATTTGATCTGTTCCATTTGTTAAACCTTCTCATTTTTCCATTCTTTGAATCTTCCCAGTAGTCTCAACCGTTCAATCCATTCATCCGTTTTATCTGTTTCACTCCTGCCATCTGCTCAGTCTGTTCATCCAATCATTCATTCTACCCGCTCCGTCTGTTCCACCCACTCCATCCGTTCCACCCACTCCATTCGTTCTACCCACTCCATCCGTTCCACCCACTATACGTGTTTCGTCTGTTCCATTTGCTCTGCTAGCCAGTACGTTTACTCTGTCCCATCTAATTTGTCTGTTCCATCCACTTCATCCGTTCGTTTTGACAAGTAGACATATTCCCACTAGCTCTTTGTTCCATCCTTTGCATTCACTCTATCCGTTTGATTCATTCTGTGCGTTTGATCCGCTCTATCCGTTCTGTGAACTCCATCTGGTCCATCTACTCCCTCTGCTCAATTCAGTCACCTTTTCCATCCATTTACTTCCTTTGTCCGCTTTATCTGTCCACTCCATCCTTTCCACACATTCGATCTACTTTCCTGTTTTGTTTACTTGGTCTGTACTTTATATATTATCTGTTCGTTACATTTCATCTATTCAGGATACTCCTTTTAATCCCTTCTTCTTCCATTCTATTCAATTCTTCTTCCATTCTGTCCACTTCTCCCATTCCAACCACTTCTTCCGTTCCAACCACTTCTCCCGTGCCAACCACTTCTCCCGTTCTATTCACTTATTCCGTTCTATTCACTTCTTCGGTTCCATCCATTTCATTCTGGATCAATCCACTTGTACCGTTCCATCCACTTGTTCCAGACCATCCACTTGTTCTGTTCCATCCACTTCATCCGTTCCGTTCACTTCACCCGTTTCATCTACTTTGTCCGTTCCATCTACTTTTTCTGTTCCATCCGTTCCATCCACTTCGTCTGCTGCATCCGTTCCATCCACTTTATTCGCTCCATCTACTTCATCCTTCCATCCACTTCATCCATGCCATCCGTTCCATCCACTTCATCTGCTCCATCCGTTCCATCCACTTTATTCGCTCCATCTACTTCATCCTTCCATCCACTTAATTCGTTCCATTCACTTCATCCGTTCCATCCACTTCATCCGTTCCATCCACTTCATATGAATCACCCACTTAATCCGTTCCATTCACATCATCCGTTCCGTCCACATCATCCGTTCCGTCCACATCATCCGTTCCGTCTGCTTCATCCGTTCTGTCCGCATCATCCGTTCCATTCGCTTCATCCCTTCCATCCGCTTCACCCCTTCCATCTGCTTAATCCGTTACACATACTGCATCCGATTCATCCGCTTCATTGGTTTCATACGCTGCATCCATTTAATCTATTTCATCCACTGCATTCATTTCACCCACTGCACCTACTTCATTCCTTTCATCCACTTCATTCGTTCTATTCAGTTTATCCGTTTTAATTTACATTAGCAGTTTTAGTTTTCAATTTTTCTCGATCGGGTTTCAATGCTGGATTGTTATTTTTCATACAGCAACCATGGGCTACTGTTCATTGTTGCTGTTATACTGTTTGTGTTAAGAGTCGATTTTTAGGGGAAGAGCCACATTTTCAGTAATTTGCAGAAAGACATGAGGTCTTCGGTGAGTCGGATGTGGGGTGGAAGTGAATTCCACAGAGTGGGGGCCAGGGCTGAGAATGATAATCCACCTTATCTGACTGAATTGGTTTTTGGTATCACTAGGAGGCAGGAAGAGCTTGATCTTAGAGTGCGTGGTGGATGGTAGGGTTTTAGTTTATCCTGAAGATATTGAGGTCCGGTTTTATGCATTGCTCGGTGAGAGATGCATAAGGTTTTGAAGGTCACCCTTCGGGCAACCGGAAACCAGTGCCGAGTTTTGAGAGCTGGGGAGATGTGATCTCTTGGGCCAAGTGCTAGTACCAGTTTGGCTATGGCATTTTGTGCTCTTTGTAGTTTAGTCAGGTGGTACGCATGGACTCCGAGGTAGAGGGGGTTAGCATAGTCCAGTCTTCACATAACAATTGATTGGACTGCAGAGAGTCTGTTGGGAAAGGAGAGGTATGGAAAAATGTGCCTAAGAATTTTGAGGTGGTAGTGGTAGGACTTAGAGACGTTGTTGACTTGGAGCGAGAGGGTTAGGTCAGAGTCGAGAGTGCATCCAAGGTTTTTTACTGAGTTTGAGGTTGTCGGGGAATTGCCCATGGTAGATGGCCAGGGTAGGGGTTGCGGAAGAAGTTCGGTGTTGCCACACACCAGGATTTCAGTTTTGGAGGGGTTTAACAGGAGGTGGTTTGTGGTCATCCAATGAACTATGTCAAGGAGGCAGGCAGCGAGGTCGGGTTGGCAGTTGGGTTTTGAATTAAGGAGTTTTAGGATTAGTTGGGTGTCAGCAGGGTAGGTGTAGCACAGGATATTGTGCGAGCGGATTATTCGTGGGAGGGTGGACATATAGAGGTTGAACAGGAGGGCTGATAGACATGCTACTTGTGGAACTCCGGTATTGACTGGTCGGGCAGGGGAAGCATAGGTGGAGAGTAGGGTTATTTGGCTCCTATTGTTGAGGAAGGATGCTATCCATTTGAGAGTGTTTCCACGGATTCCCAGGGAGTGGAGGCGGTCGAGGAGGATTGAGTGGTTGATTGTGTCAAAGGCGGCTGATAGGTCAAGAAGGATTAATGCGGCACATCCCACAGAATCTGCAGTGTTTTTAAGGTCATCCCAGATTGAGGTTAGGGTGGGTTCGGTTCTGGGTCGGGGCCTGAAACCTGATTGAGCGAGGTCTAAGAGATTGTTGGCTTCGACAAAGGCATTTAGTTGGGAGTAGGCTGTTCGGTCAATGAGTTTAGCAAGGAACCTGGTGTTTGAGATGCGGTGGTAGTTTTTGGGGTCGAGAGGGTCGAGGGAAGGTATTTTTATAAGAGGCTTGACATGAGCAGTTTTGAATGCGTCAGGAAAAATTCTTGAGGAGAGGGAGTCATTTATCATGGTTCTTGTCTGTTCTCCTGCACAGGTAGATGCAAATATTTCTTTTGAGTGTTATGGCTGGGCAGGGGTCTAGCGGGGAGCTGGATGGTTTGCGGGCAGAGAGAAGTTTGAGAAATTGGTCAGTTGATATTGGAGTGAAAGAGTCGAAGGTCGGGTGGGTAGCGGTTGCAGGCAGTGGGATGGCAGGTAGGTTGGGTGGATTGTGTGGTGGGTGCAAGAGGGCCAGTTTGTTGGTTAGAGAATTTGTTCTTTTGAGAGCAGTGGTGTAGAAGTGGAGAGAGAGTGAGTCGCAGAGTGATTGTGAAGGGGGGCGATTGGGTGGTGGTACATGATGGTTTGGTGAATTCGGAGATGATTTTGTGGAGTTCTTTGCTGGGGTTTTCACAGTTCAGGATTTGGGAGTTGTAATGGGCTTTTTTAGCTTTCCAGATTTCGGCTTTGTAGTGGCGATGGTGCCGGGCGAAGTTGGATCTGCTGAGGGTGGTTTTGTCTTTCAACCATTTGCGTTCGAGGGATTCATATAGTTGTTTTACGGTCTTCAGTTCTGGTGTAAAACATCTAGGAAAAGGGCCATGGCGAGCTGATGGTTTGCAAGTGGGGTGGGCGGGATTAATGAGTTATCAAGCCATGAGTCAAAGGCGTCGGAGGTTAGATGTTCATTGGGTGGTCAGGTAGGGGGTCGGTGGAGATTGAAGGAGTGTGTCAGCTAGGTCGGGAAGGATTTTTAGTTTCTTACAGAATTTGTGTAGATTTGGAGGTTCTGGTTCGTGTACGGGGAGCGGGGTGGCTGAGCGAATGGTGAAAGAGACAATCAAGTGATCGGACCAGATGATAGGGGTGTGGGGGTTTAGATGTATCAGGTCATGGGAGCTGAAGATGGCATCAAGGGTGTGTCCTTTGTAGTGAGTTGGCCCGTTTATGTGGGTATGGAGGCTAATCGCGTCTAGGCAGTCAACCAGAGAGTGGGTCATAGGGTTGGTGGGGATGTCAAACCAGATATTGAAATCTCCTAGAAGGGTGAGGGTGGATGGTTTAATTGGAGGGTGGCTATTGAGTTGCAGAGGCTGTTTGAGAATTGTCTGTCATAGCCAGGAGGTCTGTAGATGATTAGGAAGCTGTGAGAGAACGAAGGGGGGAGGGATAGTTTTACGAGAAGCGATTCGCAAGAAGGGATTGTTGGCTGGTTGTCGATGATTGAGGCGGAGAAGTGTGATTTGAAGGCGATTGCTAGTCCTCCTCTCTAGTGGGTCGGTTCAGTGGGATGAGGGAGTAGTCTGTGGGGAAGGCTTCATTGGCGATAGGGGCAAAGTCATCAGAGAACCAGGTTTCCGTGATAAAGATCAGGCACGGTTTGTCAGAGGCGAGGAGGTCAAAGATGCTGTGTCTGTTTTTTGCTACAGATCGGGCATTAAAAAGGATGCATCTTACTTTGGTGCAGGAGGATGATGTGGGAGTAGCAGAGGTGCAGGATGGGAGGGTAGCGGCAGTGAGTCTGAGGGGTTGGTGGGGGAATTGTGAGGGGAGAGAGTGGAAACTCTGGTGAGAGAGGGGTGGTCGGTGGTCAATGGGAAGAGTAGGCAGGGGGTCGAGGTGGTGGGTGTGGGGGGGTGGGGTTGGACGGGTGTGTCGGGTTGGTTGGATTTGGATCGGGGGACTTGAAGGTGGGTGAGCTGTGGGGGTTTAGGAGTTTCATTGTGGTTGGTGAGAATTCAAGGGAGTGGGGTTTCAGGCAGGGTGAGTGTGATGCTGGAAATGTATCAGAGGGACAGGGCCTCTGAATCCTTGTCCTTTACTGCTTTTTATCGTGTGTTCTGTCATGTTTTCTGCCCCGGAGTCCATGTGGGACTCCTGGCAGTGCAGCTCTCTTTTGGTTTGGTGAACAGACCCATGGGATACCCTTATGGCACCCATGGGTAGGGGTACAACCCTGTGCCCCTAGTGTATGTTTTTGGGCACCTGTGGGTGGCCCACAGAGCAGGGTATAGGCTGGTGGCAGCTCCATGCTGAATTTGACAGGTGCTCTGGGTGTCCTCCATTTTGGGATACCCAGGCCCTGCCATTGGGATCAGTTGATTCCTGATAGCAAACAAAATGGCCCCTGTGGCCTCTTCCTTTCTATTGCCTGTTACCTTGTTTTCTCAAAGTCCTGGGAAGCCCTGACTCTGTCCCTTCCCCCGGACTGGCTGTTGGGTGGAAGTTCCATATATGGTGTTGTTGTGAAGGCCCAGCTAGACTGACTGGAGCCTTCCCAGTGACTGTATGTTGTGGGTACCTCCTGTGGGTGGGACCTGGGTGAATGGAGTGTATGACCAATATACACTCCTTGTTGTGGTTGTCTGGTTTCTGGCATGAGAGACAAAGACTGAGACAGCCCTGCCCGAAAACTGGCCTGAATGCAGTGTGTAGAGTTGAATGGCTGGGTACTTGTCCCAATCCACATTCCTTGTTGTGAGTGTCTGAAAGGGAGGAGTGTGGCCTGAATGCACTGTGTGCCTGATTGGCTGACTGACTGCATACTGCATGAATGTCCTTCTGTATGATTGGCTGCTGAGTGTGTGCCAGCAGTGTGGATGAGAGACAGAATAGTATATCTGGGGACCTCTCACCACTGGTAATTGTTCAGAAGCGTTCTGGAGCTGAGTCTCCACTCTAAGAGTAACTGGAACTGCTGATCCTCGACGTCCAGCTGGAAGAAGAAGACTTGCTGTTGCATTTGCTTTGACCGATCCGAAGGCTGCCGAAATCGTCGAAGACTGACCCGAGAGAGGACCTGGTAAGGCGCCCTCTACCCGTGCTCCGAGGGACCATCGAGCACCGCTCCATCTTCGCCAAAGCGCCCTGGAAGTCAGACCCTCGAAAGGCTGCCGACCCGAGACGGGACCGCCGAGGAGATTGAAGTGAAGCACCCGAACATCGCCGCCGTCGAAGTCCATTGCCGTCGACCAGGGTTCGCAGGTCTGTGTAACCGCTGGAGGCCCGTCGAAGTTGTGTTGCCCAGCCGTGGGAACCACTTGACGCCGTGCCGCCGACGACCGGAGCCGTCCGCTCCTTGCCTAAGAACATTTGAATCGAAGGACTCCCTCGTCCGCACCGTCGACCGCTTTATCCTGCTGGAGAAAGTCGAGGACGACCAACGCGCTGAGGAGAAACCTGCCGGTGGGTTTCCCGCCACCCGAAGACTACAAAGACTCGAACGACTCGACGCCCTTGCTGGGCCCCCGTCCTCACGAATCTTTGCGGTCCAGAACAATTGTCGTCGAGGTGCCCCGCACGCCTCTGCCTTGCAGAACGCCAACGCTCCATCGTCGATGAGCACCGCTTGGATCGAAGCTGCCGCCTCATCGACGCCGTTCTACACTGTTTGTTGTCGGACGTTCGACGCCCCGTGTCTCCTGCTTGAAAGGGAAGGCATACAAGAAGGGCCGTCGATTCCCCGACGCCGAACGCCGAGTTCCTCGACGCTTCTCGACGCCTCTCGACGATCCGTGACTCCCGCTTGAAAGGGGGTCGCTCAAGAAGGATCTGTCGACGCCTCTTCGAAGAACTCGACTCCACCAGGTACATTGGGGGGGTAAAAACATTATAGGAGGGAATAAGACTTGCTGAACAATATATGTACTGGGCTTGTGCTATATCTTTATTTTACAGGTTGCCCAGGTGGGGGGATCTCCACACAGAACTGTGTCTAGTGGTAGGGGCCAGTATTCTGCCTATTGCTCAACCATCTTATTTTCTGTCCTCTCTCTATTGCTGGTTTCACTCTATTGATCTGTGTGACATTGTTACAGTATTATTGATGCACTTTAATGAGGTCCAATACAAAGGGTGTTACCACTTTAGAATTGTATATATTTGCCATTGTTGATTTTCCTAAGTACAAAGTGAGTTATTATGAAAAGTGTACAAAACCTTGAATATTGATTATATAAAACTGTGTTCTAACCAATACAGTGTGTGGACATTCCTTTTTAGGGGCTTGGGGACTACACTGTACTTAAGAACCAGCCTGCATCACCTCCTGAGAAGCTAGGCCTTGATTGCTCGTCCATTGCTACCGTAATAGAGAGTCTTGGCTGGGGTCCTCTGTGCCTCTCTTCTACCATATAGAGAGCAGAAGTACAGACACCCCCCACCGGTCCTTTACAGCTGGTGGCAGCGGTGGGATGCTTATGGTTTTAAGAATCAGTGTATAACCGTGCCACTTACAAAGGATATCTGCACTTTATTAAATTAAGGTTTAGTTGTGCACAAGATAACTGCATTACAAACGATGGAGTCTATTGCAAATGGCAAATTGACTCGGATGAGCTTGGAGGCTCTCCAGAGTGCTTGTGAAGCCAGGGAGTTAGACTTTGTGGATAAGTCTAGGGCTGAGCTGATAGCTGCCCTGGTGGACTACCAGACTGATGGTGAAACTCTTGATGAGGGGGGGAATGCAACCAATGAGGACTCTGCCCCTGGGGTTTCTGCTGAATCTGTTTCTGGGAATGCTGCCATTCCTGCTGCCTCTGTTCCAAACCCCAGCAATTCCTTGGAGCTTGAGTTATTAAGGATGAAATTGGCCTTTGAATACCGCAAGTTGGAAATAGATGCTGAACTTAAGAAAGAGGAGTTGGCTCAACAAGTGGAGCTCAAGAATAGGGATCTTGAACTCAGAAATAAGGACCTTGAACTCAAGAGCCAGGACACTGAATGTCAGAGAATCCAGCTAGAGAAAGCTAGAGTGGAGACTTCAGCTAAAACCAGTGAGAGTGTCAGGTCCCCAGCCACCAAGTTTATGAAAGATTTGGTTGGTGTATTTGTGGAGGGTTCAGATATCCTCCAATGGATTGAAGCGTTTGAAATGGCTTGTGCGATTCATGATGTTGATAAAAGAGATTGGGCTAAGTGTTTGTTAAACAGAGTGCCTCAAACTGGATATGACTGTATTCTGAAGCTGAGTGTGGAAGAAAGGGGTCAGTATGAGTGTATGAAGTCTGCTTTGATTGCCAAGTTTGGCAAGACACCTACCCAATACCTTAGAAGGTTCAGGGATTTTAAGAAAAGAGTGAATGTGTCTTGGGTTGACTGGGTGAGTGCTGCGCACATGAACATGATGGGGTGGATCGATGGATACAAGGTTAAGACTTTTGTTGAATTGTCCCACCTCTTGTTTTTTGAGCATTTTTCTGAAGCCTGTTCACCAGAGCTGCGTCAGTATGTGGCTGACCAGAACATTTTGGACCCCTTTAAGCTGGCCAGGTTGGCTGACAAGTGGGTCTCCCACCGGGTGTCCCCTAAGGACTCCAGTGGGAAGGACAAGGACAAAGAAAAGGGGGCCTCTCAGAAAGCTGAGGAGTCCCACAAGCAGTCACAATCGGGTAAACCTAAACCTTCCTCTCCCAAGACCCAAAAATCTAGTGGGGATAAGTCATCTGTGGGTGGGAATAAGAGTAGTGGTCCACCTGCTTCAAAGCAGGCTCCCAGTGGTTCCAGTACCGTACCCCGCACTCCTGGGGCTTGTTGGGACTGTGGGGCTCTGGATCACAAAAGGGGTGACTCCAAGTGTAAAGGTAAGGCACTTGGAGTACAGGCTGTCAGCCTGACCTACCCTTACCCCGTGTCTGAGGTGGAGGCCACTGTCATCCCCTCCTCTACCGGGATCACATTTGGTGCTCCGGTAGAGATTTCCTTAGTGTCCCTTGGGGCCTGGGACCAGTATGCAGAAGTACTGGCGACTATCCCACAGAACACCCGTAGGTTTTTGAGAAGTGTCCTCTTGAATGGCCAGCCTTCTACTGGTTTGAGAGACACTGGGGCAAGCATGACAGTGGTGGACAGGACCCTGCTCAAGCCAGAGGACTATGTAGGTGCTCCTCTGAGAACCACCAGGTTAGCTGGTGGGCCTCCCAAATTATCACCTGTAGCCTTAGTCACACTCATGATTGGAGACAAGACAGCAAAGCTTCCTGTCCTGGTTCAGGACAATGTCCCTGCTAACATTCTGTTAGGAAATGATCTAGGAGAGTTGGGGTTGATCTCGGATGGTCTTCCCATGACTGCTGCTGCAGTCACTAGGTCACAGGTGACACCGGGTCTGGCTGTGGGTCAGGTACCCGAGCCAAAGGCGAGGCCGAAGGCAAGAAGAAGGAAGACCAAGAAGGCCACCTCTGTGGAGGGAACACCTTCTCTTCCTGCTGTACCGACAGCACCCATTGGGATCCATGCTCCGGACGGGCTGGGTCCAGTGGAAAACCCAAACTCAACTCCTGTGGGAGAAGAGACAGAAGACTCTCCTGTGGGAGAGGTTCTCAACCCGGAGGATCATCCCGACCTTCAATGCTTGTTAGCTGAAGGGGGACCCTCCCGGGCAGACTTCTGTCAGGGACAGAGAGAGTGCCACTCTCTCAAGGGACTGAGGAAACAGGCCCTGTCCCAGGCACAAGGAGAAGTGCCTAGGACATTCCGGATTTATTGGGAGGGTAAGCTCCTTGTTAGTGAGCCCGCTAAGCCTGAACCTGGTGCCCTCAAGAGGTTGGTGGTACCCCAGGTTTACAGGCCCTTCCTACTGCAGTTGGCGCATGAGGTGCCCTTGGCTGGTCATCTTGGGACCAAGAAGACTAAGCAGAGGCTCTCTGCCCATTTCTACTGGCCACGGATGGGAGTAGAGGTGGAGTCCCACTGCAGGACCTGCCCAACTTGTCAATTGTCTGGCAAGACTGGAGGCAGTGTCATTGCCCCACTGCAGCCATTGCCAGTGGTTGGCACACCATTTGAGAGGGTGGGCATCGACATTGTCGGTCCCCTTGACCCTCCCACTTCAGGTGGACATCGGTTCATCCTGGTCTTGGTAGATCATGCCACCAGGTACCCTGAGGCAATACCCCTTCTGACTGTTACTGCCAAGGTGGTTGCCAGGGCTCTCCTGGGCATTTTCACCCGTGTTGGATTCCCCAAGGAGGTTGTCTCTGACAGAGGATCCAACTTCATGTCTAGTTACATGAAAACCATGTGGAAAGAGTGCGGGGTAACCTACAAGTTCTCCACCTCTTACCACCCCAGACCATTGGTCTGGTTGAGAGATTTAATAAAACTCTCAAGGGCATGCTAGGGGCTTTGGAAGAACCCCTAAGGAGGAAATGGGATCTCCTCCTCCCATGCCTGCTGTTTGCTTACAGAGAGGTACCTCAAGAGGGTGTTGGTTTCAGCCCCTTTGAGTTACTCTTTGGACATCCCGTGAGGGGGCCCCTTGCCTTGATCAGAGAAGGCTTGGAAGCCACCCCTCCAGGTCCCGCCAAGCAAGTGGGGGACTATGTGTTAGGCCTCATACAGAGGATGACACAGATGATGGGTCAGGCAACAGCAAAACTCAAGGCCAGCCAGGAATTGAATAAGTACTGGCATGACCTTAAAGCCTCGCAAGTGGATTGGACTCCGGGACAGGAAATCCTTGTGATGGAGCCTACCAAGCCTAGAGCTTTGGCAGACAAGTGGACTGGACCCTTCAGGATCATCTCCAAGATGGGCGAAGTCAATTATCTGGTTGACATGGGAGCCTCTGGGGTAGCCCCTCAGATATTCCATGTCAACAGGCTCAAGCCTTTCCACCGGCGAGCAGAAGTCTCATGTCTCTTGCTAGCTTCAGGGCAAGAAGAGGATGAGAGTGAGCCCCTTCCTGATTTGCTGCATAGCAACCCTCAGGATGGCTCAGTGGAGGGAGTACACTTCTCTCCGGATTTGACAACAGAGCAACAGAGGGCCTGCAGGGCTTTGCTCCAACAGTATGCCTCTCTGTTTTCACTGAAGCCAGGCCTTACACCGTGGTGTAGGCATGAAATTGACACTGGTGACAGTGTGCCTGTCAAAAGCAGGTGCTACCGTATGCCAGATACCATCAAGAACCACATCCAGGCTGAGGTCGCCAAGATGTTGGATCTGGGTGTTATTGAACCCTCAACCAGTCCCTGGTCCAGTCCAGTGGTCCTTGTCCCCAAGGAAAGTTCCCAGGTGGGTACCAAGGATTGGAGGTTCTGTGTGGACTACCGAGGAGTCAATGCCGTCACCAAAACTGATGCGCACCCATTGCCCAGGGCTGATGAGCTTGTGGACACCATAGGTGCTGCCAAATTTGTGAGCACCTTTGACCTTACCTCAGGCTATTGGCAAATAGCTCTGACGGACCATGCCAAGGAAAAGACGGCCTTCTCTCAACACCTGAGGGACTCTACCAGTTTAGGGTCATGCCTTTTGGGTTGAAGAATGCCCCTGCCACCTTCCAGAGATTGGTCAACCATGCGCTCAGTGGGCTGGAAGCCTTTTGTGTGGCTTACTTAGACAACATTGCCGTCTACAGTTCCACTTGGGAAGAGCATTTGACACATCTGGATAAGGTGTTGCAGGCCTTGAAAAGGGCTAACATCACTATCAAGGCCACCAAGTGCCAGATAGCTCAGGGGAAAGTTACCTATCTTGGTCATGAGGTAGGAGGGGGTCAAATCCAACCTCTCTCCAGTAAAGTACAGGATGTACAGAAATGGGAGACTCCCACTACTCAAACCCAGGTGAGAGCCTTTTTGGGCCTCACTGGGTACTATCGCAATTTCATGGCAGACTATGGAACCATAGCTGCACCCCTGACAGCTCTAACTTCACCCAAACAGCCTAGGAAGGTTAATTGGACCGAAGACTGTCAGAGGGCCTTTGATGGCTTGAAAGAAAGTCTGTGTAGGGCACCTGTGTTGTGTGCGCCTGACTACAGCCGACCCTTTATCGTCCAGACGGATGCCTGCGACACCGGAATCGGAGCTGTCTTGTCCCAGCTAGATGACAAAGGGAGAGAACATCCTATCATATTCATCAGTAGACAACTCAAGGGTAGAGAACTTAGGTGGGCTACTGTTGAAAAGGAGTGCTTTAGCATAGTTTGGAGCCTTAGGCGTTTTAGGCCCTACCTTACGGGGTCTACCTTCAAGGTCCAAACAGATCATAAGCCCCTGAAGTGGCTTATGCAAATGAAGGGTGAGAATCCGAAATTGCTCAGGTGGTCCATTAGCCTGCAAGGGCTAGACTTCACCATAGAGCACAGACCAGGGAAGAGTCACGATAATGCAGATGGCCTTTCCAGAAGGTATGTTGACCGTCTGGATGAGGGTGTCTATCCCGTGGGAGATTAGACACCCTCCACCTCAGTCTGGGGGGGGCGACTGTGATGCTGGAAATGTATCAGAGGGACAGGGCCTCTGAATCCTTGTCCTTTACTGCTTTTTATCGTGTGTTCTGTCATGTTTTCTGCCCCGGAGTCCATGTGGGACTCCTGGCAGTGCAGCTCTCTTTTGGTTTGGTGAACAGACCCATGGGGTACCCCTATGGCACCCATGGGTAGGGGTACAACCCTGTGCCCCTAGTGTATGTTTTTGGGCACCTGTGGGTGGCCCACAGAGCAGGGTATAGGCTGGTGGCAGCTCCATGCTGAATTTGACAGGTGCTCTGGGTGTCCTCCATTTTGGGATACCCAGGCCCTGCCATTGGGATCAGTTGATTCCTGATAGGAAACAAGATGGCCCCTGTGGCCTCTTCCTTTCTATTGCCTGTTACCTTGTTTTCTCAAAGTCCTGGGAAGCCCTGACTCTGTCCCTTCCCCCTGACTCGCTGTTGGGTGGAAGTTCCATATATGGTGTTGTTGTGAAGGCCCAGCTAGACTGACTGGAGCCTTCCCAGTGACTGTATGTTGTGGGTACCTCCTGTGGGTGGGACCTGGGTGAATGGAGTGTATGACCAATATACACTCCTTGTTGTGGTTGTCTGGTTTCTGGCATGAGAGACAAAGACTGAGACAGCCCTGCCCGAAAACTGGCCTGAATGCAGTGTGTAGAGTTGAATGGCTGGGTACTTGTCCCAATCCACATTCCTTGTTGTGAGTGTCTGAAAGGGAGGAGTGTGGCCTGAATGCACTGTGTGCCTGATTGGCTGACTGACTGCATGAATGCCCTTCTGTATGATTGGCTGCTGAGTGTGTGCCAGCAGTGTGGATGAGAGACAGAATAGTATATCTGGGGACCTCTCACCACTGGTAATTGTTCAGAAGCGTTCTGGAGCTGAGTCTCCACTCTAAGAGTAACTGGAACTGCTGATCCTCGACGTCCAGCTGGAAGAAGAAGACTTGCTGTTGCATTTGCTTTGACCGATCCGAAGGCTGCCGAAATCGTCGAAGACTGACCCGAGAGAGGACCTGGTAAGGCGCCCTCTTCCTGTGCTCCGAGGGACCATCGAGCACCGCTCCATCTTCGCCGAAGCGCCCTGGAAGTCAGACCCTCGAAAGGCTGCCGACCCGAGACGGGACCGCCGAGGAGATCGAAGTGAAGCACCCGGACATCGCCGCCGTCGAAGTCCATTGCCGTCGACCAGGGTTCGCAGGTCTGTGTAACCGCTGGAGGCCCGTCGAAGTTGTGTTGCCCAGCCGTGGGAACCACTTGACGCCATGCGCCGACGACTGGAGCCGTCCGCTCCTTGCCTAAGAACATTTGAATCGAAGGACTCCCTCGTCCGCACCGCCGACCGCTTTATCCTGCTGGAGAAAGTCGAGGACGACCAACGTGCCGAGGAGAAACCTGCCGGTGGGTTTCCCGCCACCCAAAGACTACAAAGACTCTAACGACTCGACGCCCTTGCTGGGCCCCCGTCCTCACGAATCTTTGAGGTCCAGAACAATTGTCGTCGAGGTGCCCCGCACGCCTTTGCCTTGCAGGACGCCAACGCTCCGTCGTCGATGAGCACCGCTTAGATCGAAGCTGCCGCCTCATCGACGCCGTTCTACACTGTTTGTTGTTGGACGTTCGACGCCCCGTGTCTCCCGCTTGAAAGGGAAGGCATTCAAGAAGGGCCGTCGATTCCCCGACGCCGAATGCCGAGTTCCTCGACGCTTCTCGACGCCTCTCGACGATCCGTGACTCCCGCTTGAAAGGGGGTCGCTCAAGAAGGATCTGTCGACGCCTCTTCGAAGAACTCGACTCCACCAGGTACATTGGGGGGGTAAAAACATTATAGGAGGGAATAAGACTTGCTGAACAATATATGGACTGGGCTTGTGCTATATCTTTATTTTACAGGTTGCCCAGGTGGGGGGATCTCCACACAGAACTGTGTCTAGTGGTAGGGGCCAGTATTCTGCCTATTGCTCAACCATCTTATTTTCTGTTCTCTCTCTATTGCTGGTTTCACTCTATTGATCTGTGTGACATTGTTACAGTATTGTTGATGCACTTTAATGAGATCCAATACAAAGGGTGGTACCACTTTAGAATTGTATATATTTGCCATTGTTGATTTTCCTAAGTACAAAGTGAGTTATTATGATAAGTGTACATAACCTTGAATATTGATTATATAAAACTGTGTTCTAACCAATACAGTGTGTTGACATTCCTTTGTGGGGGCTTGGGGACTACACTGTACTTAAGAACCAGCCTGCATCACCTCCTGAGAAGCTAGGCCTTGATTGCTCGTCCATTGCTACCGTAATAGAGAGTCTTGGCTGGGGTCCTCTGTGCCTCTCTTCTACCATATAGAGAGCAGAAGTACAGACACCCCCCACCGGTCCTTTACAGTGAGGCAGGGGGGGGTGGTGATGATCGAGATTGGGAGATTGAGGTGGTGGGTCGAGGCAGGAGTGGCGAGGAGTACTGAGAGATTGAGGGAGACCAGGTACGTTTTCTCTTCAGGGTTTTTGTTGTGGTTGGTGTGTGAGAGAGGGTGGGGGGGTCGGAGGGTGAAAGGGATGCGGCTACTGTTCTTGCCAGGGTGAGACGTGCACTTTTTAGGGAGGGGAAAGAGTGGGGTCAGAGGATGTTGGTGGGAGTTAATGAGGGGAAGGGTGGGGGGGTGGTTGTGGGCTGAGTGTGCTTGGGAGGCTGGGCGGGCCGTTGTTTGGGGGCTGGGGTGCAGGTATGATGATAGAGGGTGGGAGGGTGGGTGCAGGGGTTGGGAGGAACAGGGGTTTTAGGATGGTTGGCTTGCCATCGGGCTCCTCTGGCTTGGTGTTTGGATAGGGGATGGGGTGGGGGCGAGGTGGAGGGCGGGATTGGGATGGGATGGTTCTTCTGGCTTGGGAGTTGGATAGAGGATGGGCAGAGGATGTGGTGGAGGGCGGGATGGTTTGGGGAAGGGGGATGGGTGGTAGGGTGAGAGGGAAGGGAGGTGGGCACGAGCGGGTCTCTTTCGCCGGACCTTAGTTGGTTGGGTGGACTCATGGGGTGGTTAAGTTTGAACTGTGTTATAGTTGGCATAGGATGATTTTGTTCACACCTTCCAAGTTCAATTATACCATTGGATGTTAATTGTTCACACTTTCTATGTTTATCTGTACTACAGTTAGGGACAGTTTCTAGGTTCAACATAAACCACAGCAAGATCTTATTCACTCTTTCTAATTTTGCCTATACCACAGTTATGGACAGTTTCTAGGTTCAACTGAGCCACCGGATGATATTATCCAAACTCTCTAAGTTTATCTATACCACAGTTAGGGACGGTTTCTAAGTTCATGGATAAAACACTAGTTGATAATCCCTAAAAGGTTTAATTGAGTGGTGAAAAGTTACTGTGCAGCTTAGGAAGTGGAGTGGCTAAAAGTACCTTTTTCAGCAGCACAATGACCATCAGAGTATTACACTTTCAGTAGTAGTTAGATTTTGTAATTTAATATGTTTCTATCCTCCACAGAAAAATCTTTAAAATGGACAAAGCACTAGCTTTTCAGTCAAGGATCTTTGGCAAATTTAATTGAGTGATAAAGAATTAATATGCAGCTTAGGAAATGATTAAAAGTACATTTTATCATTGAGAATAGACGTCTTCTGAACTGTTTTTATATGGAGGGCCTATGTTGTGAAGAAAACTGTGCTACCTGCATCGACGCGTGTCTCCCGACGCACTCTTTCCAGAGAGCTGACAGAAGACGTCGGCTTAAGCAGTCATGGGACTTGTCTCCGGACACTTCTCGGAGCCCTCAGAAGGTAGGTTCCACCGTGGCGAGAAACAGCGCCACAGACCACCAGGGATATTAAAAAAGTGAGAAAAATGTATTAATTCATTTACATTCACACTTATAATTGTGCAAAAAAGGTAATACTAACCAACGGAGGGGGAGCGTAAGATATAGGCGGCCATCTCGCATGTCCCTATTTTAAACTTTTAAAGACAGCTGTTTGATAGACAAGTTCAGAGCATGTTTAAATCCAACACTCTCTTATACTCGTTTTAAAGTTACAATGGATTTCCTAATCAGGTCTGCACGGTCAGCGGTCATGTTTTGTGTTATTAGTTTATAGTAGTGGTGTTCAAACCTTTTTATGCTTTTACATCCATCTCGGTTTATATTTTCTATTGAAACACTCAGTTTGAAGAGCCTATTTTAAAGTTTTAAAGATAGCAGTTTTATAGACATGTTCAGAGCGTGTTTTAAATCCAAACGTTCATACTCGGGCTGCACAGCCATCAGTGGGGATCCACAGAGCAGGGCTAACATGAAACGAAGGATACCCATCAAGAGCAATCATAGATTGGTTTCAAGACGTTGCAGAGTACCGCTGGTGCCTCTTGGTTTCACCAGCAGTGTAGAGAATGCTACAGCGTATCAGAATAACATTTTGATAATACATCAAGGGCCACTGGAACTAGGGTCCTTACAACAGATCAGAGAGCCTTTTTCATGGGGACTGATCTGCATCATGGGGATGCTGCAGATCGCAGCATTGTTATTTCCTCAAGGACACTTGGAACTTGGGGTTCCTACAGTAGATCAAAGGGACTTTTCAATGGAGACTGATTTGTATCAAGGGGACGTTGCAGGTTGCAGCATTTTCATTTCATCAAGGACCCTTGGAACTGGGGTTCCTACAATAGATCAGAGGCCCTTTTCGTTTGGGATTGATCTGCATCATGTGGAAACTGCAGGTTGCAGCTTTTCTTTATCAAGGGGTCGTGGAACCAGGCCCCCTACAACAACACAGGATGTCTTGGTGTCAAGCACTGATGAATGCCCTAAGAACAAAATACCCAATCGTAGATTGAGAGTTCCTTTACACATCCAACCAGCTACTGAATGTGTGGGAATGGGGTTGGGACAGCTTGCAATGCATGTGCCATCAGGACGGCAGATTGTTTGGGCTTAAAACAACACTTCAAGAGCATTCAACACCCTCAGGTGAGACTGGAGCTGAAGAACGACATGGGGTGTGTAGTTACAAAATATGTTTTATATTCCCACTCTCAGAAAAGACAAAAGCCTACAGCCCCAGTGCAGAACGATATTACAAATTAACATGTTGTTGAAGTAGGGGCAAGGGCTAAATGGACATGCTTGAGCCATAACATAACTAAATATGTGCTTAGCAGCAGGACACGGGGTCTTCCACTGGAAAGCAGCATTCCAATGGCCTAGGCACCTGGTCTTCAGGTTATAGCAACAACAGATGACTGATATAGCTGGGTGGAAGACTTGTGTGTTCAACAGAGTGATGACACAGCCTAAGCTGTGGTAATCATCAACGATGATGATGCTGTGAACGCATGTAACACCCTCATTGCTAAAACACAGTCTACACTGTTAACTAATCGGCAAAGTGTAACAGGTATTGATTGTGAATTAGAAAATAATATAGGTAACTGTGAAGATCAGATTATTGCAAATAATGTTGTCAATGCCCCAACAAACCCATCCAATAACACCACCACACCCCAGGGCGATCATTCACCAGCACATATAGGATCTATTTACCAGTATGAGCCTGATCTCCTTCTGTATGAAAACATTAGCCCGTGGGAGGATGCAGATGTATTTGTGAGGTCCGGTTAATGAGGGGGTGCACTTTGATTGTATAGATGAAGTGATGGGTGCTCTGAGGGCTGATGAGTTACAAACCTGTATTAATATGTCCACTCAGGAGGTTTGTGAAATGGCTTACAATATCTTTCAAATGACCCCTGGAACATTTGTCGATGACCTGGGTACAAGCAGTAAACATGCAAGCATGCACAATGATCACAATGTTGAAACTCAAAAGAACCATGTCAGTGATTCAGATAATGTGTGTGATAACCCCCATGCTGATCCTACTGACATTCAAGATGGTGGGGCAGTCAGTATCATCATTGTAAATGACACAAAAGCATGCATTGATCATGCTGTTGAAAACAGAAGAGCAGTGTTAACGCTGCGGAATGGGTGTGTGATAATCAAGTGGATCCCACTAACATTCAAAATGGTCTTAATGCTAGTATAATCACTATAGATGACACAGCCGATGTATGAAAATATACATCCACCATACGTGCGTGTAGAGTGTGAAACCCCCCAACTCCAGCAAAAAAGAACAGAAAAGAACATGCATACACCCTCACCTTATAACAGAACTATAAAAAATACTGGCTGTCATGAAAACTTTGACACCATATTGTCAGAGTAAATTGTGGGAAACATATATCAGGCGTTCTTTCCATTATGTGGAGCAGGTCGTTTCTACATTAATAAAATGGCTGGATGATAGGATTACAGCCTTAGTGGTGGGGCATTGTGGGGAATCCATGGTAAGCCAGCTAAACTATCCTAATAGTCCCAAGGATAGCTCAGGGGCAACGTGGTCGCCTTGGAAACAAGACGACACGAAGCAACACAGGTTCGATCCCTGGATCCGTGCTTAGAAACCTCTGGTATTAAGCACGTTATAAATAACCTATCATATCATAAATCATATCTGATAGTGCAACATGCAATGCTCAAAATGTGGAGTATAGCATTCTAGTGGCCGATGGGCCCGGTCGGTGGGAAAACCATAACTCATCTTCTTCGCAATTGATACCCACTGAAAATGATGGTATAGTGATACCCAGCAGTAGTACAGTTGCTACTCCACCAATATCTGCTGATGGTGCATCACAATCATCGGATGTAACAGGGTTTAATGACAATAAATCTTTGTGCCTAGTAAATAGCTCAGACCTAAAAACGAAATGGCCCATTACAAAACAGGCACATCTTTTAAACAGCCAGCGAACCGCTAGAACACACACACATTTAACCAGCGCCCGATGTAATAGAAGTGATCCAGAATGTGAAGAAGAAAACACAAGCACTGTTACAGTTGGTACATCTCTGCAGAGCAGGGGTGGATACCCAGTTCAGAGGGGCTGTAAAGACAGTGAACAATCTGTAAAATGCTGTAGATCCAGAGACTAGCAGTGTTGATTATTTAAAATTCTCAGAAAGGTCAGGTTGGTTATATCCAGAAGTGATCGTCCTAATATGTCACAAACCAAAACCTGGCAGCATAATGCTCCTGTGCACTTAGAAAGGGTGCAGACATATCAAGGGGCGTATAAAGGATTTGCAGCCATTGAGTATTACGAGGCATTCCAATTTGTAAACTTGGATCAGTTATTGTCCTTGGGACGTGGGCTAGCTGTTACAACAGAAGGAATAGAAACACTGGCCATAAGTATATAAGAAACTGTTGTACCCAACTATTTCATACAGATGTGTATGGATGCTGATGGTTTAACTAGGCTCTTATTTACAAGGCAGTCCATGCGCAACGTCTTCTTCATTTTGCAATTTATGGAAAATCTGAGGAGGCTCCTGCAGAGTAAGACCGAAATCATGTGTTTTGCACCATTAGGAATCATTGCAGTGGTTGTTAGGCCCTGCTCCAGAGGTATTTGCAAACCTTTGAACATATTCATTCACATTTGTATTATAAAATCTGAAAGCAGATGGCTATTCAATTTCAATCACGGGCCATTATATCTGTGTCTGGCGTCTAGTTTCATAGGTTTAATCGACCTGTGGAGCTGTACAGATGCAGATCTATACGCGACAAAGCATTGCAAGCCCATAAAGAGCTGCGCATTCCAATGGACACACCGTTATGTTTTGGACAGTTGGCTCTCTTTCAGCAGCATTTCGCTAGAGCCATCAAAATACTGTACTTCAACAGACGTGTATGGCGATACTTCCCGCTAACGGCTAAAACAGCAAATAACACGCTGCATGTTTTACATCACAACAACCATTTCTATGGTATTACAAATCTACAAAACTTCTTAAGGGGTAAAAACTTCTGTAAGCATTGTTACCATATTTTCTACAACAATAATAAACACAGCTGTCAGCATCATTGTTGCTTTTGTTTAAGAGACAAGTACAAAGTGCTTAAGGAGAGATCTTCAAAATGTCTGCAATGTCACACTTTTGCAAGGTCGCATGTTTGTCTAAACATTCACATTGAGAAAGCAGCTGCGGTCGCTTTCATGTGTGAGCCACGTTTTGGTCAGAAATGTAATGGGCTAATTTGTCCAGTATGCACAGTGGCTGTTGTCAACATAGATGAGCACCTGTATTATATGACACCTGATAGACTTCAAAAGAAAAGCGAGGATTCTATTGTGTATGACATGGAAGCCAAACAGGAGAACATAGTGCATCAGCCAAACTACATTTATGCTAGACATTTAACAGGTGATAGTTGTTGGGAGTTAAAGGGTGATTCATGTGTGAGTGATTTTGTTAGCACCTTTGTAATAACTAAATACACAGCCTACAGGTTTTTAGCTCATAATGCCAAAGGGTACGATGGCTACTTTATACTCAAACAATTGGTGATGTAGCAAATTAGAGTGAACTTATCATGCAGGGTGCTAAACTCCTGTCGATGCTTGTGGTAATATTGAGAATATGTTTTATCGACTCCTTGAACTTCCTACCCATGAAACTCAGTAGCCTCCCAAAAGCTTTTAGTTATCCTGGTTCAAAGGGCTTCTTTGCACATCTTTCAGCATGGCTGGTTATCAGAACTATGTAGGCACGATCCCGGCCCGATCAATATGTCATTCAGTACATGATGCCTAGCAAGAAAGACCAGTTCATGATGTGGTATAAGGCAAATGAGCATAGTGTATTTGACTTTCACAAGGAATTAAGGGCTTACTGTAAAGTAGATGTCAACATTTTAAGAGAAGCATGTATTTTGTTCAGGAACTGAATCATTCAAATGACCCATCAGGAAACACTTATACAGGTAGTGTTACATGTGTCATATGTCGATCCTTTTAAAAGTGTCATGGTGGCTAGTTGCTGTATGCAGATCTACAAACAATTGTACCTAAAGCCTGAAAAGATTGCGCTGCTGCCCCAGGATTCATACCATGGGCGTCAAAAACATTATTATACAGTTGCTATTAAATGGCTTAGCAGAGATCAAAAACATTGTGATACAACATGCCCTAACTGGTAGTGGTGGGAAACGTTACTGTAAATACTAGCTGGATGGATATGCTTTGGTTGATGGTGTGGAAACAGCCTACAATTTCAACAGTTGTTTTTCTACTAAATCAGCGGTTGTTTTTATCACGAGTGTCCTGAATGTTATCCCGTCAGGGATTTCAATACTCTGACTGGTACTACTTATGAGCAGTTGTATAGATGCACCCGGTTGAAACAGACATTCCTATGCAGTCAGGTAGTTCACGTTGTCAGTATCTGGGAACATGTGTGGCAGGCAATGGTACAAAGCAACCCAAAAGTGGAGGTCCTAAGAATATTTTAAAGATACACCATCACATCTCAGAGGATGAGCAAATACACTATTTAGATATCACCAGTCTGTACCCGGCTGTGAACAATGAAAATCGATATCCTTTGGGACACTCAGAGATCATCTATGACAATTTTGGAGGTATAGAACATTACTTTGGTTTGATCATGTGTGAGGTCTATCCACCAAAGTCTTTACTTACCTGTGTTGCCCTAAAGATGTTGTAGAGGAGCAGTTGCATGCCTCTGCTGGAAGTCCTGACTCCCCCTACCTCCTGTATGTTGGAAGTCTGAAATTGTGCCATGCTTGACACCAGCAGTTGTGACGATACCACAGCGAATATTCAAAAGAAGATACCCACTGAGAAAACCCTATCAGATGTATTCCTGAAGAGACCATAATCTGAGGGAGGAACTCCCTGAAGGCAGATGAAAATGAGTAAACGAGGAGCTGGTGACATCATGAAAGACGAACGTGACACGCTGAGGATACGGCTGAAGAGAATGCATGGACCTTATAGAAACTGATGACGAAGTAAAGAATCGAGTAAACGTTCATATGCGAGAAGAAGATTGCATGTTTGTGATGCAGAAAATGCAAGCCATTCAATAAATGTACAGATGCAGCAATGCAAGTAGACAAAGTGAACATAGAAGCTGGCTATATGTAGTGAATAGAATGCAGGCAGAGCCACCATTAAATATAAGCTGGACATCAGTGTCATGAATTTAGTAAGCCCAGACTCATGGAGAGGAAAGGCAGAGAACTGTGTCGCAGCAAGAATTAGCTGAGATAGTGGATACAAGTGGGGAGGCTGTTGGCCTGGAATCAAAGTCAAAGCAGCCGAGGCCGGTTATCTATTCTCAAAGGCATTGAACATGAGATGCTGAATCATCCCTTGTTAAGGTGCACAGAAAGAACACCATGCTTGCCAAGATTTAATCATTTAAGACATTTAAATGCTGAAAAATTGTCCAAATCCTGGTCTCCTGTCACGTGAGTCAAGGATGGAAATAGAGTTCAGCATGGAGATCCAGGACTACGATAGTGCATGCTCACACTCCCTTGTAAACCCAGAGACAAGAATACTCTGCAAGGCCAAGTTCAAAGTCAATCTTCATGGCAGAAGGCATGGGTGATGAGAGACGTTTGGCTAATTGGGTGGGGAGGTAAAGTCAAGTCCACTTCCTGGCACCTCTGTCTGAGCTCATGTGCTGCTAAGTGAACCGAATGTTCCAGACATGGCACACGTGTGCCAATCAATTGTAGAGGGCCATATAATCAAGGGCCTTATAGTTTGAGAGCCAATGATATACTTGTACTTTATAGTGTTGAAGATTACATGTTTTGGAGATAAGAATAAGTTAGCCACCTGACAGTAGATATCCAATCACAATCAAAACCCTTTATAGAAAGTATACTTAGATGTTCCCCTTGAGCTTATCACAACCCATCGTAGGTTTTTTTCATTTGCCACGTAGTATGATGTCACTTATGATGAACGTTTAGTATATAAATGTGTTTTTATGTCAAATATACTGAGCGAACTCGAGCGAATGTCCGTTGATGGCCTTTGTTACTCCCTGTTTTAGACAATTGATATTAAAACAGCAAACTTTGCCATCTTCCTGAGTTTGTTCGATTATTTAGTTTCTGAGTTATTCTGCATCCCATCCATTGCATGCACGTTACCCAAAGGGCTCTAAGCTCAATGTGGTGGCAAGCTAATGTTTCGCTTTGTCATACATGCAACGAGACAAAACAGGCTGGGTGTAAACACATGGATGAAAAGTGTGTGCTTACAGGCACTTGGTGTGTGATCAAGTTACAGGCAGCTTTAAAACGTGGCTATCGACTGTTTATTGACTTATTCATAACCACATTCCCAACAGCTCACATGCCATTGAATCTGTATGGTATGATGGAGCAATTGCAAGAGAGGGTTCTGTATCATGATACTGATAGTGCTATCTTTATCAGCGCCCCTTTGGATGTCAACAACCCCACAACAACACAGCCTTGTAAATACATCCAGGCTAACCACCCCTATAAACAGATCCTGACCGCCTAGACTCTTTACCTACCAAGGCATGATATTATGATGATCTTGCCAACTATACCACTAAAGTGCCTAGGCCTCGCAGAAGACATGTATGTCTCAGTTGGTTGTCTGATTAATGAAAACAACTTGTCGTTTAGCTGTATTTAATATAATTGTTTTAAGTATAACTGAGGCCCTTTCTCCTTTCTGTATTAAATATAACTGTTGATTTTTATAAGATGCCTTTTCTCCTTTCTGTATCAAATATGTCTTTAATAAATAGATATTTTTACAAGTAATGAAATGGATTGATTGTTTATTACATTGGCATATCTATGTATAATAAACACACAACACTTGTTCATTTAAAAAAACTGTTATTTTATCCATACATGATAACACTAAATAGAACACACACATATGCATTTCTGACACAGGGTAAACAGACTGCGAGATCTATACATGCTGTGTAATTTCTTATCATTATTAACGAATGCTATCACCATTTGATTGTTTTGCTTCTGATTGCTCGAGTACCTATTCAAAACAGCTGACAGCAATCGCCATGCTGACATTTGATTGATAAAGAATATACAGTGTTGGCCGCATGTAATAGCAGTAAAGTCCTGGACCAGCATGGCGGCATAGCATAAATACTTTGCAATGCTTTTCACGTAATCCATTAAAACACTGGCATATATGGGGTGTTGCTGAAAGTGAGCCAAGCTGTCAAACACCATTAGCGTATAATCCGCCAGCCACAGAGCTATCCAATGCGTTCCATTCCAGACCTGCGGATCAGTGTTTACTACCAGGCTAACAGATCAACTGAGGTGTAGTCACGGGGGGGCATTTATCACTGGCACACGCTCCTTAAATGTATTTCCTGCCATGTCTAGTATATTGTTACTCAAGAATCCTTTTATGTTTAGACTATGCATTATATATCAAAGAGTATGTTACGTTGTGCGTTGATCTCGAGAATGTATCGAAAATACTCCACACTAGAAGCGAGTGCGTAGTTGCTAGGTTTCCTTCAAACTTTATATCTGCTCATAAGTTCCCACTCCTCAATAGGTTGAAATGTCCTGATGATGCATTGTCAGGTCTTAGATTGAAGTCCAGTAGTGTGTAATTATAATTATATATTTTTTTTTTAAACGCGCTTCATACTTTTTAAGCACGGACCCGGAATTCGGACCTGAGTTGCTCTGCGTCATCTTGCTTCCAAGATGAGCGCATTGCCACTGAGCTGTACTACCCATGTAGCCATGGGCATAGTCATTGCTTGGGAATGCAATGGCTGCATCATGGATTTGCTGTTCCGGAAACACCAGCCACATGTACTCTCTGATTATGTTTGGAAGTCCAAAGTTAGGTGTGTATGCTTTGGTTGGGACCAAAACACCATTCTTATGCAACGCTACATAGTTCATGTTACAAAGTCAAAGGGGTTTCGAGCGTATGTGCCTGTTTCAGGAGTCAAATTCGCCCTTCTTCAGTCAGGTGTGTGCATTTCATCTTCCTAATTAGAAATAACATTATATCAGTACTACAGATCAATTCATGAGAACTCAAGGTATGAACATGTGGAGACTATCTCATAGGAGTAAACTGACCTTGTCAGATTATGTGCTGCCTGGGGGGCCATGATTGTTTTATATAGAAAACAGCTGTCAAAGACATAGGATAAAAGATATTCATTTTCCATGATGAATTACGGTTTCTGCAAATCATATTGGTACTAATTATGAATCATAACTCAAATAATCACTTATGTAATAAAGTGGAAACAGAATAACAGACAAGGACTCATAGATGTAACAGCTGTTCACCGAAAAATAAAGTAAAACCATACAAATGACTTTGGTTACTCGAACAGGAATGGAAGGTAATAATTATTCCTGTGTATTTGCTACTAAAGAAAAGGGCACTTACTGCATCGCCAATCTAGTTGCATTTCAGAATACTATCAGGCAGAAATAGAAACTCTTCTCTGGTTGTGCAATGAGACCAAAGTACAGTCTTACTAATAAAGTTCTAATATGCATTTTCAAAAGAAAATGAACTGAAGTGCCAGTACATCAATGTATGCTTACCTTGCAAGTCATTCAAATGCAGAGCGTGGGTTGGAAAGTAGCTGGAAAGTGACTTCTGTCCTGTGCTCGGCTATGTACTGAGAAGACTCGATTACGCTTGCCCTCGGATGCGTCTATGCATCATGGCTAATACGCGATGAAGCTGAGTAATTAACTAGACTCCCAATCAGATTTGTATCAATGAGCTATTATTGTAACTAATGTATATCCAACAGACTCTATATTCTGGGATATGATAGTTGCCTGATCTCAACACTTCCCTAAATTATGTAACTCCGTATGAATAAACATATTTACAGGTGGCATTAAAGAAATGGTTCCTGCATCTCATAAATATTCTGTAAATCAGCTGATAATTCACGCCAGATAAAGAAAGACGAAAAGGCATCCTCTCATGCGGGTCTAGATGTAACACTGTGCCGCCATACTCTGACATGGTTGATATACTTTTGTTGATGACTCTGACAGGATCTTGTATATTTGGGTAGTACACCTTGGCGAACTGTCCCATTGAAATCCACAGAGGGTTTGTTCGTTTTATGATAATTTTGAGAGAAAGAGACAGATGAATATCTCCCCATCGCCACTGCCCTCCGCCAACTCTATATCCTAATGGATAGAAAAGTTACTCACTAAGACAGTTGTACCAACCATATTGAAGGCAGGTGCAGCAAGAGACGAATATGATGCAAGCAGAAGATGGCAAGAATAACTGAAAACTAATCACAGAATCACGCATATGCACCCAATAGACATGAAGCACATGTGCACTCACCATGAATAAAATGTATTGTGAAATATGCACTTCTACACAAAGAATATCAATTTCATCCATTTAGACATGAAGAAAATTAACATAAATATAAGCTTAATGCAACATGAACAACATGCCTATATAGTTTACTAACATAGAAATGCAGCAATAAAGGGCAGCCATCTTTTCCAAAAGGGAAGCCACAACACGAATGTAAGTAAATGAAAGGCCCCAAGTCTTCACGAAAATTCACTGAAATACAGAATCATGCATAGCCCAGATAAGTAGCTATGCAGACCAAGCCAAAGTTACTGAGAAAATAAGGAGGGTCCGGAAGTCTCAGAGAGAACACGAGATAACAATTAGAAGTTTAAACCATATAGAAAAGATATGTAGTCAATTCCCCTAACCTATCCCTTTATCCCTTAGGTTTCATATAATTATGTTGTCATTCTGACATGTTTTTGGTGTAAAAGATGTTATTTTGTATGAAGATCTCTGAGAGCTACATTTCTTTGTGTGTATGCTGTCCCTGCTTTATTTCAGATGTTAATAAAGCTGGGACTTGCCTTTCACTTTGTCTATTCCCATTATTGAGTCAGTTGTTCTGGCTCCTGATCCTCCGCATAAACCTGGGGTTTTGGAGGCCATTGTTACAATAAATGTGGCATCCCTGCTGCCTAAAGCATCCCACAAACTGATGTATTTCCATGGCCTTGAGAGAGCTGTAGTCCACCCAACTGTTGAATTTCACAGGCCAACCCTCATCCTTTACTAGTTATGATTTTTTCTATTCTATAAACTCTTTGTTGGTCTTTGCTGAATTTTTGGATCTCCTTCCTATAAAAAAACACCTTCTGCTACATAATCGCTTAGTCTGTATATATAAAGACCTTCCCGGAGAGCTACTCCATCTATGATAAGATGTAATTGCTATAGTTCTGCTCATACCCCTTTGTAAAGACGGCCTTGAGCTTCGAGATCCCCACATGATCACCCTTTTTAAGGGGAGTTTGTGTCTCCTTTTCAAAAAGTCTTTTGGCATACAGGTTTTTCCAGACCTCCAAGGAATTCTGGGTGCTACAGCTACGGGTTAGTTTTAATCGATCTTTGATGGGTGTTGATAAACACATTTATAAATGGGGTAACAAGTCCACATATCTACAGGCGTTTTGAGCTGTGAAGAAATGCCAGATCTGTGCTTTAAAAAATCATATAAAATGTACTACAATAGAGGCTTTAACTTCAGAGTGTGTCATGAAATGGTGCACTCTGTGTTGTTTTAGAAGGATCTGTAGCGGTTTCTTTAGAAACTCCTTAGCAGCATCTGTCTGTAGTTTAGCGGGTACTTGCCTGCTGTTAAATATGAATTTAAAAGCCGTCGCTACACTGGGTCCTGTCTTGTCTTTTAAAGCCTCAACATAGGTGTATTCTGATAGAACATCAATGACGGCTACAATATATCGAGAACCATAATTGTCTCCCTGGAACTGGCTCATGTGAATAAGAGCAGACTGCCATTGTTGATCGATATCAGATACCATGGTCAGTCGTTTAAAATGCTTTTGGACCAACTTGTGTAGCGTGTAGGACTCCTGATCTGAAAGCCAC
This sequence comes from Ambystoma mexicanum, assembly GCF_040938575.1. NCBI lineage: Eukaryota > Metazoa > Chordata > Amphibia > Caudata > Ambystomatidae > Ambystoma > Ambystoma mexicanum. The sequence continues at coordinate 431,253,495 of NC_090925.1, read as the reverse complement.
ATCTTGACAGCGCTCTTTGACACTTTGTCACCATCATTTCTCAGTTTACTATACAAGCCCTCAACACCTTCAGAACTACCAACATCTCCTTCATCGTAATATATTTTGGACAGCTTTACGCAGGACATGTTCACCTCATAGTAGCTGGACATATAGACACAACTACATTTTACAAGCACAGATTTTTATTGACATTCACAATATTAAATTTCTATTAATATTTACACCATCAGATTTGCATTCATATTGAATGTCTGGGGTCATCTGATGCTGTACAGTTATCAATCAGGCTACACAGTGTGCAGTATGCTCAATTAGTTCATTCACACTCTGCCGTTCACTGTGTCGATAAGTAAACATACCCAGTATAGTGGTAACTGATAGATATTCATAAAGCCCCCTATCAAACAGCTAATATCCTTTAAAGGCTAGGAAATGATGTTGCATGTCGTGTTCCGCCAGATAGAATGAAAGATCAACAGGTAGCCTTAAATTGTCGAAACCCCCCCCCCCTTGTAGCGATTTTGCCTGTAGATGTCCATTGTAGGGTGGCATCTGTTGGAACATATGTTTGCAATTCACAGAACATTGACACATTCAAATTTGCATGTACGCAGTGGTTTTACAGATAACACAACATCCCTGCGGATATACTGCCTTTATGTTCTTTAAGTAAAACTAACATTAATTGCTCTACGCATCCACTGGTGGGTTTCACATTAAATTGGCAGCTTCCCAACAGCTGTTTATATTTTATTTCCTGCAAATAAGCATAAATACATGGAAATTATCTACATCTTCAATCTACATATGCCCGTTTTCGAGGCACCATTCACATTTCTCTATTGTAATGGCTGAAATAAACTTTATCCACCCACTTGCAAACCTTTTTTTTGTTGCAGTTATACTTCTAACACACAGCGGACACCCCTGTCTAAACTGCTTCATTTTCAAGAGTGGCGTATATGCCACTTGTATAGCCCACAACATTTTAGACATGCCACTTTCCCACTGGTTTGATGGCTGTATTATATGCAGCATTTTTACAAGACATTTAGGGCTCAACATGTAGCATATTTTATGTAATGGTTTATCTGTATAGGATATTTCCAAATATTCATGAGCCTCCTGCTGTGTATCGTCCATTTTATACGCAGCACACCATTTGTGAAAGGGTTATTTTAAACATGTTTTCAAAACTACAGCTTTTAAGCCATGAATGGCTACGATATCAGCCCAGGTCACAACCGTTGTGATCGCATTGTCTTTAACACTATTGGTCACCATTATCGAGATACATTGCTTACACAGTCTATTATTGAAATTCCCTGTAGTTTTCAATTTGAGCAGAAAACACTGAAAATATTGACAGTCTCTGCTACAGCATGACTCTCCTCATTGCCATCCTTTTAATCAGCTAGATGCTGTAGACAAAAACAGATACACATGGTTTTAACTCCGGGTTAGGTGTCACACCCCTAAAAGGTACAAACGTTTGCTTTACAAATATACCAATCAGCTCACACAACATCCGATATCAATGCTCCATGTCCTTCTGTATCCTCCAAATGTTCAGAGTGTCGGGGTCACTCTCACACAGCTCAACTCCATCATTCTGCAAGATAATGGATTTGTATCCATTGTCTTCAAACTCCATTTCACCATGTTGCACATCTAAACATGATAGCACAGGCTCTATCCGTGTGCCCTGCTCAAGAACCACAGTATCAGCACTGGTTGCCATTTGCGAATTAGCCATATCTTCGGCTGCACTTGCCCGAATGTTTTGAATGAAATCTCCAACAGGCTGTTCTATAACAGTGGCGATGAGAAGCAGCTGAATGCTCCCAGAAAGTGTAGACATGTTCTTACTGAGCTCCCACTCTTCACAGTCCACCATCAAAGCCTGTGAGTCATCCACTGCATCAAGACTTTTGTATCTTCTCCTAAGGCAATAAGGTAAATAACTATTATCTGGATAGCTGGGGCTGACGGGGGCTGTTTTCTCCTTGTCGTTACTGTAGCTGTACATAATTACATCTTCCCTGACACCATGCTGGCTAGCCCCGAGAAGTCCGACTTCACATGTGTTTTCAAGGCCTACAATAACAGCTATATATCTGTATTGTGAGACCCCACCTCTAATAGAGTCATAGCCCAAGAGCTGCTCATAGGCATATGCCTATTTAGAACACAAACACATTGAAACTGTAGGGGTGCTCTCAAAGTTGTATTTTTATATCAAATCCATTGGGGTTCTTATGAAAGATATATCAAATTCATACAACATTTATTTCAAATGTATTGGGGGTCATCAAATGTATTGGGGTTCAATTACATTTATAAGGGTTCAGTTAAATCTATATCCAGTTTTTATATCACATTCATTGTAATTCTTATCAAATGTATATACCATTCATGTAAAATGTATTTACCATTTTTGGGGGTCATCAAAATTATTGGGGTTCAGGGGTGTGGTAAACGGGCGGGGAAACCTGTCACCTGAAACACTTGATGAAGGGTATCCTACCCTACTACTGATATTGAAAAGGCATTCGGGAGAGCAAATCAACAATAAAGGACAAGCTTACTACAGATTCAAGAACAAGACTCTGGTAGCTATGGAAGTTAAGGTTTAAGAAACTTACAGCCAATACGAATCTTGACCAAATGCAGTTCTAAAGACAATGACATTCAGAAAATTCGACATAAATATGCACCTATGCCCAAATTTGACAAGAGGATATTACAGAAAGAATAGGAGCAACAGTCCTCCTGACATTTTCTAAGTCCTGTAAGGTTATTTAGCGTGTTACAACACAGAGTACAGCACAGAGTACAGCACTACTGCACAGGATCAATGTGTAGCATGTTTTTTTTTTATTCAGTACCACTGCATGGGTTTGGTGCATTGCTATGATGCAATTGTTTCAAGCTATATGTTGCCAGTGTAACATGGACATATAAAAGTGAGGGCAGGTTATTCAGTCAAAAACGATTTTTACATATAAAATGCAAATCATTTTTTTCACAGTTAAAAGCACACATTTGTACATTCAAAATATGCACTATTTTTACCTGAAATTCCTCTGTTGCAGGAGACACATTTGAGGATTAATGAACTAACCTCATTAACAAAAAACTAACACGCTAATTCATTAATAACATAATGTGTTCTCCAGTGCAAAATGAATGGAAAATGACAGGCTCTGAAAGTCATTTAAACGCACATTCAGATTTTTTTTTTTTTTTTTTTTTTGCTTCTATCTGCGATCTGTCCACAGTATTTGCAGGAAGCAAAGACCTCGAATAAGCAGGAAATCAGTTTGGTTACAGTTGCAACTGTATAAGCCAAGCCATTGTGTGCAGAGGGTGGTTAGGGCATGATAGAATTTTATTGGTTAGGATCCTTTGGTAGGAGGTAACCAGAGTTTTCTTGTATAATCTCGAGGAAGAAGCTGGGGAGAGACATCTTGACACAGCTCGGAGAAGGACTGAGTTGATAGCTGGGGATGCCTGATTCCTAAAGCAGATTCAACTTGGTTGCAGAGACTGGGATTCCCAGTCAACAAGTCCCAGTTTCAGTGACAGCAAATGCTTGTCCTTGCTGGGTGAACCCCTCCAGAAGGCGACCAGCCAAAGAAGTTACATGCTGAACAAGCCTGGTAATTATCTCGCTGAAGTGTGGGGGCTGAGTGTGTGCGAAAATATTCAGTCAGTGTAGGAAAGGAGATTCCTGTGCTTTACCCTCGTGTTTAATGTTGCAAATTGAATTCTTGTTCCCCGCCACTCTCTTCTCAGTGTATCACAAATAATGCTGTTACTGTGCTATTTCATTTATTTCTGTAAAAGAGTGAGATCGTGTTTAAATGCAACTTTTATAATACACAAAAATATCTGAAAGCAGACGGGTGGTGTGTTTCATTTTCTCTTTCCTTTGTGCATTTGCCAATACAGTGCTGATGATGTGGGGAGATGTTTAGACAGTGCAATTGACATTTTTAAGATAGCTAAAAATAAGATTTGGCTGCAGTTGTGTGCATGATTCCATTCAGTATAAGTGTGTGTTTTCTGGACAGAACATAATAAGTAACTGGGTGTGAAATAGCCTTTTGCTGAAGGTACATGAGTCAGCAGAAATAGAGACCCAGGACATAGTTCACTACCGTATATAAGTTAGTGAAAAATACCACATGATAGCTCGCTGCTGTAGATAAAACAGCGAGAAATTGCCCATGGTGGCACACTAAAAATGAAAATGTGGTGTTCCTGAAATGCAAGCCTGAGGTCTCTCTAGTGATTACACGAAAAATCTAAACAAAAATAAGGAGTTCTGGATATTGGGGCCACAAATAAAACAAAGGAATTATGCTCACCAAAAATACCACCAACCACGCATACCAACCACGCATGTCTGTGTACTGAAATAATGCATATCCACTGTATTATTATTATACATAACCCAATCTGAATACAAGGAGTGATTGTTGCTAAATTATTTTCGGCGGTACGAAAATACCGCCAAGCCCCAAATCTACACAAAATACCCAACAGTCCCAACTTATCAGAAACAAAATATCACCCAGCTTCCCGAACCCAAAAACATTGGATATAAGTTGGCTCAGTGTCAAATTCCACAAAACAGGATTCAAAAGATGCACACAGTGCAAAGCAGGTAGGATGCTTACCAAGACGACACTGATCTTTTATGGCACCTATGCGAAAGTGGCATTCCATTAGACAACAGAAAAAATACATACCCTGTAGCAGTTCACTTGCATAACATGCATGGATCTGATAAAACCAATCAGAATGTTTTTTTGTACTTGAGCAAAAGCACCCATACCTAAAAGGAGGCATAACGAATTTAAGCTTTCAGAAGTAGAAGCAAAATGGATCATAACAATCACATTGGCACCATACAAATGAAGAAATGTATGTGTTTTTATAGGTGGTCCCATCAATCTATAGCAGTATCACATGAAAGCAATTAAAAACGTAATATGGTGACAGACAAACATGAAAATAGACAGCTGACCGATCATAATCTAAGTACCCCATACCTTATGTCTTGATCACATACAAAAACATAACAATCTGAAAGTCACCATACAGTAACATTACCCTTTGGGGCTTTATGAATCTAAGCAATGTTATCGATCATTCAATAACTAGGTGACTTTACATTGTTGTATTTTCACCAGCTGCTATTAAGGGCCACAATGTACATAAAAAACATTCTGTCCCACTGACCCTCTAGTTCTGGAGTTAGTCTGCACCAAACAGAATTCCTATGTGATACCACTATGAGTACACCCTCCGAATTTATGTTTGTTGATAATGCATATGCAGAAAATGCATTGAGAATAAAATCAGTTCTTAAAAATAATTGCCAATTAACTTGCACACCCATAAATTGTACCTGTAACTCAAGTTAAAATGTTCACATTCACTTTTCACTTGCAGCTTTCAATTTTACTTGTAACATGCACGGCAAATGATAATGTCAGACTATAGCTGAAAGTGTAGAAAAAAAAACATGTACTTTTTACTCGATTCAAGTGTTCCTAGATGGGTGACTTTTGGCTGTCTTTCACTCTGTCACTCTCTCTTTGTCTTTGTTTCTTTTCCCTCTGTCTTTAGTTGTCTGTTGTTATTACATTCGTTCTGTATCCAATCCTCAGAGAGTTTGCAGTGGAATCATCACCATGTACGCACCAGTAATGCCAGAACCACAAATCCTGACATGACATGTTTCACTTGTCGCTTTTTGACTTATCAACGCCACATGCGTTGTTACAGAGTGGCGTATCTGACACTTAGGCTTAGAGTTCAGTGCTCCATTGGCTCTTGATTCACTTTGTTTGCTTAGAGCCAGACGTACAACCCCAGCAGAGCAATAGATCCAGAACTCTCAGTATTTATTTTTCTCTTGGTTCTCATTGGTTACTCAGAGCTATACTTGTTCTACTTCAGCGGTATAACTGGATCACTTCCAGTGTCCAGTTTTCTTGAGTCTTCCGCAGCTTGCAAGGACCAATGCACTACTATTGTGTTGTGGTAGAACCACAAATCCACAAATCCTAACTGCGATTTTTCGTGGTTCACTTTCCATCTATCACTGCCCTTCTCCCACTGTTACACAGTGTTAGAACTCCTAGCATTCATTTTTCTTGGTTCTCTATCAGCTTGTCTTCACCCGTGCGAAATGGTTACAGAATGTTACAACCGCAATCCCAGGCATGCAGTTCTCTTGGCAACTTGTGGTGCTTCCCAGTGCCTTCTCTGGCTTTTCCCAAAGGGTTACTTTCTACCTCCCTGGCCTTTATCCAGCTCTTCACATTACACAAAGTACCTCTGAGATCCTCAGGGTTTACTGCGCTTTCTGTTAGTGTCTCTCTCAGCATTCACATTGTCCGATATCCCTTCTGTGTCCGAGGCATCGCCTGATGTAAGTGTACGAATGGTGAATCTTGTGTATCTTTGTTACATATCATGGACTGTGTCCCAGCCCCTCCAGCCGATGAAGCTTTGAAACCATGTTGAATATGGTGCCCTTTAGCACCCAGGAGCCGCTGACACAAAAGACTGCTGTACATCCTTTAAATTCACTGTGACTATACAAAGTGGCGTAAAGGGCTCCAGGTAAACACACACAAGAATTGTTCCTGGTGGACAAAGTTAGTTCTTCATTTTAAACAGTTAATTAACAGAATACATCTGATGCAAAGGAGCATGAGTTAAGTATGGTCTTGGCCTAAATAATGCTGTGCATGGCCTTCAGGGGAAACAGACTGCTTAGACAAGTGCCGCCTGCCTCAAGCAACACATTATGAGACCCTGCGAATATGTATTTTGGGTCATTCAGCATGGTTTCAGATTGTTATTTGCATCCATTCTACACAATGTAAATACATCTCTCTCACTCAGTTTATGAATAAATATCTGTTTATGAATACATTACTTTCACAATCACTATTAACGCAATCCAACTCATTCTGTACATAAGGAAAGGTTAGGCAAGTATTCTTATATAGCGCCCTGCTGACAATAATGTTGGCCTTGCTGCGCAGTTGGGGTGTTAGTGGGATAGAACAAAAGTAGATGCTGAAGCCTGCAGTGTTGATGAGGACAGGTCAGAAGCAGCCATTACCACAGTGCCAGTATGGAAACTCTGTGTTCTGGGGGATAAAAAAAAGGGGTGGGCTAGCCTTAACGGTAGCACCATGGGTGTGAAAATAGAGATGGGGCATGGCATATGCATTGGGGCTGTTCATAGCAAGTGGACACGGTAGGAGTATGTTTACTGCACTAGAGATTGTGGGTTTTCTGATGGCAAGTGAGTGAGGTGTAACATTGCAAGATTCTAATAGTGAGGAGCTATTGCGGCAGAGCTAAGTGGGAGGAGGAGGCATGTGCCAAGGTTCAATCAGTTCCAGAGGTGTTGGTCGCAACATCCTTTCTTGGTTTGAGGGGTTGAAGTCTGGTCCAGTGTCTCATGAGAGAGGAGATCAGCAATTGGCTGGTATACCCAATGACTGTTCGCCTAGAGTCCCGACAAAGACGGTAATAGACATAACAATCAGACCTAAAAGTAATTGTCTAGGCTAAATAGAGGCCTTACTAAAAAGGTGCATTTCTAGTTTTTTCTTTAAGCTTTCCTGTGGCTCACAACTTCTGAGATCCACGGTCCAGGCATTCCAGCTCTGAGGTGCAGTCAACCAGAATTGGATATAGGAACCTATAATGCAGATAATAATCTGCAAAATAAGAGATATTAAAGAAACATTGTGACATCTCTTAATTGTGTTGCTTTGGAAAAACAGAGGGAAGTTGTTATTAACAAACTAACATGCTTCCATTATACAACTCGGACAAATGATGAATCGTGGCATGAGCTATTTGCTACTCCGAAAATTTCTCAATCTCCATTATGGGGATGTAAAAAAGTACAAGCTCCAATAAGATATAAGGCACTATGTGCGGGTTTATTGTTTTTTAGCAAAGAAATGGGTGTGATAAACATGCCAAGAAATTCTGTTGTAATGTTTGCAATATTTATCAATTGTTTTAATAATATGATGCTGTGCATTCATGATATAATTATTGCTATATTGAACATGATGACCGTCATATATTTTACTATTTGTTGTGGATTTAAATATTGTGTTTTTTTGTAAGTTTTGTTTTGAAAGGTTAATTTATTAGCCAACCAAAATAAAAAAAATAAAAAAAATAGGAACCTATAATAATTTGAGGTCTTTAGATCTGAGAGTCCTGATGTTTCTCTTTTTATTCAGACTATCTGCCACGTACGCAGGATATTGTCCTGCTAAGCACTAAGTGATGGTTAATAGGCAAAACCCAATCCTCAAATTTGTTTAATCTTAAAATGTCTCTGACTGTGCTATTCTGTAACATTTGCAATCTAGCCATCTCTCCCCTCCCAATCCCCACCAATAGGCTGACACAGTAGTCGATCTTGGAGCACATAATAGATCTTGCCACTGTCTCGCAGCTTTTTTGGGACGGATAGGGACGGATACTTGAGCCTTCATGGTCAGTGTTCGGTCAAAAATGACTCCCAGTGTCTTTATTTTATCTTTAGTCATAATTGTACAATCACCGATTTGGAAGCTTTGATATTCTTTGCTGAAATTTTTCAGTCTGGGGCTTGAACCTAAAACTATGAGTTCTGTTTTATCGTGGTTGAGTGCCAACCCACTCATGCACATACAATCATGGATGAGGTTGTAGGTCTTGTTCACCATTCTTACATCTTCCTGATAATCCCCAGTCAGCGTGATAAGGCATTGGGTATCGTCTGCGTAATTTGAGAAACATATTTTGTTCTCCTCCAGCAATTTGAATGGTGGCATCGTAAAGATATTATATAAAATTGGTGTCAGACAGGCACCCTGAGGTACACCATAACTCAGAGGGACTGATTTAGCTTCCGCTATATTGCTGAAGGCTCTCATGATTCTATTACCCAAGAGGGATTGCATCCATGCTAGTGCCTGATTACTAAAGTTAGCAACTTCTTGTAATCTTTTTAGAAGTAGTGGATGATCCACTAGATCAGAAGCTGCAGACAGGTCTAGGGCCATCAGCAACATAGTTTGTCCCTCATTTATCTTTCTCATCATGTTGGACTTTAAATCTAAGAGGGCAGATTCTGTGCTAAAACCTGGCCGAAAGCCTGATTGACAGTTGTTCAGAATGGTATTATTCTTCAAATGTTCTAACACTTCTTCATAGGCCACCCAGTCCAATATTTTAAGAAGGAAGGGGCCATTGTTATTGGTCTATAATTAGGTAGAATTGTGGGATCTAGGCCATGTTTTTTTTAAAGAGGGTTGATCCAAGCACTCTTCAGATGATTAGGAACACAGCCTTCCTTCAAGGAGGCATTAATGATTCTCGTAATTGAGCGAATGAGTGAGTGATTCAGAACGAGCTTTAATTGCCATGGCAGGAAAGACATCTCCTTTGCATGGAGAGGGCTTACGTTTATTCAGAATAAGTCTGAAACTTCTAACATTCAAAAGAGGGGACTCCAAAGTATCATCAAACTTATCTTCTCACCTGGATACTGGTTCAATAGTAGAGGTGATGCGCCCCTTTAGCGCTTTTTCTTTATTGATGGTCATTTTAATTTTTACCAGCTTCCCCACCATAGCATCCTAGATGACTGCACACCAATCCAAATATTTGAACGTATTTTCTTCCTGTTTGGTATTTGGTTTCTCTAATACTTTAAGAATTTTAAAGATTTCCTTGGACTCACACTGCGCCTCATCAATCTGCGAATCGTACGTGGCTTTCTTTGCCATGATAACGGCTTCACTGTATTTCTTTGCAGATGCTAGATATCTAGGTTTATCTTGATTATCCTGTGATGTTTTCCAATAGTAGAAGTCTTTCCTTTTATCTACCCTGAGGGTTTTTAATTCTTCAGGGAACCAAGCATTCTGAAGCTTATTAATCACTTTCCTAGATTTTAGCAAAGCTGGAGTGTTTGTTGCTTCTTCCAAAGTGTCCAAAAACATATTGGTCATCTCTTCTGTGGTCTCCAGGAGTGACATATTATCTGTGAGCGGCACCATCCACTCTTGGATAGTCTCAGGTTTTAGCCTCCTGAAATTTCTAGAGAGGCTCCAATTTTGTTTAGTGACCGTATTTCTGATTTGATGATCTAGAGTGATATTAGACTCAATAAAAAAGTGACCCGACCAGGGACATGGAGATATAATTGGTTTACTCACAGTCCCATTCTAGGAAGCCAGCCAGTTGAGCATATTGTTATTTTATGTTATGTTAAGTCTATTTGTAAAGCGCACAGCCTTGGGTATCATGGCGCTAGAGTGAGGTGTTCCTGGTCAGGGAACCAAGTAGAAAAATGCCTAAAGTAAGAGAGTTTTAACAGCCTTTCTAAAGCCCAAGTAGTTAGGATTTTTGTTTAGTAGCCACTGGAAGTTCATTCCACTGCTCTGCTGCTGTCACAGAGAAGGCTCGTCCTCCGATCCAAGCACGTTTGTAAACGGGGACCGCTAACAGATCAGCAGAGGCAGAGCGCAGTGTCCGGCGGGGAACATAGGGCGTAAATTGGACCTCTCAGATATTCAGCACCTTGGCCATGAAGAGCGCGGTGAACGATACAGAGTGCTTTAAAATTGACTCGTTGAGTCACCGGGAGCCAGTAAAAGGCTGGAAGAACTGTAAATATTTGGGCTCCATATGGCGTGCCAGTAGCAATACGGGCAGCCAGATTTTGAAGTCGTTACAACTGATGGATCATGCCCTTAGGTTGCGCCAAGTAAAGGGAGTTACAGTAATCTAGCCGCAAGATCACCCTGGCCGCAACCACATGAGGACGTAGGGGGACTGGAATCATGGGGAGAATTTTTTAAAGTGTTTTTAGTTGGAAATGGCCGGATTGGCACACAGCTGTTACTTGCTTTTCCACAGAAAAGGATGCAGACAATACTACACCTAGGTTTTTCACCTTGTTCTCTGGAATAGGGTGGGGGCCCAAAGAGAGAGACCAAAAGGAAGACACCCAGAGTGAAGGTTCGGGGGGACAACCCACCACCATCACCTCTGTCTTGTCTCCATTCAATTTGAGCCAATTGTGGTTCATCCACTCTCCCATGGCCTCCAGGCACTCTCGCAGGCATGACAACATCTCAGCCTGATCAAGGTCTAATCGGATCAGGATCTGAGTGTTGTCTGTGTATGAGTAGCACCTGACACTGAAGGAGCATTTGAGACATACAAGGGCCCAAATATAGATGTTAAAGAGAATCAGAGACAGGGAGGAGCCTTGTGGCACTCCACAACTGAGATAACAGGGAACAGAGAGAAAAGGAGGCATCACAAGAGTCTGGGTATGGTCCGCCAGGAATGAGGTAAATCAGGCTACAACCTGCACATATATTCCCATCTGGGCAAGGCGGGACAACAGGATGGGGTGGTCTACAGTGTCGAAAGCCGCTGAGAGGTCTAGCAAAATCAGGGCACCCCCTCCACCTGCGTCCACCAGCCTGGCCATGTCATCCTGGATGGCGACCAGAACACTCTCTGTGCCTCTATCCGGTCGGAACCTAAATTGAGCAGAATCAAGCAGGCACGAAGATTCAAGAAATATAGAAAGTAGAGGTGACACCAGTGATTCTAGAAGTTTAGAGAGAAAAGAAGAAGAGAAATAGGACGGAAATTAGATAGAGTGGCGGGGTCAAGGGAGGGTTTCTTCAGGAGAGGAATCACCCTATCAGTCTTCAATTCTTGAGGCACCAGCCGAGACTGGCAGGAGTTAATAATAGCTGCCATGATCTCTGTAAGGAGGGCCAATGAGATCTGTTTCATCACTGCCAGCGGGACGGTGTCTGAAGGAGAACATGATTTAATTTTTAAAATGGCAGTTAGTACTGATAGTGCTCATAGTACTGATTCTTCAGAAAACTTAGGTAAGACAGACCAGCCTATCAGGTTAACTAAGGCCGGCGTGAAGAGAATGCTTTTCCATGGAAGTGGAAGTGGTGACTGATGTGGAGATGATGTGATGAATAGTATTGATCTTCACGATAAAATACTGCGATAAAGCGTTGCATAATTCCTGGGTGGAAATGACCTTAGGAGTCAGCTTATCGGACAAAGCAAGTGACTTGACTGCAGCAAAAAGAGCTCTAGGTTGGCATAGGAATGACTCAATTTTTTCAGTAATATACACAGCTTTGGCTGTTTTGATGGCTGCTGAATATTCTATTGAGCAGACCTTATATAGCTTTTTTTGGGTGTGATCATAGGGCTTATGCCATTGCTCTCTGCCTGTCTTAATTTGAGTCGCGCAGCTTTTGAGTGGTCCAAGAACCAGGGCTCTGAAGGTAGTCTGCGGGGTTGGTTCAAATGCAGAGGGACCACCACATTGGCTACCTCCAGTAGTGCCTGAGAGAGGAGAGAGAGCAAAGCTACAGGCACTGACCTGCACTTAGCACTGACCAAGGAAACCATACTCTGGGTATCAGCAGAGCGCCATGATCGTTGCCAAACTTTAGCCATAGGAATCTTTGGCAACCGCCCAGGCGATTTAAGCCGGCAAGACACAAACATGTGATCGGACCATAGTATAGGTTCTACAGATTGTACAGTCAGTAAGGTTTTATTAGCAAAAATCAAGTGTAGCGTATTGCCTAACTTAGGCGTAGGATTTTTAACAACCTGATGTAGTTCTAAATCATGTACGCTGTCAAACAATAGGTTAAACACAGGAGGCCTAGGTTGATTATATTTTGAAGCCTTCAAGGAATTTGCCATAGGACCCAGGAGGGCGATATACAAGCAATAGATGGCATGTCATCACATGGGAGATAATGTACCTAACCAGGAGAGCTTGCATGGTCAAATTGTGGGGGCAGTCCAGCTGAGTAATAGCGAGATCGTCCCTTACTATGGGTGGGTTTGTCAATGTGCTGTTTAAATCTCATATTTGGCATAAACCTTTCTAGTTCGAGCACTGCAGAATCACTTTTGTCAGCTTTCCGAAGGTTAAAATCTGCCAAAATGATCCATTTGGAGATGTATTTAAGCCATGATAGAATCAGACTATTTAAATTGTGAACAAAGTCTGGCATTGCTATAGAGGAACGATATATCAGCAACGTATTTAAGGTAGTGGAGGCATCCGTCCTAACTTTACGCCAAAGTATTTCACACCCTTTCGGACCCTTCACTTTTGATTCCTAAACGTCTAGCCAATTCTTAAAAATAAACGCAACACCTCTTGCTTTGTCCTACTCACATAACGTAAGGCATAGTGTCTGGGAGTGGCCAGTAGAATCGATCGTCCAGCTGCTTCATGGAGCCATGTTTCCCTTAAAGCAGAAATATCTATATTATGATCACTGATGTATTCCGCCACCTCAAGTGCCTGCTTCACCAAAGATCTTGTATTAAGTAGAAGTATCTTGAGCGTGCTGTTGTCCCGCATTATAGGTGGTGGTCCATGTGACCTATGCATATTACCTAACCTGATGTACGGCCAACTCACACAAACAGGTATCAATTGTTCTGTAATCCCTACACAGTCCCACAATTGGCAGAATGTCCAGAGTATCAGACCATACGCTCTGCACTTACCCTTCAGCCTGCAAAACTCAGTCCGACAATACCGACACATCCGACAAGGACTGGCAAAGACCTGCTTGTTGCAGTCGCGCCAGCACTGTCGGTCCTGCTGGCCAACAAAAGGGGTCCCGGACCACAACTTCACTGGGAGTTGCAGTTCCACTACCCAGTGAATCAGGCTAGTGCTCTAGCGCTACAGGAACGCCCTGGTTACAGCCGCAGCATTGAGCACACAAAAGTAAGCAGATCTGAGCTATAGTGAGAGTTTCAAATCTAGGCGTTATTTTAGGCTAAAATACAGATTAAATACAAGCAATTTATTTAAAAAATTTAAATGTTCCAACAATAAAATAAATCTTGTAGAAATTCTATTTATGAAGCTACAAGCGTTCTAACGCTGATAAAATTAATAAAATCACACAAGCTTCTCTTCCAAGCAGAGACATTTAGTTAGTATATCCAGAGTTTGGTAGCCAATAAATAGAATGAGGTTCTCCTTGTCATTTCCTGATGAAGATAAGAAGTAGGACAAGTGCAGCTTTAGGACAAGTGCAGCTTTACTGTGGTGTTAACTCTCGTGTTCGCGTCAGACTTGGCCATCAACAGCCTGCCATTCTGCGCCAAAGTAGCTGCCGATACTGAAAAGGTACCTTTGCTTTTCTGAACACTGGTTAGACCAGAAGGTTGAGATTTTCTGAATGTAGGGAGTGTCTTGGTTTGAGCGATAGGTAGATAGATTGATAGATAGATAAACAGACAGATGGATAGACCGACGGACAGATAGATAGTTTTCAAGATTAATTGAAAGAAAGAAAGAAAGAAAGAAAGAAAGAAAGAAAGAAAGAAAGAAAGAAAGAAAGAAAGAAAGAAAGAAAGAAAGAAGCAAAGAAAGAAAGATAGAAAAAAGAGAAACAAAGAAAGATTGACTGTCACAGGGTCAGAGTCATGACCCTGTCATGGGGGGGGGCAGAGCCTGAAAATCCCGAATCCGCCACAAATGCCACAGTGGTACTGCTCTTTATCACCCAATGCCTACCTGCACATTTGCACATCACGGTTCTCTCTTATCTTTTTCAGGACTCCAACTCCCAGAGTGCAACTAGGAGCAACTTAGAAAACCTGGACTGTACCAAGGAGAATGGAATCTAGCACAGCCACGGAATGGATTTGGAATTTCTATGTCAAACAGAAATGAGACAACCAACACCAGCCTGCCAGCCCCAGACAGAACCCAGGCAAATGCTGTAGCAACAGAAAGTGATCTGGCAGTGAGGAAAGACTGCAGAGAGATCCAAAAGCCCTCCCCAAAACTGAATTGGCAACGCAACTCACCAGCACCTGAGGAAATCCACAGTGAGAGCAAGCAGCCTGAGTCCCTGGCTGCTACCACACCATCAGAAGCTGTTTCGAATACCATGCTGGAAAAGGGTGTGGTAGGTTTGATGGGTTTTAAAGCCCCTCACCTATGTAACTCATCCCTTAGTGAAGACAGGCATGGGTTGGTTCCTAGAGTCAGCTGAGCGCTGCAGCAAATGGAAGGGGGAAGTGGAGACAGAATCAGCAGCAGAACTACAGTATAAAAGGAGACAGGAGAGAAGGGGTTGCATGGGTGAGTTCAGAAGGCGTGAAAGTGTACAGAGACACTGCAGAGGACGGACAGAGGAGGAGTGGAGTGCTGGAGAGTTGGTAGCAGAATTGAAGCTGAGTTCAGGTGAGGTATTTATGGGAGAGAGTGGTACCAGTTGTGTGTGTACAGCATAGTGTGAGGAGCGGCGGATGTGCACAAGATGAGCGAAAGAGAGAGAGAAAGAGATGGAGAGGGAGGAGTGTAGGGGTTATTGGAGAGAGAGTAAAAGTTAGAGAGTGTGTGCATGGTCGGACACTGGAGAGAGTGTCAGATGGTAGTGGAAGTCATGGTGAGGTGGAGTGAAGCAGGGGTGGTTAAGGTTAGAGAGAGGCAGAGAGCTTGTGTTAAGGTGTGGATAGATAAGGGGGTCTAGTAAGAGGTGATGAGAGGGGAGTCGTGAGGTGAGAAGAGGAGTGCAGTGAGAGGTGTAGGGAGGGATGCTGTATGCGGTGAAGGGCAGGGTGCAGTAAGAGGGAAGGAGAGGAGGGTAGTAAGAAGTGTGGCATTGGAGGAGTGATAGGTAAGGAGAGCGGGAGGTGAAAGGTGAGAGAAGGAGATAGAGAGAGGGTGTAGGAAAGAAGTGGTAAGATCAGTGAGGAGAATGAAAGGAGGCAACTGAGGGTGAGACTGAACCAGAGCTTCAGAGAGTGTCTCTTTTTCCATTAAGCCGCATTGAAAATCATGGGGCGTGTGAAGAAAGGGCCTCTCCAGAAATTCCCAGGGGGAGTCAGATACATAAGGCTGTTGCCTTGAGGCCCTCTTTGCCAGCTAGATGTAAATAGTAGGTGTTACCCACCGCTAGTTTGGAAACCTGGAATTTAGGGATGCCTGGGCTATGAAACAAAAGCCCATAGGAGACGACAGAGGGAAACCAACTGGTGTATTTTCCCACCACTTCTGCAGCCTGGTGCATTACATTAAATAGCTGTCTATCCTAACATTGAACAAACTGAACTATACGACATCATAACACTGAGTAATCTGCACAATTTGTGCTGTTTAAAATTAAAAACCCTTAAACTCTCTTGGAGACTACACGAATTCTCAAGAGCATCTGTGACGCGAGAGGGCGTGCACGAGAGAGAAAAGCCTACAGATAGGTAGATAGACAGTCCTAAAGATAAATACATAGGTGAGTGGACAGATGGTTAGTCCCAAAGATAGATTGATAGACAGATAGTCACAAACACAGACGAATGAATAGGTAGATAGATTGAGATATCTAAAGACGTACAGGTAGCTAGATTGACATATAATCAGACATTTGTGAACACTAATCCTGTGTTCACATGTGTCTGTTTATAAGGGCTTTAATGACAAAGAATATATTGTTCTGTCAGAATGAGTGAACCAGTGTGTACTTTGTTTGTGTTTTACGTGAACGTGAAGTAAAAAGCAACTCAAATGTATACCTGGGTAGTGTGTGAGTTTAAAAAAAATGTTTAAACACATATGGCGGCTGTTAAAAGAACCCTCTTATTTTTCCTTTTTGATTTTCTTGTGTATATGTTTTACATTCCTTTTTCAGTGTGCCAGAAAAGCAGATAAAAGGAGAATGGAAAACTAAATATAGCACTTCTAATTGGCGTGCAAATTCCATATCATAGAAACTAAAATTAAGAAAGAAAGCAGTGGGCCTAGTGCGCATTCACTGCTACATTCAAAGCAGGCCTCATTTGCTCTCCTCTGCATATCACTGCATTGCAGTGTATTCAGACGTTGATAATTAGTGCTAGGACAGTGCATGCTGCCTCACAGATAGCGTGCACAATACACTCGGGTGTCCTCTGACCACTGTGCAGTTATTAATGTGCTGCTCTTAGCAAATTAGGGGGCTGAGCGTGCACATGGCACATCAAGTTGGTAGTCCCGTAGGAGAATTTTGCAGTTGTAAATCTACTAAGTCTGTTGCCACACACTAATTGCAACTCATGCTTCCTGACGTCATCTGGGGGAAACGCTTGTTCTAAAAATAAAATCACTAAACCGACAAGTCAGAAATACCACAGGTGGCTCAATTGGAAGATTCCCATTCCTCCTCTTCCACAACTTCTGCAAGCTCTTCCTCCACTCCCTCTCTCTCTTTCGGCAGTACCGCTTCCGGTTTTGTCAGAGGAGAGGTGAGGTTGTTTAAAGCCACTCTGCGCAATCTTTTATTGGAAATTACTGAATATATTCTGGCTGCTAATATAATTCTTGCTGCTCCGATTTTTAATCATTGAATATATTCTTGCGCTATTATTTTATTGTTGTATGTGTCAGAGTGATGCTAGTGGGTACGTTGGTATTCTAGTATTATTTCCGCATGCCGCAGTTGCGGGCAGTCCTCTTTTTACTTCGGTGAGAGGGAGGTCTTAGCCTCTCTCCCCTTCTTATACCGGCATTTATGTGCTATGTCGGTTTCCCGTGCAGCGGACGGGCGCAGCGGGCATGCCGTCAGCCCCCCAAAGGTGCGCTTAATGCAAGCTCGTCTGTGCCCATCCACTGTGATGGACGGGGATGGAAGCCTTTTATTTTATACCCGGGAAAGGCTCCTGTCACTGGCCCCAGCGAGCACAGTGCTTTCCTTTGGATGGGCAGACGACTCTGTCAAACAGATATCTCTGCAACAGCAGTCCCTGGCAGATCCTAATACTGAAAGTCTTTTGTTACTTCTATTAAATACTCGATCACTGCTGGTGCATGCAGCGGATGGGAATTTCCTACTATCAGATCATCGTCCTTCAGTGTTATTCCTCACTGAGACCTGGCTCCAGGAAAGCTCAGCTCCAGCTCCTGCTCAGGCTATTCCTGATGGTTACAAAATTATCCACCTGGTTCGCCCTGCTCCCCAGCGTGGTGATACGGTGGCTGCCATTTTTAAAGCAGATTTTGTTTGTACTCAACTGTGTTGTCCTCACTCTCTGCCTATGGAGACTATGTTGCTGAGATGTGTGATTTTTCCTGCCTTTTCCTGTCATGTTTTGGTTGTGTATCATCCTCCAGGGTCATGTGCTGGTTTATTTGAACTGTTAGCTGACTTTATAGCTAATCTTCATCTTAAACATACTCACTTGATTGTACTGGGTGATTTGAATTTGAAATGTAATCTTCCTAGAGCTCCTGCTCTTGATGCTTTTTTCACCACTGACTGAATTGGTTGTAGGGCCCACCCATAAAATGTGGAACACTCTCGATGTAGTACTAGCTAATAAAACTTTACTTACTTTTCAATCCGCAGAGCCTATTTTGTTGTCAGACCACTACTTGGTTAACTATTCACTGTTATCTATGCGGGGGCAGTTTAAGACTCTGCCAACCAGAGTCTGGCAGTGCGCATGTTGCTCTGCCAATTTACAAGGCCTTGTATCCTCTGTTGAAGCCAAATGTGCAGCTGCTACAGTTCCCTCTTTGTCGCTTCTGTCTGCATCTTTTCAAGGCAGCAGCCGATGAAGTAACCCACTTCCGCTTACTCAACTCTGTAGGCTTCCTTCAGAGCCTTGGTTTTCGGAGCATCTGAGGGCTGCCTGTCTGAAACTTAGACAATCGGAACAGAAGTGGCGCACTGACTATGATCCTCATCTTAAGATCCAGTAGGAGGCTTGTTCTACGGCCTACTCTGCTGCTATTTTAGTGGCAAAAAACTTCTATTTCACTCAGAGAATTGAAATCTCCCTGTGTCAGACTAAGGCTCTTTTTTCAACAGGTAAATCCCTATCTTCGTCAGCACACTGTATACCTACTGTCATGCCGACACAGAAACTCTCATTCTTTATCTCATTTTTTCATCCGAAAGATTGAGACTATTCGTGCTAACATTTCTACAAATGCTGCACTAGCTGCCACTACACCTATCCCTGGCAACGCAGCCACTGACTCTGTTATGAGCACCACACAATCGGGCTGCTCTTCCTTCCCTGTCTTTTCGGAGGAGTCGGGTTTTTAAGGCCATTCAGCAGATTAAATCTAGCGCTCCATCTGATGTGGTACAATTAAGAGTCTTGAAGGAGATTTTATCAGACCTCCTTGGGGTGATCACGGATGTGGTAAATGACTCCTGCCAATTAGGGTTTACCCGCCGGAGTTAAAGGCCATAACGGTAATCCCCCTTCTAAAATAAAACTCAGTGGATTCTTCTTTACCATCGAATTTTAGGCCTATTTCCCTTCTACCTGCTGCTATGAAACTTCTGGAATCACTGGTCTCCCCTCTGTCCTCTTTTCTTGAGACATCTGATCCTCTTGATCCGACTCAGTCAGGCTTTCGACCGGGCAGGGGCACTGAGAGCATCCTGTTCTCTGTCCAGGACGATATAGCCAGGCTGTTGGATGCGGGAGGTGTCGGAGCCCTGATCTTTTTAGACCTACCAGTGGCTTTCGACACAGTGGACCATCCTACTGTGCTATCCCCCCAGGCCAAATTTGTGTAGCAGGGCAAGTATTAGCCTGGTTTTCCTCCTTCCTGGTGAAAAGATCTCAATCTCTTTTGCTCTCTCCGTTTTCTTCTAGTTCTTGTCACCTTAGCTGTAGTGTGCCCCAGGGCTCCGCTTTGTCCCCCATTCTCTTCAACATTTACATCTGGGCACTAGTGTGCCTCATCTGCTCCTTCAGCATCAGGTGCTACTCTTATTCTGACGACACCCAGATCCTGATCCGTTTAGATCTTGATCGGGCAGAGGTGTCGTCATGCCTTCATTTCTGCCTGACGGCCGTGGGGGTGAGAATGGGCCTTAACTGGCTGAAAACAGAGGTGTTGGTGGTGGGTTCTCCCCTTGACCCTTCACGCTGGATTGCTTCTGTCTGGCCTGTTTCTCTTGGTCCTCTTCCTGTTTCCACAGCCGGGGTGAAAAATCTAGGGGTGACCATGACAGCTACCTTGTCTATGGATGCCCAGGTATCATCGGTTTGTCAGACCGCATTTTTCCATCTGAAAATGTTAAGAAAGGTGCTCCATATGCCACCCTCTTCTTTGCGCCCGCCGGTTGTGGCTGAAATGGTGCTGAGTCGGCTGGACTCTTACAACTCTCTTTACCTGGCACAACCTAAAGGACTGGTCCACCAAATCCAACGCCTTCAAAATCTTGTAGCCAGTATGGCTACGGGGTCACCTTAGGGCGCCCACATTTCTCCGGTCCTACGCCATTTGCATTGGCTCCCGGTTGCCCGGCGCATTGAATTTAAGTCACTATGTATTGTACAACGGGCTCTGCATGATCAGGGTGCAGAGTAGCTCTGCACTAAGTTTGTACGTTAGCTTCCGAAGCGCTCCCTGCGATCAGTATCTTCGGGCCTGCTGTTTGTGCCATCCTTTTGCCGCTCCCGGATTGGGGGAGGTGATTTTTCCATTGCTACGGTGCAGCTGTGTAACAAGTTACCCTTGGCATTGAAAAACATTTCTAAGCATCTGGCTTTTATGAAAGCCTTAAAAACATACTTATTCGGAATCCAGTGGTTGGTGGTTGAGGCTGTTTTTTCTGGGCTTCTTTCTTCTCCTCTCCAGTGCCATGATGCCTCAGGGCGACCATGCGCTATACAAGAACTCATAATATAACATTTTCCTGAGAGATTCTTAAATATGCTTCAAGTGTAATAACTGAAGACAGAATGAGAACAATTGGGAGGTCGCCTTCTGTTTAGGCATGTCATAGCCTGAGGAAATACTAGAGCACAGTGAGGAGCAAATAACATTTGTATAAAATCATCAAATAACTTCATTTTTATATTTATAGTGTGAACAGTTAATGTTATTAAATTGTGTTAGCTTGTTATGTAAGGTTTAGGGGTCTTGTTCAAAATCCACAGACTGTGACCTGCTGCCAACTCGCAGACGAAGAGTCTTAAAGAATGGGTCCTGCTGTGCACGGCAACATAAGTGGTCCAAATGTGTACTTCACAAACATTTGCAACAGTGTTAACATGTTTGCGGGCAAAATGAAAGTGATGCCATAGAAAATGTCATTTGTAAAGTCATGGATGACATCATTTGTGATGTCATCACTGATGTCAGAGATTAAATTATTTGTGATGTCATGTGTGGGTTAGTGAGCAATGCAGCACAGTGACAGAGGTATGGTAGCTGAAGTTTTGTTCTTTTTGCGTGCAACCGCAACCTCCTTTTAAAAATGTTTTTACATGAAATATTGTATATATATTAAGTGAAATGAACTTTAGATGAAGTGAAATTAAGGTGCTGGTTTAACGAAAAAAAACACAGAAAATTGACAGGTGTTGGAAGCTGGGCTACCTTAACTCCAAGCCGCTTAATGCATTGACATTACATATGGTAGTGTTCATGACATCAATGGAAACTGGGGCACACTGATGACATCACTGATGACATCAATGATGAAGTCACAAATGCTGTCATCTATGACAATGACATTGCTTATTGTTAGGCGGAAACCTGTGCAGTTCCCTCTGGGACCACTGCAAAAGATTTAGGACTACAGGTGTTTGGCAGTAAACCCACTTGGTAGCAGTCTGTACCACACAGATTCACTTGGTAGCTGTGGCTGAGCAGTCAGACTTCTCTCAAGAAGAGTTAAGCATTATGTGGAGTATACAATATAGGACAATTCTTCACAGTAAGACAAGCAAACACGCAACAAGGCTTCAGTGTAAAGATATTAAGGTATTTATTTATAACGGAACATCTATAGAAAACACTATGGCACTACCCTGGCAAACACTTCAATTACAATTACTCTACGAAGAAGAAAACGATCAATCCCCCTAACGATATTTCGACAAGTCTAGGTTCTACCGGTATCACTTATTTACAGACATAGGTGTATACCTCAACCTAGATGGCACTCTAATATTAGTTAGGACGGGAGAGAAAAATAGGCAGGATACGAAATCAACACAGTTCAATACTTCCCGGATAAAATGCAAGGCAAGAAGGCAAGAACCACAATAGATCATGAAGTTCAGAGGCCAGGCCCACTCGGAGAGAGGCAAGGCGGTATGTCCCAAAAAGTCTCTAGTGGAAATGCGTTCGAGTCTTTGTAGCAAATTGTTATCGGAAGATTGAACCAGTTCAGAACAACACGCTAGAAAAAGCTTGGAGGCGACCCAACGGAAAGGCGAGGATTAAGACACCTCTCTCGAACCGATAGAAAGGGAAGCCAGGCGGACACGGTACCTTGTTGTGGAGAGAGAGCTCCGGCGGGGGCAGTTGTTCCTGGTGGTGGATGCACGTCGGGTCTTTGCCAAGAGTAGAGATGATCTCGTTGTCGAAGAAAAGTGAAGTTCGGTGCACCACCAGGGAAGAGACCAGCCGCGGAGTGGTCCATCACAAGGCACCACCTTTTGGTCGCGGTACAGGGGTAGTGGCTATCCGGTTGCCGGGGTGCTCTGCACGGGCAATTCGACCACCGCGTCCTGAGGCGAAGAAAAAGAAAAAGGGGACTGGTTGTTCCCACCAGTCAGGGGAAGAGACTCTCCGGCAGGGAGATCTCCTCTGTCGTCGGGAAGTGGTGAGTTGGTTCAGCAGGGCTCCACCGGAGGTGTCGTCGTTGCAGGTCGGCTCAGCGTTACCCTCGTCGGATTCTTAGGTCCTGTGGCGACTTCTGAAGATCCAGTCCCAAAAGCCCTGCTTTTATGCAGAAAACCCCCATTCATTCAGCCTAGCTGTCAATCAACACTCGCTAAGTGGTGAGCGGGGAGGCTCACCACTTGGGCCAATCACTCCAGAGTGCGACCGGAGTTGGCAAGGCAACTCGGTCCAGGGTGCCTAAACCCCCTCCCACACCCCTGTGGTAACCCAGACAGAATGGCACCACTTTGGAGGGTCTCTGTACAGAGGCCCGCCAAAAGTGGAACAAAGGGCTCAACCTTTGGTTTAGGAGTCACAGAGATGAACACAGACGCCATTTTAAAAACCGAGTTCTGGCAGAAAATACCATCCGATCAACTTATTTAAGATAAGTAGACCGGTGGTACGTTAGAGATTAACGAGGAAAAGTATCAATCTCCAACAATGGGACGAATCCCATAGGGTTATGTCCGGGGTCGAACATAACAAGTAGTTTCCACTGCCACCAGCCAAAACTCGACGAGGGGGGACGGGACAGTGCCCCCTCGAGTAACAGGCCCAGGAGTAATCAAATTACCCCTACTAGCACGTCCACAATAAGATGGTTGGTACTAGTTCTGTTAGTAAATTTAGGTCTAGTAAAGCCAATGGTGACTTTACATGCCCGGGGAGACAGTAGTCAGTCCCCGGGTATGGAGTCTATGGTGGAGGTCCGCAAGGACGCCCCAGTGTTACGGCACGTAGGGTGCAGTGTAACACACATAGAAAAACATATGAGACCCTATGGAGTAAAAGACCCCATAGCCCATAGAACACATTGACATTCAAAGGAATTACACACATTCATGTCCAAGAGTGGGAGGAAAAGAGTCTAACTCTTGGCAGGATGGAAAAAAACAAACTCCAGAAATCCAGCAAAGCCGCTGGGGGACTCACTAGGTTAGGAAATTCAGCCTAAACAGAGAATTCTCCCTAACACTCGCCCCCCCAGACTAAGGGACAGGAGGATTTAATCCACTCCTGGATGAATCTCATACCTCTAGTTGATGACATACACCCTAGAGAGACCATCAGCATTTTGGTGGTGACATCCTGACCTGTGCTCAATGGTGAAATCAAACCCTTGCAGGCAGATCGACCATCTCAATAGTTTTGGGTTTTCCCCTTTCATTTGCATTAACCATCTCAAGGGTTGGTGGTCAGTCTGAATGACAAAAGTAGAACCATACACGTACGGCCTAAACTTCTTCAGAGCCCACACGATAGCAAAGCACTCTCTTTCGATTGTTGCGCACCTTGTTTCAGTATCCTTCAGCTTGCGGCTGATGAAGCAAACGGGGTGCTCCCTACCTTTCCCATCCAGTTGACTGAGTACGGCACCTATCCCTACATTGGAAGCATCTGTCTGTACAATGAAGTGTTGGCGGTAATCAGGAGCTCTGAGTACTGGGGCTTGGCAAAGAGCCTTTTTCAGGTTTTCAAAAGCCTGATTGCACTCCTCGTTCCATTTAACCTTTTTAGGAAATTTGGGAGAGGAGATGACATTCAGTGGAGAAGCTATGGTCCCATAGTTCTCTATGAAATTCCTGTAGTACCCAGTGAGGCCTATGAAGGTTCTCACTTGGGTCTGAGTAGTAGGTGTTGTCCAATTTTGTACAGCTTCCATCTTACTGAGCAAAGGCCTTATTTCTCCACCTCCTACCTCTTGTCCAAGATAGACTACCTTACTCTGTCCAATTTGGCATTTACTCGCCTTTATGGTCAGATTGGCTTGTCCAAGAGCCTGCAAAACATCTCTCAGGTGGGTTACATGTTCTTCCCAGGAATTGCTGATCACTGCGATGTCATCCAAGTATGCCATGCAGAAGTCCTCCATCCCATTCAGAACCTGGTTTACCATCCGTTGAAACGTAGCAGGTGCATTCTTCAATCCGAAAGGCATTACCTTAAACTGGTATAAGCCAACGGGGGTAGAAAATGCAGTTTTCTCCTTGGCATGGTCTGTCAGGGCTATTTGCCAATAGCCTGACGTCAAGTCAAATGTGCTGAGGAACTTGGCGGCACCAAGTTTATCCACCAACTCATCTGTTCTTGGCAAAGGGTGGGCATCAGTCTTGGTGACTGCATTAAGAGCTCTATAATCCACGCAGAATCTAAGCTCTTTAGATCCGGCCTTTGGTACTAACACAACTGGGCTAGACCATGGACTAGTAGAGGGCTCTATTACCCCGAGATCGAGCATCTTGCTGACCTCACCTTTGATGTGGGTTCGTACGTTTTCTGACATTCTGTATCCTCTGCTTTTGACTGGCAGACAGTCACCAGTGAGTATGTCATGCTGGCCCCAAGGGGTCAAGCCTGGTGAAAGTGAGAACAGGGAGGCAAACTGATTCAACATGGATTTGCACTCTTCTTGTTGCTCAGGTGTCAGATTGGAGGAGAGATTTACTCCTTCAATTTGTTCGTCTAAAGGTAAGCCTCTGAGGAGATCCGGAAGAGCTTCACTCTCTTCTTCTTCCTCGGATGATGCTAGAAGCAACGCTCCTACATCAGGTCGTGAGACATACGCCTTGAGGCGGTTGGTGTGGAAGATGGTCGGAGCCTCCTTGGGATTGCCCAAGTCCACCAGATAGTTAACCTCTCCGAGTTTACCCACAACTCTGAAGGGTCCCATCCATTTATCTTGCAAGGCCCTCTGCCTTGTTGGGATCATAACGAGAACGAGCTGGCCTTGAGTGAACTCAACCATGTTAGCCTTTTGATCGTGCCAGTGCTTGACCAATGCTTGTCCAGCTTTCAAGTTATCGCTTGCTTCCGTCATCATGTGCGACATTCTCCTCCGGAGACCTATCACGTAGTCAGTCACTCTGACTGGCTTGGGGGAAGGAGCACTCTCCAACCCCTCCTTAATCAGGGCCAATGGACCTCTGACGGGATGACAATAGAGAAGTTCGAAGGGAGAGTAACCTACTCCCTCCTGAGGGACTTCTCTATAAGCAAAGAGAAGGCATGGCAGTAGAAGGTCCCACTTACGCTTAAGGGGTTCTTCTAAAGCACCTATCATGCTCTTCATGGTTCGGTTGAACCGTTCTACCAACCCATTGGTTTGGGGGTGGTAAGCTGTTGAGAACTTGTAAGTAACTCCACAGGTTTTCCACATGGCTTTCATGTAGTGGGACATAAAGTTTGACCCCCTGTCAGAGATTACTTCCTTAGGAAACCCGACCCTAGTAAAAATACCAAGGAGGGCCTTAGCCACAGCCGGAGCTGTAACAGTCCTCATAGGAATTGCCTCAGGATACCTAGTAGCATGGTCTACTACAACAAGTATAAACCTGTTGACTGAGGGGGTTGGAGGATCAAGGGGACCAACAATGTCAATCCCTACTCTCTCAAATGGGACTCCCACAACTGGGAGAGGCACTAAAGGTGCCACATTCTTGGAGCCAACCTTACCAGAGGTCTGGCAGGTGTGGCAGCTCCTGCAGTGTTTTTCTACTTCGGCCCCCATCTTTGGCCAATAAAAATAGAGAGAGATCCTTTCCTTAGTCTTCTTGAAACTCAAGTGACCAGCCAAAGGAATCTCTTGGGCTAACTGCAAGAACTGTGGTCTGTTCTCTTGGGGTACTACAAGTCGTTTGTAGTCTCCAGGTGCAGACTCGGTCGGTTCACTGTAGAAGAGGCCATCTTCCCAGTGCAACCTGTATTTCCCAGGCTCTTGCCCTTCAGCCTGAGCTTCTGCCTGGCGGCGAAGACCTTCCAGAGTTGGACATTCTCTCTGTCCCTTACTGAAGTCTGCCCTGCTGGATCCACCTTCTGCCAGTAAAGACTGCAGCTCAGGATGGTCAACAGGATCCAGATCTCCAATGAGTTCCTGGCCTTCCATTAGCTCTTCCTTAGAGTCTAATTCTACCACACAGGGTTGTACCTCCCTCTCAGCCTCAGCTGGAGGTGGAGTTACGGGTGTAACTTTGGACAACCGCGGGGAAGTCCGTGTGGGCTGCACTGAAATGCTGGCTGCTGGTTTTGGTATAGAAGTCTTAGGTTTCCCTTTCGCTTCTGATTTCTTGGAGACAGCTGCCGACAATTCTAGTGGAGCAGGAGTGATTTCTGTCTTCATCATCTCCTGGAGAGTACCGCGCATGGTCCTCTCTCTTGCGGGTCTGGTTAGCTCCTGTAACCGTTTACTAGGAGGTCTGGGAGTATGCGATACAACTCCGAGAGTTTTCAAATCGTTACCCAACAGAACGCGTCCTGGTACCTCACTCTGTATGCTGACAGGTATCTTCACAGTCATGTCGTTACACTGGATGAGAACTGGTAATTGGGGAAGCATCTGCACAGGCCCTGCAGCTAACTTGGTGAGGCGTTGGGGTGCCTTAGCAACATCCTCAGCCTGAAAAAACGATTTATCCACCACAGTTATGCTGGCCCCAGTGTCCCTAATGGCAGGAGTTGCCTGGCCATTCACCTGGACACTGTCCTTATAATACTCTTTAGTATTATCGGGGATAGAATTATAGACATCTAAATTCTGTTGTTTCCACAACCCCAGAGATACTAAAGAAACGCTGGCTGAGACTCCAATGGGTTTGTCAGCTAGCAGTAGAAAGTTTCCACTTGCCATTTGGACTTCCTCCTCTGGAGCGAAGGCTAAGGAGACAAGCTGGACCCCTGAAGGTTTACCCTTACATCTGGGATCTCCTTTCACGTGGTCAGTCGAGCCACAAACAAAGCATTTACCGAACGCTTTTTGGAATGGTGGCTTGTTCTGACCTCCTTCCGGTTTGGCACCAGAAGACACACTATTCTGCTGTGGTTTTCCCGGTGGCTTACCCTTCTGGTTTTGTTTGGGGCCCTCTTTGGAATTTGAGTTATTCGAATTCTCTTTTGAGTCTTTTTTAGGCTGTTTTCCCTCATCCTTTTTCTGAGTTGCCCCAGAATCCTTATGAGTAGCCCTGTTGGCAACCCACAAGTCAGCGGCCCTAGCTAGCGCCCGGGAATCCAATTCCTTCGAATCAGCCA
This sequence comes from Ambystoma mexicanum, assembly GCF_040938575.1. NCBI lineage: Eukaryota > Metazoa > Chordata > Amphibia > Caudata > Ambystomatidae > Ambystoma > Ambystoma mexicanum. Next base: position 431,225,702 of record NC_090925.1, on the reverse strand, counting down.
AGTGCTGTCTGAGCTCAGGAGAACAGGCATCATAAATCGACTCCAACATAAAAAGATTCTTCATACCCTCATAAGTGTTCACTTTGTAACCCTTAATCCATCCCTCTAAGTTGTTCAACCCTTCACTCACCCAGGTAGCCCAAGGGGTACCATCATGCTTTTTGAGGGTTCTAAACCTCTTAAGATACTGGGAAGGGGTCTTCCCGAATCTAGCTATCAAAGATAGTTTCACACTTTCGTAATCCGTCTTATCCACCTCCCCCAACTCCATTACCACATCAGTCGCAACAGGAGAGAGCCTAGAGAACAACCAGGGAAGTAAATCATTCCCAGTGATGTCCTGGAGCCCATGATTGTACTCAAACAGTTTTAACCAATCCAACACATCCAATCTCGGTTCATACATACCCACTAATTCCTTTGGCATCCGGGGTCTTTTGGGACTGGAGCTCCTAGAGGAACCAGAGGAGAGAGAAGCATTTTCCATAGACAACTTTTTCATTTCTAACTCGTGATTAAGTTCTATTTCCCTGAGTCTTAACTCAGCTTGCTTCTGCTCAGCCTGGGCATTCATCCGTCTGAACTCGAGCTCTTGGTTTCGTTCAGATTGAGCCAAGAACCGTTTGTATTCTAATTCGAGCTTTATTTTTTCAAGTTCAAAATAAGCGGGGTTACTTGTGGGACCTGGTATGGGCCCCATAGGTACAGCTGGTAAGGCAGGTAGAGGAGCAGGGGAGACAGTTTCGTTAGCCTCTCCGTCCTCGTCAGCCTCTTCATCGCTATCATCAGAATTACGATTTAGATCAACACCATCGCTGTTATCTACATTTGCTGGAGAAATTGGCTCCTCTGAACCAGTACCCAGACTTTGGTTCGCCAGCAATCTCTCTATTAGTTCTAACTTCTTGCCTCTTACAGAAAGATTCTCTTGCCTACAGAGAGCTCACAAACTCTCAGTATTTTCACCTGACAAGGATTCTTGACTGTAAGTTTCCATCGTAGACATGTTTGTGAAAGTTGCTTTTTAGTGCTAAGCTTTGTGGTTAGTTATCCTAAAGTGTCGAAAAGCACTCTAAACTGTATACTCGATACAAATCCCACCGCTGTACACCAGTGTTAGGCGGAAACCTGTGCAGTTCCCTCTGGGACCACTGCAAAAGATTTAGGATTACAGGTGTTTGGCAGTAAACCCACTTGGTAGCAGTCTGTACCACACAGATTCACTTGGTAGCTGTGGCTGAGCAGTCAGACTTCTCTCAAGAAGAGTTAAGCAGCAGTATGTGGAGTATACAATATAGGACAATTCTTCACAGTAAGACAAGCAAACACGCAACAAGGCTTCAGTGTAAAGATATTAAGGTATTTATTTATAACGGAACATCTATAGAAAACACTATGGCACTATCACGGCAAACACTTCAATTACAATTACTCTACGAAGAAGAAAACGATCAATCCCCCTAACGATATTTCGACAAGTCTAGGTTCTACCGGTATCACTTATTTACAGACAGAGGTGTATACCTCAACCTAGATGGCACTCTAATATTAGTTAGGACGGGAGAGAAAAATAGGCAGGTTACGAAATCAACACAGTTCAATACTTCCCGGATAAAATGCAAGGCAAGAAGGCAAGAACCACAATAGATCATAAAGTTCAGAGGCCAGGCCCACTCGGAGAGAGGCAAGGCGGTATGTCCCAAAAAGTCTCTAGTGGAAATGCGTTTGAGTCTTTGTAGCAAATTGTTATCGGCAGATTGAACCAGTTCAGAACAACACGCTAGAAAAAGCTTGGAGGCGACCCAACGGAAAGGCGAGGATTAAGACACCTCACTCGAACCGATCGAAAGGGAAGCCAGGCAGACACGGTACCTTGTTGTGGAGAGACAGCTCCGGCGGGGGCAGTTGTTCCTGGTGGTGGATGCACGTCGGGTCTTTGCCAAGAGTAGAGATGATCTCGTCGTCGAAGAAAAGTGAAGTCCGGTGCACCACCAGGGAAGAGACCAGCCGCGGAGTGCTCCGTCACAAGACACCACCTTTTGGTCGTGGTACAGGGGTAGTGGCTATCCGGTTGCCGGGGTGCTCTGCACGGGCAATTCGACCACCGCATCCTGAGGCGAAGAAAAAGCAAAAGGGGACTGGTTGTTCCCACCAGTCAGGGGAAGAAACTCTCCGGCAGGGAGATCTCCTCTGTCGTCGGGAAGTGGTGAGTCGGTTCAGCAGGGCTCCACCGGAGGTGTCGTCGTTGCAGGTCGGCTCAGCGTTACCCTCGTCGGATTCTTAGGTCCTGTGGCGACTTCTGAAGATCCAGTCCCAAAAGCCCTGCTTTTATGCAGAAAACCCCCATTCATTCAGCCTAGCTGTCAATCAACACTCGCTAAGTGGTGAGCGGGGAGGCTCACCACTTGGGCCAATCACTCCAGAGTGCGACCGGAGTTGGCAAGGCAACTCGGTCCAGGGTGCCTAAACCCCCTCCCACACCCCTATGGTAACCCAGACAGAATGGCACCACTTTGGAGGGTCTCTGTACAGAGGCCCGCCAAAAGTGGAACAAAGGGCTCAACCTTTGGTTTAGGAGTCACAGAGACGAACACAGACGCCATTTTAAAAACCGAGTTCTGGCAGAAAATACCATCCGATAAACTTATTTAAGATAAGTAGACCGGTGGTACGTTAGAGATTAACGAGGAAAAGTATCAATCTCCAACAATGGGACGAATCCCATAGGGTTATGTCCGGGGTCAAACATAACAAGTAGTTTCCACTGCCACCAGCCAAAACTCGACGAGGGGGGACGGGACAGTGCCCCCTCGAGTAACAGACCCAGGAGTAATCGAATTACCCCTACTAGCACGTCCACAATAAGATGGTTGGTACTAGTTCTGTTAGTAAATTTAGGTCTAGTAAAGCCAATGGCGACTTGATATGCCCGGGGAGACAGTAGTCAGTCCCCGGGTATGGAGTCTATGGTGGAGGTCCGCTAGGACGCCTCGTTACGGCACGTAGGGTGTGGTGTAACACACATAGAAAAACATATGAGACCCTATGGAGTAAAAGACCTCATAGCCCATAGAACACATTGACATTCAAAGGAATTACACACATTCATGTCCAAGAGTGGGAGGAAAAAAAGAGTCTCACTCTTGGCAGGATGGAAAAAAACAAACTCCAGAAATCCAGCAAAGCTGCTGGGGGACTCACTAGGTTAGGAAATTCAGCCTAAACAGAGAATTCTCCCTAACACTTATGTCATCGTCAATGATATCAACTATGACATTTCCTATGACAGCACATATGACATCACTAATGAGCTCACTTATCAAATCACTGGAAAATCATCATATTGAACAAATGTCTTGCTTCCTAGCAAGACATATGACAATGGGCCTCATTACGTGTTTGCTGGTATCTGGGCAGGAAATCCACACAGATACCACCAAATGGTATTATCGTTACTGCCACTTGGTCCTGCAGTATTACCGCCAGATTACAAGTGGTGGTAGGCCGCGTTAGTCCCCATTTATTTGAGTCCATTGGACTCAATGGGGGATTTCGGCGGAATTGGGTGCAAAGTTGGCATATTTACCTCCAGTTCATAGTTGGGTGGTGCAGTAATGTGGCTGTATACGGGTATGCCGCTGCATTTAACCTGCATTTAACCTGCACCACCCAACACATAATGAGGCCCAATGTGTTTGAATGGTGTAGATGTGCTGCATACGGACACAGATATAACTCCCTCTCAGTATGTCATGCATACTTACTAGAAAAAAGAAAAGTATTTTTCCACAATCAGAATTAAAGAACCAATGCCTTCTAATAACTAGTTTATGTTCAAGGTAATCTGCAGTTTCATGTACATTATGAACAACAAATGTTCAATCAGGAGAGAGCATTCTTATTTTACAGTAATAAGATTTAGTCCACGAAACATGTAATTGGATTTAATTATGATCGGCATGTGCAGATCACACAATGTAAGCATTACCTTTTCCTTTGGTCAGCGCAAAAGCTCTGCTTTGTTAAAGTAACATTTACCTTGTTGTGATATGTAAAGAAAAGTTATTTGCTAAAGTGTCCCTTCTAATTATCCTATCCTTTTGTGGATTTCTGCAAAGTCATAGTTTTGCTATTCACCACATCTTCTAAGTTCTTCACCGTGATCTAAGCCTATAATGTGGAGGTTTTCGCACGTGTCTGCACCGACAGAGACTAATGGATAACATGTCAGTTCCTGAACTTATTACTCCTTGTTTTCATGCAAAAGATAGCAACTTAGGGACACAGTTATAAATGATCTAGAATACATTTGGATTTTAAATACTCCTTATATAGTGCCTTTCTCGTGCCGATTAGAATATCACACTTGAGAAGTCACAAAAATATATAGGAGAACTGAAGACAAACTTTGCTACTAACACCATACACTCTCTTACCTTTAATAGCTGTAATGATCTCCCTTAAATATCACGTGTCACGCTTTCACATTTTGTAAGAAGTGCCATAAATGCTTTCATATGTGATGTTTTGGGCCATGTCACTTGTAATGTCATCATTGTGCTCATCGGCAGCGTGACAAGGTGGCTTGGTTTTAAAGTAATGTTGCTTCCAACACCTGAGGAACTGCAAGGGTTTTGTTGAGTTAAACCACCACCTTAATGTAATTCCTGCACACAGATCTATTTTCTCCTCCTTCTTTCAGTAATGTTTGCTTCTCTGCCTCTAGAAGTTTCAACTTCAAAATGTAAGCTTTCTGTATAAAGGTGATTAAAATGTAATGCAGAGCAATGTAATTACTTTTCTGTGAAGTCTCAAACATCTACAATTCATTCCGGAAACATTTCAACAAGAACCGTCGTTTTCATGCTTAACTCTTCTGTAACAAATCTAGCTTCTCACCATTGTCATTTACCACCTATTCACATTTTTTTTAAACCGTGGAAATAAACATTGCAGTGTTTTCTTAAATATTACAATGTTTTGGTAAATAATATGTAATGTTTTCAATTGATAGAGGTTGCACTGGCTTTAAAACTTATCATACTCATTTCATTCCTCCTCCTCCTCTGAACTGACCATAGTGGTGACGTTATAGAGCAGACATGGGGCACACAACAACCTTATGCAATGTTTATAATAATCATTTCAGCACACCTACAAATTGCATTAGGAAGCATAGGGAATATGTATTCTAGGGCTAAATATTGTTTTTACCCTGCTGTATTGCTCTGCATAATTATCTGTGAAGATTTTAATGCTACGGTCAGGTGTCAGCCGGATGTGTAGCTTGACCCTTTTGAAAATGACATATGGGGGGGGGTAAGATGATATGGGAACATAATTGTTATGATAAGAGGTCTCATGTTCATTCATATTATAAATGGGAGGACTGGGACTCATTTCCATGACAAATTTACATTTGAAAAAGGCCCTTCTTTCTCAATAACAATTTTGTTGCTAGGATTTTTAAGTTGGGCTATTATCGGGGATATGGCAGATACATTTAGGCCAGAGAGATCATAATGCACTTATAGCTGTAAGTGATTTCAATCAGGCACACACCCAAGTCAATGCCTAGCATGTAGTGCACAACTGAAATCCTTGTTTATTTTTGTCTAAAAGTTCTTTATTCTGAACGATATACCACTCATATCACGCCCTTATCCTGGAACACTGAACCAGGAATCAGGCTGGTTTGCAAAGGTAAATATTTATTTGGGTTATTTAAAAATGAGTCACAATATGTCTTAAGAGGTACACAACAATCACCAATGGGGTGAGGTAACACTGAATAATCTCTTTAATATAAAAGGAGTAAGCAGTGAGCAAAACAATTCAGCACAGAAAATCATACTTTTGTGGTGGTTCAGATCAAATAGCACTGTGGTTAGAGGTTCCCCCTGCAGACCCCTAAACCCCCAATAGGTAATGTAAAGAGATAGGAGGAGAGAACAGGTTTCAGGAATGGCAGAATTCAAACAAAATATCAATCCCACTTTCCCCCAGCAAACACAAGAGAAAAACGGAGTTGTCTATCCAGCTGCCAAAATGGCTCTTAAAGTTATCTTTATAATGGACTGGGGAAAAACACCAAATATGATCAAAATTGCTGAAATTGTTATAGATTCTTATGGGAGCCTCTTTGGATAGTTGCATACAAACACAAGCAATGGTTTAATCCCAAGAAAACATTTGAAAACTTAAAATTCAAGTCGCAAGCAATTAAAAGCTGTTTTACATGTGTAAATATTTCCCAAAATGAAAATTTGCGGAAAACTTTTCACTGCACGATATTCGTGATAACGGGAGAATCGCATTGATTTGGAATGCGGTTTTAGGTGCGATGGAAAGATATGGATGTCTATCACAAAAACTGAGGGAGTTACAGACATTTTACTAAAGGTCGTTTTTTTAAGATAGGCGCAAGTATGGAAAACAGGAGCGCACTTTTAAAACGACAAATGAGTTGCTTACACTAGAGGATGACTATGAACAAAATGAATATCACACAGGAACACAGTCACTTGATCAGGGTGACTGCCTGCTAAGGAAACTCGCCTTCTTCAGATGAGAAAAGGATCAGCGCAGACATAGTTTTAACAATACTGGTTATGGAGGATAGATAGGATAGGATGGGATGGAGAGAGGGTTCAGACAATGCAAAGATACTCTTAACAATACAGGTTCTGAATACAAAATAGGATGGGTTTAAGATAGGGATAAGACTATGCAAAGTGCATATGCTAGTGACACAATTGTTCCTATTTATACTCACTGAATAAGTTTTTAAATGGAACCGTCAGTTCTGGTCAGGGAATTGGATCTGGTTTAGGAAAGACGGCTGGGCCCATCGGACTGGATCGGATCTGCAAGGCGATCTGGTCACAGCACGGCACAGGATTGGACAGGGTCACCAAGGCACTTTGGTCACAGCACGGCACAGGATGGGATCGAATCTGCCCTTCTTGGTTCTGAGGATATTTCACTTCAGTAGGCAAGCAGTAACAGCACAGCCCGGCTGTATTATGTTGCTTCCCCTTAGGCTTGTGGGGTTCTGTTCTGGAATTTGAGGCCTAGCTGAGAATGGTTCAGCTATGCAATAGGCCTTTTTGTTTGCCAAGTTTCTGGAACCTGGAGCAAGGAAGATGTAGAGTTCAGCAGCAGGGTGCTCCGCCAGCATCAGGATAGTGAGTGAATCTGTCCGTCCTTATGTGTGGTGAGCTGTCTCTATTTATGCTATGAAATGACATCATAAAGGGAGTGTGTGGGCCAGTTTAGCTTAAGCTTGCTCCTTTGAAAGGTGATTGGGTCAGAGTTTACTCTCTGCCTGGATAGGAGGAAAGAAACAGAGTGTCATCTTTATGGTGTGATTTTATGAGCCTGAGAATCCACCCCTAACCCCTGGAACACAAAATCTACTTTTTCGCAAAATACATATTTCCACATGTGCAACCTCTATAAAAAAAAATCACATATACAGATTACATATTTTACATAGCAGCTATTCCTCAAAACCCCGTAGCTGTGGGATCTTGTCTCCACTTTTCACATAATTTTGCCCTTTTCATTATGAACACAATGTCAAATATTTAAGCAAATTTCTACAAGTGTGCATGTTTAACATGGGAATGAATGTATAAAGTTTCACAATTCTAGCGGAAATACAATTTGCGTAAAATCACATTTCTTGCCATTGCTGTCCAGAACATGTCACACGGTTCTGGCGCCACTTCACCCGTGCAGCCAGAAATTAAATTCACAACTCTGTTATTGTTATATTTTTCACAATTTTGAACAGTAAGTTATCAGTCTTTTTAAAATGTGTTCTTTGTCCTTATTAAGCAACAAAGGGTTGTTTGGCTCCACCCCTTGGTCTCTCCATGGAAGCCCAGGAGCCATCCCCCATGTTTGTTCCTTGCAGAGGCCATTTACGTCGGTCTTTACACTTCTAATTTCCTGCTCTGCAGCTTGTCATTGTTCCTTTTGCCTCTGTAAACCTGGTTCTTTCCATCCCTGTAATTAACACTTCTCCGTGATTTCCTGCTGGGGGGGTGGGAGACCTTCCTCCTGTGAGAAAAACCTGTTATTCAAGTTCTGCAGCTTCAGCCCAGTTTAAATTAATTGTTAAATTATGTGGCCTTTTCCTTAGCACAAAACAAACTTGTTATCAAATAACAGCTAGAATTCTCATTCAAGATTTTAAACCATGGGATCAAAACAATTACAATATGGGTTACTATCGGGCTACTATCTGGCCTTTTAGATTGCAAACGTTTGATTTTCAGTTTATACATGTTAAAGTTTAATCAGGCAGGCCCCTGATAGCTGTCATCCCAGCAGCCCTCAACTGCACAGAGATGTTTTGACAGATCCACAGGCAGGCCACTTTTGCTGTGGAAATCTCTTTATGCTCTCAGCTTTTCAGGACCTTGTACGTTCACAATGATTTCTTAATCTAACTGAATTGTAGCACCCAGCAAGAATTTTGAATATTTGAAGGTGTTCTGTACTGGCATTCTGAAGTTTCAGCAACAAAGAAAAAGTGATTTAAGGCAATATTTGGAGTTTCCTTTAGCAGAGCACTGCTTTTTCCTACTGCACTCCACTTTCAATTGATGTGGAGATCTGTGACACATTCCAGTAGTGAGAGCTCTGTTCCACCAAGGACAACATGCATGGCAAATTGTGCAGTCATCTTTTTGTGTGTTGAAAAGCGCCATTTTCAGGGGTTTTGGCACGCACAAAGGTTTTGCGGCCATTTCACTGTTTCTGGCTCCACCATCATAACGGAGTGATGCAGCATAGCAGAGCAAAAGTGGTTCAATACATCCCACAGAGCCCCCCTTCCCGACTTGAGGTTGACCGCCTGTCAAGGCGAAGTCGGGAGATTGGGATGTTCTTTTTTTTCTTTGGTCCAGGTGGAGAAAGTCGTCTGCTTCTCCCGTCAGTGCTGTAGGCGACCCACTCTCCTCGCTGGTTCTGGTTAGGAATGTTGAACGGCACTCCCGGCTCCTTGGGTCTTTTCTCCCGGTCCCCGAGTGGTCCTCTTTGGTAATTAGAATTTCTTAGTTAAAATGCTATGAGACAGAACAGACCATGGTTATGGACATTTCCCCACTACTACTCCCCGAGGGTGTAGTGGGGCAGATGCATACATTGAATACAATTTACAATATTCCCTGCCTCTATTTACTAATGGTTTTAACAGGCAAATTCTTCTAGGTTGCCGGAATTTCCCCCTCTGGGTTTCCGGTTGGCTCCTCTATTTGCTGCAAAGTATGTCTGGGATGGCAACTCTTCAGCTGATTTATGTGGACCCACTTGTCTTCCCCTTCTGCCAAACTGTTCTTGGGGATGCAGATTCTGTAGGCTACTGGTGAGATTCTGTCCACAATTTCAAAAGGACCCCGCCAACTTGGGAGGAATTTGCGCTCTTTGGCTTGGTTCCTTTGGAAATTGTACAAGTAGACCCGGTCTCCTACTTGATATTCTTTTCTAGTTGTCTTAAGATCATAGTGGGTCTTCATACTGTCTGCAGATCTTTCTAGATTCCGCTGAGCATAGGCAAAAGCATGTTGAAGGTGTTTTCTCAGATTCTCAACATGCTCATGAGTTGTGGAGGCATTTATCAAGGTCTGCTCTTGTGTTCTGTACGGCAGATGCTGGAGTAGCACCATCCTTCATCCAGTCATCAGCTCAAATGGAGACATTTTTGTTGCGGAGGAAGGGGTAGATCTGATGGCCATCAGGACAAGGGGTAATCGTATGTCCCAACTTGGCCCAGAATCTGCCACAAACTTTTTTTATATGCTCACAATAGTTTTGTTGTATCTCTCAACTCCACCACTAGAGGATTGCCAGTAGACAATGTGTAGTTTCCTTTTGACCCTAAGTATCTCCCACATCTTTGCCATCTTTTCGCTAGTAAAGTGACTACCTCGGTCTGACTCAATCCTTTGGGGTAGTCCAAAATGCGAGAAGATGTGATTGATCATCAGGGCAGCTGCTGTTTCTGCCTTGCAATTTGGGGCCGGGAGACATTCCACTCATTTAGTGAACAAGCATGTTACGGTCAACATGTACTTGTTCCCCCTATAGGAGCGAATCACGGGCCCGACAAAATCAACTTGTAAATCTGACCAAGGCAGTGTCATCCCCCTCTTTTGGAGGGGAGCACGGTGTGTGAGTGATGTTGGCTGAAATTGTGCACACACAAGACACCCCTTCAAGTATTGGTTGAGGTCCTGCCCCATGTGTGACCAGTATGCAACCTCTCGCAAGATTTCTAGTGTCGTATGAAACCCCCAATGACCGGCTGTGGCCGCATCATGGGCGTGACTTAGCATCAGGCTTCGGAATAAGGTGGGGTCCATCCACTGGTCATGACCAGCTATGGATCTCCTCACCAACAAACCATCTTGGATTCGGAACATTTTTGGACATTTCATCAACACTCTGAGGTCCTCTTTCCCAATGTAATCAGTATCCGTCAGGGGAAAGTTCTCAATGTCCTCAATGTGTTGATAAAACTTACCAATTATTGGATCCCCTTCTTGAGCCGTAATCAAATCAGCATCTGGGGTCTCCTTACTCCATTGTGCAGTTGAGAGTTCATTGCGAGCATTTATCTGGGATTAATGATAGCAGTGACCTGGATTTCCCCCAACAGGGACTCGATCTCAATTAGATCCCTTTGGATGGCTCCAGTTTTGGCCAGCTGATCAGCTAGGTCATTTCCAGTTTTGTCTGGTCCCTCTACTTTAGAATGACCCCTGATCCTTTTCCAGTAGATGGTCATCCCATTTGAGGTGACCAGATAATCAATATTTTGTATCAATTTTCCATGTTTCAATGGTTTATTATTATTAGCACATAGCATGCCTCTGGTTTTCAGTTAACCAGGTGCTCCACGAACCCGTTTCGTACATAATCTGAGTCTGTGATTATGACCAGTTCGTTGAGTTGGTGTTGGATGGCAGTGAGGATGGCTTGATGCACAGCCATCAGCTCTGCCACTTGACTACTTCGGGGACCGATTTTGTACCCAGCGGAGGGTTCTGGGGCGTCATTCACCCATTCATTCCCTGCGCTGGCCACAAGTTCCTTTTCCCCGTTGTTGTCAACATGGTAGGAGCACCCATCCACACAGACAGTGGGCATTCCATCACACTGGTCTTCTTCATAGACTTTGTGTGGGGAATTAAGGTAGGCCTCCATGTTGTCCTTGATTTTAAGACTTTCGTCTTCGAGACAGTTTCTCTGGCACAATCATGCAAGTCAGCCAGACCTTGCGCTAGGGGACTCTTCTTGTTTTGGCCATATCTGACCTCCACAGGAAAGCCTTGCATTGACAGAATCCAGGAAGCAATTAGGGAATTACTCACATTACCTGTCTGGATTCTGTCACTTTGAAGATTATGCAAAGGTTGGTGTGGAGTCTCGAATATGATGTGTTCCTCTTGGATAAAAGGGTGGTAGTTCTTCAATTCCCACACCGTTGCCAGGAGTGCCTTCTCACAATTGTTGAATTTTTCCTTCACAGAGGATAAAGTCTTACTTGCATAGGAGATTACCTTATTGACCTTGTCATGTTTTGATATAATACTGCAGTCAAGCATGCATTTGAGAACCCTGGGCCTCATTACACGGACGGCGGTAAGGGTTAACGGTCACCGTTAATGGTACCGGTGACTGTTAACCCTTACCGCCTTACTACGAGGTCCCTTTGCGGGTTGGAGAATTTAACGCCTGCTTTTTGCAGGCGTTAAAAATCAACCCGCAAAGGGACCAGGGAGCTAATTACGATGCCGCAATTTGCGGTGCCGTAATTAGCACCTTCCCCATTCCCATTATGCCCTATGGGGCAAAAATGGGAATGGGGAAGGGGGTATTACCACCCCACCAACCTTGGAATAGGGCGGTAATTCCCCTTTCCGCCAAGGCGGTGCCGGTATTTTACCGGCATGGACCAAGGTGCTAATAGCACCTTGGTCCACCGCCGTCCGTGTAATGAGGCCCCCTGTCTCCAAGAAGAACTCCTTGTTTTTGACCGGGTAAGCTAGGCAAAGCACTTGTGAGAGGCTTCTTTTGAGTAGTCTTACTGCCTCGGCTTGTTCTGGACTCCACTCCCACTTGACCCCACCCTTCAACAGATGGATCAGGGGTCTTGTGATCTCTACATAATCCTCAATGAACTTTCTGCTGTAATTAGTTAGTCCAAGGAGGCTCCTTAGTTCCCGTAGAGTTGCGGGGTCTTTTATTTTCTGGAAGGCTTCTACTTTCTTTTCCTGGGGACAGAGACCCTGCAGAGTTATCTCATGCCCCATGAAATTGACACGGGTCCTACACCACTGTGCCTTTTGGAATGAGAGTTTTGCTCCGGCAGCCCTCAACTGTGTCAGGACATAACGGATTTCCGCTACGTGTTCCTCCACAGTTGTGCTCTTGTCTAGAACATCGTCTACATAGACCAGGTTACTCCTTTCACCCAACTCGGGCATGGCCTTATGCAGAAAGATGTTCAATTAATTGCCGGAATTGATGTATCCAAAGGGAGTCCGGGTCCAAGTGTACTGCTGCCCCCCAAAGGTAAAGGCCAGCTTGTATTGCTCTCCCTACTGACAGGTACAGTCCAGTACCCATTGGTCAGGTTAATGGCAGTGAACACATTCGACCCCTGGATCTGGGCCAGCCCTTGGTCAATGTAGGGAAGAGGCCATCGGGAAGTGTGGACCCGTTTGTTGAGCTCCCCTAGGTCAGCACAGAGTCTCCACTGGCCGTTTGGTTTCAAAATCCCCAGCACCAGATTATTGAAGGTGCTGTAGACTGGACGAATGATCCCACGGAACTCAAGTTTCTTAATTATTTCAGTAAGGGACTCCATAGATGCGAGAGGCAAGCGATATTGCTTCAAACACTGGAGTCATGCCAGGGTCCGTGGGAATTGTTGTTGTGTGGATGTCAGTGCGACCACAGTCATATGAGTCCACCGCAAAGAGATCTTGAAAATCTAAGAAAACTTGATTTTCAGAAATAGAGAGGACTCCCCATCACCAGTTTGTTGTCCTATTGCAATTACTGTCGCGTCTGGGATTTGGAATTCAATTTGGTCAGGTTTTTGTTAAGGATATTGATAATGTTAGGGAGGACGTTGAGATTGATCCAAGTCTTGAGGACTCATCCAGCAGATATAGGATTGTTTAGCCCCACTAGGGGGTGGAAGAATATTAGCTTAGGTGTTAGTGGTTTAAGTGGCTCAAATAGAAATTCAAATGTAGATTTTCTTATCAAAGGACGAATGGAAGAAGTTACTTTTTGACCTAGTGGGGAAATCTATACCAATATTATCCCATATACCAATATTATCCCAGGCTTTTATAAAATAAACAGGTAATCAAATTCCATCCAGTGGTTGCTTTTCAGAAGAGTGCAGGGAACATGTTAAAGCATTGTTGGAATTATTGAGTCACCCAGAGAAAACCATGCGATGATTAGGAGATAAGAGCAGAATGTACAGGGGAAATAGCCAAAGCCACACTCCAGGCTGGCCAAGAAACCTTTCTGGGAAATACATGAGGCTGTGGGGTCACCTGAGGATTGGTGGACCATCTGGAAGCTTGTCTCACAGGGTTTACGGAATAGAAGTATAACCCCAAGGGCAAGTACTTTGATTTCAGCAGCTCCTCTCTTCTTCTCTTCCATCCCAAAATGCTAAACAGCTGCATCATTGGTGCCATTTTATATACAATCATATGCAGACACTGAAATTCTCTTCCAAAACATCTCAATGTTTACCAAAATATCCCTCAATTATCTCTGCACACACAAAACATATGTGCATCAAAATCTTTCAATTAAGATTCTAGGACCTGACTTGCTTCTTCCCTTCTTTCCAAATAAGTCTAAACTAGCCCTTTTATCATAAATGGATATATGTGAACATCCTAATGTCACATTGCAATGTTTTTGCAGCAGAGGACATTGCAATCTCACCCCGACAAGAAACATGTGTCCATTCCAAGCAACCCATCATAAATACACAGCGGATGCACTTGTACCACAAAGGTGCATTTATAATTTCAAATGACATACTTTTCCCTTTTTTTCATGTTTCCCAGCCTCAATTACCCTCAGTCCAACGCGCATCCCAAAATAAATATTTTAGTTATATTTTGAAGGACATCCTTAATTTGCATCCAAACAAGGAAATACGCTCTAAAAGTAATTAAAATATTCATCACCCACCCAGTAAACTCTACCTTTATTAACACTTCTAAAGAATCATTCTTTATCTGTATTTTTCTTTTACTACCAATTATACACTCATACAACATCACAATGTTGTAAAATCACTTCTGAGAAAAAAGGGTTTCTTGGGAATGAACAAAGTCTGGAACTTCAATAGTCCACCAAAGAAGCATTCCCCACATCCATAATACATCAAACACAGCTATTGATGTCACCATACCATTTTAAGAACTCTATTAAAATAAAAAGTGTTTTCTCTTAATTGGACAAAATAATGCAATGTAAAATGCCAGATTTTAAAGACTAAAAACCTTGTACGGCAAAAATGTATTATGGGAGATACATAAAGTATTATGTTGCCAGGTGCACTCCACTCACACCAAATTATCGAAACCTACTTGGCAGATTTCTGTCATATGAACAAAGGAATGTGCTTCCATGACTTCCGCTGCTTTCAAAACAAATTTGGAGAAAATCCATTCAGCGGTTTAGGGCGTGTGCCGATTCAAAAACTTCACATTTCCCTATTGGAAAACCAATACAAAAGTTAGAAAACACACCTTTTTGACACTTTAAAACATTTAAACTGTTGGGTAAACTGTTGGATAAACTAACAAAAACATTTCAGATGTTTTGGAAAATGTCATGCTGATGAGTCTTGCATGTCAATTTGTATTAGCCAGAGAATCTTACAAAATCCAATGGATCATAGGTGTACCTGTATTTGGAACGATCTGAGTATCTACTCATCTATCTGTCTATCTATCTGTCTGTCTACCTATCAATCCATTTTGGGTCCATCCATCCATCCATCGGGTCTAGCTATAATTCTTACTTTACAGTAATGCATGGTGTTACCAAAGTACGTAATATTACCTGTATAATCAAAATACACAGCATATTATCAATACAGATAGGATCTATATAATTTATTCCCAAGTTAACAATTACCAGTGCACTTACTGTTTAAAAGATTTAAATATGTACTTTAAAAAGTGTTAAAAACTGAAAATGACAAACATCTTATCTTATAATATTTGTTTTTTTAAAAGATGTGTAAATTGCATTAAAACAAAGGGAAAAGAATGTGTATAAATGTCCAGTAATTAGGAAGGTGGGGCATTATTTGTATTTTAATGTTTGCAGGAAGTGATAGTCAAGGTTTCTTCATCACGTCTGCATAAATGGTAAAAAGAATTAAGCTATACACAGATTTATTGAATCTTTCAAAATTGATCGAAATGTTCTGTGAAGAATTTTCATTTTCCTTCTCTTCATTCTCTTCATTTTGCTCTTGCAACTGCTGCTCTACTAGAAAATAATGGAAATGTGGCATATCATTTTCTAGTATTATAGCTTTCTTGTATTAGTATGTCATACCTGCATATGAATACATTTGTACCATATTGTAGCTGTTCGAGATACTAATATGGAAAATGATGGAGAATGTGATAGTTAAAAATATCATTTTGAAGTCAAGTGAAGGGCATACTCATAAAAAAACAATTACGTAGAATTAGGTTGAGTAGCTAATAACTACTTTGATATATTCAATCAAGGGTATGCAAGTGACTTTTAATAGTTAATAAAGACTAAACCTCGGAATATCTATGAGGTCACTAGAGCTCCAAGTTGAAATTCAAACCATACTTGAAGGATACCACTCTTTAATTGTATGTTGTGTACGCTATCTGCATCCCTTTATTTACTATGTGTGTTTTTCCCATAGATCAGCAGTATGTGGGTGTAGACGGGAGCCTTGAAAAAAAGTACTTACAAAAAATAAAATTCAATAATTCTCTCCCCTCAGCCACAGAATTGGAGTATGAGAAACAATATGAGAGATACAACAGTCGATTGTGAATTCTATAATCCTTGGCCATGATGGAACAGTTGAAGGAAACTTCTGGCAAACAGAGAAATAGTTGCTAATGAGAGTTATGGACCAAACATCTTAAAACGGCATTTTTGAGTTTCTATGTTATCAATGTCATCTCCCTTATTAATTAAATATAACATAATACAAAAAATACAGTGATAGCCAGCTTCACCACAAAACATATACTGCCATTGAAACATTGCAACAGAGGTATTCATACATAATGTAAATATATATGGAAACTGTTTTGATGTTTACAGTGCACATTCTGAAACCCATGTCTTGCCTAGGAATACAATCATGAATCATGCAGAATGTTGGTAGAAAAGTGGTGTATCACATCTATACAGAACCCTCCCATGACCAATTAAGTACAATAAATCACCTGCATTCTACATACTTTAGTTTTAGACATGTTATCTTAAAATTATCATACACATGTCTATTCTTTCTCAGCTATGTCCACTTCTTATGAAAACCTGACCATCATATAATCTATGTATCAAATTACTAAACAAAAGTAAAACATATATGTACTTACCAATTTCATAATCTTCTCTATCCTTTGCTTCTTGGGTGGGGAAATAGGACCCAAGTCAGTTAATAAAAATGTATATACCTAGACCGAAATATGTGTACATATTAATTGTGTTTATTTTTCACTATTAGCATTCATGATGCATTCTAACACTAGAAAAAATCTGCTTTTCTCCTTTTTACAAGACCTTTTAGAACTATTTAGACTGAATGCACTACTCTCCATTAAATAGTGCAAACTCTGAATGGCTTTACTTGGAAATGTCAAATAAAAACATAGAATGGAATTTTCAGAAAACATTGTTAGTTATGTTATATGCGTTAATGAAAAAAAACAATATAACTTAAACAGTGCTCCAGTATCTATTCTCTCATAAGAAAGGCAGCATGCAGCCTTATACAACTTGAATTGTAATATTCTGCTAGGAAAATTAAAACAGAATGTGTATTACAAATGATCTGATATATTGAGTTAAATTGGTTGATATGATTATATATTATTAGATTGTCATTACCAGTAACAATGACACAAAGTGGGACATTTTTGTTTTACATGTAACCTCAAAATTGTCACTTTAGCTTGAACTCTAAAAGGGTTGTTAAGGCAGGTGCATCTTACTTGAAAATGGGAATGCAAAGAACCCATTATCCATCACTGTGATCGAGGTATTAAAAAGGCTAATGGCAGCTGAGTTTATTGTAGACAATAGGTCTGTTTTCAAAATAAAACAGCAAGTCAAATGAATTCCAAAATCTGTGTTTTCATGGTACTAAGCTTATCTGAAAGCCCACCCTGGTAAGTGATTGATAAATGCATTGTCAGTCAGTAATTGTGTTTTCAAATATGCATGAAGAATGTGTGTGTCCTATTAAAGCACACTATTAATATGGCACTTTGTTTTAAAGTTATCAGGCAAGTAACACATGTTATTCAAGTTAAAATTGTACAGTAATAATGTAAACCAAAAGTTGCACCTTGGGAAATATAACTTCAAAACTGTTTGTCAGATTTAAAATATAATGATAGATTTGAATTAAGCAGAACAACACCAATCACACACACAGAAAAAAGTATTTATTAAAATCTATGAATTATTTATTTTATTTATTTATTTGTTTTTGGTTACAAGTAACCTTTACAAAATTCCATACAATATTCTTATAAGATTGTGAAGTTACCAACAATACAGCATTTAAATTAAAATCACACAAAATTATTTAGCACCAAAAAGAGAAAAAAATATTGACATACTAATACCTAGTACATACAATGAAAAATTGATTGATTTAAGTTACAGTTTTTACTAAAACGTCTAATACAATTTACTAAGACCTCCAGTCCAATCGCACAATTATTTATCGCTGAAAAGAGAACATAGTTTTATACTTACTAACATCTATTACAGACAATGAAAAATTTATTTAAAACTACATTTTATACTAAAACGTCTAGTACAGTTTACTAAAATCTCCAATCCCAATGCCCTATAATAAGTTTGGGGATATCACAATATTACACAAATGGAAAATGTTATTAAAGAGATTGCAGGCTAACAATGATAAACAGAGAGCTCCTCTCAATATATTTCATATGCAACACTACATACTCCATTTCATTAAAAATAACGGACCTTTCTAAAGATATAAGTATAATCAGAATTCACCTTTAGCTTTTTATTCCCGAGTTGTACTCACAAAGTTTGCACTTCTCTGTAAGGAATCGAACATCGGCTAATTGAAGCAGGACCCTTCTCTCATGGAGCAGCTCCCACCAGAGTTTGTCAAGGTTCACCCATTCTGGATTAGTTACAAATTTACTGAAACATTTAATAAGCTCAGTTCTGAATTCCATGCAATCAATCAGGAGATGCTGCAATGTTTCTATACAAGTCTTTTGTTTACAAAACCTGCACACAGTTGTTGCCGAGCAGAGACCTCACCTGAGATCGATGATTTCAGCTGTCTTTAGCACATTAAATCGGAAGAAAATAAAGTCCTGGCGCCTGCGCTTGTCTGGGAATTGCATTAGATATGGCTCCAGGATCTCACCCTTTTTTAAATCTGACACCAAATGGTAATAGAGCTTTGTTTCCAGGACCCTCTCGATGTTACTATTCCAGTCCGCATAGGCAAGGAGTGTTTTTACGCTTCCTGGGTTGAACATTAATAACTCAATTGAGACACCCAATTTCTCCAAGGTATCCAAACATTCCGCCTTCAGTCTACACAAGTATGGAAATCTGGGAGACCCGATACAGAAACCCCGCCCCAAGATTGCATACAGTGTCTTCCTAGGGCTTGCCAACAATTTCCTAAAGAAGGAGATCCTGCGAAATTCAATCACACTCTTCAGTGATTTATTTTTTATTTGTTACACGCCCAGACCCTCGGGTGTCACGGCGAGGTTATAAGATAGCTTAGAAATTAGTCACATTCAAACATTACATTAGTTGCATTACATGATATAGGTTACAACATATTCACAACAATATACAGTGGCCTAAGTATTCACAACAGTATCCGATGGAAGGGGTCCTATCTTTGGGTGCTAATATTGGTTGAATAACCAGGTTTTTAGCTGTTTCTTAAAGATCGTGAAGGAGGATGCTTTTTTGATGATGATGGGTAGGGTGTTCCAGTGTTTGGGGGCTAAAGTGGTGAAGCTGCTGCCCCCTGCTCTTGTGGTTTTGAATCGGGGGGGGTCCAGGAGGAGTTTGTCGTTGGATCTCAGTAATCTTATGTTAGTTTTAGGATGCAGAGTGTTATTGAGGTAGATAGGTCCTTTTTTTGTAATGCATTTGTGGGTGATGCATAATGTTTTGAAAATGATGCGGGCTTTGATGGGGAGCCAGTGGGCATCTTTCCTGGTCTTGGATATATGGTCTGATTTTTTTATGCCTAGCGCTGCCCTCAGGACTTTGTTGCAAAAGTTGCATTTTGGCTAGGTTGGTGTTGGAGGTGCCCAGTAGTAATACATTACAGTAGTCCAATTTCGATAGGACCAGTGCTCTGGCCAGGGTGAGGCAGTTTGCTGGGGTCGGAAATTGTCGGCTGAGTGCAATTAATTTGGAAGTGTAGGCCATGGAGGAGGAAAGTACATTGATCTGTTTAGTCATGGTCAGGCTAGCATCGAAGTACACGCCCAGTGTTTTTACTTGTTTTGACACTGGAATATTGGTGCCGTCGATGTTGATGGTTGAATATTCTGGCTGAAGGGTTGCTAATTTGGCTGGAGCTCCTACGATGAGGACTTCGTCTTCTCATCGTTAAGACATAGGCTGTCTAATGCCATCCAGTTTTGTACGATGACGGAAATGTTATTGATTGTTAAAGTGTCCTGGTCATAGTTGCCTGTAAGAGGTATAAGGATCTGGGTGTCATCCGCAGAATTTGTGTATATGACACCCATATCGTCAAGTGCTGAGAACAGGAGCTTGGTATATGCGTTATACAGCGTGGGAGAAAGGCAAGAGCCTTGGGGCACTCCTATGGGGACTGGGATGGGGTTGGCTGCTTCTTTGCCTATGGACACTCTGGAGGTGCGGTCAGTTAAGAATGATTTCACCCAAGCAGTGGCTGCCCCAGAGAAATTAAATTCACGGGCAAGTGAGTTGCAGAGTTTGTCGTGGTCCACCAAGTCGAACGCAGCTGAGAGGTCCAACAGCAGGAGAAAGCAAAGTTTCCCTGAATCTCTAATGGCATCCATCTGGATTTTGAGGTCCAAGAGAGCTGTTTCAGTGCTGTGGTTGGGCCTGAAGCCTGATTGAGTTCCCAGCTCGTAACGTATGGCTGCCAGGGGTACAGATTTAGGGAGGTACCAGAGTACGGATCTCCATATGCGGGCTTCATATTAATATAGCTCAACTTGTGCCCAAAGCGGAAAGTATTCCAAACCATAACAAAAGTGTGGTATAAACTTACACGTATAGTATCGAAGTGTGGGGAGTAAAGAAAATTTGCTGTATCTCCGGTCAATTTTTTTCAGGTATGCAACCTGGGGACCAACTTTCCCATCTAAGTATTGTCAATAATACAATTTTTTTACTGCCCCAAAAATAGGAAAGCCCAAATAACACATTGAAGATCTGGTTGGAAGCTTTTCATGGTTTAAAAACCAGGAATAACCCATGCCACTATCCTTGCTCTGACCCTCATTATAGTAGTCTTCTTTGTGTTAATTTTAAGGGAGTTTAGTAGCTTGTATTCTCTGAAGACGGACAGCATATGCTGGAGACCTCTCAGGGTGTAATCAAATAACATGAAGACATCCGCGTATGCTGGCCAACTCAGCTTAAATCCCTGAGCAACAAATGGCGCAAAAGCAGCCATTTCCAGAATTTTACCCGCATCTGACACATATAAATTAAATAATTAGGTGCAAAAATGCACCCCTGACGGAGACCATTAGAAGCTTTAATGGCCTGAGACAGGATGCCTTCATTGTTGAGGTGCACTTGTATCACAGAGCCCTCATGTAGGCAAGCTAGAACAGAAAGCAGGGTTAAGGGCATCCCGACATTAGCCAATTTCGACCATAGAGGGTTTCTATCGATAAGGTTGAAAGCTAATGAGGTCCATGGATGCCACATAGACAGGCAAGGTATTTCCCTTCCACGCCTTATCTTGTAAAGTCATTAATAACAAGCCCCCAGCATCTGTCCTCACATTTTTCCTAAACCCAAATTAAAACATAGACAAAAGATTTTGACTTTCAGACCACTTTTATACATGCTGGAGCACTAATCCTGCAAAGATTTTGGGGTAGAAATCTAGGAGTGCCATAGGTCTATAATTGGATGGGCATGACCTGTCACCTTTTTTATATATAGGCATGACCGGAAACCGGTATATGCCTAGTTAGAAGGACATCTTTGAAAAGAGTATAAAGTACTTTGGACCAAAGCTCATTATTTCCCTTCAAGATGACGCTTGAGAGCCCATTTGGTCCTGCGCCCCTCGAGGATGGAGCCTTGATAATCAGGGCTCTAATCTCGCATTCCGAGAAATCAAGGTTCCATTCACATTCTTTCAAGCATACCGAGAGAGCATTATCCCACCCTGAAGGGGCATATAAAGAGGCAAAATGACCCATCAGTACATCCTCTGAAATTGTGGTAGTTTGCCACACCACTTGGGAGAGTTCCATGGAGTTGACCAAAGCCCAGAATTGCCTAGATGAGGCATCCTTCAAAACTTTCAACATATTCTCACTATCTGCCATGTACATGGTCACCCGATGACACCTTAGCCAATTTTTCCATTTATATTTTTGCATTCTTGATCATCTCCATTTTTTTTACCATGGTAGGGAAGATTTTTGGATGTACCTCATTCCCCGACGACAGCTGTTTTTCCTAGTGTGTACATATATGTATTTATTTATTGCGTATCTTACCATAGGTGGCAAATTTCTTAGTTTAGATTTTGTGCGGCATCATAATGTTCCTTTAACAAAGTTTTTTCACTGAATATATAAAACGTACATATATACAATATGTAAATATTTATATATACAGTCAATATGTTGCTGCACAAAATCTAAAACACTAAGAAATTCACCACTTACGGTAAGCTACATGACAAATTAGTTTTGACATTTTCCACACTTGTCCGTGGAAATTGAGCAATAAAATCTCTAAATGTATCTTTCATGACAAACTGCAAAGATATTCCAGTAACATACCGTAAACTATTACCTTCACAATAAACAATAATCATTTGTGGGTGTTTGCAATTCACCATATCTTGACATATAGAAAACACGTGATTCCACTTCATACAATGAACTTCAGAAAATAGCACCTCCACATTTTCAAAACCAAGATTGTGAGATACCATGCTGCTTTGCATAAATCTCCAACCAATAAACCCAGGAATCTCCAAGATTCCAAGCATTTATTTTGTTGAGCTTCATGCTTTCATCAATGCAAAAAATAACTGAAAAAACTTGCTATCCTCTCCTACCCAGTCCAGCTCCTCCTCCACAAACTAAACGCCTGGTTAGTTGAGACTTCTGATGTCTATCGTCATCCGCGGAGTCCACGAGCGCTGCAGTATTCTTTCGCTGCAGGGCATGAAAAAGGCAATGCAGAGTGCCCAGAAGACACATTCGATTCATCCGTGAACAATCACAAGTGTCCCTGGGCATTAGAGGAGAAACACAGGGCATTCCCTCTTTTCTTTTAACCCTTACCTCTGTGATACACGCTAATTAGCTGCATTCAAGCAGTCACAAAGCCATCCACCAATCACATCCACAAACCCTCCATTTACCATTTTCTCCTCAGCTCAACAGTTCAGATGTACCTTTCAACTTTGAGAGTGCATTTGTGCTGTGATTCCGAGCCTGCTCTATAACAGCTTCTTTTGAAACTTCTGTACATTTCTCCTTCCAGAATCTGCAGCTATCAACATTTAAGAATACATTTTAAAGGTAAGTAAAGATGTATGCTGGAATATTATAATTCATACATTTAAAATAAATAATGTAGTACAACTGGACCTTTTTAACTTTATGCAGAATACATTTCTTTCAAATTATAAAACGGGATTCCAAATCAGCACTTCTTTGAAAGTACAAATAAAAGACAATTAGGGATTTAGTAATATCTAATAGAGCATTTAAAACCTCTTCTGCTTACAGTATGACTGCTACATGTTATACTACATATGACAGTGTACAGTTCCCTAATTGCAAAATAGCTCAATTAGCAAGCTATAGTACAAAAATAAAGCTACCTTTTCATATATACACTGCCCTTTCACAAAACGAACCTCATATTATAATATATTATGTGAGCTTGCTTATTATAAGAGTTAAATTATAATATGTTATCTGCGCTCCAAAACATGATTCTCTGCAGACACCACCCCAGCTATAAAAAAAAATATGCGTGTGTTATACGCTTCTTCAAATCTTGCAAACATAATAACACACTGCCTTTTACATTTCCAGAAAAACAGATTACAAAATATACATATCCAAATAAGCAACTTCCTTCATTTCTCAATGGTTAGAATATATATAATATATATTCCAATACAATTTTCCCAACTTCATTCTACTTTGCATTACCCCATCACTTTCTTCCTTATCCAACTACCTGATTCATAATCTGTTAATTGCCCCCTCCTCCCTCTTCCTCATCCCAGTAGTCTGGTAGTAATGTGTTGCCTTACCTGTATCTCCCTCTATCCATTACCACAATAGTACTCTGTGGCATTCCTACAACCTCTCTCTTCCTCATCCCACTACCCAACTATTAATATGTTACATTACCTCCCTATTCCACATGCCAGTACCATATTACTAATCCGTTATCATATAATTGCCTCCCTCTTCCCCATCACAGTACTCCAAGCATCAAACTCTCTCTTCCTCGTCCCAGTACCCCATTAGTAAATCATTAAATAACCCCACCTCCCTCTTCCTTGTCTCAGTGCCACATTAGTATTTTGTGTCATTATTCCCATCTCCATCCTCCTCACTCCTTGCAAACCCATGGCAATAATTTCAGTTCTTTCTTCCTTGGCATAGTACCCAAATAGGAATCCATGCAATTACCTCCGCCTTGCTCTTCCTCAAGTCAGTAATAGAAGTCTCTCTTCAACCCCAACTACCTATTTTCCTCATTTAAATACACCATTAGTAATATGTTAGATTATCACCAACTCCCTCTTCCTATTTACAGTACTCCAAACCTAAACACCATGTATGCCTCATCCAGTACCCTCATTAGGAATTGATTAGATAACCCCACCTCCATCTTCCTCATCCCAATACTTCATTAGTAGTGTGTGCCATTCGCACAAACTCCCTCTTCCTCATGCCACCACTCAACTACTGTTACATTAATCCCACCTTCCTCATGCCAGTACCCTATGTACTCTTCAACAAATTGTGAATGAATGTAAAATGGAAAAAATGAACTTGTTTTCTAAAAAGAACGGTAGCCTTGATAAGGAACTGTTGCAAGGTTGAAATACGTGTCAACACCACTTTCTCAAAACCTTGCAAAACCACAATAAATCACCAATGAAGCACTAAAGAATTTGTGTGGATCTTACTTATTATACTCAACTGAGAAAACAGAGTTAGACACATATGATGAAATGTACTAGCGCCAAGTGAGTAGAAACACCAACCAATCGGAGTAAACCTTCAGAATTTCTTACATATTTTGCCCATCTGTTTGGCAAATTGTGTTGCCTTTGCTTTCAACCTGTCCCTAACAAGACCTTTATTCCTGGAAGCTTCTAGGGTAACCCCCAAATATTTGATACCTTTGACAGGGGTCAATTTGATTTCATTAATGTTCCACATATAACAATACAGAGCAGTCACTCACTTATTGAATCTTATTATTTCACTTTTAATAATATGAATGCACAATTAA
Organism: Ambystoma mexicanum; assembly: GCF_040938575.1. Lineage (NCBI taxonomy): Eukaryota > Metazoa > Chordata > Amphibia > Caudata > Ambystomatidae > Ambystoma > Ambystoma mexicanum. The sequence continues at coordinate 431,200,643 of NC_090925.1, read as the reverse complement.
TTAATTCCTGCATACATAGTGATCGCTCTACATAAAATCTGGAGGCCCAAAGGGGTTTGGTCCGCTATGATCAGGTTGTCAGCATATGTCATCCATAGCCTCACCAAAGACATTCCCTCCAGTGCTTCATTCAGGTCCGACAGGTATAAATTAAAGAGGCAGGGAGCCAATATGTATCCCTTCCCCAATCCACGGAACATGGGAATTTCTTTTGAGAGGACACCATCACCATTCAATCTAATGTGTAGGTGGAAACCTTCATGTAAGTGCCTGGTCATATCTAATAATGCAAGCGGGATATTAGTTTTAAACAAAATTAAAAATTTTACAAATTAATTTTAAAACTACAAATAAAACATCTGCAACTTTTGTGACACACCAATAGCACACAAATCTTCTTGCCATAGATAGATGTTTTAGAGGCTATTAAATTGTATGAAAAACTATTATGTAAAAAAGAAACTTTAATTCAAAAATCTTACCTCAGAATTATTCAACCAAATCTTCCTCCAAACAGACAGCTCATATAGTCTACAAATGGTTGCGTAGTACAATATGCAATGTCTGCCAGCAGTCTTTCAAATGTTTACGAACATTTCTATAGCAATACCTTTCTGTAACAGTCTTTCAAATGTTTATGAACATTCCGATGGCAATATCCAGTGTGCATCTACACTGGACTACAAGGACATTCTTTATCCTGTAAAAGCACCTTTCATCACATACAATTGTTAGCAACACACCATTCTGCAATGCACACTCTTGCACATAAATGGTGCAGCGTTAACAGTATAGATCTAGAATTACAACAACTCTGTGACACTCTGGAAACAGGAACAGCACGAGAGGTCCCATGAAACAGCCTATCAAAGCAAAGTTGAAAAAACTAAGCTAAATGACCTTTGGGAGGAGATTCTGTCGGAAAAACCCTTTCACAGAAATTGTACAGTTTCACTATCAACATGCTCTCACATAGAGAATGCGGGTAAATCCAAAGCTGTAGATTGTCTAACAGGCACAGCCATGTTAAAAAAATCTGAAAACAGTTACTGGTGAAAACCTGGCCCAACTTGATTGTGAAAAAGAGTAATAAAATCATATCAAGAAATTGAATATCTAGCCTAACAAAATCCCAACAGCCAAGACATCTTAAAAATAATCTCATTGACATACACTATGCAAACAGAAGACTTTCTTTACACAACATGTGTTTGTATGAAATAGCACAAAATTACACATACAAGAATAATGCCATACCAAACAAAGTAGCTTGAAAATATTCAGTATTAAATTGTGAAGGCCCTCCTGAGTAACACTGGATGAGACATTCAGATGCAATGTGGCTCTAGTGGAGAGGGTGGCGAGTGAAGGAGAGGGGAAAAGAGAAACATACCGTGGTTGAGGAGTGGGGAGGGGAAAGAAGAAAGTCCTGAGAGTGGGGAGAGTCTGGAAGACCACCAAACTGGAGAGGGAGAAGGAGTGCCCCAGAATGGTAATTGAGGATGAGAAACGCCCCAGTGAGGGGATAGACTGAGAGAGCCCCATAGTGGAGAGTGAGAAGGACACATTTCCCAGAGTGGGGAGGGACAGGGGCTGCCCCAGAGTGGGGATAGGGAAAGTGGTTAGGTTATAGTAGGATTATTGAGAGAGGACTTAACTAATGTACAGATATCCTGACAAACATCCTTTGGACTTTCTTTTATTTTATAGATTAGGGCTAGAACTTGTAGGTTTAGAGAAAGATTAGGTGAACTTGATAACAAAATAAAACTCTTAAAACAAAGCCTCTGTGTCGGAGTCCTGATTCTGATTTACCATAGACTCCTTACCTTTTTAATAACTTTTCTCAAAATAGGTGGGCCACACACCAAGTGACAGTCCATAGACCACCCAGATATGCACAAACCGAACTTGGAGGAAAAACCACCACTACACACTGAAAAGGTTGATATATTGCTGTGGACAACCTCTCCATACCAATTGCATTTACCCTCTACCATTCTAGTGGATTCCCTGGTAAAAATGAATGCCAGAAATTGAAAGTACCTGAAGGCAAGAGGGCAGTTGCAAATGATTGCATGCTATAGTATTGATATTTCTCGTAATTAAAGTGTTTGTTTCAAGCTGGTAACAGTAGAGACTTGTTTTTTATTACAAAAAAGAGACAAACTGCTTCTTTGAAATTACCGTGGAAGAGCAGATGTTCATGATTGGTGATATGCATATCATCAGCCCAGAGAATATGCATTCTATCCTGGCGCATACTAGTATCAGTGATAGATGGCATACAATAGTCAAAAAGTAAAGCTGAGATAGCCCAGTTCACATTGCACCTGGATTTCTCTGTTTGTGGACAGAATTCACTGGAACGTTTGCACATTTGCCTTTGAGCAATGTTAGAAAACACAAATGCAGAACATGTAACAAATGTCATCACAGCCGCAAATATCTCCTTTAAGGCAACTCCCAAATATATCCCTTTACAAAGCCCACACGGTTAACCCCATAATGAATGATGGTCATGTGTGGATGTTTGCAATTAACAATGCCCTGGTACATTGGCACCACCGGTCTTCACTTAAAACCACAAACCGCATACAAAGACACCTCCAAACATTAAAAGCCAATTTCTTGTCACATGCCAAGATGCTTAGCATGTACCTCCAACCAATGCACCCAAGAATCACCATCGAGCCATACACTGGACCTGTTGGGCTCCATCTACTCACTGATGCAGAATAATAAATGCACCAGGTGATGTACCATTTACCCTCCATAAACAAATCCCCTTATTGGCCATCCCTAGCAGCGTTTCTTCAAGTTGCTGAAAAATACTAGTCTCCTAACATGCATTATATAGTCAGCACTTTGATCTGCAGACTGTGCTTGCCATTATAGTGAATGCTATGGGCTTAGCGGATGGCTCGTCCAACCACGCCGTAGCCTGTGAATGATGCTCACTGCACGACCACCTATTTAGTCTATTTCTAACAAAATCTCACACTTCCCTATCGCTAGCTCATTTCTGACAGTCGCCAAATCATCTACTAATGAAATAAAGAAGAGCTTGGTCCATGCTGGAAACCTCGGACAAGAGGCATTAGACAAACTGTGTTTTGTTGATGATGGACAGCAGGACAGCTTTGTGCAACTAGTGACTTTCTGAATTCAAAATATCAGAATGAAATACCTTTGAAACCAGCTCTTCAGAAATACCACATAACGTTTGTGTCAGCTATCATAGAACAGCTAACAAATATGGGGAGCAGGTGCAAGTGGATCTAAGTCACCTGGACGAAGCCACGCCCGCCTGGTGCCTTCCTGGTTGCTGATTTTTTCCCCACTTAGCAAGCCCCGCCCACCTGGTGCCTTCCTGGTTGCCGCTCTTTTTCCCTACTTCAGGAACTTTCCAGCCTCTTTTCCTTTGCAGTTGGGGAGCATGGTGCAAGTGGATCTTGGTCACCTGGCCTAAACCCCGCCCACCTTCTTATCCCTGCCTCTTCCTTTTTGCTCTTAACTCTTAGATCAAGGGCGTCTTTCGCCCAGTTGTCTGAAGTAAAGGACAGACAAAGAAAAGGGTAATTCATGTTTGGAACAGGAGGACCCAGGGCCCAAACCCCTGCCCAGACAGTAGGTAAGCATGCACCAACATGTGTTTTCTCCCTCTATACCCACAGGCCTTCCCCACCCCTCTGTTCCCCTGTGATGTTCCCTTGTGCCCCCCCCTTCTCGCACACAGGTGTTGCCTGTTTTGCTCGATTCTTCTACCCTGCTCCCCCTCCCCTCCTCCAGCCTACTCCTGCAGGAGTCTGTCCTTATACATTCGGTTTCACCATCCCCGTCTTGTGGCCAATGCCTTCATTGATTCACGGTGCATCACCCTTTCTCATGGTGGCCCTGAATCATGCTGATATTGTATTCGCTCTCCCCTCTTGCTTCTCGAAATAAACATTTTTTTTAAACTTTATTTATTCAAGGTCTTGACAGATACAACATAACACCCAACCCATACATATCAAGACATATATTTTACAATAGGCATATCATAAACCCACTTTTTTACAGTTCCATTCATGTAGAGGTTTCATCGTCTCAGCTCATCTCACATATATACACTAAACGGAACGCAGATTTCTTTGGGGCGGCACATCAGTGGCCGAGTTAATATGTATTGTTCCTCACACTTGCTGACATATGTCAGTTCTCTCAAGAATCAGTCTATATTTGTTGGGGAAGGGCTCTTCCATACTTGCAGTATACATTTCTTAGCTATTAAACACAAAACATTAAACAGTCTTCTAGTAGTTTCAGCACACTTTCCAATATCTCCGAACAGGTACTTTTGAGGCGACAGAGAAGCCGGTATCTGTGTGAACCCTTCTACCACATCCACTATGTTCTTCCAAAACTCAGCAATCACTGGACATTTCCAATACATGTGAAACGATCCCGCTTGAGACATCTTACATTTAGGACATTCCCCTGTATCATTACTTGTGAATTTAGCTATTTTTGCTGGCGTGTAGTGCATTCTATTGAAGATCTTAAATTGAATCATATGCAGACCAGCATTGAGCGATACAGTTTTGGTAAGTGAGCAATATTTGGACTGTTTCTCGTCGGTTATGGGCATGCCCATCTCTTTTTCCAATTTATCTTTGGCCTTGTTCGTCGAAGAGGTATGTGTCTGGGTTAGTGTATGCAGTTTAGAGATTCCAAGTCCCTTCCTCGATGAGGCCAGTTGTAAGCATGGGTGTGTTGGGGGTTCGTCTGGGAAGAGGGGCCAGCGTCTGCCAAACACTGATCTCATTCGGTAATATTGGAGTTCTCTAAGCGGCCCCCCACCCACCGTACTTTCAAAGTCTTCCTGCGTAACAAATTTCCCATTGGGGAATATGTCTTTCATCTTAATTTCCTTGTGTGGGTCCCAGGTTTTTTGAAGAATTACATCGAACGTTGGGGGGATATTGGGGAAATTCCAGAGGGGAACATCTGGATCGTAAGGTACCTCAATCTTAAGTCTTTTGTGAAGCGCTCCCCAAGCTTGCACCGTACAGCTCACCGGGTCGAAGCGACATGTGTCATTATGGCGGATGCTAAATATAACCGACCAGAGGTCAGTGGGGGATGCGGCATGTTTCTCTGTACATGTATGGGGTGAGTCATCTGACAGATCATACCAGTGTTTAGCAAATGGTGCCTGCGCCACCAGGTAATATAGCTCAAAATCCAGTGCAGTTATACCTCCATAGCAGTATGGTTCTACCACTATTTCCCAACCCATCCTAGCCGTCTTTCTGAACATTGTCGCCATGGAACAGAGTTTCACAAAAAAGGCTTTGCCTGGCCATACAGGTATGCTTACAAAAAGATAAAGTAATTTAGGAAGGATGACCATTTTGAGGATTGCAACTCGACCACGCATAGAGATGGGATGGATAGTTTGCTCCACATCTGTAATTTAATGTCTAGCGAGTGGAGTATCTGCTCATGATTGTTGGAGTACAAAGTTTGTCTATCTCTAGAAAACAATAGTCCCAGATAACGGATATGTTGGGTCGACCATTTGAGCCCACCGGTTATTGGAGGGCACATGCGTGCCGGTGTCAATGGGAATATCTCTGATTTTATATTGTTAATTTCATATCCTGAGTACTCAGTGACCCTATGTATGTCCGCCATGATGGGTACCAAGTTCGTTTCAGGTTCACGGATACAAAAGGAGAGTATCGTCCGCGTATAATGAAATAGATTGAGTTAGACCCGCCATTCTAATACCTCTATTTGCGTGTTTCTATCTAATGAACTATGCCATAGGTTCGATAGTCAGAGCGAACAGTATAGGTGAGAATGGGCAGCCTTGTCTGATGCCCCTTCCAAGCAGAAACGTTTTGGAAATCGTACGGTTGGTCAGGACTCTAGCACCCGGCTCCGTATACAGTAGTTTCACAAATTTAATAAAATTAGGGCCCTTTACGAATGCCTGTAGAACCGAGAAGAGGTACACAGAGGACACGGAATCAAAGGCCTTTTCGACCTCGAGTGAGAAAGCCACTGCGCATTTGTCAGGGTTTATTTGTGCCATTATACCAAACAGTCTGCACAGATTTAAGGCTGTGGATCTCGTAGGGATAAACCCGCACTGGTCGGAATGGACTAAAGACACCATATTGGGCAACAGTCTGTTTGCCAATACCTTTGCAAATATCTTGGCATCCGCGTTTATTATTGATAAGGGTCTATAGGACGACATGTCCTGGGGATGGCGGCAGGGCTTTGGCAATACAGTAATTATGGCTTCCCTCATTGATTCGGGCAGTATGTTTCATTCTAGCACAATGTTTCTAATAATACTGGGGCTAGTTCCATGTGGAACTCCTTATAAAATTCAGCTCCTAATCCGTCCGAGCCGGGGGCTCTTCCAGACGTCAACGCTTTAATAGCTTCAGTGATTTCCTCTTCGGTGATAGGTTGCTCAAGAGCTAATTTGGCCTCCAATGGGAGCTTCGGGAGCTCAAGTTCGTCAAGATATTCCTGTATTTCTAACACTGTTTTCCTGTCCCGATTTGTATAGAGATCCTGGTAAAATTTAGTGAATTCCTCGTTTATACCCTCCTCTCACGGGACCACCCCACCATTTATTGATCTAATGCTTGCAATTGGGTTTTGCTGACGTTCAGTTTTAATCAAGTTGGCTTGTGACTTGCCGGCGTTGTTACTCCCTGGTGGCCAGTTTCTAAAATTCCCCCAGCAATTTATTTATGGCAGCCAGAGTGTCCCTGCTGTGTGTATGGCTGTAAGCAGTCTCCAACGCTTTTAATCTTGCCTCGATTTCAGCAAGCTCCCTATGTACCGAGTTCAAGAGACCCGAATTTTGGGTGTTAGCACCCCCCTTACCCACACCTTAAATGACTCCCAGAGTGTGGAGCAGTGGTCCACTGTCCCCTCGTTGTTGGTGAAGAACTCCGCAATCTCGATGTGTAGGGATTCAACAACATTTGGGTCAGTTAATACATTGGTGGGCATTCTCCATCTCCTTGCAGCTCTGGGGGCATCCCGTATCACTAGTTTGGGTATTATAGGAGAGTTGTCAGACAGTGTACAAGGGCAGATCTCACATTTCCTTACTGCATCCGACCATGAGGAGGAGAGGAACCAGTAGTGTATTTGCGACTCTGATGTTTTCAGACAGTTCCCAGCAAATGCTCTGGATTCCTTCAGATGTAATGTGGCCATATATAGGGCAGGTTAACATATGTATATGTTGTGTACCTGTGCTCCCTACATACTGAGGTGGGTGGACAACCTTCTGCTTACTGAAAGGCTGAGGCAATGGTGAATGTAGAAGGTGTTGTCCTGCACAGCTTTCTCCTCAAATACAACAGTGAGTACAGCACGCCCGTTACCATCATCACAATAGCGGACGAATCCCGGCTGGGGTGCGATACAAACACTCGCATATTTGCTGTGGAGGAGGGGGTTGGGACCCTGGACGGTCGGACGGACATAACGACCCTGATATCAGCTGAGGAAGGGAACACTGCCCTCGGTAGCCCTCCGGCTATCCCTCTGTGCAGGCACAACAATTGCATAGCTGGGGGGGCAGGTCCGGACATGGGCCTCTTCATGGCACACTTCCTGACTTACAAATACACTTATTCTGTGACTGATGGCAGTGGGCTTCCCGCCGGGGTGGCGAGGGGAGATCTAAGCCCCAGTAACCATAAACTAATAAAGCAAGCAAGGCCAAAGCAGCAGGGGCGAAAGAGAACACTGACATACAAGGCCGAGATCCTTCAAGCAGGCTCCATACATTAACTAAATAAATCAACGATCATCAAGCATACATCCTATCTGCAGTAACCTGCGGCGTGAGAGAGCACAGTCCATTCGTGAGACCTGGAATCCAAGATAAGACGCTAAGAGAGTCAGGCTTAAAGATTCATAATCCTTAGAGACCGTGAGGTTGTGTGTTCGTTTGCCCGACTGGATCACCAGTAATAAGTCCTGTGAGCCTCTGGAGCCAAACTACATACGGGTTTGATACCCACACTGGTGGCTGGATCGAAGTGGGGAGCTATCACGGTCATATCACATATATTGGCATCAACGCATAACCAACCCGAGCATAAGTCTGGGGAGTAATCGCTGAACATCCATTGGGAACTGAGCTAAGCATACATACCGCCACCCCATATATCAAGAGGACTATATCACCAACTGTCATAATTGTAGACATGTAAGCAGAATGGCAAACTCCAATTTATCCACATGCTGGATGTAGCTGGATGTAGACCAGGAATAGATTTGTTCAACTGAAAGACCCAGAGTAAGGTTCTTGGAAAGAACCTGACATACTCAAGTATGAATCATCAAAGAACTAGAGTGACTGTTGCAACATTCTGGTGAAAAGAAATAGGCAAGAGACCACTGCCATGTTCATCTTGGATCTACCTACAATTTATTCCAGCGAATAGGATGTGGGGCTCACAAGAACCCAACGAAAGAAAGTCCTATTCACAATTGCCAGAATTCATGGTAATGCCTTTCCATTACTACAATGGTTAATTTAGAATGCATTTGTAGACAGAACATCTAGACAGTATGAACAATTCAAGGTTTGAAATCAACAATTATCATAATACAAAACAGTGCATATGTGCCTACTATGGCCCTGAAAGGGCAAGTGCATATCCCCAGACAATGGTGACAACTGGTGAAAACATTCAAACACATCAACTCATGCCACACCTAACCCATTCATACTTATTCATCACTCACCCAAAAGATCATTTGTGGAGTTTTTCATGAACATAAACAAGGACAGGTTTAGTTACCCATATCCTTTTCCCACAAGTTGGGGTTAAAGGCTGGTACATCCCTATGTAAGCGCTCCAAATGAAAAATGTATATACAGTTGTGTATATGGTTAGGTGTCCAGTTTATTAAGGCAACATAAACGGAGCTATACTTCAGACAAATAACTGGGTTATGCTTCACACAACCACATATAACATATCCTGTGATAGCTGTGTTAGTAAGTGACAGGTATAAGGTACCGTTTAAGCATACTGTAAGTGACTCCAGTTTGAGGCATGCTGCTGATGCGTCTCGGTGCATAGATATATAGGTATAGGCCTATCGGACCTTATTATTTTGTTAATTAGGCCAATAAAATAGTCTTCCAAAGAAAACACGATTTAAACGTAGTAAATGAATGGCCAACTCGAGTTTTGGCTGATGGGTCTCACGACCCAGCCTTCTTCAAGGTGGTTGATTTCTCCATCTAAGGGAATTAGTCACTGGAACTTATTTCCACTTCATACGAGACGTGCCAATTTCCATCATGTGCCCAGCCTCACATTGCCAGTCCACGCCGCCAATAGCCAAGCCCGTGCCCGGTTTCACCATCTAACAAGCTCCATCGAGGGATGGTTTTGGAGTGCGCCACCGCTTGATGACTCTTTCCCTTCTGTTACATTCGGATGTTCAGGTATGTATCGTTACTGAAACTGCCAAGAAGCACCGGTTAATAGTGACAGAACTCGAGAATTCCTTCCTTCTGTGGTACGGCCTATTCGTTGATCGGCATCACAGGACCATCATAAAAACATGTTTGACTGCTGCTGCGCGCAGCTGGTGAGCGTTGTGAGAGACCATGTTCATCTTGGGCAGCATCGGACCACAGTGAACCCTGAGTTGGGGAAGCTCTGAAACTATAAACAGGAAGGAAAGGTGGGCATCAAATGTGTCCATGGCTACAAAGAGATTTATCCAAAAGCCAAGATCGTCTTTGACATAGAGGGTTGGGAAATGCCTTGGAGTGCCGTGGTCATCCTGCATACTCCTACAGCAGTTTTGCTTTGGCCCTACATTCCTCATTTTGAGGACCCATTTTCAAAAAAGAGACAGTAACATATCATCGGGGGAGTTACGTCTGGGACATCCGGGATGCTACGTGACAACTCTCACATACAGTGGGAATCGTTTATGGAGTGGACCCACTTGGGAGAGAACACAGACCAGAATGAAGATCAGAAAGACAGGACCATTTTTGGAGTTGCTCTAAAACCTGTTGCTTACTCACGTCATTCGATAGCCAAAAGAAGATGAGGCAAGTTACTCATTATGTCAATCCGAGGGGATGGTCTCAGAAGTCTGTTTACTGTATTGGCGGTTATGTGGTACCAGCCGTGCTACCGTGTCTGCTTAAAAACCTCAACCTTGATGAAGAGGCAGGGTCACCGTCTTCCAGCAATACAGCATTTCCCATTTGGAGGATAGATGTGTGAGATGTGTGAGATGTGTTAGATCCCCTGTGAGGGGTGAGGACATCTGCGTCATGTTGACTTGATGCCTCTTATCCTGGGAGAAAACGGACTTGCAAGGATAAGACCACCAGTGGCATGCAATGTTGCAGAGGCTCCATAGCACCATGAGCCAAGAAGAAACAGAATAGCTAGCTGCCAGAGCTTAATGCAGAAACTATACATTGTGAATCCTAGCATACCTGGACACAGAGTCCAAGTCCCCAAAGGTAACAGAAAAAACTACACATTGAGAACACGCTGCATACTGGGACACAGTGTCCAAGTTCCCAGAAGGAACTAAAGAAACTACATGCTGAGAGCTCACTGCATACTGAGATAATTGAGCACAAATTCCCAGAGCAAATTAAAAAAAACTTGTCGCAAAGAATTCACCGCATACTGGGTTTCTGAGTCCAAGATCCCAGAACAACCTGAAGACACTACTTGCAGATAATCGACTATGTGCTGTGACACTGATCACAAATTCCCAGAACATACCGCAGTACAACCCTGCTGAAAAAACCTTACATGCTCGATCACTGCACCCAAGTGCCAAGAGGTCAATGAAATAAATGCTTGCAGTCTGGGATAATGAGGCCAAACACCCAGAAGGCATTGAGGGGATCAATGGGCCGGAACTGCTGCATGTTGGGACACTGAGCCCTGCTACCCAGAACAAACTAAAAACGTCCACTATTGAACCATTGTTGCTTGTGGTGAATCCAGATTCCTTCCCAAATGAAGCGAGAAAGACTACCAACACAGACTACCCTTTGCATGTTGGGATATTGAGCCACACACTGAAGACAACTCAATCAACCACCACCTGTTGTGAGACTGCTGCCAGTTTCCCAAAGAACACTGACCAAGTTCAACCTGGCTAACTTCCATCTTGAAACAAAAACACCTTGTTGAAACTTCCTACCAGTCAGTCATGTGCCATTCCTTTCCCAAGAATGTCACAAAGGTTGGAAAAATTGTATGCATTATTTAGTTGTCTCCTTATTCTCTTATTAAATTAATGTGTTCCAAGTTGGCGTTATACCGAATATTTAGAAGGCGTGTAGGACAGCCCCAAATTATAAATTCCACTTTGTACTGCTTAATAGCTTTGTGTGATTATATTGCTAATGTCTCTTTCATTTTTTGACCCTTGAACCGAAGCGAGTTGATGTCACCTGGGCATCAACAAGAGATGCTCCTGAATGTTGTGTTTATGTGTTATATTGCCTACCAAAGATGCATCCACATTTGCACAGTTGGAATTTGAATGGGTTTTTTGTAGCTATTGACCACGTTTATCAAGGCTCCCATGGGTCCAAATTCATAAGAAGAGGCTGTATCCAGTTCTGTTCTTCCTATTTATGACCCTTCACTCAGGGATTTGGGTGCAGAGTTGCCATGGCAGTGAGGAGCCAGGGTTAGAAAGATCTGTGTCAATAATATATTGGCAGTATTTGATGTTCTGGCTCAACTCCCATTGAAAACCTGTATGTCAAAAATGCCAGAGAGACGTATAGAGTTAACTCTGTCATGGAATGAATTGGTCTGGACCCAACATTAATTTATACAGATAACTTCAAACTTACTAGGACTACCATCTGGTAGTAAGGCAGTGCTATTTGCATGTCCATGCATAGAGGCGACATAACAGTTTTACAAAATGTAAAATAGTCTGTTCCAGATCGTTAACAACACCCAGTCAAGCAAAGCCTATTGATATGGATGATGGCAGAAGGCAAACATGCATAAACACACATCTGCCTTAGTGAGGTGTCATTATTCCACGTGCTTTTGTGGGTTTGAGGCACTGCGGTTTACTGCAAGGTGAAGATCTTGTTTGAGACTTGGGTGCAAATTTGTTGCTCCTGCTGTCAATTTAATGAAAATAGTGCGAGATGTCAGTAGCTTAAAAGACCAGTAATTGTTTTTATCTACATTTTTGTTTAAAGTGTGAGCTTGAACTATATTGCTGCCCCTTCGTTGTGGTGGTTTTTTGGGGGCACATGGACCTGCATTTGATCTATAATGGACAAAACCTAGCGGCTTTGCCAGTGATTTTTCTTTAATTTTGGCCACTCTCCGTTTTGTAAACTACCTTCGACTCATAGCATCCATGTCACCCAGGTTCTACACAAGGTTCATCCTTCGAGGCATCTGAAGATTACAAGTAATGCCCTTTTCCACCTGTTTCTGCCCTGATCCCAGGAGTTGCTTATGAGTTACTAACTAGTGTGGGTGCAGATGTAATGATCTTAGAATCTGTCCTTTTTATCTGGGTAAGTGTGGGGTCACTGCTTTCATAAACAGATTAGATTCATATGCACGAGCAAGCAAATTTTAAAACATGCACTCAGATTTGCTCTAAGTGTTTGTTGTGCCTGCTCTCACTGTGATGTTTGATGTGCCATGTTCACAAGGTGAGAGATTCCAGCCATAAATGTGAGATCCCACAACAACTGGTGACTGAAGATATCTAGTGATGGGGCAGAGCGAGCTCCCCATCCACTGCAATCACACAGAATGGTCCCAACTATCATGCACTTGGTGGAGTTTGACACTCCTCATGCCTCTTTCGCAGAGGAGTAGCCAGACTCATCTAACAAGTGGGGCCTGAAGCTAATGTAGTTGGGCCCACCACAGTGACATTGACATCTGTAAATGCCCACAAAGAGTTGTTGATTGGGCATTTACAGATTTTGGGTGGGCCTTGCCCGCACAGGCACTAACCTGTCTATGCTTCTGCTCGTTCGCCAGGCTCTGCGGGTGGAGAGGAGAGAGATGCATTTTACCACCATTAAGGAAACAGATGGTGCAGTAAACAAGTCCTCTATTATTCTGTTGTGGCACAGGAGTGCACAACATATTCACAATGCTGACAACTATGCAACAGAAATGTACAGCAGCATAAACAGTGATCTCAGAATACTTCAGCCCTCAAGCCAATGCTGAAAATGAGTTTTCTCAGCTTTGGCAATCCAGGCAGCTAACTAATGAATCCATAGACCTCTATCATGTACTATCATGTACGACTATGGCACATAGCATTGTCATGTATGTTCATTGATGAGAAGGATGAGGTGAGAGCTCAGCACAACTAAGCCAGGGCTGCTACTAACCAATGTGTTACCAAATTCTCTGTGACACAGGCCCCTCTTGACAGCGAATACTGAAACTTGGCCACTTCAATTAGTTAACCAACTCAAGAGTGAAATGGATTGAAGCTGCACTCAACAAGCTGGAAGTTCCTGGGTTCCAGGCCAGGGACAATAAGCCATTCCTGAACAAGCCAGCACAGAAATTCCTGCAAAAGAAACAGAACACATGCAAGTATGTGACTACTGTGGGAGAACGTTGCCTTTAAGGGTTTGTTGTGTAAGAAATGGTGTTGATTTCGGCTGTCTGATTTCAGTCATATAAACCACTGTGCAAATGTATGCAGGGCCAATATTGACCATGAATGCCCTCAGCTGTCATCATTGCCAAAACCTCAAAGAATGAGGCAAGAATGTGCAACACGACAATAGGGCGAGGATGATTCCGATGACTCAAATGACAAGCATAGAATTGCCATCATATTGGATCTGGACTGGAGCACAAAAGGTTGATGCTATCAACTGAAATGTTGGAAACGGGTATTTGAGATGGTTATTCCAAATATCACAGACACTTGTGCATCAGTCAATTATATGGCTCAGGTCAGTCCATGCAACTCTGACAGCACATGCAACATTCTGCCTCATTGCTCAGTTTCTTCCTTAGCCAACATTCCACCAGGGCAGTGCTCGGTGCAGGGTCCTGAGCACCTTCACCCAACTGTTTTAACCTGTTTTTGTGAAATCGCCATATTTTAATGGCATTGCAAGCTTGGGGTTGTAACAGGGTTATTGTCCCTTACCCTCTTTATGTGCCTTTGGATTTCCCTCAGCCGATAACACAAGTTTATTTATTTATTTACTTATTGTGAACTTGTAAAATGCTGACACATCAAGTAAATTGTGTTTCAAAGTGCTCACAGGGCAACGGGTAGGGAACATGGGAATGAAAGGCAAATATAACAATGAAAGAGAGAGGCGGTTCTACTAGGCCTTGTGAGCATTCGGAATGTGCACGTGCAGAGAGAGAAGGAATGAGGGAGGGGGTAAATGCTAGGAGTACCACAGAGGGAAGTGCTAGGGAGTAAATTGCAAGCAGCTGTTATGTGCTAGGCAAATAGAAACCTGTATAGCCCTCCCCCAAGCTGTAATGCCACATTATTCTGTCTTTTGTTCAGCACTCCACACAATATGACTCTGACAGATGGATGTTTAGGTAAAGTCGATATGTGACCTCACATCTTGTCACCATTTCTTATTTCCCTGCAAAAGATTTTTCAGTTTGTCCCACTCTGCTTCCACTGCCCTCCCCCAGAATGTCCACTGTGCAGAACAGGCTCACACGGGGCTAATCTGCCAGTAAGAGGAGCATTAGCTGTGAACATTTGCATTCTTGAGAGCTGTTTTGGCCTGTTCCCTTTGTTTTAGATGCTACATTTTTGACTTTCTCCCACCCACTTCTGGCCCCTTTCCCTCTTGATTTTAAACCGTCTTTCTTTATTGTGTACACTCAGCTTCAGTGCTTAAAGTGGGATGTGAAATTAAAGGGAGCTCCAATTAAGAGTGGCCAACATAGTGATGGTTGTTGCCTAGGTGCGGCTCTGCCTGACCCTAACAATTCATTGAGCGACCCTGTAAATATGTACTTTGGGTCATTCTTCTGCATGGTCTCAGATGGTATTGCTTGCATCTAGTCTGTATATTGTAAATTAATGTCTCTAGGGTTTTTAAATAAATCACTCTCTCTCTCTTAGTATATAAACAACTCAATCAGTAAGTTAAAGGATAGTTCCGGGACTTTTTTTTTATTATCCCTACGGTTCGGCCATGTGTTTTTAAGCATAAATCGGTAGATCGTAGAAAACTTTCCTATGGAACTTACCCGACTTTTCGTCCATTAACGCACTCGAAATCAGCTGCCATTTTGTGATAATCCTATCACTTTCGGCATCGCCCTGGCTGACCTGCTTTTGCGGCACTAAATCAAATCCCCCGCCCCTGAAACAGACTTTATCAAAACATTCATATTCCCCGCCTCTATCCGTGACGTGACTGTGCTGCGTAGGCAAACGCGCCCAGGCGTCTTCTACGCGACTCCACACAGAACCCGGAAACCAACACAGATCAGCTCACAACACAGCGCGCCACAATTCGGAATATGAAACTGTACTTTAAAATCAAACAGCAACACGGTACATTTGGTAAAGTACATTTATTGGACATCAAATGTTTAGAGAATATTCAGCGATTTGCATTTTTCTTTGCTCTCGATCCAAAATAGTTCGTCTTGAGGCAAGCGATGTTCGTGTGCAGTACACAGGGTGTTGGTTTACGATAAAATAAGCTCTTCGGTCGCACTGATAATCGCATGGCTGTTCCAACAACGAGGCACTAGGCCACCACAACGGTATGTATGTTGCATCTAGCCATTAGTACCGCGTAAGGGCATACTTGTACTTGGCGATCGTCCCATAAAATGGTCAGGGTGGTAACGTTGTTCACGCGGAGAAGCAACTGTCGGCTGTAAAAGCCATCCGCCGGTGTCTGGTACTCGTGACACGGACAATAATGCAGTATGTACCTGTTTTAAAAACATAAAAATGAAATTAGTCTCACCATCAGATCTTTATTAAAATTATTCATTTTATATATTAGGTCGGGAAATTATTTCATAGCTAGGACAGTGCAACTGGGTATTATACGTCATTTCCAGTAACCCACCCCCTCTCCTCCGCCTTTTTCAGAGCCGCCTGAGCGCCAGTGGACCACTTCGTCACTGATATGATATAATATGGCATTTGCAACGCGCCTATACACAAGTGTTTCAATGCGTGGCGAGGCAAGGTAAGTGCAGAACAAGTGCTGGGAAGGGGGGGCTGTAGGATACTGAGACAGTCCCCCAGTGCAGGGGTTGACAGGGAGGCAGTGCAGGTGGAGAGTGGAAGGGCCCAGGACCGAGGTCGCAGACAGTGGACCAGTTGTAGCAGGGGAGAGGGAGAGAGAAAGCAGAAGCAAAGAGGAACCTTTTGAGGTGCTTCCGTAAAAGGAGATGGATCTCCTCAAGATAGTGCGCGGTACAAAACAATATGCCTGTATAGTAATTAAATTGCGGTATAAACTCATCTAAAGAGTTACTTACATTATATTTGCATTTTCCATTGTGTCTGTGCGTAGGGCAGCCCCGAAATACCACTCCTTCTATGCCGACGTTATTTCTTCTAATGAACGAACATTAAATGGCTTTCGTTTCTGACTTTTTATTCATTATCGTTTCTTACGTTATTGCACCACACCCCCGAAAAGAAGTCTTTCGGGATGGTCCCGGCCTGTCAAGGTCAAATAACAATAGAACCTTATACTGAGTCGTGGGCCATTCCGGCACCCGAGCAAAAAATCAAAGCAGCTGACCTTCACTTTGAACGAGCACACATTCCTAGTTAGCTACATTCAGTGTATGGCCATCTCACAGGACTTGAAATTTACACTCCATCTTTGCATTTTGTCTGCGTGCTTTGCAGCCCCAGAGAACCATAAATACGGAGACATTCTATATTTTTTGAAAAATGATTTATATTACTGTTTGGTTTAATTTAATGCGCAAATGAACAAGGTTGGATAGACACATTGCATGTACACTGAGCAATCACTTTTATTTACACAATACATAGCTACACATATTCAATGGGCCTGCAACATGAGGAGACTCGAGAGCAAAGTCACAGGTGACACCCGGGTGGTTCGCACTACTGCACGGTGAAGGGAGGGGCAAGGGTGGAGAGACACATTGCATGTACACTGAGCAATCACTTTTATTTACACATTACATAGATATACATATTCAATGGGCCTGCGACATGAGGAGACTCGAGAGAACAGACAATCAAATTACAATCATTTGAACCGTGATGTGTATTTCTCAATTAGCTCTGCTTTAGGTGGACATGGAACAGAGGCAATGTTGGGTGGCAATGCAGTTGTCCCCCGCACAGGTTCGTTCACAACTCCATGTATGTGCCTATCTAGGACGTCAACTATAAGTCTCTCAATAAACTCATATTGCATATCCTCAAACACTGGTTTGATCACCCATTGTTTACTTCTTTTAGTGAAGGCCTTATTGTAGCGAAGCGTCCCTAAAGTTCCGGTCGTCCTACTTTGTTGATGGCCAACATTATGGTTATGTGCCAAGACCGCTAGAAGAGTCCGATTTATCATGCCCTCCATGCCAAAATGCAATCGTTTTGGCCTGTACTTTAGGCACATATTGCGGAACACCTCCAAATCTCCTGTGTGGCAGAATTCCGTGAGTCCCCTCAAATCTCTTGTTATAGTTTTATCAAATACAATCTTTTCAATGGCTTTGTGAGTGGGTGATGAAGGAATCAACCACTTCTTCGTCCGTGCCTCCTCTGTGGACAAATGGCCATGTTCACAATTGTGGAAATGTTGGTTCGTGTTCCAGCGGTGAACGTTGCTACAGTGTAGCATTACTGACCGCCATTTTTCCAGTAGAATTTCCAACGACCCTTCACATGTTTTTGAGCTCCACCAAAGATGGTTGCTGATTGACTTGGACCACTGTGAAATACCTTGCATATCTTTTTTTTTACCTGCAGCCGACATTTTTTTATTGATTGATTTTGCAAGATGCCATACGTCAAATTGGTGATTTATATTTTTGTACTCTTCTCTCATTGTCTTGGCAATTGAAACGTGTCTGTCCGTGGCTATCAGGTCGATCACCATTCCCCGCGATTGTAGTTCTTGCAATGATGCTACAAAGCCAACTTTCTCCATGGCCACTGAGGATGTACTTTGTGACACCTGCACGACCACCGAACTCACAATTTTCTTACTTTCCATGTCCTGAAAGTGGTAGGTGCAGTACTTGGCTGAAAATCCTGGGCTGTCGCACTGTCCATCACCGGCTAGCCTGAACCGTTTGCCCGCGAATGTACTTTCAATAGACATTTTTTCAATTCTCCAAGCTGCGTTAATGGCTGGAAATAGATAATCGGTTTGGTATTTGTAGAACTGAGTTTTCGCAATGAAATGGATTCCCACAAACTGAAAGAAATACTCTAACTTTTTAAAACTTGAACCACTAAAAAGTGCGGCCGCTGCACAAAGTAGATTGCCTGCTGGCAGTTGCCCCAGCATGGGTTGTGCAGACCATGAGAACGGATGATATTGTGTACAGGTGGCATGTATTTTAAGGTTAGTGCCTCGAATTGCACGAGTCACATTAATCAATGGCTCCCCACATACTTCCCCACCAACCAAATGCCCACATTTCAGCATAATAATAATATCAATCAAACAACTATCGAATACAATGAATTTGGCCTCTTTCCTTATACTGTCACTCTGCATCCCAGCTGGTTCGGCCTGTAACGTTGAGGACATGTCACTCACAGTAAAGGTACAATCTCTGATATCGTCTTCCGCAATGTTCAGTGATATTGATGGTGTTTCATTGTTGTCCATTACATTCTCTTCCATTGAAACATCTGTTCCTTCTCCGGCGATGAGAGAATAAAACAATCTCTTCAACTTTCTCGCGGTCTTGGTTTTTGCGGGTGTGGATTCTGTGAATTGATCTCCGACTGCATCCGAACTACCAGGAGGACATTCACTATCAATGGCTGGTGGTGGTATAGCTCCGTTGTCAATCACTTCATATTCTTCCCATTGGCACGATGCATCTCCAGTCTCAAGTCCCTGTCAAAAGGTTTGACAAGCAACATCTCTCGTTCGCTTCACTGTCTGTGTAGATCTAGTTCGTACACCCACTCGCAACTAGAGGACAGATTGGAAAAGGGGTATTCAGTTTAAACACAACTTACAGTATTGAACTATTAACAGTGAAAAACAACATAATATAGTGACCGGGACACTAACCTTCTTTTGCTTTCTTTTCTTTGAAACTTTCTTGCCTCGAACTTCAACATCTGGACGCTGTTGCTCCGACTCGTGTGTGCATGTATCCACTTCCTCTTGCGATGCAACGACTATATTTTCACGATAAGCACATCCATCACTCACTGACGCTCCATCGACTCCCTGAAACATAGAACTTTCATTAGTATGTATAATAATATTGAAAACACAAAATGTACTTGGGGACCAATACCCACGTACATCTCAATAGCAAAACACGAATGAACGCATTGTGTAGAACATTCAAACGACAATTATTCAGGCATTGTTGATCTAGTTAGATGGAACTGTCAAGATCCATACCTCGGGCTCCGCATAGACTTCCATTGATGATATTATTGAAGATGACGCTTCAGCAACTCCCTGAAACACAGTAATTGCATTAGTATGGAAAGAACATAAACTTTGTGCAGGCGTCAACGGCTCATCTAAATAGACCTGCACAAATGATCAGTTGTCAAAAATAAATAATGGATATCTAAATATGATTCGATTTGCTCGATCGTTGGAAGTGTCACCACCCAGAGATCTGCATCGACTACTAGGGGTGATGTTCTTGTAGAAGAAGCTCCGTCATCTCCCTGAAACATAGGACTTGCGTTAATAAAGAAGGAAGTATAGCGGATGTAATCACGTCATATGATCTCGCTTGATCGAACTGTCAGTATCCATACCTCGAAATGCATAAGAACATCAAGGGACGCTGTAACTGCGGTGCACACTTCTGCAAGCTGTTGCGCCGACCCGTAACTGCATGCTCCCCCTTCTTCTTGGACTAATGCTCCATCGACTCCCTGAAACATAGGACTTTCATTAGTAATGAACACAATATTGAAAAAAGAAGACACATAGGAGGGCGACGACAGAAGGACATATCAATGGCTAAAAAAGAAAGAAACATTGTGTGTAACAATCACGCTACAATCTGATCTGAGATCTGATGATCTCCATCGATGGAACTGTCCGGAAACGTACCTCGAGCATCTGAGTGACATCAACGGTTGTCGTCAATGCGTTGGACTCCTCAGCATCTCCCTGAAAGACAGTACTTGCATTATTTTGGATAACAATAATTATAACTGAAAACAAAGACTAGAGGACGAGTACAAGGCTGTACCATTAGGTAAAATAATTACACAATAAATTAAAACTATTGATTTACATGCCTAAAACAAGTCAGTGGCAGAATAGCTAAGTAAGATTACCCGATAGGCGCTTGAAGTGGCTGATGACTGCAATAACGACACGGATGGAGAATCTTCCGCCTTCATATTGAGTGGATACATAAATGGGGAAATTATTGTTAGCTAATGCTACACACTACCGCAAGGCCGAGAGCTAGATCCGTAAACTTGACTCACCAGTGGAGGGATGTGGACGAATAAAGTGGGAATAGCGGTTGAGAGCAATTTTCGCCTCGCTCGCGGTGTTTTCTTCTTTATTAGCAATGATGTGGAGTACATGTCTGAGCTAAAGTGCCTGCTGCAGATGCGGTATCGATCACCCCTCTTGTCCGCAAAGACTTCTAGGACTCTACTTTCAAGCTCAGACGGTGGATATCCGCAATATCGGACCCAATCTCTTATCTGATCTATTGTCTTAGGGAAAACATGCATTATAGTACCTTCAGATTTATTATGGGTCTTCGAAGGGCAACCGCCAATGGAACAGGCAGGCATTGTGGAAAGTTCTGAAAAGTAAAGATCAACAAATCTCAATGAATACCAATGTGTTAAAAAATTAAATGACACATAAAAGGTCCAATGCAAGGTTCGGTTTGGTTCTTGGAACTATACACGTTATTCACATGTGGATAAGTATATGAATAACTTTAAAAAAATAGAAAAATAATTTGACTAAACTCAGAACATGTGACTAGTTCCTTGCATGTACTGTCTTGAACGAAAAGAAAACATGGATGCAAGATGACTACTAGCAAATAGATATAAATTAAAAAATTGGACGCAAAATGATTATGGTACATGGCCTTACCTTGACGAACAAACAGTTAGATGCAGGGATCAGAGTAGTTTGTTGTCGTAGAACAGGGAGCAGTTCACAGGTTGCAAACTGACGAGTACGCTCGAAGTGGTCACGGAAGTTCACAGAGACGAAGAGCAGATAACCAGCACCTTCACGGGTTGACTAGCAAAGCGCAAAGAAGTTTTCATTCGAAATATGAAGTGGGTTATAAAGAATTTGAAACAGTGGTGTGTTTGTGAATGAATGACGTGTATATGTCGTGGCATTATGCGGTTTGCAGGGGGGCGTCCAGCGTGAGGGGGGATGCTTGGCAGGAGACACGGGGTCTGGAGGTAGACATGGGAACAACAACCCATGCTCTATAGACCACTTTGAAGTGTACATGGTCTTTGGCACCTCTTGGCCTTTATCGCTCCCTGACAGCTCCACTTGCCAGCGCAAGTACCCCGGTGCGAACTGCCTTTGATAGGGCGGGGGTGGATTGGGCGGTGGTCGTGCAGACAAGACACAGGAAGACTCGTGAATGGAGACACACTTATGTGGATTGCAGGGGGGCGTCCAGCGTGAGGGGGGGATGCTTGGCAGGAGACATGGGGTCTGGAGGTAGACATGGGAACAACAACCCATGCTCTATAGACCACTTTGAAGTGTACATGGTCTTTGGCACCTCTTGGCCTTTATCGCTCCCTGACAGCTCCACTTGCCAGCGCAAGTACCCCGGTGCGAACTGCCTTTGATAGGGCGGGGGTGGATTGGGCGGTGGTCGTGCAGACAAGACACAGGAAGACTCGTGAATGGAGACACACTTATGTGGATTGAAGGTGGGCGGCCAGCGTGAGGGAGGATGCTTGGCAGGAGACATGTGGTGTGACAAGACAAGGCACAGGAAGACTATTCAATGGAGACACACTAGATTCATTTAAAAAATCAAAACAACCATTGTTAAAATATATGTTGGGTTTTATTTTAGATCTTAATTTCAATTGAACATAAATAATAAACATTACACATTGTAAAGTTCCGGTTGCAGCACATCCAGGGAAAATCCGCGATATTGTCCACTGTCGCTGGGGAAATGTTGTCTAATGGCAAGTACCGCACAGGCAGGTATTACTCTCCGAACGCGGTGTCCGAGCCTCCCGTGAAGCCACCAAGTGAAGCAACGATAGGCCACCAGCCTGTTCCACCTGTGAAAAAGAAAGATGCAATGGAACCAATTTACATGCGTTCGAATGATATGTAGATGTAATTTTATATGTGGGAGACGACCATGAAATAGTAGTGGCATCACTGACATCACAACCAGAGTATACTTACTCGTTCCTCGGATTACGCGGACGAACAGTGCCGCGAAGTTCGTGCATAAGCACCATCATCATCCTCAACACGGTCCGTGAGAGGCAGGCTTCCCCGAACTCTGGCAGCTCGGTGATGCATTGCGGACTTGGCTCGCCTTCCGAAATGTAGGCCAAGCACCCGGAATTTTCACGGCAGCAGCAGTTCTCCTCCTCAGTTGGCATTAGCTCGCACCGATTGCACGTGCACCAGGTGGAGACGCCGTCCATGCGACATGGTCCAGGCTCTTCATCCGTTGACTGGTCCTCCCAACTGCCGTCCGAATCCCCATCGTTTTCGCGTGCTTGTCTTTCCAGTAGTTCCTCCTCGGTGTACTCGGGCTCGTACATAAACGGCATTATTGTAGCCATTGTGTGGTAAAGAAAGTAAAATAATTTACAGAGATGGTACAGGTGTTCACAAGGCCTAGAAGCGGCGAAGGTAGCTGACCAGAGCACAGAAACGAGTCACAGAATACTCAAAGTAACACAGAGAGAGGAATGGAATCGGAAATCGGCTGCTGTGTGTTGTGAAACGGTGTGTTTATACTTATTGAGGAAAGAGGCGTCCTGCCATTTCCATGGCGACACTCCATTAGCTGAGGCGCAGCGATTGTTGACACGAAACGTGCTTTGGCGTTGGGAAATGGGCGGTACGCGTCTGCTGATGTCAGGCTCAGGGGCGGGGGGTTTGATTTAGTGCCGCAAAAGCAGGTCAGCCAGGGCGATGCGGAAAGTGATAGGATTATCACAAAATGGCAGCTGATTTCGAGTGCGTTAATGGACGAAAAGTCGGGTAAGGTCCATAGGAAAGTTTTCTACGATCTACCGATTTATGCTTAAAAACACATGGCCGAACCCGTAGGGACAATAAAAAAAAAGTCCCGGAACTATCCTTTAATCACCTTCATTCTGTAAATAAATCACCGCCGAGAAAGTGGAGGGGGGGCAAATAACACCAATGCGGTTTCCTGGTGGTTTGCATAAAATCGGAGAGCATTTTTGGAACATAAGAATGACCACCGCTTTTTCATATTTGAAATATGCCTGTTAAAGTGTTCAAGCATGAAACCCTTCGAGGAAGGTTATGCACTCTGGTCTCTATGCCCATTTCATTTGTCACAACACTCACCCTAACAGTAAAAGATATGCATTCCACAAGCCATGTATGCTCAGATGGACAGCGTCCGTCTATGGATGTGAGTCTTGGGCTGTTCCGCTTGAGCAGAGGGTAATGTGTTGTTTCTCTAAACGCATCACAGAGCTTGTAACTCAATCACGTTTAGCACACGTCTTCTGAAGCCTTTCAGACTAATGAAGCATGCACAGGAGCAATGGCCGGGGCTGCTCACAGGTGACAGGGTGAGGTCAGGCTTCTGGTGCTCTGCATCGGCCTAGTCACTACTTACTGGGGCCTGCATATGAGCTGCTTCCCTCTTTCAAATGACAGCCTTAATCAGGAAGGGACTTGAAGAAGAGACGCACCCTGCGACCTTCGGGAGGCTTACAAAACAACTCAGTAAAGTGGCAATACTTGCAGAATTACTTACTGCCGCCTTGCTTTTTTAAACTGCAGTTTATGCGCTCGTCTTCAGCGGACATGTTTCCCCACCCGCTGGTGCATCTCTGCATATGTTTTCATGAAAAATGACATGCCGATGTTTGAACACCTCAAAGTTTATATGAAAGGAGTAGGGACCTTAAATATCTAAGCAAACACTTGAGGTGCAGCAGACTTTAGCTCGAGGACCATTTCATTTCTGTAATCTCTGCTTCGGGGGCCCTCAGGGGAATCCTGCTTTGAAAATGTTCTTGAGTGATTTTGGGCAGTGTTTACTCTTTGAATAAATATGCCCATTATTATTGCTTATAATTTAGTTGAAAGACACTACGCGGCTCTGTGACATCATAAAAAGTGCAGGCAGAGATTGGTGTACTTGTCAACAGATGTTTAGCTAAAATAATTGCAGCTGCCATCAGATTCGCTTTGTAAAAATTGTTTTTGTGCCATGTTAATCTGAGGTTTTTGTCCATAATTTTACCCACACCCAAAAAGTGGCGGTTCATTTTCTTTAGTCACCAGATTAGAACATGTTCTGTCCCAAAGGTGAGAGGATGCAGGCGAGCCACAAGAGCGTGAGAACGTGAGCCTCTGTGATACTCTCTTGTCTCTCCCATGGTGCACGGAGATGCGATGGTTATGTGCGTAAATGCCCCCAGGAAAATATAGCCATGTGAAAAAGTAGTCCGCAAAAAGTCATTTTCAAAAATGTTGTCATTCAATACAAGCAATGCATAGTCTAAAAATATTGCCAGTTATAGGGTCAACAAAAAAGCTATTTTTAAATAATACACAAATGTACAATGCATTGGGATTCTGCAGCCTTGGAAAGTCACAGCAAGCCAGGGGTTGTTCCAAAATGGAGCTTGACTCAAGGCTAAAGAGAAAGGGGGGATTTTTAGGGTAAATAACCATGTGTGAGTGTGCTTAGGTATTTATTTATTTATTTTGCATTTTTAAAGCACTCACACAGCCTGCGGGCATCGAGGCGCTGTTACAGGAATTGTTCATTTTTATTTTTTGTTGCGTAATAGTTTTTTGTTGTTGTCTTAGTTGCGTATTTATAACGTGCTTAAACACCCAGAGGTTTCTAAGCACGGACTCAGGAACGAAACTGTGTTGCTTTGTGTCGTCTTGCTTCCAAGGCGCGCACGTTGCTGTTAAGCTATCCTCCCGGGTCGCTTACCTGGGAGGATAGCTTACTGTGTGGCAACCTGCATCTCCAGTACAAAGAGGTTTTACCCTAAACCTCTTATGTTAAGTATCGGTTGTTTGTGCTGGTGATTCGCACTATGCCTGTGTTAGATAGTGTGCACACTATTCCTCATTAATCTATTCAACAGTACATTACCCAAAGACTCATAGATATTTATTCTCTTAATACAGCCAACACATGTTTTGACACTTGAAAATAGTCACCCTTGGGTGCTGTACTGCAGCTAAGGAATTAGCCTGCAGATACATGGCACAAGGTAGTAAAAAAGAAACCTGTGCCACCAGCTATTCAAGTTAGTTAGTGCGTCTCGGGGAGGATAGCTCAGTGGCAACGTGCTTGTCTTGGAAGCAAGACGACACGGAGCAACATGGGTTCGATCCCCGGGTCCGCGCTTAGAAACCTCTGGGTATTAAGCGCGTTATAAATAACCTATCATATCATAACAGAATGTTACATGAGCAGTAGGGTAAAAGAGTAACTATGTAACCCCCCCAGCACTCCATATAGGGTGGTGTGTGCTGAACCCACAAAAGAAAAGGTAATTAAAACTTTCTTGGGAATAGTAGTTCACCCAAGTAAATGTAGTTAAACAGTAAGAAAAGTCCAAGGGACTTTTCAGTGACTGTGCACAAAAGGTGCTGTGTGTCACAATGCAAAAAGCAGGTGCCAATGGAGTTTACCAGACTCTATAAAAAAAGTAAGAAACACTAAAGTCCTAGTCCTAGTCGGAACAAACACATGAGAATTCGAAAAAAGTCCCACTCACTTAGTAGTTAAAAAGCCCTGAGTCCAGCAAAAGAGATGGGGGTCTCTAACGTTAAAGAGAATTGGTACTGAAATGAAAATTCTCCCTAACACTCACCAGTCCCCCAGCTACACCAGTGATAAGAAATCTATATATAAAAGCAGGCATGGTGAGTCACTTACTCTAACTCCAGTGTTTGGATGTGCTGTGAACTACTAATGTCAGCAGTATCCCTTGTGCCATTTGCCTGCATTGCAGGTCAAGGAGTGGCACTGAAGCCAAGTTAGAATTTACCTCTCAGCCTTTTTTATCGCCAAGGCCGGTGAACCCTGATGATTTGTTTTTTGGCTGGTCAAAGCCTTTTTAAAGTGTATGGGTGTGCTAGGAGTTAGGTGGATGAGTAGACTGATTCAAGGATGGGTGAGACCAGCTAAAAGCGTGTGAGTTGAGAGGTCTGCAGCGTTGGGTTCCCTAAACAAACAGCATATGCAAACAATTTAATTAAACATCGTGTTTATCACAAAAAGTCTAGCTCCATAAGTCACGTGACAGCCTCTGCTGGTTTTTTGTGTCCGCCTGCAGAATGCGTGGGACGAGAACTTTGAAGGTGCGACGTGACGGTTAGAAAATAAGCTGCTTTTGACTGGGTTTTTTGAGTGGATAACGTGGGCCGCTTTTGAAGTAAAACCTCAGTGAAGATGAATCACAGGTAGCCTGACACCTCGGTTCTCACTGCTGGTGAGTTATTCAATTTGACGCTCCCGCGTTCATTTATTAGAACGTCAAGGACAAAATGGCGCAGCTACAATTCGTCCATGTTTGTCGAAAGGGTGGCGCTTTAATTGTTCATCATCTCGGGCTTCAAGTCAGAGCAGGACGAGCTCTCGCAAACATTTGAGGAAGGGGAAAACAGACAGCAGTTTGGAAAGTCACAAACATCATTATGCATTTCGGTTCGGTGTCCATTTCATGCCCGAGGCTAAAAGCTGGATGAGGGCTGCGAGGCCACCTCTGACCCAGCCTCTCCCACCATTATAGATCCAGTGATTATCCGGTGTGTCAAGAGGTCACAGGACAGGGAGAGCTCGCTCGTCCCTTAAGTAGCCATCGGAAGGTTGGCGAAAGAGTTTAGCAGTTTGAAGACTCCAAACGTAAAGTAATAATATAATATGCAAATAGGTAAACTTTCAGAACGATTGGCCAGAATGAAAGTTGTATGTTTTGTACTATGTATGCACACCCGTTCAAAATATATATTTTTTAATGTTACTGCATATTTTATTTTGATCGCTTCTCCAGCACTCCATCAATGATGTCTCAGGCAAAAACATTAATGGGCCAAGAATGCCAAAACAGCACATGTTCCCCTACATGAGACCATTTTGCATTACATGTATGCCATTATATTTACTCGACATGAGACAATGCAAGAAGCGAAGCAATTTTTTTTCTTTTTGTCTTTAATAGACGAATTGTGCCTTGCCATAGAACCCGAATGCCGTTCTGTGACCTTTCTGCTGGCTCCAGTTCAGGCGGAAGAGAAGATGGGTTACCAGTGTGCCCCCTGGGGCAGCTGCTCTGCATTGTTGCATTTATAAGTGGCCCTGCAAAATGGCTGCGAGAGAAAATATTGCAAAGAGGCTTAAGCGAAGGTGACAGTAGCCTACAAACACGGGATCTTTGCGAAAGGACATTTAAGTTTCACAAACGTATCGAAGTTGTGTGTTTGATAGAGAAACACATCCCCTTCGACATTGCATTTAAATATGGTTTCGGCTGACACCATATATGGCATTTGATTTTTGGGCAAATATCTCAGGATGGAAAAACAAGTGCTATCTTGATTTTTCAATAAAAATACCAACTGAAAATAATGCACACCAATAGGCGCCAATAAAAGCAAGTAAGGTGCAACTGGCATCCAGGGTGAGTGCAAGGCATGGTCGGCGTTTGGGGTGGCACGGGGCCTCGCACTCGATGGGGCCTTGCAGCCTTCTCTCGCCCTAGAGAACCGATGAAAGGCGGCCTGTAATAGGTTCCCGAACATGCTTGCCTCAACAAATTTAGCATGGCCTCCTACTGGAGTCTCACAAATACTATTCTTGTTCTTACGTGACTTCCTCAGTAGGTCACAAAATGGAGGACAACAATAGCAAGACACATGATTATACAAGTGTTGCAAATAACATAGATGGGCATTTCTTTGCTAAAATATTGTCAGAAACTAAAATATGAATTGTTAAAACCAACATGTTTTATTTTTGTAAACACTATATTTGCCCTTTAAGTCTTGAAAGTACATTTGCAAACCCAAGAGGTGATTTTGTTTGGCTTACATTCTAGTACTTGCAGCTTTCCATTGAAGATGGGGAAAATATAGAAATATAGCGGTCAATCGCTGTGATACTGCGTCCACCTTGTAGTATTAACATTGACTGATGAATGGTATTATAGGATAAACAATAGTAGGCATCTAAAAATAGAGTTAGGCACACAAAATAGGAACGTATAAACCTTTAAACATGTGGGACCTTGGAAAATATACACATCTCTGCCTAGACACATTAGAGAAACTGTTCATGTTGGAAACCAGAGCCACATACACACCAGAGAAACATCAAGATCATGGTGCCTACTTTAATATCTCCGGACAGCGTAAAAAGGTTATGTTGGAGAGTAACTATTTCAGATAAGCTGCCTAACATTTGGACAATCGTGGTGTGCAACGACATTCAATCAGATACACCATTAGCTCTTGAATAGTGAGGTAGGCTTTGCTAATTCTGCCTTTGTGAAAAAAACTTGGTTGGATAGCTATACTGAATCTATTTACAGATTCACTTGGAGGGTTCCGTCAACAAACTGAATGACACAACATCAACCTATATACCGTAGCTCTGTAAACTAAAGGTATATCCATGTTCAATTTGTATATAAAACACTTGCAAATTATTCTGTTTTACCCACACTGGTAAGGAGTTTAGACTTTGTTTTTCTCCCTTCCACTTTTTATATTTCTGATATCTTGTGTAGTTAGAAGCCCTGATGAATGCTTTTTACCAAAGGTGATAAAGGCATTTATGACCTGTCAGATTTGCTCGTCGCGTCTGGCCAAGATGCAGACATAGCATCAAATAGCATCAATTTGGTCTATGCACTTTTGCTTTGTAAACCAAAGAAGCACACACACAGGCATTTAAAAAAAAGGAGACACTTGGAGGTTTTCTTTTTTGTACTTGAAACCGTCTACCTAGAAAAGAAAGCGCACTCTACAATCAGATTTAGCACTGGACTTCAATTAACTATATTTCTATATGATTTATATAGTGGTCAGGTTGGTTTATTTTGTGATTTGTATACTTTTCAAGTCACTAATTTAAAACAATATTATTCAATGCCAAACATTAACTCTTATTTCCAACAGCTAGAGCTGTGAAGTTATATAGCCTAGAGCCTAGAGCCTGAAGTGCAAAGTGGGCTCACTGTACCATATGTGCCAAAACTGGGAGTCTCTAGAAAGCATTTAAAAATCCTTGTTCATGCTATTGCACCATATATAAAGAAAAATAATAACAGTGACCATTCATATATCACCCACCACAAAGTTATTTTCCTCTTGGCATACTCATGGCAACTTCTTGTAATGTAATTTCTTGTGATGCGATTGAGTGTTAAAGGCTGATGCCACGCCATGTGTTATAATTTAAAAATGGACTGGGTGGCACCACTTTACTTCTTTTGCTATTAGTATTTTATATATTAATCATCCATATGATATTCAGTATGATTCTTCAGAACGTGTTGGTAAAAAAACCCTTGGCACAACGATATATATTATACAAAGAAAAGTTCAGGGTCACCCTTAAACTAACCAAGCACTCTCGTTTTACCCTATTAACAAGTTGAAACAATATGTACAGACTAATTCAAATAGTATAGTTTCTCTTTCTTTATAATAGTCCTCAGATCATAAGTTACAAGTATATAAAGTGACTCAGTGTCTTTTTTATTTCTTCATAAAAGACAGTGAAAATCCAAAAGATGTCCAAAAAAGCCAACGTATTGCAGAGCAATGTCTGCCTTCAGGGCTGGACACTTTAAAACATTGAAATTAACCACAGACCACCATATGTAAACATATATGCAGACAAGTGATGAACCAGTAAACAGAATAAACATATAAGCATATACATACCCCAGAACATAAAGGAAAAAGACAAGAAAAAAAAGAGAAAAACATATGGTAAACAATTTCAACTTTCACTTGTTCCCATACCTTTTTTTCAAGTAAATCAGTAAACAAATAATGTACCTGCCTGTGTTTAAAAGTGTGAACATTTGTGAAAACAAACAAAACATCAACATGTATGTATGTCCATTAGAACCTGGCCTGGGTCAATGAGATGTTACAAGCAAGCTAATTGGCCCTCACCCGGGTCTTACCTCGCCGACCAGGCTCTGAAGCCTCTGCTTCTCACCGTGGCATCCCAGAGTGGCCACCATGGAAAGGGATGTGTAGTCCCTTCATCCCTTCCATGGCGGCCATTTTCTATTTTACTTTTTTTTTCTTAATTTATTTTAATGTCCACCATGGAAAGGGAGAAGGGACTAAACTTAGTCCATTCGTAGTCCATTCGCCCCGATCCCTGGTGGACATTTTATTTGCTTTTTTTCTCGAGTTCAGAATCGGTGCAGCGCCATTTCTCAACTTGATAAAAATTGCTATTAGTACCCCGGTACAACGTGCCGCTGTACTAATGGCAATATGACCCTCGGAGTGGGGGCATCACCCGTCGGGCAAATGCCCCCGGGGCTCTGTCGAACTCCCTGCTTCGCTCAGGCTTCTAACTATGGCCCCAGGGGCATTACTCGAAGGGTAATGCCCTCCCCGTCCTCGGGTCATATTGCCTAATTATTCCTTGCTTCTAAACCCCTGGTACTGTATTCAGTAAGGCAAAGATTCATCGTTTTACCCAAGTCATTCCAGTCATCTATATGATTTAAGAGAGCACATTCTGTCAGTGAGGTCTACATCAATCTGGTCAGGAATGCATAAATGAGATATATGCAGTCAAAAACCCCCAATTTCCTCTCCAATATTCTGTAAAAGTTGCTCAGCCAAGATCAGCTTACCTTAAAAGTGAAGTATACCCGATAGTGTAGACCGAGGAGGTGGATGAGGATGACAATGCTGAAGAGGAGGAAGAAGGGGAGGATGTGGTCCTTTTTCTGCTGTTCATTATTTCTTCTTTTGTGTGTTTCATCCTTAAAACACTCCACAAAATGTCTACCATATTTTTGTCTGATAATTTATGTTATGATATCGCCTGCTCCTGTTTTACTCTCTTTTATTTGGTGGAGAAGATCAGGAAATAATGAAGCCAGAAGATGTGGTATTCCCACTGTCAACAGCAGAACAAAGGTAGATTGCGTAAACTCGAGGCAGCATGGCGTAATAATGCAACAGAATCAACTCTTTCAGAGGTTCGCTCTGCTCCTCTTCAATAGTTGGCACTGGTCGTGGAAGCCAAATTAACTTATGCCTCCAAATTTACCATTGCTTCTTTTCAATCCTTCTTTGACATTGTGCGCTATTGTGTTCATCCATTGCCTCCACCTCTAATTCTCATTAGAGAAATGTATATCAATTCGTTGTTTTCAAAACTTGTTTAATTTCCGAAGGAACTTCCAACATTCTCGACCTTTCCCAAACCCTCTTTTTTGGCCATGGAAAATCCCAGTTTGGGAAGACTTTGCTCCTAATCAATGTGCACATTGGTATCTCTTGCCGCTCTTTCAAGTCTACTGCATTTGCCAATGATCTCATTCCCAAACTATTTATAAAAATTCATTTGCCTGATGTTTTAGGCCTTTCATTGCAGATTTTGAACTTTTCCAGGCAATGTTTTCCAGAAAAATGAAGGTTCAACCTTATTTCCCCTTTCGATGAAGACATTTTCTTTGGATCCTTCTATTTTAAGTAACTACTGTCCAATATCGAGTTTGCTGTTCCTCAGGAAAATCCTGGTAAGGACATTCTCATTGATCTCGCTCGCGCATATAGAATGCCATCAACTTCGTTGCTCTTATCAGTCTGGATTCACAGCTTCATATAGTCCTGAAACAGCCACCCCTCAGGATGTGGGGGACGTCTTGAGAGCTGCTTATGATGATGATGATTCCTGCTTTTTCATGATTGTAACCTGTCTGCTGATTTTGATTCAGTGATGCAGTGGATGACGAGGTGCGCCTGACTATTCTAGCTGCAAGGGTGGTATTTCTCCATTGTTACTTTCTTCATCCAGTTCTCTTGGATTTTGGCTGGTCAATCAAGATGTGTGTCGCAAAGAAATTGCAGACAGCACTTTTTCCTATTTCTCTGCCTAAAACCATTTATTCCAACGGATCTCTTTCAATCTGTGGGTCTTCCTCCCTCCCGTAATGATGGGGAAGCACCCTCCCCACTGGTGTTTCCTAATAAGATCTTATAATAGCGTGTCTTGTGGTTTATGTCTGACCATTTTACTGTATTCCCTCTATCTTCACTTCACTCCCCTGGTTCCGACTGGAGTTGTGTCTCCATTTTAAGCTCTGCTATACAGCCTTTAATGACTTGCATCTGCAACAACCTTCCTAGCGAGCAGCTTCAGGTGTCTGGGGGCTTGTGGAATGCACATAGTAAATCACAGTATAAATCATGAGAGCGACTGGGGGTGAGGGAAAGACATTATTCCAATGGCATTTCTGGGCAGGAATTCTGCCACCAATTAACTGTGGGGCTGATGATGCATTTGAAGCAAATCCTTCCAGACTTAATGGCTTGAGTACCATTAAATTGAGTAGTAATAGCATCTTTAATTATAGCGCCTAGAAGTGTGAGGAATCTGACAGAAAGCACAATTAAGCTGATATCTATTATTATGATTATTATTGTTATTATTATTAAGCCATAGGTTTTAGAAATTGTTCTGGAGGGGCGCGCATAGTCCAATAATTTAAGGGCGCAACAGTATCCGGTGACATGAATCTTCCACCGGCGCCTAGACACTGAAAGCCAGAAGAAAACTGGTTGTGCCTTTCGAGAGATAGCACCTGCCTAATACTTCAGTGATTTTCCTGCTTTCGCACTATATGGATGGACACACAAGTGCCTGCATCTCTGCTGGCGTCCATTTGATGAAATCAAATGAGAAAACATTCATGCTGCTAATAGCTATTTTTTTCCCCGTGAGCCCTATCATTTTCTTTTTAAGGAGTTATTTTGCTTTATTATTTTCTAAATCTGGGGGGTAAATGCCAAATCGACGCTTACTATTCCAGTCCCTCCACCACAACTCCTTCCGGTCCTCCTGTAGGCAATTCCTTGAATCTGTACCCCCACACCCAAACCCCACCCAACTCCTGCTAACTTTTGCCATTTCCCCTTCTAGCGCCAAAGCGTATTCCATTACCACTTTCCTCCCCATGAAACAGTAAAGAAAACAGGTCGATTTCGGCAACAGAATTAAAGTATTATGTTTCTGGTGCCAACTCGCCACCGGTTTTAGCGCTCCTTTTAACTGACAGCAAAAATATCCACTCTTTGCTATTGAGTCAATTTTTAATTTAGGTGCTAAATTGCCACCTATAAGCCAAAACTATACCATTAGAGTGCAGCTACGGAGAAATGGCATACGAGGAGAGACACAAAGCTTGTTGGTGCTGTTTGGTTATTTACCCTCCCATTGTCTGCCCGTGGCCATGTTATCCCTGTGGCCATTCCCACCCACTTCCCGCCCCTCCCTGCCCAAAATACATCCTCCTTGGATCTCTTTGAGCTAGCTTTCTCGAGCCTTACCATCAACATTAATACTTAAGGTGCCTGCCAGGGTTCTTTCAAAGCAGTCTTCTGGGAGTCAATGACGTAATTCGAGCTGTAAACACACCACGGGTGTAATAAAAATGTTTTA
This sequence comes from Ambystoma mexicanum, assembly GCF_040938575.1. Taxonomy (NCBI): domain Eukaryota; kingdom Metazoa; phylum Chordata; class Amphibia; order Caudata; family Ambystomatidae; genus Ambystoma; species Ambystoma mexicanum. The sequence goes on along the minus strand of NC_090925.1, from coordinate 431,166,510 downwards.
ACCATGTCTGGCTTCAGCCACTCCAGTTATAAGCACTGTGCATGCCCAAGACCTGTTAAAAATAAGCACGGGAAAAGCCAACAGTCTTGGCTTGTGTATAAGTACTAGGCATTTGCATTATATGCTCAGGTACTCACACCGGCTTGCAGCTGCTACCATTGATGACCAGTTAATACCACTATGCCAGTGCCTGGCAAATGCCTTCCCCATACCTACACAAATGCCGAAACTGCTGCCTTTGCCAACGCTTGCTGTTACCGCCCCGGAAATTGCGTTCCTATTTTGACTAGCTAACCTCTCCTACTAATCCTAATAGCCCTGAGGCTGCCACAGAGTTGCGTTCATTGGCCGCGCTGAATTATACAATCTAGACTGTTTTCCAGGATGTCCATAACAAAGAGGCGCAGAAACATTTACATATAACGAAATACATTTTTCATCATTTTGGAAAGTCAGCCGTCACCAGTGATTGACACAGAGCACAGCGCAGCGAAAGCCATGGACGGCTTCCTCAGGAGAGGTCTTCCCACCTTGAAGACACCTAGGAGGCGGAGCGGCAAAGAATGTGTGCACACCGCCTAGGCAGCTGCATCAGTGAGCCTTAGAAACCTGTTCCGCCTCATCCACCGCCGTACAGTCGGAATATCTAATCAGCGGGGTGAGATAAGATGTTTTTGCTAAACATGGGAGTGGCCTCTCAAAAGACAAGCAACCGGACAGACTAAAAGGAGGGGACCGGTCCTACAACGGCTAAACATGCGCAGTAGATTCAAAGGAATCAAAGTTAAATATTTTAAAAATAAAGGTTTTGAATTCAATACAGTTTGCACTGGGACAAGCAACAGTGGACGTAAGCGCTGCTCTATTTGAGCTGCTTCTCTGATAAGGAAGGCAGCAAGGCCATTTTCCTTCAGTCCATTTTACACAGATACATTTGCCTCAAGAAGCCTGGGAAAATAGAAGAGTGGGCTGCGTGTAAACGAATGTGAACCACTTAATGACAATGAATCCTTCTAAGTGTGCATTGATAAATGGTGAAAATGTTTGCATAATAAGAATTAGTACCCAGCGAGGGTCAACCAGAATGCAACAAGCTTTCTGATTGGCCCTCGCCAGAGAATTACCAGGCCGGGAGTCCCTTGCACACACATACGTGCCTTTTGTTCCCGGCGGGGGGCGTGGTGGCCCCTTAGCCAATGAGGAGGCTCGAAACGGGGCAATTCCCGCTCCAAGCCTCCCCATGGCTGGAGGCTGCCTTCGTCCCCCGCCGGGTACTCAGGTAAGGTTTTTTTTTTCCTCCACCCCCCCATCCCCTGCAAACTATCCCCTCCCCACACTCCCACCCCACTTGCCTTCTTTTTTCTTATTTTCTCAGGAGCAAACGTGCTGGGAACACTTCTGTTCCCAGCGCATCCGCTCCCGATGGCCGCCATGGAAAGGGAAACGGACTACGTTTTCCCTTTCCCAGCGGCCATTTTATTTAACGTGGCAGCGTTTTGGAACAGATAAAAATGCAATTAGTACCCCGGTCTAATGGGCTGGGGTACTAATGGCTATAAGCCTCTCGACAGTGGGCCAATACTGCCCACGGTAATGCCCCGGGGCCTCGTTAGGACCCTCTACGCTCGGGCCTGTAATTACAGGCCTCGGGGGCATTACCTGGGGTGGTATTGGCCGCTGCCTCTGGGCTTATTGCCACAGTAAAACACATTGGCGCTCATGTGCGGTATGCTGTATCGCAAAATCCATGCGTAAGATGAATGTGTAAACATTTTATGGATGCTTTTTATGCCACGCCATATTGTCATTCATTTTTATGTCATGGAAGGAACAGAGAACAGAACGCATGGATGTCATTTGGTGGTCGACATGGGGTGTACCTGCTAGGGAAGCCGACTTATGAATTTCCCGGGGTGGGGGTGCCCAAATATAGAGAAGTAACATCACTGGCAGTTATATGACTGCATTTGCACGTAGTCGCCAACTTGGTGCAAGGGGGTGGCGCAGAATAGTGGAAACATTGGCTAGCATGTTCTGCATATACTAAAGTCAAGTAAGAAGGACATTTAAGCCTCCCAGTTGCATTCCAGTAAGCCATCACTGCCCCTACTCCTTATTGCCCTACTGATTACCCCCTAACCTCCCTCCTACTGCCCCCTCCCCAAGCCCAGAAGGCCAAGTAGATATTACGCTTTCCTTTGGCCCATTGAATCCATCTTTCATCCCAACTCACCAGAGGTGTAGCCATGATTCTGTAACAAGTGGGGCCTGGAGCTAATGTAGTAGGGTCCACACCAAGAATTGCCCGGAGAAGGAAGGTCACTTGTTCTGCCCTCAGCCAAATGCACAGTAGTGACAGAGTAGTGAGAGAGGGTGAACCAATCAAGGGGGGGGGGGGGGGGGTTGTCCACTTGAGAAAAGATTTTAAATAATGGGTTAAAATAGTGCATTTTTCAGCACACTTTCTGTGATACATTAGGTAAAAAGCCACATGGTTTACAATCGGTTTTGCAGGGTAAGAAATAAAAATTCCATTAGATGCTAAGCCACCAACAATACACAGCAGCATTTTCAAACACATTTTCACAATGCCTTTGCCCACTATATGCCAGTATTCTGCAAGTGTAAAAAAACATGTTCATATCGATTGTGCTCACGCATGTCCATTCAGGTGCACCTATATATGGCACTATTTCCCACATAGGAAAATACTCATGTTTGCTTTGTCCATAATGCCAGTAACAATACTATATACAAAGCATGTTTATGCTAGCTCTCCCAAAACATGCCAGTATCCCCATGTAATAACACTCCTGTTGCCTTTGCCTTAATGCCAATGAAACAAAGCCGTGCCACAGTAAGAAAATATATCCTTGCTGACTACACAAATCCCCCATCCCCATATAAGAATGGTGTATTTGCTCCATAACGGCAGTAAAAAATGTCATGCCACAGTAAAAAAAAAACAGCCTTGCCTGCTGCACGAATGCCCCCACCCCTATGTAAGACTACGTATGTTGACTTTGGCCTTAACACCAGTAATTAACTGCAATGCCTAGTGAGAAAACATGCTCTTGCTGGCTAGCAGGTAAGATAGCTCAGCAGGCTGAGCGCATGCTGTTGTATTTCGAGTGTGATTCGCAGGTTCAAATCCTGGCAGAGCCAATGTAGCCTTTCATCTCTACCCCCTCTATGGACCTTGTACTAGTATGTTGCTTTTGCACCTTGTTACCTCTCTTCCTCTGTACTGTACTATTTTTTCTGCTCACCAAGTTGTATCAGTGCCGTGATACTTATAGGTTTGGATGCTGTTAATAAATGCAATAAATAAATAAAGCTCATTATATGAGTGCAAACTTCGGCTGGGTGATACATTTTATGTAAGCATATCATTGCACAAATCCCCCCATATAAGAACACTTATGTTGCACTCAAGTTATACTCCCCCGATGTAAGAATATTTATGTTGCCATTGACCTTCAACACCAGTAAAATAAAAATCTAAGTCAAAATAAGGAAACATGACCTCCCCATTTAAGAACCCTCATCATGTTGCCTTTGACTTTAATGCAAGTACAACTTTCCATGCAACAGTAAGACCCAGCCAGGCCAGCCCCAGTACAGTATTCCCCACCACCCCCACTGCAACCCCACCATCACATAAAAACACTCAAGTTGGCTTTCCTTTGCCCAAAAATGGCAGTAAAACATGCCATGCTCTTGTCACAAAATGTTCATGCTCCAATGCCCATCCCCAGGCTCCAGCGTGCATACACACAGATATGGACACATTCAGACACATGCACCCACACAGCTGATCTGTCATTCACACAGCACCTAGAACATTTAGACTGTGCGCTCGTTAAAATGCACAGTCACACCCATGTACACCATTCATACTGCATTCATTCATAGGTGTGCACTTGCAAACACACCCTAGCATACAAACATACAACCACTTACACACTCCCACGGATGCATGCACTCATACATTCATACATGCATGTATACATACAATCCCTGCATGCACACAAATACACTTTTTTTAAGGCTAATGCTGATAATTGGCAGCATGGGCCATGTAAAAGCTGAGCCAGCAGTTAAGCCTTCAGCTGCAACATAGGGGCATGGGGGACTACCGATATCCCCCATGGCAGACCTGTGTCCTCTGCCTTCACTTCAATGCCTGTTTTGTCACCTCGGAGAGCAGTGTATTTGCTTAAGTAAATACACCACTCTCCGAGGTGAGAAATGTGACAGGCCTAGTGAGGCTGGGCGTAACAGCAGACACTCCCAGTGCCAAGGACCAGGCTGGAGGAGAGGGAGACATGTGTCTTCTCTCTGACCCGGCCCGGAAGGGGCTCAGCCCCAAACTCATTCTCTTGGCGTACTCAGTGCCCCTGGTACATGCGACTGGTGAGGTCTCCCTTGCTACCCCTGTGGTCTTCCTTGCTACCCCTATAAATACAAAATGTATCTTTTTTTTTTTTAATTGAAGCTCCTGGTCTGTAGCCAGTGCAATGTGGCTCTTTGTTTCTGGGGTGGCTGGCTTTCTTGTTCAGGCCTCTTAAAACAACAGGTGTTCCACAAATGCAACACTTTGAGCAGTGACCCTAAATTAGATAAAATAGGAATAACAAATCATTAGCAGTCAATAACAGTCTTTCTGGAATTCTATACAATAATTGCTAGACTCATAAAAGGTTTGTTTCAGGCACACCTCAGGGGTGAGTCACTGATTTAGTCTGTTTTTTAACACCTCAAATTCACAATGCAGACAAAAATGTCCAAAAAGCATTTAGAGTACATTAGAGTACAATAGCATACATTTCGGGCTGTGGGCCTCAAAAGGAGTTGGGCGGTATCTGGCCGTTATTAACGTTGAACGTTATTAGCGTTAATGTCAGGATTAGTCACGCAGAAACTGCAGTATCACGAGTCGGCGGGCACACGCACACGTTCCCGGCATTAATGGTAATACCGGTCTACACAAATAACGCAAACGCCCAAAATCCCAGCTTAAATAGCATTAGCGCGGAATTGTACAAAAATGTCGACCTGGGAATTGCGACGGCTGAAAATGTTGACTTTTTTTTAACCCCTCCTTTACACCACATACATATATATAGTGTAATATTAATATGGGGTGAGTGCGGGGGGTCTCCGCATATATATGTGGTGTAAAGGGTTAAAAAAAAGTCGGCATTTTAAGCCGTCGCAATAATCACATAGATCCTGTTAGTGCTGCCGGCATTGCGTGTTAACAGCGTAGCTTGTGGTAATAGCATGCAGGAAATGCGTCGCTGCCGGAAAGGGAAACACAGCAGCAGACATTTTGGAAATGACAATCCATCAAAAATCAGAGCCCCTGGTAGCCAACCAGAGCAACTGAACCACAAATATGTCACAGGAGCATACAAGGGGCTAGTCAGCCCAGGATTGGATCCATAAACCTTGTGGAGAACGTGATAGACCATTATGAGGAGCTGTATGGGGCACAAAAAAAGAAACATGCTCAAAGGGCCACAACAACATCTGGTCCAACATCAGCAAGAAGGGGTCTGCAGTCTGCCATGTCCCCAGGGATGGGGAAGATTGCAGAAGGCGCTACAACAGCCTGTGGATCCTAGCCTAGCACCGGAGCTGACAGCATGACAACCGGAGGAGAAGGAGCGGTGCAGCAGCATCATCAACATGGCAGGGATAGAAGGAGTCAGAGGAGCGGAGGCAGGTGCTGCCACCCAGGAAGCTGAAGGTAAGTGAACCCTCCAAATACCAAATCTAATGTGAACAGCGCACCACACCATCCGCCCAGTGTATATCCATGAGCTGGGCTTTGTGACTGGGTCCAGTGTGTGGGATCCCCCACAGGCACCCCCAGCAGCACCCATGTGCCAGTGCACCTAAGCCACCCCTGTGAGACACAGCTGTGGGGAGGGCAGCCAAGGGATACATCCTAGTGTCATGCAACATACAGCCATGGCGTGGGCATGGCAGTAAACAATTGGCAGCTGTCCATGCAAACAAGATCCTTACCAGACTAATGCCCACTCCAACAATTAATCCTTGCCATGCGACCACTGGGAAGCCACATTCCCAATCCATCCCCGTCCCGCACCATGACCCATATATACCAACCCACTGCAAAATGCAAGCAGGCCAAACCCACGCATGAGTCCAACCGCCTGTGCAACCCCCCCCTGTGAGTACTGCAATGCCTTCCCAAAAACGTGAGCAAATGTGTCCTCATGTCATCCCCTGTGACCGCTGCATGCATGCAGGCATCACCTGTGGTATCCAGGGAGGATGAGGTAGCTGGGCCATCCCATCGAGCGCCCGCCCACGCTTCCACCAGCACCCCACAAAGGGGCTGACAGGACACACCAAGGTGGAAGACCCAGCCCACCACTCTACACTGCAGCAGTGCCACGCCACCACCAAGGGCCAAACACTCCAGGGCCAAGCCAACAGCAACGGCCCAACCCTCCCAGACCACACCAACACCGAGGTCACAACCCACCAGGCCCGACCAAGAGGAGGCTGAGGAAGCAGCCCCATTATCAACAACACAGGAGGAGGGAGGGGCATGCAGTGACGACCTGCAGACAGCTGCGGCACTCACACCTGAAAACATGCAAGTGCTAGAAATGAGCACACCACCAGAGAGCCATGACAATGTGGAGATGCACAGCCCAAGGCCACAGTGCCGCGCATGCTGTCATCTCGCCTACACCCTGGTGGCTGACAAGGACAGACCCTCATATGCCTTATCATCAGGCAGCCCCAGCAGGTAGGACAGCCACCCAGCGCTACAGCCCCACTAGGCGCTACAGCCTCACCAGGTGCTCCAACCCCCACGCAGGACAGTCACCTTAGGCAGGACCGCCCCACCAGGCACTACAGCCCGCCAGGTGCTACAGCCCCCTCAGGCAGGACAGTCCCCCAGGCAGGACTGCCCCACAAGGCACTACAGACCCCCAGGTGCTACAGCCCCCCCAGGCAGGACAGCCTCCAGACATCTAAGCCCCTACCCAACAACCCCTACTGGTCCCGTGGTCCCATGGCTGCTGTGATGGTGTGACCTGACGTCATAGAGGCACTTCAGCTGAGTATTGAGGGCCTTGCCAGAGAACAGATTCAGCACGTGAAGTCCATCAGTCATGCCATAAGGGCTGTTACAAAGGCCATGGCCAGGGACAATACCCGCACAAGGCTGGTGGTGCAGGCATGTACAGCATCCCTCATGGGGTTCAGACATAGGGTAAGGGAGCTATGCAGAACAATGCAGAACAAATGTGGGAAACCAACAACCTCCTCAGGCAGCAAATACAAATCTCTGCTTCCATCCCATCTACCTCCACCACCCCCACCGAGGAGTCCCAACAGGGAACCCCATGGCGGAAGTCACAGTGGAGGTTGCTACAACGCTCTCTAGAATCTGGGGCACGTGGGAAGCAGCCACGCACCAAGTGACTGGACTGTTCACTGTCAGCCTGAGGGACCATCACATGGACACATGGTTGGGTGGGGGGAGGGGCGACTGTGTGCTGGGGAGTTGGTGGTGGGGGAGGATGGGTTGTGTGAAGGGGAGCTGGTGGTGGGGGTGAGAGGGGACTGTGTGCAGGGGAGTTGGTGGTGGTGAGGGCAGGGGGACTGTGTGCAGGGGAGTTGGTGGTGGAGGGAGTGGGGAGTGTGTGTAGGCGAGCTGGTGGTGGGGGTAAGGGGGAACTGTGTGCAGTGGAGTTGGAGTTGGTGTTGGGGGATATGATATGATAGTTTATTTATAAACCGCCTATACACAATGTGTTTCAAAGTGCTTCAAGGCAAGGGAGGGAACAAGGGAAAATACAATGACATTCTTACAAGCCATGAACAGTAAGGATGTGAAATTAGCTATCGTACTCGGCCTGACAACATTTCAGATAGTGCAAGAGCTAAGGCATAGATAAGGAAGGGAGGGGGAGAGTGGGAAAGAAATGGAACCAGACAGGCGACTACCGTACTAGGCCTGACAACATTTCTGGTAGAGCCAGAGAAAACAAAAGGTGATGGAGAGGGGTGCAGAAAGGGAGGGGAGGAATAAAAAATAAGACTATCGTACTAGGCCTGACGACATTTCAGATAGTGCTTGAGGGGGTGACAAGTAAGGGGAGGGGGGAGAAGACAGACGAGGTTGCTATCATACTAGGTTCAGAGACAATTCTGATAGAGTAAGTGCATAGAAGAAAGTAATGGGAGGAGATAGGAAAAGGGAGAGGAGAGAACAGAGAGTAAGAAGTCAAAAGGATTGGAGAAGCAAGAGGGGAGAGCGAATACAATTGCAGAAGTCAGTACTAACACATAATGTTGCAAGCCTGGATACTAGATGAAGATGGGAACAACGTGATTCAGGGTCACCATGAGAAAGGGTGATGCACCGTGAATCAATGAAGTCCATAAAAGACAAATTCAGCATTTGCCATGAGAAGGTGATGGTGAAACCAGAATGTATCAGGACAAACTCCTGCAGAAGTAGGCTGTAGGGAGGTCAGGGGGAGCAGGGTAGAAGAATCAAGTAAAACAGGCAACACCTGTGTGCGAGAAGGGGGGGCACAAGGGAACATCACGGGGGTACTAGAGGGGTGGGGTAGTCCTGTGGGGACAGAGGGAGTTAACACATGTTGGTGCATGCTTACCTGCTGTCTGAGCAGGGGTTCGGGCCCTGGATCCTCCTGGTCCGAACAGGTCCAAACAGAAATTGCCCTTTTCTTCGACTGCCCTTTGCTTCAGATGCCTGGGCGAGAGACACCCTTGATCTAAGAGTTAAGAGCAGGAAGGAAGAGGCAGGGCTAAGAAGGTGAGCGGTGCTTAGGCCATGTGACCTAGATCCACTCGCACCTGCTCCCAATCTGCAAAGAAAAAGAGGCTGGGTTTAGTTTCACATACATTAAAGCCTGTTGAAAACTGACAAAATGCAAGGACAATCATGATTGTGTACTTTTGTTCTTTATTCAAAATGTGCAGGTTGCATTATGTGTCCAGCCACCGTGCTAAAAATAATTGTCAATCAGTGCCTGTCTGGCCAGCCTCCCCTCCCCATCCCATCCCTGTGTGCATCAGGACTGGCTCTGTCCACATGTTCCTCATCATCATCAGCCCCTGGGGGATGCCTTTCTGCATCAGGGGGTAGGAGCACATTCTGCCTGAGGCAGATGTTGTGGAGCATTGCACATGCCAGGCCGATGTTGCCTACTTTGTCCGGGGCATACAGGGCTCCTCCAGTGCGATCCAGGCACCTGAATCGTGCCTTCAAAAGTCCAAAAGCACTTTCAATGCAGATGCGTGTCCGTCTGTGGGCATGGTTGTAGGCATGGTCAGGGGGTGCTATAGGGTCACGCATAGGAGTCATCAGCCAGTTGAGCAGCGGGTATCCTGAGTCACCTGCATGGGATGGGATGACAACATCAGGAATTTATACCATGTGTGGGTCTGCAGATTCAGAACGTTCAGCCATAACGCACCGTGGCCATTCCTGTGAGCAGCAGAGCCATGCAATGTGTGATGGGTGTCCATCCTTCCGATTTCATACCATGCATTATTTGCACTGGACATCCACCCTGTGTTGTTGAGGTAGTGGTCCTGTGGTGGCTGACGGTTGACTGCACATGGGATGGCTGCTGTGGCATGGATGGACACAGCACTACAGGTAAGGGGGTGCATAGGCCACTTGTACTCATCATGAATAGCCATGAACTCACAGTTTGGACCTATAATAGGGTGTAGGAATATTCCATTTAATTACTGTGCAAGGGGCACTGGGAGTCGTGTGGCCTGGGTTTTACTTGCAACACTCATTAAATATGGTTGGGCCAGCGGTGCATGGAGTCCTACAGGATGATGCTATTGTTATGACTGCCTGATGAGGGGAAGTAGGCATTTGTTTTTTGATTTGCCTGTATCACTGGATGATGGTAAATGTTCATTGCACCAACAATTTAGTTTAACAGTTGATACATATTTTAATGGACTAATGGGAGACTCTCTCTGTGATGTTCATGTACATGTTTACACCCCGATATTAATTTGACACAGTACTTTAGGAAATAAAGAGTGCTATGCTCTCACCTTGGATTCCTATCTGGGGCCCTGGGTGGATTTGCTGTTGGGTGATGGGGTGTGGCTCTGCACTGCAGCACATTGCAGGTGCATTCTGGTCATTATGGTCTGATGTTTAGTTGTGTTTGCAGCAATGTGTGTCCATCACCATGTATGGGTCCAGGTGTTGTGGCCATGTGCATGCACCCTTGGATGCCTCCTGTTAATGATGTAGGTGCTGCAGAGGTACTGACGGTGCCTTCTCTTGCCATGCAATGCTTCCTGCCGCGATTCCCCACCCCCTTTTTTGCTTCAACTTGAACATGCATTTTTATCAGGGTTTGTACTCACCCACTATCCAAGTCTGTTGTCCACTGTGCCTCTCCATGTAGGCCGGCAGTGTGCTGTTGTGTAGCACCATGGAGTCGTGTGTGGATCTTGGGTAGCTGGCACAGCAGTGGCTGATGTTTAGGTCAGCCCCATACGTCATCTGCACATTCAATGCATGTTAGTGCTTCTAGTTCCGAAAGACTGCACATGGGCCTGTGGCGCAGCCAATGCAACATGGGTGCAGTCGATGGCTGCAATGGCGTTGGGCACTTGTGTGATGGCATAGAACGGTGCCTTGAGTTCATTCACCTGTGCCTGGATGGCAGGCAGTTCCATGTGCCGGTTCACATGGCGCAACAGGGCATCCAGCACCTGGCCCAGGACTGCACTGACTGTCGACTGGGCCATGCCATGCATCATGGCCACAGAGTGATGGAAGGTGCCCGTCCCAGAAACTGCAGGACTCCCACCAACTTGACCAGTGGGGGCACTGTTGTGCGGATGGCAATCCTGCTCCCAATGTCATTTTGTATTGTGGCCAGCAGCTCAGTGATGGTCACTCGATCCAGTCGGTACTCAGTTACTATCTGGATGTCACTGAGGGCCCAGGGTGATAGCCTGACCCTGCAGATGGGTGCACGCCTTGCTGGGGCTGGTCTCCTTCTCCTCCTCCTCATCCTCATCCTACACCCTCTGTGCTCCGTGTGCGCTGCCCTGGTTTTCCAGCATCTGTAGCTCCAGGCACTGCTTGACAATGCTCCCAGCAGAGAATGGCAGCATGGTGTTGTAAAGTGTGCTTGGGGTCTGGGTGTGTCTTTTGTAACCCTCTGGTGTGCATAGTATGCACCTGTGGCTTTATTCCTGGCACCAGGGTTAATTTACCTCCAGCTGAAGGCTGAGGGTAATTCCATCTGTATTATCGCCATTTTTCAGGTGGTAATAAGTGATAGGCTTGTGCTGTATTGTTGGTGGTGTTACAGCCGGCCGTAATAACACTGGCTGTGCTACCGCCGGCTGTATTAACGCTGGTCCCATTTGATATGATATGGTATTATATGACATTTATAACGCGCCTATACACAAGTGTTTCAAGGTGCGATGAGGCAAGGGAGGGGGAACAGAGGGAAGACAGAGACAATGATCTTACTAGACCAGGTGACATTGAGATCGCACAAGTGCAGGGGAGGGGACAAGGGGAAAAGTGCAGGGGAGGGGGTAATGGGAAAAGTGCAGGGGGAAAGTGGAGGGGGCACTGCAGTACATAAGATAACAGTAAAATAAATAGACAATAATAAAAGTGCTGCCAACTGGTGGCAAGTGCAAGGGTAAGGGCAGCCATCAGGGGTCAAGTGCTGGAAGGGGGCTGTAGGGATACAGAAACAGTCCCCAAGTGCAAGGGTTGCCAGGGGGGCAGTGCAGGTGTGCATCTGGCGGGGAGGGGACCTGGGCCCAAGATCAGAGGGTAGCCAGGTAACCAGTGCAGTTTCAGTTTCAGCCAGGAGATCAGCAGGGGAGAGGAGGAGAGAAAGCAGAAGCAAAGAGGAAGGTCTTGATGTGCTTCCAGAACAGGATATGGTTCTCCTCAAGTTCCAGAAGGTGACCCCAGCAGATCTACCACCAACGTGTTGCTTGGAGAAGCAAATTACCCTGAGGGAGTTGGAGGTGGATGAGCAAAGAGTTCGAGAAGGAAGATATTTACGAATAGAGAGTTGAAGGTATTGAGGCCCCAGCCCCCAGAAGGCCTCGTGGACAATGCAGAAGGTTTTGAACCTAACCCTCTCTGCCACTGGGAGCGGGTGCAGAGATTTCAGTCCCGGAGAGATGCAATCCCTGGGCTTGAGGCCAAGGACAAGTCTTGCAGTCCTGTTTTGGATGAGTTGCAGAGGGCGGAGAGTAGAGGCAGGCAGATTTAGAAAGAGGCTGTTACAGTAGTCCAGCCTAGAGAGAACCAGGGCTCTGGAGACAGTGAGCTTCTGGGGGAAGGAGAGGAAAGGAAGAATACCTCTGAGGAGGTGCAGCTGGTAGTGTGACTTCTTAGAGACGTCAGAAATGTGAGGAGAGAATGAAGGTGTGGAGTCAAAGATGACCCCAAGGTTTTTAGCCTCACAGGTGGTAGCAGGATGAGGGCCAAGCAAGGCCGGCCAGAGCGTGACAGGAAAGGAGGGAACAGGTGTGCTGATGCGGAGAATCTTGGTCTTACTGGTATTAAGGCAGAGATCATTGGCGGCACACCACTCCTGGATAGCAGACAGATTGTCAGAGATGAGAGAAGAGGTGGCAGAAGGGAGCCTGAAAATGAGTTGAGTGTCATCCGCATAGCACTAAAAGTTGGGACAGAGGGTGGCAATGCGGTGGTCAAGGAGTGCTAGGTATTGGTTGAAAAGCCAGGGAGAGAGGTTGGACCCCTGGGGAAAACCACAGGTAGAGATAGAGATAGAGGAGAGGAAGGACCCAAGTTGGACCTATGAGGGTCAATCGGAAAGGAAAGAAGTCAGCCAGGCCAGGGTCTGATCGGTGAGACCCAGGTTATCACAGAGATGATTGAGCAGGATGGCATGGTTGACCATGTCAAAGGCAGAAGAGAGATCAAGTAAGATGAGGACACAGCAGGTGTTGGAATCGAAGTTGGAGAGCAGGTCTTCATGGATGTTCAGCAGAACAGTTTACGTGCTTCTCGCAGCTCTGAAGACTTCAGTGGCAAAGGAGTGGTTGTAGAAGTCAGTCAGATCAGGAGCCAGGGTGTCAATGTGGTCCATGATGGTTTTGGAGGAGCAGGGATGAACCTGGTCTGATGAGACTTTCATAGATCAGACTTGTCTAGAGACCTCGTCTGGGGAGAACAGGGGAAATGCAGAGTAGGAGGGAGGAGATGTGGCCGAAGAAGGGCCAGAGGAAGAGCAGGGAGTAGAGGGAGGAGGGGGAGAGGAAGAGAGAGAGGACAGGATGTCCTGAGTTTTAGAGATGAAACGAGAAGCCAGGACTGTGCTGAGTGCCTGGGATGGGACAGGAGAGGTAGAGACTGTAGCAAGATTGGCCAGTTCCTTGCAGCTATTAAAGAGTTTGGCCGAGTTGTTAAATGCTGCAGAGGCACGGGCTTGGATGTGGGCTCTCTTTTTGGAGCGGACAGAGAGCCAATATTGCCTTTGGAGCAGGCGGCAGGCCAGTTTGTCAGAGGATGTACCGGAAGCTTGCCATGTCCTCTCAGCCACCCTTCACTTGCGGTTAAGAGTGACAAGGTCAGAGTCATACCAAGAGCTGCACTTGCCTTTGGGCTTCAATCAGATCCTCATGACAGGGGCAAGAACATTGAGAATATCAGATACAGCAGAGTGGAGCATGGAAAGGGCTGTGTTAGGGTGTGAGTCAGCCAATTGGAGAAGGGGGGGGGGGGAGAAATTGGTGGCAAAAGCCTCAACTGACACACGTTTCATGGGTCGATTAACCGAGAAGGTAGGTGGCAGTGCTGGAGTTGGCTTTGGGACCAGTGCTAATTTTGCAAGGTCGTGATCGAGTCGAGCAGTACTCCAGGCAGTAACACCGTTACTGCCGCATTTAAGGGCTATGGCCAAGCTCATGATGAGATCCCTATGTATTTTGCTTTTCACAAGTTGCAGTTATGGCATGATTCTTTTCTGTCGTTATCTCCGTTAGGATCATCACAAGACATTTCTTCCCTGTGTCCTCGGTCACTTGACAACATCCTTGTGCCTAAAAGCTTCTGTACAGTGTAGAAATGTTTGACCATAGCACATAAAGTGCCCTTGATTTCATTGTGCTGCAATTAATGCTTTGTTGCAATATATCTTTCCTACCTTCATGGCATGCTGTACAGGATGTTTGTCTGCATGGATGAGGTAATGAGTACCCAGAGTACAGGATGCCATGTGAATGTGCTGCTTTCCCTGTGCTACTCTAAATTCTGTAATACACAGTTATGAACCCTCTCAATAGTATGTATTTTGCCAGTCTCTGATGCCTGAACAGTAGATCCACGCAGGCTTGACATGTGGCCAGCTTTGCACCAGACCTGCGGATGAAGTGGCCTGCTGTTAATTCTCAGTTACCAATTTAATGGCATCCACTACAGAGTATAATTTGCTTTCTGACTTTGAGAACATTCAGACATGTAATTGCTCATTTTGCTATATCTGGTAAAATAGCTATAGCCAGTAAGATAGCTCAGTGGGTTGAGTACTCACTGCTGCAATATGTGTGTGTTTTCTGCAGGTCGAAGTTTTGAATCCCAGCAAGGCCAAGTCAGCCTTTCATTTTTCTGAGGTTGATAAATGAGTACCAACATAGGTTGGGAGATATATTGTATGAAGATTTGTTAAGCGTAAGTGCTATATAATAATACATCATTATCATTTGGCCTTCGACGTCTGCTTGCATTCACAGTAATTTGGTAATATGGGCCTATACACAATGATGCTAATGATACATATGGTGATCCATTCTTGTATGAAATGTATATCACATTACAGTTATATCGAAACCATATTTTTCTTAGTGTACCGGAACAATGCTGTGAGATGCCACTTCCTGTTTTGTCAAGGGGTGAAAGGTCATGTTCCATCACTTCCTGTGAAGTCACTTTGGGGTGGGGTCAAATGACATCACTTCCTGTGATGTCATCAGAGATCAAGGGTCGTGTGATATCACTTGCGCTACCCCTGACATTTCGGTGAAATGACGTCCCTGAAAGAACATCTGTTCTCTATCACCCCACCCTATCTGCCATACAAATGTGATAGCATTTACGCCAGCATGACCTTTTCGTGCTGTTGCAAATGCAGTGGATTCCTAGGCAATTTGTCTGCTTTATACACCAGAGAAAAGCAGGCAGGTTCCATAGGAACCCATTGTAAATGCTGTGTGCAGTGCATAGAGGCCAGGCAGTGTTTAGTCAATTTGCACCGCAAACTGCAAAAGGAAGGCGCAAAGATGATTTTGCCTGTTGTTTACACCTCCTTTTCACACTTTGTAATGCAACTGATGTTAGAATGGATTTCCAAACTCTGGCCTGGTGGACAGATGTTTAGAACAAGGTGTTAGGGAGAATTCTCTGTTTAGGCTGAATTTCCTAACCTAGTGAGACCCCCAGCAGCTTTGCTGGATTTCTGGAGTTGTTTTTTTTCCATCCTGCCAAGAGTGAGACTCTTTTTCTCCCACTCTTGGACATGAATGTGGTTAATTCCTTTGAATGTCAATGTGTTCTATGGGCTATGGGGTCTTTTACTCCATAGGGTCTCATATGTTTTTCTATGTGTGTTACACCGCACCCTCCGTGCCGTAACACTGGGGCGTCCTAGAGGATCCCCACCATAGACTCCATACCCTGGGATCGGCGACTGTCTCCCAGGGCTTGTAAAGTCACCATTGGCTTTACTAGACCTAAATTTACTAACAGAACTAGTACAAACCATCCTATTGTGGATGTACTAGTAGGGGTAATTCAATTACCCCTGGGTCTGTTATTCGAGGAGGCACTTGTCCCGTCCCCCCTTGTTGACTTTTGGCTGGTGGCAGTGGAAACTACTTGCTATATTCAACCCCGAATATAACCCTATGGGATTCTTCCCATTGTTGGAGGTTAATACTTTTTCTCGTTAATCTCTAACATACCACCGGTTTATTTATCTTAAATAAATCTATCGGTTGGTATTTTCTGCCAGAACTCGGTTTTTAAAATGGCGTCTGTGTTCGTCTCCGTGACTCCTAAACCAAAGGTTGAGCCCTTTGTTCCACTTTTGGCGGGCTTTTGCACAGAGGCCATTCTGTCTGGGTACCACAGGGAGTGTGGGAGGGGGTTTAGGCACCCTGGACTGAGTTGCCTTGCCAACTCAATTCGCACTCTGGTGTGATTGGCCCAAGTGGTGAACCACCCCGCTCACCACTTAGCGTGTTTTGAGTGACAGCTAGGCTGAATGAATGGGGGTTTTCTGCATAAAAGCAGGGCTTTTGGGACTGGATCTTCAGAAGTCGCCACAGGACCCAAGAATCCGACGAGGGTAAAGCTGAGCCGACCTGCAACGACGACACCTCCGGTGGAGCCCTGCTGAACCGACTCACCACTTCCCAACGACAGAGGAGATCTCCCGGCTGGAGAGTCTTCTTCCCCTGACTGGTGGGAACAACCAGTCCCCTTTGCTTTTTCTTCGCTTCCAGGGCGTAGTGGTCGAATTGCCCGTGCTGAGCACCCCGGCAACCGGATAGCAACTAACCCATACCGCGACCAAAAGGTGGTGCCTTGTGACAGAGCACTCCGCGGCTGGTCTCTTCCCTGGTGGTGCAACGATCTTCAACTTTCCTTCGACGACGAGATCATCTCTTCTCTTGGCAAAGCCCCGACTTGCATCCACCACCAGGGATAACTTCCCCCGCCAAGGCTGTCTCTCCACATACAAGGTACCGTGTCCGCCTGGCTTCCTTTGTGACTGTTAGCGTGAGGTGTCTTAATCCTCGCCTCTCCCTTGGGTCGCCTCCAAGCCTTCTTAACTTTCTGTTCTGAACTGGTCCAATCTTTCTGTGACAATTTGCGCCAAAGACTCGAAGTGCATTTCCACTGTGATACTTTTTGGGACATATCGCCTTGCCTCTCTTCGAGTGGGCCTGGCCTCTGAACTTTGCGATCTACAGTAGACCCTACCTTACTTGCCTTGCATTTGTTCGTAAAAGCGTTGGTACCGAGTTGATTTCATACCCTGCCTTTTCTCTCCCGTCCTAACGAATACTAGAGTGCCATCTAGGTTAAAGCATTCACTTCTGTCTGCAAATAAGTGGTGCCGTTGAACCTAGACTTGTTGAACTATTGTTAGGGGGATTGATTTGCTTATAGTAATTGTGCTTGAAGTTGTTTGCCCTATTAGTGCCAGTGTGTTTTTCATAGATGTGTTTTTACAAATAAATAACTATATATCTTTACACCAAAGCTCTGTTGCGTGTTTGCTTGTTCTACTGTGTAAATTGCCCTATTTTGTATACTCCACATACTGCCTAACTCTTCTTGAGGGAAGTCTGACTGCTCAGCCACAGCTACCAAGTGAATCTGTGTGGTACAGACTGCTACCAAGTGGGTTTACTGCCAAACACCTGTAGTCCTAAATCTTTTGCAGTGGTCCCAGAGGGAACTGCACAGGTTTCCGCCTAACACTGGTGTACAGCGGTGGGATTTGTATCGAGTATACAGTTTAGAGTGCAACCACAAAGCTTAGCACTAAAAAAAGCAACTTTCAAAAACATGTCTACTATGGAAGTTTACAGTCAAGAGTCCTTGTCAGGTGAAAATACTGAGAGTTTGAGAGCTCTCTGTAGACAAGAGAATCTTTCTGTAAGAGACAAGAAAGTAGAACTGATAGCGAGATTGCTGGAAAACCAAAGTCTGGGTACTGGTTCAGAGGAACCAACTTCTCCAGCGAATGTAGAAAACAGTAATGGTATTGATCTGAATCAAAGTCTTGATAATGAGTCAGAAGAGGAAAGTCAACCTAATGAAGTTAGCCACTCTGAGCCTCTGTCTGCCTTACCTACTGTACCTACGGGGCCCATACCAGGTCCCACATGTAACCCTGCTTATTTTGAACTTGAAAAAATGAAGCTCAAATTAGAATACAAGTGTTTTTTAGCTCAATCTGAAAGAAACCAAGAGCTAGAGTTCAGACGGATGAATGCCCAGGCTGAGCAGAAGCAAGCTGAGTTAAGGCTCAGAGAAATAGAACTTAATCATGAGTTAGAGATGAAAAAGTTATCTGTGGAAAATGCTTCTCTCTCCTCTGGTTCCTCTAGAAGTTCCAGTCCCAAAAGACCCCAGATGCCTAAGGAATTAGTGGGTATGTATGAACCGAGATTGGATGTGTTGGATTGGTTAAAACTGTTTGAATATAATCATGGGCTCCAGGACATCACAGGGAATGAGTTACTTCCCTGGTTGTTCTCTAGGCTTCCCCCTGTTGCGACTGATGTGGTAATGGAGTTGGGGGAGGTGGATAAGAAGGATTACGAAAGTGTGAAACTAGCTTTGATAGCTAGATTCGGGAAGACCCCTTCCCAGTATCTTAAGAGGTTTAGAACCCTCAAAAAGCATAATGGTACCCCTTGGGCTACCTGGGTGAGTGAAGGGTTGAAAAACCTAGAGGGATGGATTAAGGGTTACAAAGTGAACACTTATGAGGGTATGAAGAATCTTTTTATGTTGGAGTCGATTTATGATGCCCGTTCTCCTGAGCTCAGACAGCACTTGGCGGATTCGAAGGAATTGGATTCCAGGAAGCTAGCTAAGGCTGCCGACTTGTGGGTTGCCAACAGGGCTACTCATAAGGATTCCAGGGCAACTCAGAAAAAGGATGAGGGAAAACAGCCTAAAAAAGACTCAAAAGAGAATTCTAATAACTCAAATTCCAAAGAGGGCTCCAAACAAACCCAGAAGGGTAAGCCACAAGGAAAACCGCAGCAGAATAGTGTGCCTTCTGGTGCCAAACCGGAAGGAGGCCAGAACAAGCCACCATTCCAGAAAGCATTCGGTAAATGCTTGGTTTGTGGCTCGACTGACCACGTGAAAGGAGATCCCAGATCTAAGGGTAAACCTTCAGGGGTCCAGCGTGTCTCCTTAGCCTTCGCTCCAGAGGAGGAAGTCCAAATGGCAAGTGGAAACTTTCTACTGCTGGCTGGTGAACCCATTGGAGTCTCAGCCAGTGTTTCTTTAGTGTCTCTGGGTTTGTGGGAACAACAGAATTTAGATGTCTATAACTCCATCCCCGATAATACTAAAGAGTATTATAAGGAATGTGTCCAGGTGAATGGTCAGGAGACTCCTGCCATTACGGACACTGGGGCCAGTATAACTGTGGTGGATAAATCTTTTTTTCAGGCTGAGGATGTTGCTAAGGCACCCAAAAGCCTCACCAAGTTAGCTGGAGGGCCTGTGCAGATGCTTCTCCAATTACCAGTTCTCATCCAGTGTAACGACATGACTGTGAAGATACCTGTCTGCATACAGAGTGAGGTACCAGGACGCGTTCTGTTGGGTAACGATTTGAAAACTCTCGGAGTTGTCTCGCATACCACCAGACCTCCTAGTAAACGGTTACAGGAGCTAACCAGACCTGCAAGGGAGAGAACCATGCAAGGTACTCTCCAGGAGATGATGAAGAAAGATATCACTCCTGCTCCACTGGAATTGTCAGATGCTGTCTCCAAGAAATCAGAAGCGAAAAGGAAACCTAAGACTTCTATACCGAAACCAGCAGCCCGCATTTCAGTGCAGCCAACAAGGACTTCCCCGCGGTTATCCAAAGTTACACCCGTAACTCCCCCTCCAGCTGAGGCTGAGAGGGAGGTACAACCCTGTGTGGTAGAATTAGACTCTGAAAAAGAACTAATGAAGGCCAGGAACTCATTGGAGATCTGGATCCTGCTGACCATCCTGAGCTGCAGTCTTTACTGGCAGAAGGTGGACCCAGCAGGGCAGACTTCAGTAAGGGACAGAGAGAATGTCAACCTCTGGAAGGTCTTCGCCACCAGGCAGAAGCTCAGGCTGAAGGGCAAGAGCCTGGGAAATACAGGTTGCACTGGGAAGATGGCCTCTTCTACAGTAAACCGACCGAGTCTGCACCTGGAGACTACAAACGACTTGTAGTACCCCAAGAGAACAGACCACAGTTCTTGCAGTTAGCCTACGAGATTCCTTGGGCTGGTCACTTGAGTTTCAAGAAGACTAAGGAAAGGCTCTCTCTCTACTTTTATTGGCCGAAGATGGGGGCCGAAGTAGAAAAACACTGCAGGAGCTGCCACACCTGCCAGACCTCTGGTAAGGTTGGCTCCAAGAATGTGGCACCTTTAGTGCCTTTCCCAGTTGTGGGAGTCCCATTTGAGAGAGTAGGGACTGACATTGTTGGTCCCCTTGATCCTCCAACCTCCTCAGGCAACAGGTTTATACCTGTTGTAGTAGACCATGCTACTAGGTATCCTGAGGCAATTCCTATGAGGACTGTTACAGCTCCGGCTGTGGCTAAGGCCCTCCTCGGTATTTTTACCAGGATCGGGTTTCCTAAGGAAGTAATCTCTGACAGGGGGTCAAATTTTATGTCCCACTACATGAAAGCCATGTGGAAAACCTGTGGAGTTCCTTACAAGTTCTCAACGGCTTACCACCCCCAAACCAATGGGCTGGTAGAACGGTTCAACCGAACCATGAAGAGCATGATAGGTGCTTTAGAAGAACCCCTTAAACGAAAGTGGGACCTTCTACTGCCATGCCTTCTCTTCGCTTATAGAGAAGTCCCTCAGGAGGGAGTAGGTTATTCTCCCTTCGAGCTCCTCTATGGTCATCCCGTCAGAGGTCCATTGGCCCTGATTAAGGAGGGGTTGGAGAGTGCTCCTTCCCCAAAGCCAGTCAGAGTGACTGACTACGTGATAGGTCTCCGGAGGAGAATGTTGCACATGATGACAGAAGTAAGCGATAACTTGAAAGCTGGACAAGCATTGGTCAAGCACTGGCACAATCAAAAGGCTAACATGGTTGAGTTTGCTCAAGACCAGCTCGTTCTCGTTATGATCCCAACAAGGCAGAGGGCCTTGCAAGACAAATGGATGGGACCCTTCAGAGTTGTGGGTAAACTCGGAGAGGTCAACTATCTGGTGGACTTGGGCAATCCCAAGGAGGCTCCAACAGTCTTCCACACCAACCGACTCAAAGCGTATGTCTCAAGACCTGATGTAGGAGCGTTGCTTCTAGCATCATCAGAGGAAGAAGAAGAGAGTGAAGCTCTTCCGGATCTCCTCAGAGGCTTGCCTTTAGACGAAAACATTGAAGGAGTAAATCTCTCTTCAAATCTGACACCCGAGCAACAAGAAGAGTGCAAATCTATGTTGAATCAGTTTGCCTCTCTGTTCTCGCTTTCACCAGGCTTGACCCCTTGGGGCCAGCATGACATACTCACTGGTGACTGTCTGCCAGTCAAAAGCATAGGATACCGAATGTCAGAAAACGTACGAACCCACATCAAAGGTGAGGTCAGAAAGATGCTTGATCTCGGGGTAATAAAGCCCTCTACTAGTCCATGGTCTAGCCCAGTTGTGTTAGTACCAAAGGCCGGATCTAAAGAACTTAGATTCTGCGTGGATTATAGAGCTCTTAATGCAGTCAGCAAGACTGATGCCCACCCTTTGCCAAGAACAGATGAGTTGGTGGATAAAGTTGGCGCAGCCAAGTTCCTCAGCACATTTGACTTGACGTCAGGCTATTGGCAAATAGCCCTGACAGACCATGCCAAGGAGAAAACTGCATTTTCTACCCCCGTTGGATTATACCAGTTTAAGGGTATGCCTTTCAGATTGAAAAATGCACCTGCTACATTTCAACGGATGGTAAACCAGGTTCTGAATGGGATGGAGGACTTCTGCATGGCATACTTGGATAACATAGCAGTGTTCAGCAATTGCTGGGAAGAACATGTAACCCACCTGAGAGATGTTTTGCAGGCTCTTGGACGAGCCAATTTGACCATAAAGGCGAGTAAATGGCAAATTGGACAGAGTAAGGTAGTCTATCTTGGACATGCGGTAGGAGGTGGAGAAATAAGGCCTTTGCTCAGTAAGATTGAAGCTGTGCAAAATTGGACAACACCTACTACTCAGACCCAAGTGAGAGCCTTCCTAGGCCTCACTGGGTATTACAGGATTTCATTGAGAACTATGGGACCATAGCTTCTCCTCTGAATGTCATCTCCTCTCCCAAATTTCCTAAAAAGGTTAGATGGAACGAGGAGTGCAATCAGGCCTTTGAAAACCGGAAAAAGGCTCTTTGCCAAGCCCTAGTACTCAAGAGCTCCTGATTACCACCAAACTTTCATTGTGCAGACAGATGCTTCAAATGTAGGAATAGGTGCCATACTCCGTCAACTGGATGGGAAAGGTAGGGAGCACCCCATTTGCTTCATCAGCCGCAAGCTGAAGGATCCTGAAACAAGGTGGGCAACAATCGAAAGAGAATGCTTTGCTATCGTGTGGGCTCTGAAGAAGTTTAGGCCATACTTGTATGGTTCTACTTTTGTCATTCAGACCGACCACCAACCCTTAAAATGGTTAATGCAAATGAAAGGGGAAAACCCGAAACTACTGAGATGGTCGATCTGCCTGCAAGGGTTTGATTTCACCATTGAGCACAGGTCAGGGTGTCAACACCAAAATGCTGATGGTCTCTCTAGAATGTATGTCATAGAGGTATGAGATTCATCCAGGAGTGGATTAAATCCTCCTGTCCCTTAGTCGGGGGGGGAGGGGGGCGAGTGTTAGGGAGAATTCTCTGTTTAGGCTGAATTTCCTAACCTAGTGAGTCCCCCAGCAGCTTTGCTGGATTTCTGGAGTTTGTTTTTTTCCATCCTGCCAAGAGTGAGACTCTTTTTCTCCCACTCTTGGACATGAATGTGGTTAATTCCTTTGAATGTCAATGTGTTCTATGGGCTATGGGGTCTTTTACTCCATAGGGTCTCATATGTTTTTCTATGTGTGTTACACCGCACCCTCTGTGCCGTAACACTGGGGCGTCCTAGAGGATCCCCACCATAGACTCCATACCCTTGGATCGTCTACTGTCTCCCAGGGCATGTAAAGTCACCATTGGCTTTACTAGACCTAAATTTACTAACAGAACTAGTACAAACCATCCTATTGTGGACGTACTAGTAGGGGTAATTCGATTTCCCCTGGGTCTGTTATTCGAGGGGGCACTGTCCCGTCCCCCCTCGTCGAGTTTCGGCTGGTGGCAGTGGAAACTACTTGTTATATTCGACCCCGAATATAACCCTATGGGATTCTTCCCATTGTTGGAGGTTAATACTTTTTCTCATTAATCTCTAACATACCACCGGTTTATTTATCTTAAATAAATCTATCGGTTGGTATTTTCTGTCAGAACTCGGTTTGTAAAATGGCGCCTGTGTTCGTCTCTGTGACTGCTAAACCAAAGGTTGAGCCCTTTGTTCCACTTTTGGCGGGCTTCTGCACAGAGGCCCTCCAAAGTGGTGCCATTCTGTCTGGGTACCACAGGGGTTGTGGGAGGGGGTTTAGGCACCCTGGACTGAGTTGCCTTGCCAACTCAAGTCGCACTCTGGTGTGATTGGCCCAAGTGGTGAGCCACCCCGCTCACCACTTAGCGTGTTTTGAGTGACAGCTAGGCTGAATGAATGGGAGTTTTCTGCATAAAAGCAGGGCTTTTGGGACTGGATCTTCAGAAGTCGCCACAGGACCTAAGAATCCGATGAGGGTAAAGCTGAGCCGACCTGCAACAACGACACCTCCGGTGGAGTCCTTCTGAACCGACTCACCACTTCCCAACGACAGAGGAGATCTCCTGGCTGGAGAGTCTTCTTCCCCTGACTGGTGGGAACAACCAGTCCCCTTTGGTTTTTCTTCGCTTCCATGGCGTAGTGGTCGAATTGCCTGTGCTGAGTACCCCGGCAACCGGATAGCCACTAACCCATACCGCGACCAAAAGGTGGTGCCTTGTAACGGAGCACTCCGTGGCTGGTCTCTTCCCTGGTGGTGCAACGATCTTCAACTTTCCTTCGACGACAAGATCATCTCTTCTCTTGGCAAAGCCCCGACTTGCATCCACCACCAGGAACAACTGCCCCCGCCGGAGCTGTCTCTCCACATACAAGGTACCGTGTCCGCCTGGCTTCCCTTGTGACGGTTAGCGTGAGGTGTCTGAATCCTCGCCTCTCCCTTGGGTCGCCTTCAAGCCTTCTTAACTTTCTGTTCAGAACTGGTCCAATCTTTCTGTGACAATTTGCGCAAAAGACTCGAAGTGCATTTCCACTGTGATACTTTTTGGGACATATCGCCTTGCCTCTCTCCGAGTGGGCCTGGCCTCTGAACTTTGCGTTCTACAGTAGACCCTACCTTACTTGCCTTGCATTTGTTCGTAAAAGTGTTGGTACCAAGTTGATTTCATACCCTGCCTTTTCTCTGCCGTCCTAACGAATACTAGAGTGCCATCTAGGCTAAAGAATTCACCTCTGTCTGCAAATAAGTGGTGCCGTTGAACCTAGACTTGTCAGACTATTGTTAGGGGGATTGATTTACTTATAGTAATTGTGCTTGAAGTTGTTTGCCGTATTAGTGCCAGTGTGTTTTTCATAGATGTGTTTTTATAAATAAATAACTATATATCTTTACACCGAAGCTCTGTTGCTTGTTTGCTTGTTCTACTGTGTAAATTGCCCTATTTTGTATACTCCACATACTGCCTAACTCTTCTTGAGGGAAGTCTGACTGCTCAGCCACAGCTACCAAGTGAATCTGTGTGGTACAGACTGCTACTAAGTGGGTTTACTGCCAAACACCTGTAGTCCTAAATCTTTTACAGTGGTCCCAGAGGGAACTGCACAGGTTTCCGCCTAACACAAGGGAACACTTCTCGAAGATAGCCAGACCAATTCACGGTAGCCTTGAGAGCAGTCAAGGCTAAGGGCCTCATTACATGGTATGCGGTAAGGGTTTACCACTAACGGTAAGGGCACCGGTACCGGTAAACCCTTAACGCCTTACTACGAGGTCCCTTTGCCGGACCTGACCTCAACGGCTGGTTTTACCAGCTGTTAAGGAACGGGCCCGCAAAGGGACCTTGGTGCTAATTACGGTACCGCAATTTGCGGTACCGTTATTACCTCCTTCCCCATTCCCATTGAGCCCTATCGGGGCAAAAATGGGAATGGGGAAGTGCCTTGGTGAATGGGGAATTACCGGCCCCGCTCACCTTGGAGTAGGCCGGTAATTCCGCCATCCACCAAGGCAGACACAGTAAAATACCAGCGGCAACCATGGCGCCATGGTTGCCGCATACCGTGTAATGAGGCCCTAAGTCTCAGAAGGGATGAGAGTGATAAGGCATCTCTGATGACCAAGAACTACAATTAGACAGAAGTATATGAAAATATATATGATTCTAGGCCCAACAACAACACCACAGATGAATCATGAAATGATATAGTAAAAATATCACTCAAGCAAAACACTATGTACCATATATACATTCACTGGAGTCAGTGCGAGAAAGTTTGTAACCTGTAAGGGAAAAAGTGCGAATAACATTTATAGCACAGACAACCTTCAGGGATGCTACCCCTAACTTTATTAGTCCAGCCCTAAGATGAATGAAGCCTTATGCTCAATGTTCGATGTACGTATAAAAGCGCTCTGTTGTGCGTAAAGTTCACAAAGTACTTGGTAGGATCAAGGAAAAAGTTGGGGAAGAATTCTGGAGGGCCGAATCTCATCCTAAAGTTAGGAGAGGGTCTGCTATGGTGAACAAAATTGTTCTCGACTTTCAGGTGGCTTTAGGGAGTGAATACTACCCAAGCCAAAAGGTAAGTGACATCGCTACTCACAGCCTTAGCTCGGATTGGGTCGAGACTTGGCAGGTCTAGAGGTGGTCATCAAAGGTTTGATTTCCCACCCTCAGTTTGGCTTCCAAATACACAGGGTGCTGACAGAGGTCTGGTATGGGACAGGAGCTGCTACTCTCAATTTGGTTGAAGTATGAAGAAAACATAGATGTAGCAGGCCATGGGAAGGAAGGTGGGAAAACCACCTTCAGCGACCATCTCTGTCACACAGTGATGCAGGGGCACCCTACTCTCGCAGTATAATGTAACCTCCCATCCCAAGACTCAAAGGACCTGTGACAGCAGAATTTGGTGGAAATGTGCTCTGTAGGATGATCTGGGATTTCACAAAGTCCTGGGTTGAAACTCAAAAGGATGATGCTCCTGCACGGTACACAAGGTTTCAGCTGGTCAGTCCACTGGATGGCCCTGGGACACTTCTGAGAAGGTTACTTGCAGGGTTACCAGGAGGCGTTGAGAGTAATTGTTCCCACCACTCCAAGGGTTTGAAGCACCTTCACAGGTCTTCTGAGATCAAGTGCAACGCAGGGCTTTACGGGGATAACAATGGGATTAGGGTGATAGCCTCTACAGTGCATCTCAGAATCATCCTTTGTTCTGCTTGAGTCTTCAGGATAGTTGGTTCCTTATGCAGACTCATTCAAATCTGTTGCTGATCTGCTGGAATGGACACAGGACCCTTCCTCATATCCAAAGTCAGGCGAGTGCTCGCACCGGCCCACCAATGAGAAGATCTGCCCCATGCATGCATGCCAGCAGTGGTCCAATCAGAAACCACCGGGGTCCCCACACTCTCATGCACACCAGATACCCTGGCACCAGTAGTGTGGATTTGGACCCGACAGTCACAGCCCACTTCCTGGGTGCCTACACACGTCACCTGCAGGGACCCACGAAAGAAGCAGCTTTTGTGGGCAACTGCATGCCTACATAAGGAAGTCCCACATCTTTCCTAACAACTGACGAATATTAAAAGGAGGTAACCTGTTTGCACCTAAGTGCAAACTTAACGGGTCCCCTCCATACAATTTACACAGAACTGGAGCATGAGGTTTATTGGAGCTCATGTTCGTCAAAGTCTTAAATTGCAAGAAGAGATTAGGTGCAAAGATGTCCCCTTTGTGAAATTCTCGTGATTTGCAATATGAAATGTAAGAAAGAGGTGTAAAAAGGTGGCAAATCGCTCTTTATGTGTCTCGTTTGCACTTTGCAGTGCAAATTTAATAAATACTGCCTGCCAATTACACACGACAGTGAGAATTTTCAATGAATTCCCATGGAATGTCCCCGCTTCTTTCCCTGTATAAAAAGCTGGTGCATTCCATACCAATCCACAGCATTTACACCAGCATTAAAATGTCTTGCTGGTGTAAAAGCTAGTGTACTTGTGTGGTGGAGAGGATGTTGGTGGTGGAAAAAGGCATTCCGTTCTGTGGACCCTCTCAGCCATGCAAATGAATGAAAATATGGCATGCAGTAAAAATCATGCATACACTTTGTATGCATGCACTTGACGCACGATTTGTGCTCTATGCCATAACAAAAATAACCTCAATAATTGAGAAGTGGGAACTATGCAAATTGCTACATTCCTCATAATTCAGAGTGGAAGTATTGCAAAATCAATTTTCTTTATGTAATATAGGCCAGGATATGTTGTGACACTATTTTTTCTCACTGATCCAGAGTGCATCATGAGCATAAATGATGCAAAAAAGATTTGTTCTATTTTTAGACCGTTGCAACCCTTCACATGATATGGCAGGTAATGTGTAGGCAGAATCTCCTGAGTATATTACTTAATTGGTAAATTACTTAATTGGTGCCAAAGTTTGCTTTTTAGCAATTAATTACTCTCCCAGATGAGACCATGTATTCTTTTTTTAAAATATACAATTTATATCTACATTTCATGATAATATGCATATGTATATTTCTTAAGACCAAAAAGCCTCATGCTATATGTGGAATCTTTAAGTATCCAAGTAAAAATGATTCCACATATATTGTGTTTTGTGGCATGTTGAAACCACACATTGGTGTTTTGGAAGGTTTTAAAGCCTGACTTTGCCTGAACCAAGGACATACTCAAGTCACTGCTTCACCAGAGAGGATGCCAGACCGTCACTGCATATAGAAGCACAGACATCTGCCCCTTTTTTCCCCCATCTACCCTGTTTTTTGTGTGAACTATAATAGTCTATCATGACATGGAATAAACTCTTAATGACTTTTTTGCCATCATGGTGCCTGGCTCTTTCAATTCCACCATATCAGGTTGGCCACTGTGTTCCCTCATCTTCTGTTATAAAAAGATTCCCCTTTATGCAGAGTCTAGACTAGGCCACTCTTGGCTCAGGCTTGGTAGTCCAAGAATTAACACTCTGGCATTTGACCTTGGGTACAACGGGGAGAAATGCCCATGCAAATAAGCCACTAAACTTTCAGAATTGCCTACACAAGCTCTCAAACCCCCCCATGCATCCATTAATACATTATGTCCTAACGTACAGTTCGCCAAACCTGCCTTGGAAATACAAACCAATTATCACAACACTTAATGACATGTCCCCCTCCTCTCTTTTGCAGAACTATGGCCCACCTAGCAGGACACAAATGCACCCAGGCTATCATAAAACATACACACAAAAAAAGGTCTGGGAGCTCCTCTACTGAGAACAAACAAGGCCAAACAACCTGTTCTATGGGAAGGTGCCCACTTGGGAAGGATGACAACCACATTTGAGCTCTCTGTACATTTCACAGAGGAGACATTTCCATTTGCCTATCAGTCTGGTCCTACAGCACCGAAATGCTTGGCAATTCTTCTCTGAACAAGAGTACCAACAACAACCCCAGACAAATGTTTCAGTCTGGTTGGTCCTCATCGGTGAGGTAAAGCTGTATCTCTCTAAACACAGTGGGCAAGGGGACCACGTCTGGAATACTCTGGGTGATTTAGGGTGAACCCCCAAGTTGCTAAAAATTACAAAAGGTTCTGGGAGCCCCTCTACCGAGAACGAACACGTTAAAAACAGTTTTATGGGAAGGTGCCCACTCGGGAGGGTGTACAACCACGTTTTAGCTCACTGTGTTTTTCACAGAAGAGAAAATACCATTTGCATATCAGTCTGGTCCCACCTAGACTGCCTAGTATTTCGGGGCTGGACTCCCCTTGTGGGTGAGAACAGACGGATATGCAAATGGATATTACTTCTCTGTGAATGGTGCAGTGAGTCAAACCATGGTTGTAGACCCTCTTGAGTGGAAGAAATTCCGTTGAGCAAGGTATATGATCCATTTTCATTATGAGTTGGGGGGGATCCCACACTCTTGTTTAATTTGTAAAATGTAGGGTTTCACCCTAAGGAACCCAGAGTAATCCAGACCTGTACCACTTGCTCACTGTGCCTTTAAAAGGCTCAGCTTCACCTCACTAATGAGGTACAACAAGGCTGAAACACATGTCTGGGGTGGTATCTCGTCTGTAAATCCGGTGGGATACAACCAAACAGCATTACTGTTACCAGGACTTGTCTGCCGGAATTACCAGCAAATTAGAAATGTCAGTGGGGGTAGTTACTCCCCATTCCATGGAGTCCTTTAGGATCTCCATGGTGGGGGGAGATGATGGTATTACAGGCACTGGTAATATTGGTTCCAGTAATACTGGCGATTTTTGCTGGTGGGGTGGTGGAATTGCTGGATGTAATTCGTCCACCCCACTGGCAAACTTTGAGTGTTTGCCGGTGTGTAAACCTGCCAGTAAACAGAATTACTGGCACATTAATTCCACACCAGCAAGCTTTTAATGAGGCCCAGGGACTCCTGTTGCAGCATGGAACACCCTTTTTGAAACCACCCTTTCTGCATATATAGATGTAGGAAATACTGAGGCATTCCCTGTTACAACTATAATTCACAAAGATCCTTCTTTTACCCTATTGGCTTCAGATAATGGTCATTCTCGCCTGAGTGCCATGATCAATGAAGATGGACATCCTTTGCCTAACTCTAAAGATGTATATAAGAGGAAGACGAACCGTGAATGGAGGAGGAACTCACACGGGGGAGGAGATCAAATGCTATGTAATGGCGAGACCATGAAGACCAGGGAGCTAAAGCATGGTTGGAGACCCTCCTGAGTGGAAGGAATTCAATAGAAGAGGGTATTTGACCTATGTTTGTTCTCAGTAGAGGAGCTCCAACACTCTTGTTTAATTTGTGATATGTAGGATTTCACCCTAAGTTACCCCGGGTATGCAGATGTGAACCTCTTCCTCGCTGTGCCTTTAAAAGGCTCAGCTTCACCTCACTGATGAGGCCCAAAAAGGCTGAAACACGTGGCTGGGGTTGCTGATGGTATTCTTGTTCAGTGGAGACTTGTCTAGCATCTCGGTGCTGGCCTGCCCTTGTCGGTTGGACCAGATTGATATGCAAATGGAGATTTCTTCTCTGCGAAGGGTTCAGGGAGCTAAAGAGTGTTTGTGAACCCCCCTGAGTGGAAGACATTCCATAGAACAGGCTTTTTGACCCGTGTTCATTCTAAGCAGAGGGGTTCCCACACTCTTGTTTAATATCATAAAACATACTTTCCTGGCTGCCACCCTCACTGACTTGGTTTGCAGCATCCGTTCCTGCTTTCCCATTCTCTTATCTTCCCCTTGCTTATTTTTGTTCCTCCATCAGAATAAGATCTTTATAACCGTGGTGGAGGCCCAATATGTCTCTCCAATGACAACCAATGATGCACTGAAAATGACTATGCTGATGACTTGCTGCAATATAAAAGCCTATTAGCAAAACATATGGATTATACTGCATATGTGTGGTAACACCTTATGCAGTAATAGGCATGGGTAAGATGCTTTATGCAAAAATCTAATCCCTAGATTTTCCATGGGTACAAACGGGTCTAAGCTTACAGGTTATTTTCAGAGACTCTTGATAAGAGGCCATACTGGGTTCAGACTTAGGTCCATATAAATGAAGGTGGGCTAGAAGAAATTCAGGAGAGTCAATGCTTGGCAATTGAAGTGACAGGAGTGGCTTGTTACGGGAGGGAATTGTTGCTAGGGTAGTGTAGTTTACGTGTTAACAGCGTAGCTTGTGGTAACAGCGTGCAGGAAATGCGTCGCTGCCAGAAAGAGAAACACAGCAGCAGCCATTTTGGAAATGACAATCCATCAAAAATCAGAGCCCCTGGTAGCCAACCAGATTAACTGAACCAAAAATTTGTCACAGGAGCATACAAGGGGCAATTCAGCCCAGGATTGGATCCGTAAACCTTGTGGAGGAGGTGATAGACCATTATGAGGAGCTATATGGGGCACAAAAAAAGAAACATGCTCAAAGGGCCGCAACAACATCTGGTCCAACATCAGCAAGAAGGTGTCTGCAGTCTGCCATGTCCCCAAGGAAGGGGAAGATTGCAGAAGGTGCTACAACAGCCTGTGTATCCTAGCCCAGTACCGGAGCTGACAGCATGACAACCGGAGGAGAAGGAGCGGTGCAGCAGCATCGTCAACATGGCAGGGATAGAAGGAGTCAGAGGAGCGGAGGCAGGTGCTGCCACCCAGGAAGCCGAAGGTAAGTGAACCCTGCCAATACCAAATCTAATGTGAACAGCGCACCACACCATCCCCCCAATGTATATCCATGAGCTGGGTATTGTGACTGGGTCCAGTGTGTGGGATCCCCCACAGGCACCCCCAGCAGCGCCCATGTGCCAGTGCACCTAAGCCACCCCTGTGAGACACAGCTGTGGGGAGGGCAGCCAAGGGATACATCCTAGTGTCATGCAAAATACAGCCATGGCGTGGGCATGGCAGTAAAAAATTGCCAGCTGTCCATCCAAACCAGATCCTTACCAGACAAATGCCCACGCCAAAAATTAACCCTTGCCATGCGACCACTGGGAAGCCAGATTCCCAATCCATCCCCCGTCCCGCACCATGCCCCATATATACCAACCCACTGCAAAATGCAAGCAGGTCAAACCCCCGCATGAGTCCAACCGCCTGTGCAACACCCCTGTGAGTACTGCAATGCCTTCCCAAAAATGTGAGCGAATGTGTCATGATGTCATCCTCTGTGACCCCTACATGCATGCAGACATCACCTGTGGTATCCAGGGAGGATGAGGTAGCTGGGCCATCCCATCGAGCGCCCGCCCACGCTTCCACCAGCACCCCACAAAGGGGCTGACAGGACACACCAAGGTGGAAGACCCAGCCCACCACTCTACACTGCAGCAGTGCCATGCCACCACCAAGGGCCAAACACTACAGGGCCAAGCCAACAGCAACGGCCCAACCCTCCCAGACCACACCAACACCGAGGTCACAACCCACCAGGCCCACCAGAGAGCCATGACCGTGTGGAGATGCACAGCCCAAAGCCACAGTGCCGCACATGCCGTGATTGCGCCTACACCCTGATGGCTGACAAGGACACACCCTCATATGCCTCATCATCAGGCAGCCCCACCAGGTAGGACAGCCGCCAAGCGCTACAGCCCCACTAGGCGCTACAACCCCCACAGCCACATGCAGGACAGTCACCCCAGGCAGGACTGCCCCACCAGGCACTACAGCCCGCCAGGTGCTACAGCCCCCCAAGGCAGGACTGTCCCCCAGGCAGGACTGCCCCACAAGGCACTAAAGCCCCCCAGGTGCCACAGCCTCCCCCCTCACAGGCAGGACAGACTCCAGGCATCTGAGCCCAAACCCAACAACCCCTACTGGTCCTGTGGCTGCTGTGATGGTGTGACCTGACATCATAGAGGCACTTCAGCTGAGTATTGAGGGCCTTGCTAGAGAACAGATTCTGCACGTGAAGTCCATCAGCCGTGCCATAAGAGCTGCCACAAAGACCATGACCAGGGACAATACCTGCACAAGGCTGGTGGTGCAGGCATGTACAGCATCCCTCACAGGGTTCAGACATAGGGTAAGGGAGCTATGCGACGGGTTCTCTGCATTTGCAGAACAAATGCGGGAAACCAACAACCTCCTCAGCAGCAAATACAAATCTCTGCTTCCATCCCATCTACCTCCACCATCCCCACCAAGGAGTCCCAACAGGGAACCCCATGACGGAAGTCACAGTGGAGGTTGCTACAACGCTCTCTAGAATCCGTGGCACATGGGAAGCAGCAGCACACCCAGTGATTGGACTGTTCACTGTCAGCCTGAGGGGCCATCACATGGACACATGGTTGGGCAGGGGGAGGGGCAACTGTGTGCTGGGGAGTTGGTGGTGGGGTAGGATGGGTTGTGTGAAGGGGAGTTGGTGGTGGGGGTGAGAGGGGACTGTGTACAGGGGAGTTGGTGGTGTGGGGACGGGGGGACTGTGTGCAGGGGAGTTGGTGGTGGAGGGAGTGGGGAGAGTGTGTAGGCGAGCTGGTGGTGGTGAGGGCAAGGGGGAAGTGTGTGCAGGGGAGTTGGTGTTGGCGGATATGATATGATAGTTTATTTATAAACCGCCTATACACAATGTGTTTCAAAGTGCTTCATGGCAAGGGAGGGAACAAGGGAAAATACAATGACATTCTTACAGGCCATGAACAGTAAGGATGTGAAATTAGCTATCGTACTTGGCCTGACAACATTTCAGATAGTGCAAGAGCTAAGACATAGATAAGGAAGGGAGGGGGAGAGTGGCAAAGAAATGGAAGCAGACAGGCGACTACCGTACTAGGCCTGATGACATTTCTGGTAGAGCCAGAGAAAACAAAAGGTGACGGAGAGGGGTGCAGAAAGGGAGGGGAGGAATTAAAAAAAAGACTATCGTACTAGGCCTGATCACATTTCAGATAGTGCTGGAGGGGGGGACAAGTAAGGGGAGGGGGGAGGAGACAGACGAGGTTGCTATCATACTAGGTTCAGGGACACTTCTGATAGAGTAAGCAGTCAAAAAGATTGGAGAAGCAAGAGGGGAGAGCGAATACAATTGCAGAAGTCAGTAGTAACACATAATGTTGCAAGCCAGGATACAAGATGAAGATGGAACAGCATGATTCAGGGTCACCATGAGAAAGGGTGACACACCGTGAATCAATGAAGTCCATAAAAGCCAAATCCAGCATTTGTCATGAGAAGGTGATGGTGAAACCAGAATGTATCAGGACAGATTCCTGCAGAAGTAGGCTATAGGGAGGTCAGGGGGAGCAAGGTAGAAGAACCAAGTAAAACAGGCAACACCTGTGTGTGAGAAGGGGGGGGGCACAAGGGAACATCACAGGGTTACCAGAGGGGTGGGGTAGTCCTGTGGGGACAGAGGGAGTAAACACATGTTGGTGCATGCTTACCTGCTGTCTGAGCAGGGGTTCGGGCCCTGGATCCTACTGGTCCGAACAGGTCCAAACAGAAATTGCCCTTTTCTTCGACTGGCTGGGTGAGAGACGCCCTTGATCTAAGAGTTAAGAGCAGGAAGGAAGAGGCAGGGCTAAGAAAGTGGGCGGTGCTTAGGCCAGGTGACCTAGATCCACTTGCACCTGCTCCCAATCTGAAAAGCAAAAGAGGCTGGGTTTAGTTTCACATACATTAAAGCCTGTTGAAAACTGACAAAATGCAAGTACAATCATGATTGTGTACTTTTGTTCTTTATTCAAAATGTGCAGGTGCATTATGTGTCCAGCCACCGTGCTAAAAATAATTGTCAATCAGTGCCTGTCTGGCCAGCCTCCCCTCCCCATCCCATCCCTGTGTGCATCAGGCCTGGCTCTGTCCACATGTTCCTCATCATCATCAGCCCCTGGGGGATGCCTTTCTGCATCAGGGGGTAGGAGCACATTCTGCCTGAGGCAGATGTTGTGCAGCATTGCACATGCCAGGCTGATGTTGCCTACTTTGTCCGGGGCATACAGGGCTCCTCTAGTGCGATCCAGGCACCTGAATCGTGCCTTCAAAAGTCCAAAAGCACTTTCAATGCAGATGCGTGTCCGTCTGTGGGCATTGTTGTAGGCATGGTCAGTGGGTGCTCTAGGGTCACGCATAGGAGTCATCAGCCAGGTGAGCTGCGGGTAATTTAATATGATATTATATGACATTTATAACGAGCCTATACACAAGTGTTTCAAGGTGCAACGAGGCAAGGGAGGGGGAACAGAGGGAAGACAGAGACAATGATCTTACTAGACCAGGTGATATTGAGATTGCACAAGTGCAGGGGAGGGGACAAGGGGAAAAGTGCAGGGGAGGGGACAAGGGGAAAAGTGCAGGGGAGGGGGTAATGGGAAAAGTGCAGGGGAAAGTGGAGGGGGCACTGCAGTACATAAGATAACAGTAAAATAGACAATAATAAAATGTGCTGCCAACTGGTGGCAAGTGCAAGGGTAAGGGCAGACATCAGGTGTCAAGTGCTGGAAGGGGGCTGTAGGGATACAGAAACAGTCCCCAAATACAAGGTTTGCCAGGGGGGCAGTGCAGGTGTGTATCTGGCGGGGAGGGGACCTGGGCCCGAGATCAGAGGGTAGCCAGGTAACCAGTGCAGTTTCAGTTTCAGCAAGGAGATCAGCAGGGGAGAGGAGGAGAGAAAGCAGAAGCAAAGAGGAAGGTCTTGATGTGCTTCCAGAACAGGATATGTTTCTCCTCAAGTTCCAGAGGGTGACCCCAGCAGATCTACCACCAACGTGTTGCTTGGAGAAGCAAATGACCCTGAGGGAGTTGGAGGTGGATGAGCGAAGAGTTCGAGACGAAGATATTTACGAATAGAGAGTTGAAGGTATTGAGGCCTCAGGCCCCAGAAGGCCTTGTGGACAATACAGAAGGTTTTGAACCTAATCCTCTCCGCCACTGGGAGCGGGTGCAGAGATTTCAGTCCCGGAGAGATACAATCCCTGGGTTTGAGGCCAAGGACAAGTCTTGCAGTCCTGTTTTGGATGAGTTGCAGAGGGCGGAGAGTAGATGCAGGCAGATTTAGAAAGAGGCTGTTACAGTAGTCCAGCCTAGAGAGAACCACGGCTCTGGAGAAAGTGAGCTTCTGGGGGAAGGAGAGGAAAGGAAGAATACCTCTGAGGAGGTGCAGCTGGTAGTGTGACTTCTTAGTCAGAAATGTGAGGCGAGAAGGAAGGTGTGGAGTCGAAGATGACCCCAATGTTTTTAGCCTCACAGGTGGTAGCAGGAAGAGGGCCAAGCGAGGCTGGCCAGAGAGTGACAGGAAAGGAGGGAACAGGTGTGCTGATGCGGAGAATCTTGGTCTTACTGGTATTAAGGCAGAGATCATTGACGGCACACCACTCCTGGATAGCAGACAGATAGTCAGAGATGAGAGAAGGAGAAAAGGTGGCAGAAAAGAGCCTGAAAATGAGTGGAGTGTCATCCGCGTAGCACTGAAAGTTGGGACAGAGGGTGGCAATGCGGTGGGAAAGGAGTGCTAGGTATTGGTTGAAAAGCCAGGGAGAGAGGTTGGACCCCTGGGGAAAACCACAGGTAAAGATAGAGATAGAAGAGAGGAAGGACCCAAGTTGGACCTGTGAGGGTCAATCGGAAAAGAAAGAAGTCAGCCAAGCCAGGGCCTGATCGGTGAGACCCAGGTTATCACAGAGACGATTGAGCAGGATGGCATGGTTGACCATGTCAAAGGCAGAAGAGAGATCATGTAAGATGAGGACACAGCAGGTGTTGGAATCGAGGTTGGAGAGCAGGTCTTCATGGATGTTGAGGAGAACAGTTTACATGCTTCTGGCAGCTCTGAAGCCAGACTGATGGTCATGAAGAAAACCAAAAGATTCAGTGTGAAGATTACGCTGGGAGATGTCCAGCTGTTCCAGGAGTTTGCCCAGGAAAGGAGTGATGGAGATTGGGTGATAGTTAGCCGGGCAGGAAGGGTCAGCAAGAAGAGGGTGCTCAAGGTAGTGCTTCAGGGGGAAGGGAAGACTTCAGTGGCAAAGGAGTGGTTGTAGAAGTCAGCCAGATCAGGAGCCAGGGTGTCAATGTGGTCCATGATGGTTTTGGAGGAGCAGGGGTGAACTTGTTCTGATGAGACTTTCATAGATCAGACTTGCCTAGAGACCTCGTCTGGGGAGAACAGGGGAAATGCAGAGTATGAGGGAGGAGATGTGGCCCAAGAAGGGCCAGAGGAAGAGCAGGGAGTAGAGGGAGGAGGGGGAGAGGAACAGAGAGAGGACAGGATGTCCTGAGTTCTAGAGATGAAACGAGAAGCCAGGACTGTGCTGAGGGCCTGGGAGGGGACAGGAGAGGTAAAGACTGTAGCAGGATTGGCCAGTTCCTTGCAGATTTTAAAGAGTTTGGCCGAGTTCTTAGATGCTGCAGAGGCACGGGCTTGGATGTGGGCTCTCTTTTTGGAGCGGACAGAGAGCCGATATTGCCTTTGGAGCAGGCGGCAGGCCAGTTTGTCAGAGGATGTACCGGAAGCTTGCCATTTCCTCTCAGCCACCCTGCACTTGCGTTTAAGGGTGATGAGGTCAGAGTCGTACCAAGAGCTGCACTTGCCTTTGGGCTTCAAGCGAATCCTCATGACAGGGGCAAGAACATCGAGAACATCAGATACAGCAGAGTGGAGCATGGCAAGGGCTGTGTTAGGGTGTGAGTCAGCCAAGGGGAGAAGGGGGGGGAGAAAGTGGTGGCAAAAGCCTCAACGGACACACGTTTCATGGGTCGATTAACTGAGACGGTAGGTGGCAGTGCTGGAGTTGGCTTTGGGACCGGTGCTAATTTTGCAAGGTCGTGATTGAGTGGAGCAGTACTCCAGGCGGTAACACCGTTACTGCCGCATTTAAGGGCTATGGCCCAGCTCATGATGAGATCCCTATGTATTTTGCTTTTCACAAGTTGCAGTTATAGCATGATTCTTTTCTGCCGTTGTCTCTGTTAGGATCATCACAAGACATTTCTTCCCTGTGTCCTCAGTCACTTGACAACATCCTTGTGCCTAAAAGCTTCTGTACAGTGTAGAAATGTTTGACCATAGCACATAAAGTGCCCTTGATTTCATTGTGCTGCAATTAATGCTTTGTTGCAATATATCTTTCTTACCTCCATGGCATGCTGTTCAGGATGTTTGTCTTCATGGATGAGGTAATGAGTACCCAGAGTACAGGATGCTGTGTGAGTGTGCTGCTTTCCCTGTGCTACTCTAAATTCTTTAATACACAGTTATGAACCCTCTCAATAGTATGTATTTTGCCAGTCTCTGATGCCTGAAAAGTAGATCCACGCAGGCTTGACATGTGGCCTGCTTTGTACCAGACTGTAACGCTCACCTGATTCCCGTAGAGGCGCCGGTCTTGACTGGGCGTATACCGTATCTTCAAAGGTGATGTGTAACACACGGCTGGCTCTTTGGGCTGGACCTCTGTGCACTGTATGTCTGACTCGAAGGGTAAGATGTCTTAGGTAAGTGAACGCCGTGCTCTCCATCTGCCTCGGGGCAGGGTGCTGTAACCAGTTTCTTCACTGGATAAGGGGAGCAGGCCTCTTGACTTCAGAGGACTGCTGTCCGTCGTTTACTGCACGAACGGTAAGTTTTGAGTAATTCTAATGTCTTTAAAAGTCTTTAGTAATGATGTCTCTTGTTTTGCAGGGTTCCGGCGATGGCGGATGACGGGCTGAAGTGAGTTGAAGATGGAGCCCGTGTGATGAATAGAAGCGCCTGGAAGCACGTAAGTAAGCGCTTGTTGCCTGCTTCACGATGCGCTCTAACTGTCTTTTTGTTTTGCAGGTACAAGTTCGGAGCGGCTGCAGGGTGCCGGAATACCCACTGGGTTAGATGTGGAAAGGAGTAATGGCACGTGAGTATTAAAGTTCCCCAATGTCTTTAAACGCACCTTGTTTTGTCTTTCAGATGCGGGATGCAGCGCCGAAGGCCTCCGGAGCGTGCGAAGAGTTGGTAAGCTTTTGTCTTTCAGATGCCGGAATGCAGTGCGAAGACCTCCGGAGCGCACGAAGAGTAGGTAAGCCTTTGTCTTTCAGATGCCGGAATGCAGCGCGAGGCGTTGGTGACAGCCGATGGACCAGGTAAGTGAAGCGCTGTCACTGAAGACCGTAATGCCTACCTGTTCTTTCTTGTCTTTATAGGTGTTGCTGAAGACTGGATTCAGGATGGTAAACCTTTTTCCTTAGGCCCAGGATCAGATGCAGAAGACACGATGAGCGTTCTGCTGCAGAGGATGCAGAATAACGCAAAGCAAGATTCATCGGGTGTGGTTTAAATAGCCTCCTGTAGTGCTTAGGTGTCTCCTTCCACAGCCACGCCTAGGTAAGAAAAGAGTACCTGCTTTCCAGAAGAGTTCCAGTGTTCTGAACCTAGGGAGTGGCTCCTGCCCCACCCAACAGGAAAAGTAGTTCCAAACAGAAGAGGATCAGAGGCTCAACTGGCAGGCAAGTAAGCAGCATGGTCTGCTGCAGGTAAGTCCACCCAAGCATTATGAGCCCGGCGCTTCCAGCGCTGGGACTGGGCATATTTATGAGCCTGGTGCCACTGGCGCCAGGACTGGGTCCAAAAGGTCCCAATTGGGACTGGTTGGCACTCGGAACCTGGGTTATGGATCTGCTTCCAAGGGAGTTGGGAAAACCCTGACCTTTTGGAAGCAGAGATCATGACAGTACCCCCCCTCAAGGCCCCTCCCAAACCGGGCTTCTCCGGGGGTTTTGGCTTGTCAGGAAATGTTCGGTGAAATCTTTTGATTAGGCGAGGAGCGTGGACATATTCAGCAGGTTCCCAGGATCTCTCTTGGGGGCCGTAGCCTTTCCAGTCAATTAGGTAAAATAGTTTAGATTTGGAGATCTTGGAGTCCAGAATGCTTTTGACTTCAAACTCGAGTTCTCCATCAACTAGGATGGGTTTTGGAGATTTAGTTAGTCGGGTTTGAGGTTGCACGGGTTTTAATAGAGAGACGTGGAAGACCGGATGTATCTTCATGTGCGGGGGCAAGTCCAACTTGACCGCTACTGGGTTTACTATGGTAGTGATGGAATAGGGACCAAGGTATCTTGGGTTGAATGTGCGTGGCCCTTTTAGAGGTAGATATTTGGTGGATAACCAGACTTGATCCCCTACTTGATATTGAGGGGCTTCCTTCCGATGTTGATCTGCTCCTTTCTTGTATTGTTCTTTAGCCCTTTGAAGGTGAGAAACAGCTTCCTTAAAGGCTTGGGTGATTGTAGAATGCAGGTAGTCTACTGCTGGTGTTTCAAGATCTTGGAGGGGATCCAACTCCGAGGTTCGAGGGTGACTGCCGTATAAAAGAAAAAACGGGGTTTTTCCAGTTCCCGAATGGACAGAGTTATTGTAGGCATATTCGGCTATCCAAAGGATGTCTTTCCAAGTTTTTCAAGTTTGTTGCAGCATGCAGCGTAAATACTGTTCCCGAGTTTGATTGGTCCTCTCCGTCGGTCTGAGGGTGGTGACTGGTCGATAGTCTCACATCAATTTGAGCCGACCGACAGCAACTTCGCCAAAAATGAGAAATAAATTGACTACCTCGATCCGAAATTAGAACCGAAGGAAAACCGTGCAGTCGGACGATGTTTTCGAGAAATTCTCGGGCCAGAGTTGCTGCTGTTGGCAAGCCTTTGAGCGGAATGAAATGCGCCATCTTGGAGAATAAGTCCACGATTACTAGAATCGTATTGTATCCGGAGCATGGAGGTAGATCGGTGATGAAGTCCATAGAAAGCGTATGCCAAGGGCGAGGTGGGATGTCAATAGGGCGTAAGAGGCCTGCTGGTCTTTCCTTTTGACTCTTGTTTTGGGCGCATACTCCACAGGACATTATAAAGTCTCTGATATCTTTTTTCCAAGACGGCCACCAGAAGTAGCGCTTGATCTTTTCTGAGGTCTTGGCCATACCGGGATGTCCTTCCATTAAAGAATCGTGCTAACAAGAGATTACTTTTTTCTGTAAATCTGTGCTGGGCAGGTATAATCGTTCTTGGAAATACAATAAGTTGTCCTTTACTGCAAAGTCCTTTCCCTGCAGATGCCAATTCTGTATGTCTGCTGGAGTTACAAGTTGCCTGGCTTTATCCTTAACTTCCTCTATGGATTGTGTGGCGATTACACCCAGAATTCTTTGTTCGGGAATGATTGGTACAGGTTTAGGGTTGATCAAGTGTTCTTCCACTCCCATCCGAGAAAGGGCATCAGCTTTACCGTTTTTTGTACCAGGTCGATAGGTAATTATGAAGTCAAACTCGGCAAAGAATAATGCCCAACGGAGTTGTCTAGAGGATTGGGCTTTTGCGGTTTTCAAATATTGCAGGTTTCGGTGATCCGTAATCACAGTAACGGTGTGTCGGGCCCCCAGCAGATAATGCCGCTAAGCCTTAAAGGCAGACTTGATAGCCAGAAGTTCCTTGTCAGTAATCGTGTAATTGATTTCAGGAGGCGAGAATTTGCGGGACCAAAATGCCACGGGATGCAACTGATTGGTTACAGGGTCCTTTTGTGATAGAACTGCCCCCATGGCAAGGCTTGAAGCATCAGTTTCCACGATGTAGGGGAGTTCGGGGCGAGGGTGTTTTAAGATTGGTGCAGGGATAAATTTAGTCTTCAAATCCTGGAAAGCTTGTTCCGCCTCGGTAGACCATTCAAAACGTTTGTTTTTCTTTAACAAGGCAGTGATGGGCTGGACTATTTGAGAAAATTCGGGGATAAACCTGCGGTAAAAGTTAGCGAAGCCTAACATGCTTTGCACACCTTTTACGGAGGATGGTGATGGCCATTTGAGAACTGCATCGACCTTCTTTGAATCCATACGCACTCCGCTAGGTGATAATATGAATCCCAAGAATTCAACTTCAGTCACGTTGAAAACACATTTTTCCAACTTAGCGAAAAGTTTGTGTTGACGCAATCTTTCGAGGACCATTTTCACGTGTTTCCGATGTTCAGATTCCGATGAAGAATAAACGAGGATGTCGTCAATGTAAACAACAACACACACATCTATGAGCTCTCTGAGGACATCGTTCATAAAATATTGAAAGGCGGCCGGGGCATTGCAAAGTCCGAAGGGCATGACCTGATATTCAAATAGCCCATATTTGGTGCGGAAGGCCGTCTTCCATTCATCGCCCTCTTTTACTCGTACCAAGTGGTAGGCTCCTCTAAGATCCAGCTTTGTATATATGCATGCTTTTCTGACTTGGTCCAGGAGTTCAGGGATCAAAGGTAACGGATATCTATTCTTGACGGTGATCTGGTTCAGGGAGCAATAATCTATACAAGTTCTAAGGTCTCCTTCCTTTTTTGGAACGAAGAACAAAGCTGAAGAAGCAGGGGACTTGGAAGGACGAATAAACCCATTTGCCAGGTATTGATCCAGGTATTGTCGAAGGTGAAGGTTCTCAGGCTCGGTGAGGGCATAAATTCTACTACAAGGAGGAGTAGATCCAGGTATCAGGTCTATCTGGCAGTCATAAGACCTATGAGGAGGTAGAGAGTTAGCCTGATCCTTCCGGAAAACATCTTGGTATTCTAGGTATTCGGGAGGTAACTGGGGAGTCTCTGAAGAAATTGCTGCCAGTGCAACACCAGGTGGAGGGTGACAAGTAGAGACACATTCTGGAAACTGGACCGTTCTTGCCCGCCAATCGATCAGAGGATTGTGTTTCTCTAACCAAGGTATTCCTAGAATAATCTGAAACTGAGGAGCCTTGATCACATCGAACACGATCTTCTCATGGTGTCCATCTTGACTTACTAGCGTCACTTCTTGAGTGGTATGCGTTACTGGTCCGGAGGCTATCTCCGTTCCATCCACCGTAGTAATGACGTCCTTTACAGCCTTGGGACAAAGAGTTAGATTCATCCTCAAAACCATTTCATGATCCACATAATTGCCGATGGCACCGCTGTCGACGTAAGCTTCAATTGCATGTAATCGATCCGGATTATCAGGGCTAATGAGGACCATAGGTATCACGAAATGCGAGGTCACGGAACTGGTTTTCACGCTCGGCAAGAGGACCTCTATTCTTGTCGGGCGAGGTCGTTTCCCTGCTCAGAGTTTGTAACTTTGGTAACTGCAGCTCCAACTGCCTTCTTGGCAGGTTTCACCGGACAGTCTCGAAGAAAGTGCCCTGAGTTTCCGCAATAGAGGCATAATTGCAACTGTTTTCTCCTTTCCCGCTCCTTTTGTGTTAGAGGACCTTTCAGGCCCCCTATTTGCATGGGTTCCCCGGAGTCTACTCCTTTGGAAGGAGTTGGCGGTTTGGAAAATACTCGAGTATCAAACTTGGAACGATCGGCCTTCCTGTTCTGCAGTCTGTGATCTATTTGAACGACTAAGTCTATATAGTCCGAACAATCTTGTGGGGGATTCACTACTTGGGCTAACACATCTTTGAGCTCTCCACGTAGACCTCTATAAAACAGCGTAATCCTTTTGTCCTCAGGCCATTGAGTTTCCACTATCAGTCTGTTGAAAGACGCAATATAAGCCAAAAGGTCTTGATTACCTTGTCGCAACGAAAGAAGCTCATTGTCCAAGGCCTGCCCCTGTGAATGTCTTGCGAACAGTTTTTCCATACTGAGCTGAAAAGCTTGAAAATCATGGAGGACCGGATCATCTTGATTTACTAGAGGGATCGACCAGTCTGCCGCATTGCCACTAAGGTACGAAAGCACGAAAGCTACTTTAGCTTGATCAGTTGGAAAGGCTGCTGGCCGGCATAAGAAATGCAACCGGCACTGATTGATAAATACTGCAAACCTCTTTGGGTCACCAGAAAATCGTTCGGGCGGAGCCAGAGGTACATTCCCAGGTAGGTTGATCTGCACTGGATTCATAGAGGATGTAGAAGGAAGATTTCCCCCAGATGCGGGTAACGGGGTCTGTCCGGCTTGTGACTGTAGCCATTGTCTAGCGAGATCATCTGTTCGCTCCTTGGAAATAATCAGTTCCCTTCTTAGAGCGTTCGTTTCCTGACGGGCTGCATGCACTTCTGCCCTTAGTTCCCCAAGTAACTGGGCTAGCTGGTCGGTATCCGAGGTTTCCATAGCGCCTGGACGGGAGTTTTGCGGTAGGCTTTGCGTTCTGTAACGCTCACCTGATTCCCGTAGAGGCGCCGGTCTTGACTGGGCGTATACCGTATCTTCAAAGGTGATGTGTAACACACGGCTGGCTCTTTGGGCTGGACCTCTGTGCACTGTATGTCTGACTCGAAGGGTAAGATGTCTTAGGTAAGTGAACGCCGTGCTCTCCATCTGCCTCGGGGCAGGGTGCTGTAACCAGTTTCTTCACTGGATAAGGGGAGCAGGCCTCTTGACTTCAGAGGACTGCTGTCCGTCGTTTACTGCATGAACGGTAAGTTTTGAGTAATTCTAATGTCTTTAAAAGTCTTTAGTAATGATGTCTCTTGTTTTGCAGGGTTCCGGCGATGGCGGATGACGGGCTGAAGTGAGTTGAAGATGGAGCCCGTGTGATGAATAGAAGCGCCTGGAAGCACGTAAGTAAGCGCTTGTTGCCTGCTTCACGATGCCCTCTAACTGTCTTTTTGTTTTGCAGGTACAAGTTCGGAGCGGCTGCAGGGTGCCGGAATACCCACTGGGTTAGATGTGGAAAGGAGTAATGGCACGTGAGTATTAAAGTTCCCCAATGTCTTTAAACGCACCTTGTTTTGTCTTTCAGATGCGGGATGCAGCGCCGAAGGCCTCCGGAGCGTGCGAAGAGTTGGTAAGCTTTTGTCTTTCAGATGCCGGAATGCAGTGCGAAGACCTCCGGAGCGCACGAAGAGTAGGTAAGCCTTTGTCTTTCAGATGCCGGAATGCAGCGCGAGGCGTTGGTGACAGCCGATGGACCAGGTAAGTGAAGCGCTGTCACTGAAGACCGTAATGCTAACCTGTTCTTTCTTGTCTTTATAGGTGTTGCTGAAGACTGGATTCAGGATGGTAAGCCTTTTTCGTTAGGCCCAGGATCAGATGCAGAAGACACGATGAGCGTTCTGCTGCAGAGGATGCAGAATAACGCAAAGCAAGATTCATCCAT
Organism: Ambystoma mexicanum; assembly: GCF_040938575.1. Taxonomy (NCBI): domain Eukaryota; kingdom Metazoa; phylum Chordata; class Amphibia; order Caudata; family Ambystomatidae; genus Ambystoma; species Ambystoma mexicanum. Next base: position 431,121,747 of record NC_090925.1, on the reverse strand, counting down.
CGGGTGTGGTTTAAATAGCCTCCTGTAGTGCTTAGGTGTCTCCTTCCACAGCCACGCCTAGGTAAGAAAAGAGTTCCTGCTTTCCAGAAGAGTTCCAGTGTTCTGAACCTAGGGAGTGGCTCCTGCCCCACCCAACAGGAAAAGTAGTTCCAAACAGAAGAGGATCAGAGGCTCAACTGGCAGGCAAGTAAGCAGCATGGTCTGCTGCAGGTAAGTCCACCCAAGCATTATGAGCCCGGCGCTTCCAGCGCTGGGACTGGGCATATTTATGAGCCTGGTGCCACTGGCGCCAGGACTGGGTCCAAAAGGTCCCAATTGGGACTGGTTGGCACTCGGAACCTGGGTTATGGATCTGCTTCCAAGGGAGTTGGGAAAACCCTGACCTTTTGGAAGCAGAGATCATGACACAGACCTGCAGATGAAGTGGCCTGCTGTTAATTCTCAGTTACCAATTTAATGGCATCCAGAGTATAATTTGCTTTCTGACTTTGAGAACATTCAGACATGTAATTGCTCATTTAGCTATATCCGGTAAGATAGCTATAGTCAGTAAGATAGCTCAGTGGGTTGAGTACTCACTGCTGCAATATGTGTGTGTTTTCTGCAGGTCGAAGTTTTGAATCCCAGCAAGGCCAAGTCAGCCTTTCATTTTTCTGACGTTGATAAATGAGTACCAACACAGGTTGGGAGATATATTGTATGCAGATTTGTTCTATATAAAGCGCGTAAGCGTAAGTGCTATATAATAATACATCATTATCATTTGGCCTTCGACGTCTGCTTGCATTCACAGTAATTTGGTAATATGGGCCTATAGACAATGATGCTAATGATACATATGGTGATCCATTCTTGTATGAAATGTATATCACATTACAGTTATATCGTGACCATAATTTTCTTAGTGTACTAGAACAATGCTGTGAGATGCCACTTCCTGTTTTGTCAAGGGGTGAAAGGTCATGTTCCATCACTTCCTGTGAAGTCACTTCGGGTGGGGTCAAATGACATCACTTCCTGTGATGTCATCAGAGATCAAGGGTCGTGTGATATCACTTCCGCTACCCCTGACATTTCGGTGAAATAACGTCCCTGAAAGAACATCTGTTCTCTATCACCCCACCCTATCTGCCATACAAATGGGACAGCATTTACGCCAGCATGACCTTTTCGTGCTGTTGCAAATGCAGTGGATTTGTCTGCTTTATACACCAGAGAAAAGCAGGCAGGTTCCATAGGAATCCATTGTAAATGCTGTGTGCAGTGCATAGAGGCCAGGCAGTGTTCAGTCAATTTGCACCGCAAACTGCAAAAGGAAGGCGCAAAGATGATTTTGCCTGCTGTTTACACCTCCTTTTCGCACTTTGTAATGCAACTGATGTTAGAATGGATTTCCAAACTCTGGCCTGGTGGACAGATGTTTAGAAGGCCACCCTCGTTGGATGAACAAGGGAACACTTCTCGAAGATAGCCAGACCAATTCACGGTAGCCTGGAGAGCAGTCAAGGCTAAGTCTCAGGAGGGATGAGAGTGATAAGGGATCTCTGATGACCAAGAACTACAATTAGACAGAAGTATATGAAAATATATATGATTCTAGGCCCAACAACAACAACACAGATGAATCATGAAATGATATAGTAAAAATATCATTCAAGCAAAACACTATGTACCATATATACATTCACTGGAGTCAGTGCGAGAAAGTTTGTAACCTGTAAGGGAAAAAGTGCGAATAACATTTATAGCACAGACAACCTTCAGGGATGCTACCCCTAACTTTATAAGTCCAGCCCTAAGATGAATGAAGCCTTATGCTCAATGTTCGATGTATGTATAAAAGCGCTCTGTTGTGCGTAAAGTTCACAAACTACTTTGTAGGATCAAGGAAAAAGTTGGGGGAAGAATCCTGGAGGGGTGAACCTGGTTCCAAAAGTCAGGAGAGGGTCTGCTATGGTGAACAAAATTGTTCTTGACTTTCGGATGGCTTTAGGGAGCGAATACTACCCAAGCCAAAAGGAAGACCAAAATAGCCACCAAAATGGTTAGTGACATCGCTACTCACCGCCCTTAGCTCGGATTGGGTCGAGACTTGGCAAGTCTAGAGGTGGTCTTCAAAGGTTTGATTTCCCACCCTCAGTTTGGCTTCCAGATACACACGGTGCTGACAGAGGTCTGGTATGGGACAGGAGCTGCTACTCTCAATTTGGTTGAAGTATGAAGAAAACATAGATGTAGCAGGCCATGGGAAGGAAGGTGGGAAAACCACCTTCAGCGACCATCTCTGTCACACAGTGATGCAGGGGTACCCTACTTTCGCAGTATGATGTAACCTCCCATCCCAAGACTCAAAGGACCTGTGACAGCAGAATTTGGTGGAAATGTGCTCTGTAGGATGATCTGAGATTTCCCAAAGTCCTGGGTTGAAACTCAAAATGATGATGCTCCTGCACGGTACACAAGGTTTCAGCTGGTCAGTCCACTGGATGGCCCTGGGACACTTCCGAGAAGGTTACTTGCAGGGTTACCAGGAGGCGTCGAGAGTAATTGTTCCCACCACTCCAAGGGTTTGAAGCACCTTCACAGGTCTTCTGAGATCAAGTGCAACGCAGGGCTTTACGGGGACAACAATGGGATTAGGGTGATAGCCTCTACAGTGCATCGCAGGATCATCCTTTGTTCTGCTTGAGTATTCAGGATACTTGGTTCCTTCTGCAGACTCATTCAAATCTGTTGCTGATCTGCTGGAATGGACACAGGACCCTTCCTCATATCCAAAGTCAGGCGAGTTCTCGCACCGGCCCACCAATGAGAAGATCTGCCCCATGCATGCATGCCAGCAGTGGTCCAATCAGAGACCACCGGGGTCCCCACACTCTCATGCACACCAGACACCCTTGCACTAGTAGTGTGATTTGGACCCGACAGTCACAGCCCACTTCCTGGGTGTCTACACACATCACCTGCAGGGACCTACGAAAGAAGCAGCAGCTTTTGTGGGCAACTGCATGCCTAAGGAAGTCCCACATCTTTCCTAACAACTGACGAATATTATAAGGAGGTGACCTGTTTGCACCCAAGTGCAAACTTAACGTGTCCCCTCCATACAATTTACACAGAACTGGAGCATGAGGTTTATTGGAGCTCATGTTCGTCAAAGTCTTAAATTGCAAGAAGAAGTTAGGTGCAAAGATGCCCCCTTTGTGAAATTCTCGTGATTTGCAAAATGGAATGTAAGAGAGAGGTGTAAAAAGGTGGTAAATCGCTCTTTATGTCTCTCGTTTGCACTTTGCAGTGCAAATTTAATAAATACTGCCTACCAATTACACACGACAGAGAATTTTCAATGAATTCCCATGGAATGTCCCTGCTTCTTTCCTTGTATAAAAAGCTGGTGCATTCCATAGTAATCCACAGCATTTACACGGTGTCCAGTCATAATGTCGAATACAATAATTTCTAAAGTCAAAATGTCGAAAATATTTAATCGAAAATAAAAATGTCGAATTACAAAAATGTCGAATTTTTTTCGATTTTTTTTCGAATTGTTTAAATAAATAATTAATTAATTATAGTTTATAAAACATAATTTTTTTAAATGGTTAAAGGTATATCCATGGTGGGTTGGGGGGATGGGGAGGAGGGGGGGGTTGGGGTAGGGGTTTGGGATGGTTTTTTTTAATAATTAATTATTTAATTAATGTTTAATTAAATATTTTTTTTAAAAATTAAAGGTATATTCATGGGGGATGTTGGGGGGGATGGGGAGGAGGGGGGGTTGGTGTAGGGGTTTGGGATGGGGGGTTTGGGGGGGGACCCCCCCAATAAAAAACATTAGTATGTGTGACATTTTACATAGTTATTTTAACATTGGTTTTTCGATTTTTTTTCGACATTTTATTTTCAAATTAATGACTTTTTCTATTATATGTATGTGTTTTCGACATTTTTGCATTCGATATTTTTTTTTCGACATTTTTGTAATTCGAAATTATTTTTTCGATATTATGACTATAAACCCATTTACACCTGCATTAAAATGTCTTGCTGGTGTAAAAGCTAGTGTACTTGTGTGGTGGAGAGGATGTTGGTGGTGGAAAAAGGCATTCCGTTCTGTGGCCCCTCCTAGCCATGCAAATGAATGAAAATATGGCGTGCAGTAAAAAACATGCATACACTTTGTACGCATGCACTTGACGCACGATTTGAGCTGTATGCCATAACAAAAATAACCTCAATAATTGAAAAGTGGGAACTATGCAAATTGCTACATCCCTCATAATTCAGAGTGGAAGTATTGCAAAATCAATTTTCTTTATGTAATATAGGCCAGGATATGTTGTGACACTATTTTTTCTCACTGATCCAGAGTGCATCATGAGCAGAAATGATGCAAAAAAGATTTGTTCTATTTTTAGACCGTTGCAACCCTTCACATGATATGGCAGGTAATGTGTAGGCAGAATCTCCTGAGTATATTACTTAATTGGTAAATTACTTAATTGGTGCCAAAGTTTGCTTGTTAGCAATTAATTACTCTCCCAGATGAGACCATGTATTCTTTTTCTAAAATATACAATTTATATCTACATTTCATGATAATATGTATATGTATATTTCTCAACACCAAAAAGCCTCATGCTATATGTGGAATCTTTAAGTATCCAAGTAAAAATTATTCCACATATATTGTGTTTTGTGGCATGTTGAAACCACACATATCACCCTGGTGTTTTGGAAGGTTTTAAAGCCTGACTTTGCCTGAACCAAGGACATACTCAAGTCACTGCTTCACCAGAGAGCATGCCAGACCGTCACTGCATATAGAAGCACAGACATCTGCCCCTTTTTCCCCCCATCTACCCTGTTTTCTGTGTGAACTATAATAGTCTATCATGACATGGAATAAACTCTTAATAATTACTTTTTTGACATCAAGGTTCCTGGCTCTTTCAATTCCACCATATCAGGTTGGCCACTGTGTTCCCTCATCTTCTGTTATAAAAAGATTCCCCTTTATGCAGAGTCCATTCTAGACTAGGCCACTCTTGGCTCAGGCTTGGTAGTCCAAGAATGAACACTCTGGCATTTGACCTAGGGTACAACGGGGAGAAATGCCCATGCAAATAAGCCACTAAACTTTCAGAATTGCCTACACAAGCTCTCAAACCCCCGTATGCATCCATTAATACATCATGTCCTAAGATACAGTTTGCCAAACCTGCCTTGGAAATACAAACCAATTATCACAACACTTAATGACATGTCCCCCTCCTCTCTTTTGCAGGACTGTGGCCCACCTAGCAGGACACAAATGCACCCAGGCTATCATAAAACATACACACACAAAAAGGTCTGGGAGCGCCTCTACTGAGAACAAACAAGGCCAAACAACCTGTTCTATGGGAAGGTGCCCACTTGGGAAGGATGACAACCACATTTGAGCTCTCTGTACATTTCACAGAGGAGACATTTCCATTTGCCTATCAGTCTGGTCCTACAGCACCGAAATGCTAGGCAATTCTTCTCTGAAGAAGAGTACCAACAACAACCCCAGACATGTGTTTCAGTCTGGTTGGTCCTCATCCGTGAGGTAAAGCTGAATCTCTCTAAACACAGTGGGCAAGGGGACCACGTCTGGAATACTCCGGGTGATTTAGGGTGAACCCCCAAGTTGCTAAAAATTACAAAAGGTTCTGGGATCCCCTCTACCGAGAATGAACACGTTAAAAACAGTTTTATGGGAAGGTGCCCACTCGGGAGGGTGTACAACCACGTTTTAGCTCACTGTGTTTTTCACAGAATAGAAAATACCATTTGCATATCAGTCTGGTCCCACCTAGACTGCCTAGTATTTCGGGGCTGGATTCCCCTTGAGGGTGAGAACAGACGGATATGCAAATGGATATTACTTCTCTGTGAATGGTGCAGTGAGTCAAACCATGGTTGTAGACCCTCTTGAGTGGAAGAAATTCCATAGAGCAAGGTATATGATCCATTTTCATTATGAGTTGAGGGGCTCCCACACTCTTGTTTAATTTGTAAAATGTAGGGTTTCACCCTTAGGAACCCAGAGTAATCCAGACCTGTACCACTTGCTCACTGTGCCTTTAAAAGGCTCAGCTTCACCTCACTAATGAGGTACAACAAGGCTGAAACACATGTCTGGGGTGGTATCCCGTCTGTAAATCCGGTGGGATACAACCAAACAGCATTAATGTTACCAGGACTTGTCTGCCGGAATTACCAGCAAATTAGAAATGTCAGTGGGGGTAGTTACTCCCCATTCCATGGAGTCCTTTAGGATCTCCATGGTGGGGGCAGATGATGGTATTACAGGCACTGGTAATATTGGTGCCAGTAATACTGGCGATTTTTGCTGGTGGGGTGGTGGAATTGCTGGAGGTAATTCCGTCCACCCCACTGGCAAACTTGGAGTGTTTGCCGGTGTGTAAACCTGCCAGTAAACAGAATTACTGGCACATTAATTCCACACCAGCAAGCTTTTAATGAGGCCCAGGGACTCCTGTTACAGCATGGAACACCCTTTTCGAAACCACCCTTTCTGCATATATAGATGTAGGAAATACTGATGCATTCCCTGTTACAACTATAATTCACAAAGATGCTTCTTTTACCCTATTGGCTTCAGACAATGGTCATTCTCGCCTGAGTGCCATGATCAATGAAGATGGACATCCTTTGCCTAACTCTAATGATGTATATAAGAGGAAGACGAACCGTGAATGGAGGAGGAACTCACACGGGGGAGGAGATCAAATGCTATGTAATGGCGAGACCATGAAGACCAGGGAGCTAAAGCGTGGTTGGAGACCCTCCTGAGTGGAAGGAATTCTATAGAAGAGGGTATTTGACCTATGTTTGTTCTCAGTAGAGGAGCTCCAACACTCTTGTTTAATTTGTGATATGTAGGATTTCACCCTAAGTTACCCCGGGTATGCAGATGTGAACCTCTTCCTCGCTGTGCCTTTAAAAGGCTCAGCTTCACCTCACTGATGAGGCCCAAAAAGGCTGAAACACGTGGCTGGGGTTGCTGATGGTATTCTTGTTCAGTGGAGACTTGTCTAGCATCTCGGTGCTGGCCTGCCCTTGTCGGTTGGACCAGATTGATATGCAAATGGAGATTTCTTCTCTGCGAAGGGTTCAGGGAGCTAAAGAGTGTTTGTGAACCCCCCTGAGTGGAAGACATTCCATAGAACAGGCTTTTTGACCCGTGTTCATTCTAAGCAGAGGGGTTCCCACACTCTTGTTTAATATCATAAAACATACTTTCCTGGCTGCCACCCTCACTGACTTGGTTTGCAGCATCCGTTCCTGCTTTCCCATTCTCTTATCTTCCCCTTGCTTATTTTTGTTCCTCCATCAGAATAAGATCTTTATAACCGTGGTGGAGGCCCAATATGTCTCTCCAATGACAACCAATGATGCACTGAAAATGACTATGCTGATGACTTGCTGCAATATAAAAGCCTATTAGCAAAACATATGGATTATACTGCATATGTGTGGTAACACCTTATGCAGTAATAGGCATGGGTAAGATGCTTTATGCAAAAATCTAATCCCTAGATTTTCCATGGGTACAAACGAGTCTAAGCTTACAGGTTATTTTCAGAGACTCTTGATAAGAGGCCATACTGGGTTCAGACTTAGGTCCATATAAATGAAGGTGGGCTAGAAGAAATTCAGGAGAGTCGATGCTTGGCAATTGAAGTTACAGGAGTGGCTTGTTACGGGAGGGAATTGTTGCTAGGGTAGTGTAGTTTACAGTTGAATTATATTGATAATAGGACTGAATTAGAGTTAGGGAAATCAGAATTATTTTAGCAGAGGAGGTTTCAGGACCAATGATTTTTGGATGAGTGTGGGTGTAAATTGAGGCTAGTAGGTAGTACATTCCATGCAAACCTAGTAGGCTTGAGGGGAAAGTCAAACCACTAAGACCTCCATGTGCTTTTTATAGGTATAGGAAAAGGTCAAAGCGCCCCAAACCCTGTGTCACGAAGTCCAGAATCCAAGGCGCAGGAGCGACGTAGTACCAACCACCCCCACTTTGGTCGTGGAGCCCGCAAGTCAGGGCTTACACGGGTTTCCTGGACCAGAGCAGGGAAGGAGGGTTAGGGTCTCGATGGTTGGATAGGTAGAGGGAATTAGGTAAACCGGATTGAGGGTGAGGTAGAGGTTATGGGTGGGAATGGGGTTTTTGCAGGGAAAGATTGGTTGCTGCGCACTTTTGTTCTGGTGTCCTCAGCCTTACTAACTACTTGTACATAAGCACCAATTTGCACATAAGAACATTCTTACACTCCCTAACCCTAAGTCATCAGATCAGTACAGGAGTTAGCATGCAACTTAGCTCTGGTCTTCTGTGTCTTGTCCGTTGAAAAGCAGTCGCGTCCTTGGCACGTCTGAAGGATTGTTTTCAAAAGCTCCAAGCTAAAAGAAATTAACAAGCATTAAAACATGCCCTCTGTCATTGTCTGCATTCACCTCATGCAATTTCCACTCTCACAGAAACACACACTAAAATGCCCCCTCAAGGCCTGTATCGTGCTATTGCACTTATGCTACGCAAGCGATCTTCTTGCAGACACCTGCAAACATGAACAAAAATGCACAAGCGGTCTTCCTGCAGACCCTCGTGATCATTTTGTGCTTTAAAACTGTGGTAGGTATCTCCGGTGCTGTGTTTTCGCCTCACGGGTCTGCTATGGTCTCCAAGAGGCGGAAAAACCCCAAATGACAAAATCACCCGTGCACAGGTTAATTTATCCCAAAAGAATGCCGCCGGCGCATTGAGCGCCGAAGTTAGGCCACTTAGCTTTTCGTAGCGGTGCAGGGGCTCTGGGTGGGCAAGCGATCCCCCCCTGCACTTCCCCCTCGATCCCCCTGGGCCCTTAGCAAGGAGGAGTACTTATCTCGTGTGGGCGAGGGGCCGGGCTGATGCTCGGGTGGGGCTGGGCCCCTCGCGTGTAATTTTGCAGGAGCTCCGGTCCAAACGTCTTGTCGGCATGGAGTCTCAAGCGCAAGCCCCGTGCTCGGGGCTCTGCGCATGCGCGATGGGGCGGCCGCGCCCTTCCTGGTCTTTGATTGGTCCAAAACGTCCCTGGGCATGCTGGGGTTTGTAGTCTTTCGGCGCCGGCTGCTGGGAAACGCAGTCTTTAGCCTCTTTCTCCTGCACATGGGGCAAAGCAGCCTTTTGTATGGTTGCATCTTTATTTGTCTCTCCCCACCAGTGCCCACAACAGTGCCCACAACACCCCTGCGCCCAACCTGTCCTTGTCTCTGCCTACCTGAGTCCCTGACAGTACTCCCCCTCCCACAGAAGGCAGTTGTTCCGGGTTTACTAGGATAATTCCTGTGAAAAGCGCGCAGCAACCTGGGGGCATGTACATGCTGTGAGGGTTCCCAAGTGCGTTCCTCAGGGCCATACCCCACCCAGTCAATGAGGTAAAACACTTGGCCCTTTTTATCTTGTTTAGAATTCAATATTGCTCGAACCTCATACTCAGGCTCCCCTTGCACCATAACGGGAGGTGTTTTCCTAGCAATTGTCCCATGTGGAGCGGGTTTTAGGAGGGAAGTGTGGAAAGTAGGATGTACCTTCATTTGGGGAGGTAAGGTCAATTTTACTGCAACAGGGTTCACAATTTTAACTATAGGGAATGGGCCCAAATATCGGGGTTGTAATTTCCTGGGCCCATCCATGCGAAAGTTGCGGGTAGATAACCACACTTTATCTCCCACACTGTAAAGTGGACTGGGTCGACGACGCCTATCTGCATAGCGCTTATATGCGTCCTTCGCTTTTGTGAGATTTCCCTGCACCTCCTTCCAAACCTGCTCTATGCCCGACCGTTGTCCAGCCAACGTAGGCAATTCTAATCCTGAAGCTGAAATGGCCACTGGGAGAATCCGTGGGTGTCGCCCATAAAGGCAGTAGAACGGAGTCTTTTTGGTGGAGGCATGTGTGGCGTTATATATGCCAATTCTGCCAACCAAGTATGCTGGACCCAGGTTGTCTCCCTACTCGTGGCAAAACACCGTAAGTACTGCTCCAGGCATTGATTTACGCGTTCTGTCTGGCCATCTGTCTCGGGATGGTATCCGGACGACAAGCGGACTTCCATTCCTAGAGTCTTGCAAAACTCACGCCAAAAGCGAGAGGTGAACTGTGGGCCCCTATCTGTGACCACACAATAGGGAAGGCCATGGAGGCGGACTATGTTTTGCAGAACTAATTCGGCAATTGCACCAGCAGTCGGGACTCCCTTACATGGGATGAAGTGGGCCATTTTCGAAAAGGTATCCACTATTACCAATACAGAAGTGTACTCCTGAACCTCGGGAAGATCCACAATAAGGTCCATGGTGATCGTATGCCATGGTATCGAAGGAGTCGGTAGGGGATGAAGGAGCCCAGCGGGTTTTTGGTGACTAGCTTTATTTCGAGCACACACCTCGCATTTAGACACATACTGCAGAACGTCTTGCCGCCACTTGGGCCACCAGAAATGTCTGGCCACCAACTCCTGAGTTTTTGACTTTCCCGAGTGTCCCGCCAATGACGAATCGTGGCACCACGATAAGGCTTTTTCCCGCAGTTGCTTGGTGGGCAAGTACAAGGCTGACCCATGGTAGGGGAGTCCCTCAACGAATGTATTCTAAGGATCTTGTTTGCACCACTGATGGATGTCCTGCATAGTGAGGACTTTTAATACGGCCTCAAAGAAATCAGAGGTGGCTCCAACGATACGTGTTGGGGGAATAATAGGTTGAGGTGTAATGCCTGCTTCTCGCTCTGCTGACTCGGGATATCGTGACAATATATCTGCCTTTCGATTGTTGGCTCCGGGTCTATATGTTATGATGAAATCAAACTCGGCAAAGTATTGAGCCCATCGCAACTGGCGCGGGCTCAACGTCTTGGCGGTTCTTATAAACTGGAGATTACGATGGTCCGTTATGATCGTGGTGGTATGACGTGCCCCCATCAGGTAGTGTCGCCACTCACCAAGAGCTGCCTTAATTGCCTGCAATTCCCGATCGGCAATGATATAGTTCTGTTCAGCTGGGAGTAGTTTCCTTGAGAAGTAGGCCACGGGATGTAGCAGGCCTGTCTGAGGGTCCCGCTGGGACAAGATAGCACCTAGAGCATAGCTAGAGGCGTCCGTTTCCACTACAAATGGTCTGGACAAATCCGGGTGTTTCAGTACCGGGGCGTCGGTGAAGGCCTCTTTGAGCTGTTGAAACCCCTGGTCGGCCGATGTGTCCCACACAAACGGGCAGCCTTTACGGAGAAGCTTCGTGATTGGAGTGACCAATGCAGAAAAATTCTTTACGAAGCGTCTGTAGAAGTTCGCAAACCCCAGGAATGACTATCTCTTTCACGCTGGTAGGGGGAGCCCAATCCAAGATTGCCTGCACCTTTTTCTTGTCCATTTGTACGCCGGCTGGGGTCAGGAAGTAGCCTAGAAATTCCACGGTGGTACAATGGAATTCGCACTTCTCCAGTTTTGCATAAAGGTGATGTTCTCGCAGCTTTTGCAAAACTGCGCGTACATGTCGGACATGTTCCTGGAGATTATGAGAATATATAAGGATGTCATCTATGTACACTACCGCACATACGTCTAAATATTCTCTAAGGACCTCATCCAGGAAATGTTGGAAGGCTGCGGGGGCGTTACAGAGACCGAATGGCATAACCTGATATTCGTACAATCCGAACTTGGTCCGGAAGGCGGTTTTCCATTCGTCTCCCTCGCGCACCCGCACAAGATGGTAAGCGCCTCGAAGGTCCAACTTGTTGTAGATTGTCGCGTCCCTAACTTGATCCAGAAGAACTGGGATGAGAGGAAGCGGATAACGGTTCTTAATGGTTATCTGGTTCACTCTGCGGTAATCAATACAAGTCCGGAGCTCTCCAGACTTCTTCGGTACGAAGAACAAAAGGTGATGACACTTGCGAATTAGAGTGGCGAATAAAACCATTCTTTAAATTCGCAGCTATGTACTCTTGGAGGTGATTATTTTCAGCCTCCGTTAGGGCATATATACGACTACACGGTAGAGTAGCCCCAGGCTCCAGATCAATTCTGCAGTCAAATGGCCGATGTGGGGGTAACGATTCTGCGGCTTGTTTGTTAAACACGTCCATGAAATCTGCGTATTCTTGGGGTATACTTTTGGGACGCATTTCCTTTTGCTTAACCGAGACGTTGAGAGCACACACTGAAGGTGTACTTTCTTGCCGGCAATGTTCTAGACAATGCGGTGAGTCCAGACTGATTGAACCTGTGGTCCAACAAATTTGGGGGTTATGCTTTTTTAGCCATGGTAATCCCAAAATCAGCCCGAATTGCGGGGCAGCAATGATATCAAAGGCAATGCTTTCTCTAAGCCAAACTCCGCATTGTAAAGTCACGAAACAGGTGTTATGCATTATGGGCCCTGAACTGAGGGGAGTGCCGTCTACAGCACGTACAGGTTCCGGGTTTGCCTTTTGTTGTACTGGGATACCTAAGGTAACCACGTACTGAGCATCAATAAAATTACCTGTCGCTCCCAAGTCCACAAACATAGTGACCTGTTTCTTCCGTGTTTGGAACTCCAAACAACCCGTCAAGGTGACATGCGTAGCATAGTTTGAAATGCCAGCCATTGGGGCCCTGCTACTCAACAGGCTCGATCGGGTGACCCCCACTACCGACGAGCCGGAGCGTTTCCCTGGGTCTTGGGCTTGCTTGGGCATTCACGTACAAAATGTCCAGCCTTGCCACAGTACATACAGAGGCCGTCCTTCCTCCTTTGTTCTTTTTCGTCTTTAGTTAGGGGACCTCGAACAGAACCTATCTGCATTGGTTCATCCCCCTCAGATTTGACCGCCACCCCCCGGGATCCCTTATACAGATCCAATCGAGGCATAGGTCGTGAATCTCCTTTTCGTCTATCGCCCCGCCTTTCAGCCATTCGATGGTCAAGCCGTAAGGCCAGATCAATCATTTCTGAGCATTCCCTTGGCTGTGGATCAACCTGGGCAATAAGGTCTTTGATGTCATCCGTCAAACCTTGATAAAAGAGGGACATCCTCTTATCACTGGGCCAGTCGGCTTCGGCTACCAGCCGATTGAAATGAGTGACATATGTCACTAGTTCTTTAGACCCCTGCTTGAGGCTTAACAGTTCCCGATCCTTGCAATGGGTGGCAGCTCGCCGGTTAAATATTTTCTCAAACTCCGCCAGGAAGTCATCCCAGTCATAAAGAATGGCATGGTCCTTTTGGACTAATGGATTTGCCCATGCCGCAGCGTCCCCCGTGAGGTACGATATTACAAACGCCGTTCGGGATTGAACGGACCGAAAGGCTGTAGTCTTGGTCAGAAAATGGAGACGACACTGAGTAATAAAAGTGGTAAACTTTTGTGGGTCTCCGGCGTAACGCTCTGGGGGTGCCAACGGAACTATTGCCTCCGGACTTACGTGTACCTGCACCGGGGTAGGCGGTCGGCCAGGTATGGGCGCTGTCTGAGCTGCTAAACTGCGTACCTGTGCGGACAGTGTGGCATAGTCCTGTCTAGACGCTGCCAGTTCACCTTGTAAGTCTTGCAGGGCTTTGGCTATTTCTTCCATGGTTTCAAAGGGGCTGGCCACGCCACTCGGGCGCCTGAATACTACGTGGGCTTGCGCTTCTGTCACGAAGTCCAGAATCCAAGGCGCAGGAGCGACGTAGTACCAACCACCCCCACTTTGGTCGTGGAGCCCGCAAGTCAGGGCTTACACGGGTTTCCTGGACCAGAGCAGGGAAGGAGGGTTAGGGTCTCGATGGTTGGATAGGTAGAGGGAATTAGGTAAACCGGATTGAGGGTGAGGTAGAGGTTATGGGTGGGAATGGGGTTTTTGCAGGGAAAGATTGGTTGCTGCGCACTTTTGTTCTGGTGTCCTCAGCCTTACTAACTACTTGTACATAAGCACCAATTTGCACATAAGAACATTCTTACACTCCCTAACCCTAAGTCATCCGATCACTACAGGAGTTAGCATGCAACTTAGCTCTGGTCTTCTGTGTCTTGTCCGTTGAAAAGCAGTCGCGTCCTTGGCACGTCTGAAGGATTGTTTTCAAAAGCTCCAAGCTAAAAGAAATTAACAAGCATTAAAACATGCCCTCTGTCATTGTCTGCATTCACCTCATGCAATTTCCACTCTCACAGAAACACACACTAAAATGCCCCCTCAAGGCCTGTATCGTGCTATTGCACTTATGCTACGCAAGCGATCTTCTTGCAGACCCCTGCAAACGTGAACAAAAATGCACAAGCGGTCTTCCTGCAGACCCTCGTGATCATTTTGTGCTTTAAAACTGTGGTAGGTATCTCCGGTGCTGTGTTTTCGCCTCAAGGGTCTGCTATGGCCCCGTGCACAGGTTAATTTATCCCAAAAGAATGCCGCCGGCGCATTGAGCGCCGAAGTTAGGCCACTTAGCTTTTCGTAGCGGTGCAGGGGCTCTGGGTGGGCAAGCGATCCCCCCCTGCACTTCCCCCTCGATCCCCCTGGGCCCTTAGCAAGGAGGAGTACTTATCTCGTGTGGGCGAGGGGCCGGGCTGATGCTCGGGTGGGGCTGGGGGGCCCCTCGCGTGTAATTTTGCAGGAGCTCCGGTCCAAACGTCTTGTCGGCATGGAGTCTCAAGCGCAAGCCCCGTGCTCGGGGCTCTGCGCATGCGCGATGGGGCGGCCGCGCCCTTCCTGGTCTTTGATTGGTCCAAAACGTCCCTGGGCATGCTGGGGTTTGTAGTCTTTCGGCGCCGGCTGCTGGGAAACGCAGTCTTTAGCCTCTTTCTCCTGCACATGGGGCAAAGCAGCCTTTTGTATGGTTGCATCTTTATTTGTCTCTCCCCACCAGTGCCCACAACAGTGCCCACAACACCCCTGCGCCCAACCTGTCCTTGTCTCTGCCTACCTGAGTCCCTGACACCCTGCATGCATTTATCAAGTGCTGAAGAAAGCTGGAACCTGATGTGGATTTTGTAAGCAGAGGAGAATGTGAAATAACTGAGACACTTGCCTGAATGTTGTAGTCAGAGGAGATGACGAAAGCACTAAGAAGCCCATGTACATCTATTAGGCTGAAAAGAATGTTAAAGTACTGAGAACCCCTTCTGCATGTTTTGCCAAAGAACTGAGACCACCATGCACATTTAGCTGGCAGAGAGGAAGGGCAAGGATTTGAGCCCCACACATTTTGTATGCGTAGGTCAGTGGTCTGCAAACTGAGAGTCGGTGTCCGCAGCACACAATGCTCTTTAACAAGGGATCATGGACATAGCCTTTAATAGAAAACACAAGCAGTTATAGCTTGGGGGGAGGAGGCCAAGAAAGAATATTTTCACTTAATAGGGAGGCTGAGTATATACACATTTGAATATAACTGGTGTAGGAGAACACCAATGCTCTTAAAAGCCCATATGCATTTTGTAGGTATTGGAGAAGGCTAAAGCACTGAGAAGCCCATCTACATATAGTAGGTGTAGAAGAGGGCCAAAGCTCTGCAACCCCCACACATGCATTTCTTTTACTAGGCAGAGAAGAAGGCTAAAGCAATGAGAACCCCACATGAACCTTCTAGGCGTAGGTGAAGACCAATGCACTGAGAAGCCAGTGTGAATTGTGCACATGTAGGAAAAGGCTAAATCACTGAGAAGCCCATGTGCATTCAGTAGGCACAGAAGAAGACCAAAGGAATGAGAACCTGACTTAGATTTAGTAGGTGGATGAAAGCCTAAAACATTGAAAAACCCACATGCAGTTTATGGTTATAGGACAACTACCAAGCACATACTTGTTGCATAAGGCCAAAGCACTGAGAACACCACTTACATTTAGTAGTCAGAAGAGAAGCCCAAAGCACTGAGAACTCCACATGCATTTTGTAGGCGGAGTAGAAAGCCAAAGCAGTGTTAGGTGCTTCTGCTTACTGAAGGTCAGAAGTGAATTTAATTAACGTATGCATCTACTATGACACCCAACAATGATACAGGATGGGTTTGGGGCAGAGGAAGGAATGTATCTGTTGGTCATGGTCTAGTTACTACAGCAGGCCTGTATGCAATGGAGGAGTTCATATAGTATGCATGATGGTTGTGCCGACCACACTAGTCAATAGGTATTTGCAGATCTCCTCCTCTGCAAAGATCATTGGCTTCTGTTGCACTTGCATCTGGTGCATTAGGATGAAATCTTATTGTGCAAGCTTCTTCTTTTTACTTGCATGTGGCAACAGGGATGGATTTCAGGAGGTGAAAAAGGAGGAAATTGAGCCCCACCATCTGAGGGAAAAGAGGAAGAAAGATGACATCAGCTCAGTGATAAAGAGAGCAATCCACAGATGAGAAACATTCCCTGCCTCTGATTTCCTTGGAAACAGTCGACAATAAAAGAACATGAGAAATATTATGCTCCAACCCATGATTCAAGATTCTAACTCAGACACCTCTTATTTAAGATGCCATAGAGAGCACAGGAGACAAAGAGACAGAACAGTAGGGTGCATGCATTGACAAGCATTTTGCTTAGGAAGCAAACTTCAGACACACCCTGTGTGCCAGTCTACAGTATTTTGCAAACAACTGAAGGCACATCCCCAATTACGCACACTCCAGACCTACCAGGTTTCCCAGGGGGTTTACCCTTATATTGTTTGGGGGCCTCTTCTGGTGGGTTGGAATTAGACCGATTTTTATTCTCGTTTTGGTGCTGCTTCCCCTCATCCTTTTTGTGAGTGTCCCCAGAATCCTTATGAGTGGCCCTGTTGGCTACCCATGAGTCAGCTCCTCTAGCTAACATTTTGGGATCAATCTCCTTTGAGTCAGCCAAATGCTGTCTCAGCTCAGGAGAGCAGGCATAAAATATAGTTTCCAATAAAAACAGATTTCTCATTCCTTCAAATGTGTTAACCCTGTGACCCTTTACCCAACCATCTGTGTTTTTCAAACATTGACACACCCAGGTAGCCCAAGAGGTACCAACATACTTCTTGAGGGTCCTAAACCGCTTACGGTACTGGGAAGGAGTTTTCCCAAATGTAGCTATCAAAGCTAGCTTAACATTTTCATACTCCAATTTCTCAAGTTCCCCCACCTCCATTACAGCATCAGTTGCAACCTGGGGGAGCCAAGACAAAAGCCAAGGAATCAACTGATCCCCGTGAAACCCTGAACCCCATAGTTATACTCAAAAGCAGCCAACCAATCCAAAATATCAAGTCTCACCTCATGTATACTCACAGCTTCTTTAGGCATGCAAGGCCTCTTAGGACTGGAAGACCTAGAAGACCCTGGGAGAGAACCATTTTCAAGAGACACTTCCTTCATTTCAAGTGCATGATTCAATTCCATTTCTCTGAGCCTGAGTTCTAGATGTTTGCTTTCAGTCTGCATTTGGAGCCTTTTAAATTTGAACTCAAGTCTCATCTTTTCAAGAGAGACATATTCTGGACTCAGTGCTGGACCTGGTAGGGTCCCTGTGGCTAAAGGTTGAGGCCCAAGAGCAGGTAGAAGGGCAGTGCCTCTTCAATAATATTAGAGTTAGAATCTGCATCATCATTTTCCTCATCAACAGCATCCACATGTGGTGAGAGATTGGGGGTTACAGCCAAATTTCAATCTTTGGTGTTCCAACAATTTTTCCATCAATTAATTTTTCTTTCCTTTAACAGCAAGGGTCCTATCTTTACACATTTCCTTAAGTTGATCGACTATAAGAATGACTAGAGCCTCCTTTTTGTAGTTATCCATATTAGGCATTATAAAACAATTGCTTCTCTAGTGGAGCTTAGCCTTGTGAAGGTTATTTTACTCAATGTAACAACTATACTTTATCCTCACCGCTGTACACCAGTGTTAGGCAGTATTGCATGCAGTACCTTTTGGAGACCAAGCACAGGGAGTTTCGGGTACCTCCCTCACTTCCTGCCCACCCCAGACACGCAGACGGCAGGGGTGGACTTCAGTCCTGAAGCCCGCCAAAGGCTCACAAACAAAGGGACCAAACCCGGTTTGTCATGCAGAGTTAAACACCAGAAGGACCTTTCCACAAAGAAACGGCTAAGAAAGATGACCAGAGTCTGTTTTTACAGAGGGGTCTTGGGCGCCATATTGAAAAACATTGCGGCCCCAATTTATTAGCTACCGGTGTCCGCAGTCGGGAAAGATCATGGTAGTTCATTATAAAACCACCGCCACTAGCCATTTCAATAGGAAAGGGTAGTGTTTGACAGATACAAGAGTGTTTAGACATAGAGGATACTAAGTAACCCCTCCAGCAGTGTAAAGGAAGATACTGTGTGCTGGTTCTATTAATTTAAAAAGAATAGTAAAGTCAATTTAACTTTACATTCTCTGGGGAACAGTAGTTCATCCCAGAGAAGGTATTTAAACCTTGGGAAGTCCAAAGGGCATTTCTGTGCCATTGCACTAAAGGTGCTGTGTGACACAACAATGAAAAGATGATGCCTATGGAGGTGTCTAAAACTCCATAACCAAAGTAACAAACACAGAAACACATTGAAAATGAAAAGTCCCAAAGTTTAGTAAAAGAGCTGTAGGGTCTAAGATGGGAGGAATTAGCACTGTATGAGAATTCTCCCTAACATGCGGCAGTGAGAGCCTCTTCGCAAGCGATTTGTCCTTGCAAGACAGAAACCAGTGTGCCGCTGTAATTGGCCAGGGGCTTGTGCCCCATGGAACTTTTTTTGTGTGAGTACTGCATTCATGAGTGTGCCATTTGAGTGGGCGAAGAGGCAAAACCTCAATGTATAGTTAGGGGTCACTAGGACAGGTGCTGTTGAAATTACTTTCTTTCGATCATTGAAACTAGTTACCATTTCTGTGGTCCACTGGAATGGATGACCCTTTTTCTGTGCCTCTTTGAGCCCTTGTAGAAGTGGTCCGGTGTATGCTGCAGAGTCTAAGATACATGCCTTGAAATAGTTGCAGAGCCCCAAGAAAATTTGAATGTCTTTCACTGTTATGGGTTTAGAGATGGCACACACTGCAGCTGCTCTATCTGGTATTATTCTCTTGCAATCTTTGGAGATGAGTTGCCCTAGGTAGAGCACTTCTCACAAACAGTACTGAAGCTTTTTCTTGTCCACCTTGTACCCTTTCTTGGCTAGCACCTGCAGTAAGGCGATGGAATCCCTATGGTGAAATGGATGGCTTGTTTGCGAATACTGCGTAAAAGGAGGCTGGTTTAGAAATTCTTTTTTTACAATGTCAATGAGGGGGCGCAAATCCTGACTCATCCTCTAACTTCCCTGTCGCTTTTTTGATGGGATAGATAGCAGTGTTGCAAGGTGAGGTAGAAGGCACTATAATCCCTTGCTGTAATATGGCCTGCAACATTTCCTGAATTCCCTCCACTGGTTCTATGGACAGGGGTACTGTTTAAACCTCAGGAATGTTGCTCCTGGTTTGAGTGTTCTCTTTACTGGTGTTACCTCCTTCAACATGCCTACATAATGTGGGTTTGTTGTCCACAAGTGTGATGGGATGCACTGCAGATCGCTTTCACAGAAAGCAGGTGGTCTGCTAACAATAGCCAAGTGGAGAGACTGCACTTTTCTGTACTGCACCATTATGTCACAGGGTATACACATTTCAAGTACTATTTCTCCATCATTAGTATCATCCTCAAAAAGATCTTCGTCTGTCAGCTTTCACAGGGGTATATTGGGGTCAATGCACAACACTGCACGCCATTGGCACACATGGGGGTCAGTTCCTAGTATGACAATTATTTTGGCAGACACCTACAAACCCTCTAAGTCTTATGACAAGATTGTGCCAGCAACTACTTCGGGGAGGACCACAGGCCGGAAGATGAAATCAACGGGTACACTCCATTCCTTCCGGGTCGTCTGGGGAACGGATCTAGCCAGTACTCTAATGCCATAAACAAACATGTCTGGGTTCACAGGTATCTCCCTCACGACCATCTTACTAGCCACAACGTGTATCACTAGCATTTCCCGGAGGGAGCACATACCAGGGCTGGCGCACACAATCCCTCTGTCTGTGAACAATATCGTCATATTGAGTTTGCTCAGCAGGTTCCTTTCCAGTAAGTTGACAGGGGAGCTTTCAGAATAGAGGTGGGGAGCTTGTACGACCTTCCCTCCTATCTTGACATGATATGATATGATAGGTTATTTATAATGCGCTTAATACCCAGAGGTTTCTAAGCGCGGACCTTGGGATCGAACCCGTGTTGCTCCGTGTCATCTTGCTTCAAAGACAAGCACGTTGCCACTGAGCTATCCTCCCAAGACACATCTAGATCTTTTCTCGTATGGAACCATTACTAAAGCCCCAGAAAATCCCTGCGTGTCTAGAGTTTTTCCTGATACCGGAAAGCTACCTTCACTGATACATGACTTCTCTGCTCCGGAGTCCACCATAAAGATGAATTGCTTATTTCCTATCTCTGCCCCCACCAGTGGTTCCTCTTATCGACAGTCATTGACAGTACTGGACATGCAAGTGCTCTCTGTGGGCTGTCCTAGCCGGGATATGTGTCTGTGCCTGGGAACTAAAAGGGATTCCCTCCTACCACTGTGACTCCTGGTAGGGTGCCCCTGCCCTGCTGGGCACAGTGGCGAAAGGGTGTCCGTTTCCCGCAGCCTGTTGGTTAGGGCGGAGTTGGTGTGGCTGTATTACCTGCTGTTGCGGTGGTTGATATGGGCCGGGATTTGGGGGGCGGGGGCAACTGAATGTATGCCTGATGTATCTCGTATGGGATCATTGTCGATCCTTGGATGGGTCCTTGTGGGCTTCCTGGATGGGGGCATCCATAGGGTTGCTGGTTGTAACTATAGTTCCCCCCTGCCTGCTTCGACATTCCCTGGAGAAATGCCCTCACCTCCCATATATCCAACACTGCCCTTGCCCACCACCCCTCAGCCCTTGACCACCAATGCCCTCTACTCTCCGCCCTCGGAACCCACCTCATCCTCGTTGTGGCCCTCCCTGCCATTGGGGCCCCAAAAAAGTGTTGGTTTCCTCCCCACTGTCCATGTCTGTTGTCTGCCCCTACTGCTGCCATCCTTGCCTGTGTGGCACTGGAGGCACACCCTTCCTCTCCCATCTGCTGTGGGGGCAGTGCCACTGACACTGCTGCCACTTTCACTAGTTTATTTTGAACCAATTTCGCTTCCTATGCTTGCCGTTTCTGAATAGTTTCTTTTTTGCAGTCTTTGATCCTTCTAGAATGGTGTCCTATGATGCTTTGAATCTCAGGCCATCCCTTTGCTTCCACCTCAGCTATCTTATCGAGGGCCTTCTGCACTTCCCTGGGCAGACTCCTTTTCACAATAAAGTAAAACAGTGATGTTGATTGGCCCCAGGCGCTGCCTGTTTCTGCTTTCCACATCTCTTGAACCCTAAGAATGTACTGCGCAGCATCTTCCTCGTCTCCCATTGTGCATTACATTATTGATTGTAAATCAGGGGTGTCTGGGAACGCGCATCGCAGTGCATCCCATACCCGTGCTCTAATTCTGTTGAATACTTCATTATGGGCATCGTTGCTCAGTGTTACTCCCAAGTACCCTGCTTTGGCTCACACATTCTCCTCCTGATATCCGACTGCTGCTACTAACAGGTTCTTAATGTCTCTAACTGTGAGGGGCACCCCTACAGTGTGTTTTTCAAAGGCATATATCCATTTTCCGACCCCTGCAGTGAGCATTGGGAGGGCCTTGAGAAGATTGTTTTTGTCCATTTGTGCACCGGGACATAATGGGGTTTGTCCTGCACCTTTGTGTATTAAGGGCATTTGTAATTTAGCCTTCCCATTCCTACTTTTAACAGCACTTCCCTTTTTCCTTGCCACTGCTATCCTGCCAAACCTTTCCCTTAACCTTCCATCCCATAGGCTTTCTACTCTTGGTGTGGTAGTGGGTGCTTGCTCGGCCTCTCCCTCTACCTCTTCTTCATTGTCATCAAAATCACTCCAGTATTCCTCATCTCCTCGTTGGGACCCCACATTTTCATACCCCATGCTGTCTCCTTCTCCTACCCTTTCTACATGAATGGCCCATATGGGAGCACTGTCAATTCTGAATAGGAAGTCAATTGACTTCCATTTGTCCCCGGGCGGTTGTGGGGCATTCCTGGGGGCAACATTGGGACTTCTGTCACACGTGCTGTTTTGAATTCAGCTCTTATCCTAGCAAAATCTATTTGCGTGGTGGCTAATGCCACTTCAAGGTCTTGCACTTAGCCCTGTATGTATGGACACCTTGGGCACACAATATACGGTTGTGGTGGGGCGGTACTAGGCCCAGCCACCAAGGTGCCCCCAGACACATATGTTGGATTAGTATATCCCTGTGCTGGCCATGAGGTGAGCGTATAAATCCCCTTCTTAGTGTCCCCATCTGCCACATATTCTTCTGTCTTCTTTTTCATGCTACTGTCAGGGGCCACCCCGTCATCCTCAGGCACCTTTGTTTCTTCGAACATCTTCTAGAGGTCCAATACCACCCGTCTATTCTGTAGTTGTCTCCCCTTATACATTACTGTCAAGTATGAAGATATGTGGTCTAAGGCACACCTGTCAAAAGATCCCCCCTATGGCCAGGAGTGGGGCATCCCCTCTCCCTTAGTCTCTGTCACCCATTGGTTATGGTATTTCTTGATTTTGTCGCAGTACAGGGGAAGGGATTTATATATGATCCAGGGGCATGTCTGTCCTCATAACAATACTCTGTCGATGTCGTGCCAGAAGCGTTCCTTCACAATTGTCCCCCAACTCGAATCAGATATACAAGTCACCCAATG
Source organism: Ambystoma mexicanum (assembly GCF_040938575.1). Lineage (NCBI taxonomy): Eukaryota > Metazoa > Chordata > Amphibia > Caudata > Ambystomatidae > Ambystoma > Ambystoma mexicanum. The sequence continues at coordinate 431,098,891 of NC_090925.1, read as the reverse complement.
TCACTTTAAAACATATACACCCTTTTTGTCGCTATGCGGTCCACTTGTACCATCAGCAAATCCTTGTAACAAAAACAAATTGTATTTCCTTTAAACCATCTCCTTTCACTCATTACACACTCCTCTTAGTTGCCCAAGTACATACTCTGTTCATGCCCCTCCTGGGCCTCCTCCCTACATGTATAAAATGCGCTTAACAAAATAAACTTAAATAATAAGCTAAAACAACCACTACTTTTCCCAAGCTTTCTTATTATGTGGAGCTCCTAAATGTCTCCTTGTATTAATTTCCCGCACTGGTCGAGAGTGCCCCGTGGCACCACCCTCTCCCCTTACTAGGGTGGGCTCCCGTATTCCTTTTTCTCCTTATTCCTCAGTAAAACAAAATGAATAATAATACTAATATAAATGGCCAAGAAAAAACACTCTTAGTCATTACATCGAACTGTATTCTCTCCTTCATCAACTGTGTGCCCACTTCCTTCACACTGCTCTATATCCCCACCCGAACACTGTTATTCCTTGCAGGCTATACTCACTTGTTCATGTTCTTCCAAAAGCCTCAGTTCACAGGGAATCCACAATAGGCCTGGCCCTCTCCCTGGGGCTGTAACCCGCTCCAACGAGTAGGCGGGAATTCTGCAAAGACGGCACTTGCAAGGGCCACTTCTGCTGCGTACACGTTTTAGGGGACTGATCCCATAGGTGGGCATGGCCCTTCTGGAGAGACTGCCTGGAAACCGCTGCAAGTACGGGGGCTATGGAATCACGTCAGGGTCACCAAATGAAGGCACATCCCCAATTACACACACTCCAGAATAAAGACAGCCTACTAGGGAAATAGGCCAGGAGATAGCATTGCAAGGATAACAAGGTTTAATTACACAAGGTACAAATATCAGCAAAGAACTCTGCTGCTCGAGAGCGCTCTGGCCTCTCCAGATACAAACATCAGTTTAAAAAGGCAGTTGTCATCATCGCATATATTACAGACTTAGTGCCACTGATTGGTTGGGCACCTACACATAACCCTGCTCCATAGGGGATGCCAGGCTACAAATGGTTAGTTTTTCTCCATCGATCAGGATACATGTGGGTCAGCTGGGCTCAACCTTGCAGTGCAGGTCAGGTCGCACATTAAGACAATGGGCCTCATTCCATGTTCGGCAGTAACCGAGCTAGAAAAACCGGCAGGTTGCTGCCCGACTTGGAATGAATTACCACCTCCGTGATTGCCGGAATCACCGGGGCATTACAGCCCTCATGAGCCAGTAATTCCGGAGACGGAATTCTGTAAATCCCCATTCCCATGAAGTCCTATAGGACTCCATGGGGATGGGGACAATGGAAACACTGGTTCCGTCTATGATGGAGCCAGTGTTTCCATTTCCGCCTGCAGGCGGGTGGCGTTACTCTCGCCAGGTCAGACCTGGCGGGAATGACACCACCCGCCTGCAGAACTCGTAATCTGCCAATCAGGAAACGACGGTGGCGGTGGATTTGCTGCCACCGTTGTTTCCGGACCGGCAGAGTCGTAATGAGGCCCAAGGTTTCTATCTAAGCTAAACATATTAAGCCGGACTATTAACTCATCATGGAAGGCACCTGGGAGGTACAGGAAATGGTGCCATGGGGAAGGGAGGATAAAATATAGTTATGCTGACCCACACAGCCACTACTTCAGTGATACTGCTGTTCCTGCACTCAAGGTCCTTCCCCTGGGGTTTGATCTTTGATTTATTCTTCCTGGTACCTTGTGTTACGTGGGGCATGTGTTGTTGAATGAGAGAAATATTGTCCTGCATGCTTGGATCTTTTAAGGACTTTTGATGGGGGTTGTGACCCAGGGGGTCATAGGCTTATCAGGGACTGCAAAGGTGTTGGGTTAGAGTCAGTGATGCAAAGCTGTCTCTGACCTGGCTGGATGTGGGTTAGAGGCCCCATGGCAGTTTAGTGGAGAAAGATGGACGCAGCACCGAGCCTGGTATTGTCACGCTCCTGCGGGATACATTTCAATGAAAGATACTAAATATTTCGAACACTGAAGGGACGAGGGGGGAAGTGGACTTCTGTGGGAATAGGGCTTTTGTGGAGCCAGTGTGTTGTGCAGAGATTTGGGCCTTGTGAACCACGACTATGAACAACGTGAGCCTGCAGGTTCTAAAATGGAGTCGAGGGCTGCAAGCTTTTTGAGTGCCATGCTCTATGTCTAGGCGCTGTAGGGACTATATATGCAGCCTGAGAATGCAGATTACTCTTCCCTTTGTAGGTTCTGCATGTTATATCATTTCGTATGGTGTGCGCTGTACCTGAAAGCGCCTGGGGGTGTGGGATAGGTTTATTTCCATCCCAACACAACACATGTTAATGGTACAAGGTATAACATAAGCAGTTTGCATAGCAATTTTGTATGCAAATCTGTAGGTCTGCTAATTAAATTGAGACTTGTGTAGCAAAGATAGCCATTTAAGTTACCTGTTCGATGAAAGCACAGCTCACCCTGCATTCTTCTCTTGCTCTCACTACTCTCTCCACCTGCTTTTCTCTGTTCACTGCAAGTTCAAAGTGGCTAATGGAGAGAGAGTGCAACAGTAATCATCTCCTCCACTCTCAAGAGCCAAAGGCCTGTGCTGGAGTGCTACGCAAGATTTTGTTTTTCTATTTTAAATACATGAAAACCAGAAGCAATCGGGATGATGCTTTTAAAAAGTGAACTGTATCCTGTCTGGCAAAGACCAATATGTGTTATATATTTAAAAAGACAGTCATGCAATTCCATTCCTAAAAATGTAAGTTGTACATAATTACAGTATTGCTACTGTAAAACGCTCCATTGTCACCATGCTTTAGAGTATAGTTTAGGTTAGCGAATCTAAATCTCATAGTTTAAACTATATTTCATTTTGTTGGGGAAGATGCATCACATTGACGAGTGAACACCTTTGAAAATGTACATGATCACACAGCAAAATGCTTTTCATTGCAAACCTAGTTATGTGACCTGCTGGTTGGATATATATGCAACTGGTGCTCAACCCATGAGCTGATCCCATACTCCTTGATATTCTATCGTTACACCCTGTTGCTTTATACCAGCTACCCTGAAAGTGAGATGGCAGTAAACTACAATATTCAAACTAGTTTGCCCAATTATCTGCCTGCTACACCATACACTGTGCTTAGTCTCTTAGTTTCTTTCCTCTTACATTATGAATACACAAAGCTAACTAGATGTTTACGCAAAGTAGTAATCAATAGTTCCATCCAGTCTGTACATCTACAGATCTGCTGCGAAACCATATCTTGCAGTTAGCCTCCAGAGATCACTTTGCTCTATGATTATGTTTGCACCTGTGGGAGAGAGCTGGCCAAACTGTTTTCAGAGCCCTTTTCTCAAATGTATTTATTTGTGTCCATTCATGCATCTAACCTTTTACATTTTACAGATGCTCAGCTATGGCTTGCAAAGTCTACTCGCCCACTCACATAGTCCAATAGATTTTATGATGGTGAGTACCATTTGCAGGGGATGTTTGAAGATTTTATATAACATTTCATTTGCAGTAAATGTCAAATAAAAGTTTCACTCTGCATGGCCTCCCTAAGAGTGGCAGCAGTCTGCCAAACAGAAGGTGGGTTTGTGGCAACATGCACCATTTTATCGAAAGCATGTTTAAATTTGTGTCAGCCCTTGCTACGGGTCGAGTGCATTTCTTTTAGGTCGAGTAGTTGAACTAAGTTTCTCGACCTGAATGTATAGTGGCTTTTAAAAGAACTTGTAATGCCTGACTCTTCTCACTAATGCTTTACTTCAGTGGTACACAAACATGCTGTATTGATGCTCATTTTATGCCTTGGCTACAAATAACGTCTGGTAACATTGAAAATATTAGTATGCCATTGCTAAATACATGGGTTGATTGTTAATCAAGAACATTTTAATTAGCAAACTGTGCTAAACAATTTTTGAAAATGAATTCATGCCTTGATGGTAGTACAACTTTGCAGTCAGTCACATCAACATCAACCACTGCAAAGTACACTGACCAGACCCCAAGAAGCAAGAGACATTAGGGCCCATTTCAACCCTCAGAAGAAAATCCAGACTGTGGAGTTATTTTAACCTGAAAAAGCAAGAACATATATATTACCTGCCATAAATAAAAAAAAGGTTTCTTGCGAGGGAACCATTTTCCCGTGGGCCCATAGGAAACAGCATCATCTGCATGCTTGACAAAAGGAAAATGCAGAAGGGCATCCTCGGTTGCATCAACTGCAATCAATTGGTTAATTTGAACCACTATTCCACATTATATCAGAGAATCTTGTTGATTCTGAGATGTTGGGAAGTCCTTTCAGACCATCCTCTTTATCTGCAGATTCCACTGCACACAAACAACCCATTTCCCCTACTGATGCACCAACCCACTGTTGCTGAGCTTTTGAAGTGTGTTGCAAAATATAAAAAAGCCTCGAAAAGCACCACCAATTCATTTGATGACAACAGTTGTATAATGTTTGCAACAGATTTACTTCCTGACTCCATTGTACAAAAGTGCTTCAGACAGCTCCTTGGCCTCATTTGACCCTGCAGGAAGATTCAGAGTCAGCACTACTTCATGCAAACTACAGCACTGCACCACTGTAACCATGTTTTGAAGTGGTAGGGATGGCACTGGTCCACTGTTTGTGTAAAAAAGTCCACCTAACAGTGGACATGTGGAATGCATTGATTTCGTGGCCATCACCAGACACTGAGTCACCTTCCCCATACCTTTTGTCAGCAATTCCAGGCCAACAGCCATGAAATGCCATTCGCCAGCAGGCCACCTTCTGTATGGACGGGATTTGAGAGCAAGCCCCACAGGGGAGCTGTTCGCTGGGAGAAAATACAAGAGGTTGTGTTACATTGAATCGCCCCCCATGGCTTATATGTGGGCTTTGTAACAGCTGACAATGGGTAAAATATTGTAGCTATCTTGAGGATATGGAAACACATGAACATGCCCTGCTTTGCCAATTTCCTCCATTCTGTGCTGACCCATTTCCTAAGACATTACCAACCACATAATCAGATGATACAGGGTGGCACAGAGACAGGGCGGAGGACTTTCTGTTCAAGGTGTTCATGGAGGATTTGCGCACTTGGGCATACCTTCGGCAGCAGCTGCAGCTGCTGCACACCCGGATGGGAATGCATGGTCTGGGTGGTCCTGGCAACTGTGTTTTGCTTGTTAGCAATCTAAATCCAGAGGTTAGTAAAGATATCCCTTTACCATCCCCCTGTTGAAGTGAGCTTTTTTGACCAAACTATTCCAGCCGAGTTTCCTGTGTCTCAAAGGAGAGATCATGGTTTCTCAACTTTTCATTGTAATAATTAAATAATCCTACCCCAACTTGCATTTTACTTTTCCATCAACTTTTGGTTTGCTTTTTTAATACTGTACATTTCTGTTGGCTCCTCTAACTCACTTTTTCACTTCTGTTGCTTGACGATATGCCCATTAAAAGTGCATTACAGCATATAGGCGTTTGTCTTCACTTTGTTCCTGTAAAACTACAATCTCCCGAATCGAGTCTGCCTCATAGGGCATCATTGGTTAATACTGGGTGGGTTACGAGGAGGGCGATCTTGCTGCCTGTTTATGAAGTTAAAAGTAAAATTACTTTAAGCAGGCTTTGCAACAGCCAGGACCTGGGAGCTCGTAGTTATAGCCAAAGGGAGCCTGGTTACCTTGAAACCAACCACTACCTCGAGCTACTCGACTCCCCATGCAAGTGGTGCTATAAAAACATACCTAGGTGATCTTAACGTGTAGACTTTGGGAAAGTGTATAACGAAGAATAGACCCACTAAGGGACATTAAAGCAAATTGGATAATGGATAATATGCAAAAAGGTGGGTTGCACTTTGCACACAAGTTAGATTTGTCACACACTATGCACTAGCGGCTGGGTCTCCAAAAGGTAGTTTATGCCTAATGGGTGGGGCCTGGTACCCAGGAGTTGCTTTTTGCTCTTGTTCTACAAATCCTAATTTCAATCCCTGTAAAGGTTACTAACTAGTGGGGGGCGAGGGGTGTATACTAGTAAGTAGTTTAACTCTATATACTTTTTGTAATCCATAATGTACATCTAGCAATACAAATGAAAGCTGCATTTTTATTAGCAATTTTCCTTGACCAAACATATCCATGGAGCTGTTCAGGCAGGGGGAAGGCACAAGTACACAATACAAGGCGGCTTATAACCATATCTGTTTGTTGCTACTTGCTTAAATCCATGTTAAGATGGCTCAGCGAGTTAAACGCTCGTTGATGTCATCTGTTTGACCTGCAGGTCGCAGGTTCAAATCCTGGCATGGCCAATCCTACCAAGGTCTACAAATGAGTACCAATTTAGACTGGGTAATAGTATTATACTAATAGCGTCACTGTGTTAAAGTTGAATTTAGAAGGTATTCCCAACATCATTGAGTATGCCCTAATAGCGTCACTGTGTTAAAGTTGAATTTAGAAAGTGTGCCTAATAGCATCACCGTGTTAAAATCTGATTTTAGAATCTCAGGAACTTGTACTGATATCCACCATATCAAACCACTATTCTTACTATCTTCTATACACCATCATTCAACTAGAACACAGCTATACCATGACAATTCGGCCTAGCTGTTCTCATACAAACACGACCCCACAAACACCTCATCACCCTAATAAAACACAGCTACCTGAGCACATTCCGGCTAGCTTAGGCATTCCTCAGGCCTAACGCAGCCAGAACCAAGCCTAGGTGTCCACCCATCAGACTGAACACATCCAACTGATTTCATCAGCACCACACCTATCGCTACAAAGCAGCTATCATCCAACAACCACATCAGCTGCACACTTATCCGGTGCACCCACACACCATACAACACTCCTTCTCTCTACTGACTTGAACTACGGTTCCCGATGGCGTTCAACCTGCTAGTGCTTTGAAGTCATACCAATGATACATAAGGCGCTATATAAATGCCAAGTAACATAACAACATATGCAGCGACTTTCGCTTCTCCTACATTGCCCAAAATATCTTAGGAAATCAGCACTTGCACCAACATTTCATTAACAACCAGCCAGCTGACAATGGGTCTACAGTTGCAGCTGTCACAAGGGTAGGCACTACCATTGTAAGTGATTTCAATCCGGCACTTCACCTAAGTCAATGCCTAGCGTGTAATGCACAACTGAAATCCGTAATTATTTATTTGTGTCTATAAGTTCTTTTATTCTGAACGATGTACCACTTGTTTCACGCCACTCTCTTTGAACCCCCCCCCCCCAGTCACACTGAATCAGGAATCAGGCTGGTTTGCAAAGTTAAAATATTTATTCATAGATTTCACAATATAATCACACTATTTTTAATGGGGATATAATAATCACCCATGGGGTGATGTCACACTAAGCAATCTCTTTAATCATAAGGAGTAATGATGAGCACAACAATGCAGCACAGAAGTGATACTTTTGTGGGTTTGTTCAAATCAATAGCAATGTGGTTACTCTTTCCCCCTGCACACCCCTCAACCCCCCCCATATGCAATGTAGAGAGATAGGAGGAGAGAGAACAGGTTTCAGGAATGCAGAATTCAAACAAATGTCAACCCCAATTTCCCCCCAGCAACACAAGAGAAACAGAACTAATTTGCAAACTGTCACAATGGTTTCAAAGTTGGCTTTGAATGGAATGGGGAAGAAAGCACTAAAAATGGTTTAAATCAGTGAAATGGTTTACATTCTAATGGGAGCCGCTTTATCTGGTTGCAGACAAACACTAGCAATGATTTGAGAGCAAAAAGCAATGAGAAAACTTAATTTTGAGGTCGGGTGCAATGAAAAGCTGTTTTACACGTTATAGATTTGCCAAAACGAAAATTTGCGGCAAACTTTTCTGCACGCAATAATCGCGATCGCGGGAAAACTATAAGGATTTGAGATGCGGTTTTGGGTTCTCTGGAAAGCTTAGGAGGTCAGCTACGATCAGACACTTACATTTCGTTTCTAGGAATTGAAGAAGTTATGGGCGTTTTCGTGGAGGTTGTTTTTTTTACAGATAGAGGCAAATTGTAAAACAAGGATGCGCTTTTTAAAAGACAAACAGGATTTCTTTACACTAGGGATGGACTATGAAGAAGCAATTGCTACACAACAGCACAGCCCCCAGCCCAGGACGTCTCTGGATCAGGTTTTTGCCTGCCGAGACGCTCGCCTTCTTCAGAAAAAATATATATAAGCGCACAGATCGATTTTAACAATATTATTACAGAAGGAAGATAGTAGGGATGAGATAGAGAGTTCAGGCAATTCAAAAATATTCTAACAATGCAGTTCTGAGTATAATAGAGGATGGGTTTGGATAGGGATGACTATGGACAGTACATAGGCTAGTGATAGTCTTATACTAAGGATACTCACTATATAGTTTTGGACAGAACCGTCAGGGATTTAGGTCAGTCAAGATTTCTGGACAGGAATTCTGCTGGGCACACCGGATTGGACAGCAAGGCGCTTTGGTCTGCAATCAGGAAGGCACTCTGGTCACCGCACGGTAGGACTGGACTGGATCTACAATGGCTCTGGTTCACAGCTATCTGGTCACAGCACGGCTCTACTGGGTTGGGTCTTTGAATTCTGGCAATAATTCTTAGCAGGGAAGCAGTACAGCACAGCCAGGCTGTTCTTTGGTTCCCCCTAGGTGTCTGGGGTAAATTCTGGTTTCTGGAATTTTCAAGGCCTAGCTGAGAATGGTTCAGCTATGGAAATGGGTCTTTCTGCTTGCCAAGTTTCTTGAGTCTGGAGTCTGGAATATGTATGGTTCTCTTGCAAAGTGCTACGCCAGCAATCGGTTGGTGGGTGAATGTCTGTCTAAGCCCTCAGCTGTCTCTATTTATGCATTTGATAAAGGGGTGTGTATGCTGAATTATCCTAGGTGCACCTCCTAGGTAGTCTATGGCTAGAATCCGCTCTCTCCCTTGATTGGAGGAGAAAACAGTGTGTCACCAGGATGATGTGGTTTTATGAGTCAGGGAATCCTCCCCTTGGTTTTTGAACATGACATCTACTTTTCATATACTACATATTTACAATTTTACAAACTTGATTACAATAGCATACCTAGATCACCTATTTTGTGGAGCAAATATTCTTCCAAGCCCCGTCTCTGTAGGATCTTGGGTCTGGATTTGACTGAATTTCGCACTTTTTGTCCGGGCCGCAATATCTCGTTTGTCCAAAATTGGTACACATGTGCGCATTCTATATGGGCAGAAGCGTGTGAAGTCTCATGCTTCTGACATAGATACATTTGCTATAAAACCACAATTTCTACAGTTATGTCCCAGAACATAGCACAGAGTTCCGGCTCCTCTTAAAATGTGCAGCAAAAATTTTGGTTCAGAAGTTTGGGGTTTATATATTTTTTACAATTGTCCACAGTAAATTATCAGTCTTATTAGAAATCTGCTTTTTGTCCATTGTGAATCAACACAATTATCTGTCCCCGCCTCCTTTTCCTTCTTGCAGCTTCAGCAGCAATCTCTGCCTACTTCCTTCTGGCAGCACAATCCTTCCTGATTAGCATCTCCATGCCTGGGAGGAAGTCCATTGTGCTCTTCCCAGAGCATCCCCAGTTCCTCTCCCCTCTTAATCAACACCTGAATGTGAGTTCCTGGCCCAGAGAGCAGAAGGGAGGTGCCTTGCCCAGTGGGGGAAGTTGTTTGTAGTTTTGGCTTGAATCAGGCTTACTTTAAAAGTCAATTTGTTACATTTTTCTTTGTTGAAAATAAACTTGCAATTTTAAAACAAACATCTTGAACACCGATTCCAGGCTCTAAACCATGAAGTTTAAATAGTGACAACCTATGTTACTCTTGATGACAGGTCACTTAGATTTTAGACATTAGATCTTATTGGTACAAGTTTACAGTTTTAAAATAGGCTTTTGAAACAGTCACAGGCGGCCGCTGGTGCTGCGGCCAGATTTTGACAGCTTTCACAGGCAGACAAACTGGCTGTGGATGTTTTTGTGACCAATTCAGCTTTCCAGGATATTGCAATTCCACAATGCTTTCTTGACTTCAGTAAAATGTGACACCCCGCAGGAAAATTGGATGTGTGCGGGTGTTTAGGACCAGCATTTCGTATTTTCAGCAACCAAGAAAAGATTTAACTGCAAGATTTCGGATTTCTTTCAGCAAGCACTGCTTTTCATGTGTGCTCCATTTTTACATGTTGGGCAGCCCAATGACATGTTTCAGAAGTGCGGTCTCCATTCCACCACTGACAACACGCATGGTAGATTTGGCAGCCATCTTTTTGTGCTTGGTAGAGCGCAATTTCCTTAGGTTTTGGCGCGCATGGGGTTTTCGGGCCATTTTGCTGATTCTGGTGCCAGCAGCACACAGTGATGCCGCAGGTCAGAGCAGGTTAAAACATCCCACACCATGCACATGCCCTGCTTGCCCATGTCTGCCATCATGTGGTGACCTGCTTCACAAGCCATTACTTCACACAAGATCAGGTGGTTACTGAGGCACAGAAGATATTCTCCCACTTCAGCTGCTCACACATTTCATTAAATGTGTCAGGAAAGCTGCAGCTGCACTACCACAAGCGGAAAACTTCAATGCTTTCACACTGCAATTGAACTCCTCATACGCTAGATCATCTGTGAGACAGTGGAACGCACTGAGAGCTGGCATGGGTAGTACAATGTTTGCTATTTACCAAAGCCTTTTGAAGAGGCCACCAAACATCTTGTCCTTTATGTTCTGTCATTCAGTGAGGTGCTGCTGCTGATGTATCTGTTGAGATTAGAACTATCTCGTGTAATACATGGACATGAATTGTCTGCTGAAGCAGGGAAACTGTCATGAATCTGCTCTTAACTTACCTACGAAATCCATGCGTTGTTGAAGTAAAGGGTAATATGGAATAGCTCCTGGCATTTTTCCTTTTGACCCACGCTTTAAATTCAAGATGGCAAGGCAACCTTTGTACAGAATATATGTGAGTATGTGAAAAATGCAGCGGGGTGTCATTCACTAAAGGACCTGCTATCTATGTGAAAGGATGCTCTAAAGAGACATTTAAAAGCTGGTTGTAAAGAGAAGAGTCAACGGTTAGAGGTCATTGACCCAGTGTGGGACCGTACCACTGCAAAGATGTTTATCGGACAGTGCAGGCACATCCTCCACAGCCTCTGACACTAGTTGAGGGGGCACCATATGTAAGCTTCTGTGAGATTGATTGCTTCCCCAGTCGTGCTTGCTGTATGCATGATGATCCACTGTAATTCTGGCTTGGCAAGCAGTCAGTGTGACCATCTGTACATGTTCAATTAGCAGTGGGAAGCCTAAGCTGCCTGCCGCTAGCCTGCAGTTTGAGAGGTTTCTGATGGGGCTATTGTCTCAGGCCACAAGATATGCCTCACATGATGTCACAATCCTTCTACTGCTTTGCAGTTCCTTTGGAACTAATGGCATTGGTTATGGATTCAAGCCACCAAGATGGCAGCCTCTGTGGGACTTCGAAAAAGGCATGCTTGTGCTTCCAGCTCATCTATGGAAGTGCATCTTGATCTCTTCATCTAGAGACTGCAAGCAGTGGTTTACTGCATCGCAACGCTAAGGTACCATTCCTTACTGTTTCCATGATACTCCTTATTTATTCCCCTCTGCTGAGTCCCTTGGCTCATGCCACCCTGCTGTTGACCTGCCATTCCTTCCTCCTTGGAAGCTTTTACCCTGTTTGATGATATACTTCTAATATAATAAGTCCATTGCTCTGATTTTCATCATCTCCTCACTTGCGCCAAAAAAGGAGCTGTGCAATTCACAATGATGCGCTACTTCCGATGCCCTTTCCCCCTTTGCGTTTTTTCACAAATAAGTGGGCATTTCTGCGCATTGAAAAGCACATCCCGAATTCACAAAAATGATACACTTTTAAATCTGAGGAAATGAGGGTCATCCCTCTGAGGTGCTAATCATGGGAGGGTCTTTTTTGATCAAAACATGATTTTTTGTTTTAGTGTGACAGCTGTGGTTTGAACCATGGCTGTCACACTGGCATTTGCATCCCCGAAACGGCATTATAAAGCGCGCACGGGCGCATTATTAGGGTCAATGATAATGTGATGTCCTGCATTATAATTTCATTGAGGGGGTTCAAGGATTGTGTGATGGCTTTGGAACCACAATACCTGGATCCTAAACTCGGCTTCCCTACTTGACCAAAATAGTTAATCTCTCACAAATCGCAGTATTCCCAGAACTTCAGTTGCCTCTTCTGTCAATTTTCCCCACAGTAATGGATGAAAAAAGTTGGGAAGCGATCGGTAGCAATATACCACACCTGAGTTTCAATTGGAGGGTAAGAGCAAGGCAGATCACACTTTTAAATATAACTTTTTGTAACCCTGACAGAATGTTTAAAAGGGGTCTCTGCAAATCTAACCTGTGCAGGGGTTGTAAAGACTTTGAAGGGACATTGGAACATATCATCTGGAGCTGTAAAAGAGTGAGGGTATTTTGGGAGGGAGTTGGATCAATGATAAATAAGGTACTGAGAGTAGATCTAGACTCCAACGTGTGCTAGGAGGGGGACACCGTTCTGGAAGACATAATTAGTTCACAAAAGGAGGCATGGTTGTTCAGGGCAGCAATGGGTGCAAAATAATGTAATTGAGGAGCTGGAAAACGGATAGACCACTGTCAAAGGTAGAATGGACAGTTAGTAATATGTCTGGTGAAAAAGGTGGTATTGAAACAATAACATAGGAGTCACTTACATGAGAAAATATGGCAGTAATAGCAGTGGATTTAAGTACAATATTTATGTTTCCTGTATAGGAGTATGTGGAAGGGCGGGTGCTTTAAGGTCACATTTTATATACATTATTGATGCTTGTACAAATATTAGGATTTGCACAAAAAAAGAGAAAACAAGAAAATGTTCCCACATTAAATGATATGTCTTCAGTGAACATTAATGAATAACTGCGAGCTCTCCATCTTTGAATACCATTATGGACAGGTAGCCTAACGTTCCCATCTGCCACTGTCAAGGACCAGGCGAGGTAACATGCAGACTGAGTCGAGTCACTAACGCTGGTGCTGGCTAGAATGCCTCTTATTTGTTTATTTGATTAAACTGATTGTGCTAGTTAGTGCCTGGCATGCGCTCATTTGAAACATAGCAAAACAAAATAGGTGACGGCTAGAAGATTTAGGATTAATTTTAACTTCTGGCATATTTCTGCACAATACTCCAGACCATCATTCGGTAGCCTGCCAAGCCATCACAGAAAGGGCAAGCCTGCAGTGTGGCCATTGGACGGTAGGTGAGTGAGCATTCTCCAGTGTTGTGCCTACACTGTCTTTCCTAAATGATGCCAAGTGCAGCAGCGTTTTCTGCTGTTCTGAAATGTGTATGGTATATCCCATTCTTGCCACTTGATTGTGCGCCCAATTTCTGACGATTTAAGAAGTCTACCATACCCAACCTAGTCAGCACCTCCGTGAATCAAAAGGAGTGCACGTGTGATCGGATTATCTTGTCTGGGTAGATAGCATATTGTGTAGGGTTCCATTTTTGAGAACCCCCTGAGCTACGTAGATTAATATTGAATGTGTAGGGCCTGTCCTCAGCTCTGTACTTCCATAGGCATGAGAAAGGGAAACACACCCTCATTGTGTGTAGACACCCTGGGTGCTAGTCCCAATGCTGCAGCATGGTACATTGTCTACAACACAATTTCATTATTTTTCAAACCACATCTGCACCCAAAGACCTGTCTTCTACAATAACAAACTATCAACAACAGTATATGAATAGACAATGCCACATGAACACGGGAACAGACATTCGTAAGAACATGTGGGCCACCAGCGACTGCACTATACCTTCATGAGAAACAACACTTTCCACCCCAAACAAAACACAGACACTCTTGAGAAGATGGAGAGCCTACACATATAATCTAATATCCCACTAGTAGCAGCTATGGTGAGAGCAATCACTTTTGTGAATCCTTGCAAGAGCTGGCCCCCTCACATAACCCTCAGTTCCTCACCATAACTAGGAACCATGCTACCACTCCTTCACTCACCCTCCACCCACTTAGACCCTCCAGCATACAAGCATGAAGTAGTGCCACTAAGTAACTGTGTACCATGCCAGGAAGACCCTCTAACCCGTTTGACACACACATAATGTCACTCCCATGAGGAGTCTGGGGAATATAGCACCCTGACCCAAGATCCGACCCCCATCTAATCCTATAGAAAATGAATATTCCTTAAAGTGTTCCTATACCAAGACAGCCCCCCCACCTACCCTCAGATTTGCACTATGACAGGACAACCCCGATCAGGAATTTCGCAATCACACGAGAAGATCATCAGCACCACAGCAATGGGAAAGTGGCAGGTGTTCTCAATCTGGTCCATAATAACACAGGATAACATAACATAACACACGGAAAGGAAACAGACCAGGGCCCTGAGAGGCTTGAGGAAAACAATCATCAACGCCATACCCCAATCTAGTGTTTACACAGCCTAACAATGAGGCTCCCAGGAGAAACAATGTACACGTTTCCGGTCCCCGTGGTATTTCAGGGCATTTGTATGGCTGAATAAAGTTCCAATCCTGATTGTCTGGGAGGGGTCAGGTGGGGCTCAAGGCAAGGAATATTTGCGCAGGGCGTGAATTGTTGCATCTGGGACTTCAGATAGAGAGGGGGTTTGTGGGTGCGGGTCAGTGGGTCCAAACCTGATTATATTCCTCATGTGCTGTACTGGTTGTTAATGTCAGTGGCTCTTCCTTGTGTCCTTATCCCTCGGTAGGTTTGGCATTTGAGGCCTAACTGAACATAGGTTTCTTCAAATGGAGCGAGTACACTACTTCGTGGGTGTATAGAGGCTCTGGGAGTGTGTTCACCCCACGTGGTCATCTCATTGAATTGCTCTCAGGAGGCCGCTGTCTTGGGGTAGAGGCTCTGGGAGTACCGGCATGCCCATCAGCATGTGTGGTAGGAAAAGTGTTGCAGATGTGGGTTCAGAATGCATAATGAGATGACATGGGCTTTTCTTGTTGAGTTGTGCCATGCCAGCGTGTGTATGTATATCATTGGCAAAGGCCCTTCGAATCATATGGATGGCTGGATCGGGCACGTCACTAGAGCTGGTAATGAGACTAGGTTTAGAGAGAAAGGGGAGGCCAGTAAGGCGGGTGGCCTTGGATGGAGCCTACTCCACAAATGTTGCGTGCAACCCATGTGCAGGAACAGTGGGGAAAGGAGTAGGGCAAGGGGTTGATGCCCAAAAAAGTCAGTGAATCAGATGATGTCAGAGGGAGGGGTCGAGATTGAAGGTCATGCAGCACTCTTCTCGAGCATGGGCTGGCATAGAAAGATGCTGGGCCACAGGGGATGGAAATGGTGGGAGTGGACTGCAGGAGGCAATCAGAGATCCAGGTGATGCAGAACCACTCTGGGTTCAAGGGCAGGAAAAGCAATGTGGAAGGCTAGTAGTGGGAGCAAGTCCTGGGAAGAGCCTGAGCAGGTCCATGAAGAGACATTCATCTTAAGTCAGGTTCAAACGGAGACCATCAGGGTGGGGAAGCAGCAGGGATCTGATGGAGGTCAATGGGGTGTTTCCAAACCCTGGCAGGAGGGAAAAGGGGAGTTTGATGGTGGCAGTGGCAGTGGCATCCTTAGGTGTGGGCATTAGGCAGGCAATGTGGGTGTATTGGGAGGAAGGCAGCTATAGTCATCTCATCTGGGGCGGTCAAGCAACAGGCTGATGGAAACAGGGCACCAAGCAGGCATCCACAAAGGAGGCAGGAGCAAAGGGTGTCTGAATAGGGGACTCGCCTAAAGGGCTGAGGGCATCATTTGGGTTAGGTGATGGTACTGCACAGGACAATGTGAGAAACCAGAAGGCGTCTCACCCGCTAGTCCCCGTGGATCTGTCATCCAGGTGGCCAGGACACGGCCATCGCTTTTGGATCCAGTTCCTGGGGGTGGACCAGTGTGGGAGGATCACATGGATGGGGGATCTTTGGGGAGTTGGAGTGGAACGCTGGATGGTGAGATGTGGTATCCCCTTCCTTGTAACACTTTTTCCCCATCCTACCAGGTAGGATAGCTAGGAACTCACCCCCCCTTTCCCTGCACGAACACTTTCTCGCAGACAGCTCACTATGAGAGAAAAAAGACCAACACCTGAGCCGTATACCTGACGTTTCCCAACACAAGGGTCAGGCAGAGTCAGGCAATTACTGATAATTACACACACCTGACTTCCATCACACTTCCTCACATGGATAAAAGGCAGAGCATGAACGCACACTCTGAGCAAGGCAAAACACATAAGGAAGCAGCAGCTCCAAGATGGCAGTTTAATACAAAGAGAAAGACGGCAACACCAGAGAGGGATGCAAGAAGGGAAGTACCCTTGACCTTTTCGGAGAAGAACCGCTACTTTCACGAGCCCTCGAAAATAAGAAACATAAGACCGGGAATTAACACTGAAGAAAGGTGCATTATGTGTCGAAGGTACCTGCGGTCCTCCCGCATCGATAGACAAGGCGGAGAGGAGCGATTGCCGCTGTGGTATTGTCCTTGGCTCCTACAACAAATCAACACAGGCAGAGTCCGCACAGGCGGTGAGTCAGGGACACTGATAGCAGAATGGTCTGTGTTAGAACCAAGGTTGCAAGCGGCAACATTTTATGAAGAAATCTGCAAAGAACAGGGTGTGAGGTTATGTGATGAGCGACGCAAATATAATTGAACATCCAAGGAGTGACTGAACTTTTGAAGCCAAGATAGAAAACATATACAGAGTGGTCCGGCACCAAGAGGGTGCTCATTCAAAAGTCTCTGTGAGGTATCCAACTGTGAGTGTAAAAGTGTGAACTGTGAAATAAAAGTGGTCCTGCAATGGGTCAAGCAAAACCCTGTGCACATTCGAAAGTCTTCGATAGCTAGTACGAACTGCAGTTGGTCCGAGCCCGGCTGAGTGAGACTAATTGTGAAAAAGGGATCTGTGCCCGACTGAGGGGGACCTGGGGTGAACAGTGAGCCACCCAAGAAAAAGATATTCTGTAGGGAATGGAGAGGAGGATTTGAGGCCGGAAGAGGGGGAGCCAAAGTGACGATTGTGGTATAAAAGGGATCTGAGCCTGGCTGAGGGGGATCCAGGGTGAAGAATGAATCGCCCTACTTGAGTACTTGCAAAGGAACTTTTCATTTGTTTGGTACATCAGGCCCTCTGAATGAAGAGACTTTTGATAACTTAAGAGACTTGGGCATAGAAGGCCCTGATGTTGGTAATGGAATTGTATCCTCGTGCTGAAGAAGCCTGAGAGTGTGCTATGCTCGAGTGAACCGCCTTGTCCCCTGCTGAAAATGTGGGGAAGGGAAGCCAACAGCCTAAACATCCTTACTTAACATTTTGTGAACACTTCTTTCTTTTTCATGAGCATTACGCCACACTATTTGTACGGCAAGGATTGTCAAAAAGTTTTTTAGGATAGGCACTTTTATTTTGACGAGACTCCACTAACACTGCATTATTATTATTTAATGGTCGTATCTTGCTCCCATCTGTAGATTTAGGATTAGATAGGCGTTTATTACACCTTTGTTAAAGTTCAATAAACACCCTTGAACTGTGGTCACTTGTATCCGTCTCACTTTGGTACCATGCCTTCCTTACAACAATCTGTGTGTGGTTACCCCAAAGAAGAGTAAGGCCATATGGAACAGGTTTGTTTAGGCCCTTATGGACTTGTCAGTGTGCCCTCCTATGCTTGTCATTACTGCCTTGCCCAATCGAACAGGTGGTAGGAGGTGGTTTGTGAGGGCCTCCACCCACAGGCATTCTTCTTATTTCTAATTGGATTCATGTAAGGCCCATATCTTTTGAAAGAACATTTTTCTTATTTGAGATTCTTTAAAAAATCATCTTCCAGTAATTGGGAAGGTGAAACCAGTCCAATTTATATCTGTGGATAATTATTCATCCAATCCGAGTATCACGCGGGCGGTCTCGTCCTTGAATCAGGAGTGCACTATTTCGTCTGCAAGCTTCTCAGATCACCAGTACATCTACAGTGCCTTAATGCCCATCTCAGCTTCTTCGGTTTGCAAACCGCATTATTCTGGTCCATCCGTGTTTACGATCGGCCAGTGTACCATGTTAGTTGTAATTTACACATTCTCTGATGCTTCTTCCCCTACCTGATCTTCCCACACTGAGTCGCCGCGATCACAGCGATCATCCTCTCTCACCTGGACTACACCAGAAACCTATACATGCTGGTCGCCCCCGAATCACAACTTAGAAAACTCCAGCGGGTTCAAAGCACTGCAGCAAGGCTCCTTCTTGCCCTCGCCCCCAGAGAACCCATCACACCCGCACTCCGTGTCCTTCACTGGCTGCCGATCAGGTGATGTCCCACCTTCAAGTCAATGTGCATCATCCACTGCGCTATGCAAAACCCAGGCATAGAAAATCTTCAACACAAGCTCACACCCCACAGACCCACCAGAAACCTGAGATCTGGCACACCTCTCCGCCTTGTCATCCCAGTCGCTAAATCAACCAGAATAGGGGGATCCTCTTTCTCTGTCCATGCTCCCACCATCTGAAAGTCGATCATGTTTAGCATTCACTGCATAGAGGACACCACTCATTCTGGAAGGCACTCAAGACCTGGCTCTTCCCTTCTGCATCTTGACTGACCAGTTCCACCTGCTGGGTGAACTATCAACACAAACAAGTAGGAGGGGTAATCGATGAGTCACTTGAGGTGACAATACAAGGGTACCTAGCATGCACAGAAAGGATTCCAGTCATCAGTATAATATGATCTGCATACCTTATTGCAACTAAATATCAGCTATGACTCTCTGGTACAAATAGCACTCATCTCATTGGAACATAGCCGTATCCCTCCTGGGGCACAGCCACCCACATGCATTCACCTGCAATAATTTACCACTCGACCCAATAATACACATCACCTCTGCCACTAGAATGCAAATTCCACAAAACAATTTCAGTCCAGCTGGGCACATAATCCGTCTCCTTGACAAAAATTCTCTCCGGCCAGCCTTTCACAGCACCCATCCAATAGCCAGATCTCCATGGGTTGCTGGTAGGGACTTAACTGGCCCTTCATACCTTGGTATTCGGTCCTCCAAGGGCGTTCACCAACAGCATTTTGAGACCATACCAATGGCATTATGCTCTATACAAATGCCATATAACATAACATAACAACCCTCTTTTTTTAATGAGGGCGTATGGGGAAATCATTCTGTAATGAGTGAAATAGGATCTCCTGTATCCCATCCATGGTGTAACTGCTTGATTGGAGCATGGAGTTTGGTCTACCCACTTTTTAGGTGCACTGTGTCTTTTTTTAATTGGGACCATGGTTTTGGGGTTCAAAGCTATATAACCGGGAAGCTCAAATCTTTGAGAAAGTCTGCCCTGTCATGGCAGTTGTCCGAGTCCTCAATGGCTTCCCCAGGATTCCCTGTGTCCGCATGGTTACCACAGTGGCTGTTCCTTACAACTTGTGGCTTTCAAGCAGGCTCTCCCTACTGCCTGTTGGCGACCATGTTATGGTGCGTGTATCAACTGTCTTGCTATTCTGATTGCAGATCACACTGACATATGTGTATGCTTTCCCATAAACCTTGGACGGCTAGCGAGCATGGCTTGTAGATTTTCATGCCCCACTTCTGTATTTGTTTCTGAGTGTTTTCATATCTGAACCCCATGGGCTAATGCCACCCGAGTAGGTTGGGGTGGGAAAGAGGCTTTGGGGCCAGCATAATGTAGCAGGCAACTTTCCCTGGCCCCCGGAATTTTCAGAGCCCCCTTGTGCAGGCTGCCACATGACACTTTCTATGTGGCTGTTCCTATTTTCCTTCCCTATGACTCTGGTGTGAGGACCTCTGGGATCAATAGACTTCTCATAAAACACTTGGTGATAGGTGATTATCTCAACAAACATTTTTGAACTCTTTGGGCCATCTTAGAAGAGTTCCTGTGGCAGTACCCTCAGTTCATTCTTCCCTCTGGGATGAAAATGGATTCTTATCTAGGGATGTTTTTTCGTAAATAAAACGTTCCCCCTTTTCTCAAGACCAGGCCCCATCCAGTCATTGAGATAAAAGGGGAAGGTCAGTGCCTAGTACTAGTTCCTCTGGTAGCTGTGACAAATCTGCACTATTTGTTCCTTCTTCCAGGCTAGGCGAGGCTAGGGAGGTGAGCCCGCTATGCAAGACCCTCCTTAAGGGTCTGGGCAATTTGGACCAAACTTGGAGTGACTATCCTCTAGGGGAAAAGGGGCCTCATAAGGAGTTTAGTGGTATCCTGCCAGTAAATCCGGTGGGATACCACCCAACGGAATTACCATTACCAGGTTTTTTCTGGCGGAATTACTGGCAGATTACAAGTGCCTGTAGGGGAGTTGTCATTATTACCAGCACTGATGATATTGGTGCCAGTAATACCATCAATATTTGCTGGTGGGGTGGGAGAATTACATTTAGCTCTTTGCTGGAGGTAAATTCAGGCCACCCTTCCGGCAAAATTAATTAGAGTTTGCCTGTGCAGAAGCATGCCAGTAAACGGAATTACCAGCATGTTAATTTTGCACTGGCAAACTCTTAATGAGGCCCAAGGACTCCTGCTACAGTATAGAACGCCCCATTCGAACCACCCTTTCTGCGTATAAGGATGTAGGAAAAATTGATGCATTTCCAGTTACAACTATAATTCACAAAGATCCTTCTTTTTTCCGATTGGCTTCAAGTAATGGTGAATCTCGCATGAGTGCCATGATCAATGAAGATGGACATCCTTTGCTTAGCTCTAATGATGTATATAAGAGGAAGACGAACCGTGAATGGAGGAGCAACTCCCACGTGGGAGTAGAGAAAATGTTATGCAGAGGCAAGACCATGAAGCATTGACTTCCTGACGGGCTGAGCCATGTCGAGCCACAGAGCCAGCATTGACGTGTTGAGCGAGAAACCCAACCCACTAACTTGAGGCAGGAAGGCGGGTATCTTGACTGAGCAAGAGGCTTGAGTCAAGGTGAAAGAGAGGACAGAGAGACAACCTTCTTCTTGGGCGGCTTTACCACTGAAGAGCAGTGGTGGGCCTGGTGCTCAGAAATGAATGCTGAGATCTGAAAAAAAGAGAGGAGTCCAAGATCCCGAGCTCTTACAGACAGCACCTTTCCCGCCACGAGAGGAACTGACAGGAAAGAGACGATTCGACTGTGTAGAGGCGAGCGAGATCCACGACTGCAGGTTTCCCAGAGCACTGAAACCAATGAATGTATGAAACACTAAGAGAATGTAACAGGCACATGGCCCCACTTATCCAGAGAGAAAGGGCTACGAAAAAATGTTGTGCCAGGGTGGAATAGCCATCAAAAGTCTATACATTCAAGAGAACTAAACAGGCACGCGGCCCCACCTAACGAGATCGAAAGGAATACGAACAATGTTATGCACAGCTAGAATAGCCTGCAAAAGTCTGTAAAGTCAACAGTTTGAAACAGGAATACAGGCCCACTCTCCTAGAGAGAAAGGGATACAGAAATTGTGATACGAGACTCGATTAGCTGACGAAAGTATGAAAAGTTATGAGACTGAGATGGGCACATGTCCTACTATATGAGGGTGAAAAAAATATAGACTCTGCATCTTTAAGCTGAAATAATCATAAAGAAGTTTCAAGAAAGTACAAAGATACTTCCTAGGCTGAAACGGAGTGAAGTGGAATACTTAATAAACAAGGAGAGCAAAGTGTATAAAAGGATATAAAATCACAGTAAGTGATAACGATACATTTCTCAGACTTAGGGAAGTCCCAACACTACGAAGGTGAAAAAGAAAGAAGTGCATTGTTCAAGTCGGCCTGGAGGGATTAGTACATTAAAAAACAAAAACGGTTTCCTTATCAAAGGGAGAGAGAAACCCATAAAAATGATTTTCCAAAAGGATTTTAAACTAAAGCTGGAAAGTCAAGCTACCAGAAACTGCTGGGAACCAGTCATCTACAAGTGGGCAAGGCAGAAGTTCATACCAAGGCTATCATACAAGCCTGCCTTTTCTTTTTAGTTAGGTGTTTTTCCAAATTGGTAGAGCCAGTTAGTTGCTTAGGTTTCAGACAAAATACCTTTTATTTGGCTTTGACATGCATCCTTAGCTTTGCTTTTGTTAGGTTGGGACCTTCCATCATAGAGACAGGTCAAGTTCTGACTTTCTTTTAGTTCAAATAAAACCCTTTTGAAAATGTGATTAAGTTGTCTGACTCCATCTTCTGGTTCACCATGTATGGTGTCTGAAGTGGAATGTTGACCAGTTGATATAAACTGGGGTCCCCTACATTTTACAAAAACATTGAGAAAACTAAAGTCCCAGCCCTGGCCACTCCCCAATCTTTCAGTTTTTACTACTGTAGCGTGGAAACATCCCCATGCCCCCAAAGGAGGGATGCCTAATACCAACAGGTTTTATGCCTTTCCCGTCCACCTTGGGCCTATATTACGCTGGCAAAACAATCCGGATTGGCCTGGCGATATGCCCTAGATTTTTCCGCAGGGGTAGTCATCTCTGATTATAGAGGGGAGATGAAGGTGATCCTCCATAACCATGGGACCTCTGACTATTTGATTAAAGAGGGGGAGGCCATAGCTCAGGGTCTCTATGAGAGAACACTCATTCCAATAACCCAAGAAAAGGAAACTTTACTTGAAGCAGAAAGAGGATCAATGGGTTTCAGAAAGTCTGACCTTGTTAGAGACGAGCCTTAGGCTTAGGCAAGAGAGTCAGAAGAGATAGTTCCATTGCCTGATCTTGCCTTCACACAATGGAACGACCCTGATGTAGTGGTCGTCTTTGGGAGGTTAATCTCAGAGGAGCAGGGTTGTAGCTAAATCGGTCCTTTTTTTCCTTAAAAAATCATTACCATACTGAAGAGACATAGGAAAAGATGGCCTTCACTAGACTCTATTAATAATTCCTCAAAGTCATCGAAAGGTAGTGTTTGAGTTGACACACTCTCACCCAACGGCCGCTCACCACAGCATAGGTAAGACCCAAACCCAGGTGCTATCCCAGTTTTACTGGCCTGGAGTGTTTGCCGATGTGAAGAACTATGTCACAATGTGTTAAATCTGCCAGAAAACTGCAGTAACTCTCATATCCCTGCCCCCACTATATCCCATCATTGACATCCCCTTCTCTAGCATAGCCATGGACATAGTGGGCACACTAGAACCATCAAAATTGGGAAATAAGAACATCTTAGTGATCGTTGACTATGCCACCTGCTACCCTGAGGCATTTCCCCTCTGGAACAGCACTTGTGAAGAGATCCTGAAACACCTCCTTCCTTTTTGTTAAGAGTAGGGTCCCCCAAACAAATCCTCACCGATCAAGGTACTACTATTATGTCGATGATCATGAATGACATAAAAGAGATTTCATGTATCAAAACCCTGCAGACCTTTGTCTATCATCCCCAATTGGATGGCCTCGTGGAGAGATTCAACCAAACCCTGGAAAGGATTCTCCACAAGTTAGTAGGGGCGGATGGAAAAAATTGGGATGTTATGATCCTGTAGGCCTTATTTGCGGTTAGAAATACACCTCAAGTGTCACTGGGCTATTCGCTTTTGAATTACTATATGAACGAGAACTGCATGGAGTATTTGATATGTTAAAAGAGACCTGGGAAGGAAAAAGTAGAAGCCATCCTTCCCATTTGCCAAACAGCCCACAAATGAAAGTCTCATATGGGGGCGAGACCATGAAACATTGACGTCCTGGAGGGGTGCAGGTACATCGAGCCATGGAGCCAGCAGCAACATGTCAAGCGAGAAACCCGCTAGCTGGAGGCTGGAAGACAGGTACCTTGACCAAGCAAGAGGCTCCAGTCAAGGGGAAGGAGGGGACGGAGAGACAACTGTCTTTTTGGGTGGCGTAACCACTGAAGAGCAGTGGTGAGCCCGATGGCCAGCAACAAACGCCAGGGCCCGAGAAAGAGAGGAGCCTGAGATCCTGTGCTCCTACCGACAAGCACATTACCTGCGATGAGAGGCACGGATGAGTAAATGGACGATGCGACTGTGTAGAGATGAACGAGATTCATGACTGCAGGTTTCCCAGAGCACTGAAACCGGTGCATGTATGAAACACTAAGACAACGTAATAGCACATAGCTCCATTTATCCAGAGAGAAAGGGATACCAACAATGTTATGTAAGGCTGGAATAGCTGCCAATGATCTGTCAAATCAAGAGAACGTAAAGGGCACACAGCCCTTCTTATCCAGACAGAAAGGGATACCAACGATGTTATGCAAGGCTGGAATAACCGCCAAAAGTCTATAAAGTCAAGAGAGCGTAACAGGCATACTGCCCCACTATCTTAGAGAGAAAGGGATACACACATTGTGATACAAGGCTGGGATATCAGACGAAAGTGTGAAATGTTAAGAGAATGAGATGGGCACACAGCCCCACTATATGAGAGTGGAAAACATATGGACTCTGTATCTTAAAGCTGAAATAATCTTTGAGAAGTTTTAAAGAAGCACAAACATACATCCTTGGTTGAAACAGAGTGAAGTGCAACAATCTGTAAACACAGTTGCTAAAGTGTATGAAATCATGGGAAGCAAATAAAGATACATTTTATCACAAGAAATAAGGCAAATTTTCACAGAATTATCAGATTTAGGGAAGTCCCAACGCTACAAAGGTGGGAAAGAAAGACGCATATTTTTCAAGTCGTCCTAGAGGGATTGGTACATTGAAAAGCAGAAACTGTTTCCTTATCAACGGGAGAGAGAAACCCACACCAATGATGTTCTTTCCCAAAAGGATTTGAAACAAAAGCTGTGAAGACAAGTTACAAGAAACTGAAAGACTGGGACCCAGTCATCTACAAGTGGGCCAGGCAGAAGTCCATACCGAGGCTACCGGGCAAGCCTCCATTTTCTTTTTAGTTAGTGTTTTTCCAAAGTGTTAGCGCCAGTTGTTAATTGCTTAGGTTTCGGACAAAATCCTTTTTATTTGGACTTAACATGCACCCTTGGCTTTGCTTTTGTTGGGGAGAAAACTTCCCTCATAGAGATAGGGCAAGTTAGGAGTTTTTCTTTTTTTTGTTTTATAAAACCCTTTTGATCATGTCATTAACCTGTCTGCCCCCTTCTGCTGGCTCAGCACACAGCTCTGGCATAACAGCTGCTTCCATGGGAATGGGTGGGCCATACACTTCAAAGACTAGTCCCGCCTTGGGGTAGACCTACCAGTCCTCATGTAGTAGTAAATCCATACCTCTTTGTTATGAAGCACCTAGTGGGAAAAAATGTATTGGGCCTCATTAGGAGTTTGGAGGTAACCATGGCGCTAATAGCACCATGGCTGCCTCCAAACCCTTACCGACTCCGCCCTGGTGAACGGAGCTATTACCCCCCTATTCCAAGGTTGGCGGGGGCGGTAATTCCCCATTCACCAGGGCCCTTCCCCATTCCCATTTGAGCCCCTATAGGGCTCAATGGGAATGGGGAAGGCGCTAATAACGGTACCGCAAATTGCGGTACCGTTATTAGCACCAAAGTCCCTTTGCGGGTCTCGTCCTTAACGCCTGGTTAAACCAGGCCTTAAGGGAGGACCCACAAAGGGAACTCTTAATAGGGCGGTAAGGGATTACTGGTACCGGTGCCCTTACCGGTACTTGTAATCCCTTACCGCCCACCTCGTAATGAAGCCCATTGTCTCTAACGGCCAACTGTCAACTTCCTGAATCTAGTAGAGTTGATGAAGTTCCGTTTTCCAGAATCATTGGGGCATGATGAGCCTCTCTCCCTGACCCTTGGGACAGCATTTCTATCTAGGGGACCTGCACTTTGCCGTTTTCTTGTTGTTCTCACCACAGTCCTCATCCCTCTCTGGTTCTTGACAAGGATACATATAGCTAGTGTCCATGGGTTCCCCGTGGTGTAACTTGGAACAGGTTTTTGCTATAGGGTCATCTTGCTGCAGGAATAACTGCAAGGAATCCCCTGCCCATACCAAGTGGGCTAGGTCGCCCCATGTTTCCATCCAAACCCTGACATTCCTGGAAAGAGCTCCTATGGGCTCTCCACAAGGCCTTAGATTCTAACTTCATGGCCAGCTGTTGTCTCATCCGAAGGATCAAGGATGGGTATCCCTCCTGTTGGGAAGTAATAATATTCTCCGTATTGTAAAGTGGCACAGGATTTATGGCTCGTGGAGCATAGGTTTGCTGTTGGCTAATGGCCATTTGAATGACCTCCTCCTGTTGGATAATGTAGCTATCTCACTGCCCTTTGGATGTATGGGGCAGTGAGTTAGAAAACTATTTCAACTAAAACTTTTCATGCCCTCCAGGCCTTTTCACCAAACCATGTATTCAAATGATACTGGATTCTATAAGGTAACCGACCTGGTGGCATTGAAGGCCTCAGTTGCAGTCCGTGCAACATCTGTCAAGGGAACGATGCACCCTGCCCAGTGTTTCTAAAATCCCTTTCTTCAAGTGAAGCCTGTTTCCACCGGGGTTAAGGATTTGGTATGCTGCCTCAATATACTGTCCCCCACTGTGTTCTATTCCAACCTGCTGTCTTGGTCACTTGTACCAAGTTTCTATGGAAGGCTCTGGGATCTTTTAGGTACTTCTGTACCACTGCAGGGGGAATAGGAGTGGTCTGGGAACCTTGGCTAAAGACTGCCTTCACTTTGTCTACAATATAGAGAGAGACAGTTGTTTTAATGGGCCCGATATTGCCATTCCTATATCTAACATCTTTCCTATCTCTTCCTCAGCTTCAGTGGCCTACAACTATTCCTGAAATCATTAAGCCCGAGTCTCTTTGTAAACAACAGTCCTCTTTCTCTTCTATATCTGGGGTATCTTTGAGCTGGAGCAGGGAATGCAGTGTGGATATGTTCAGGGTTTGGAGTGAAGATGCAATCCCTGGCTATATCCGAAGGTCCAACTGAGAATAAAGTTCAGATTTCTTGCTCCATATCTGAACTACAGGCTCCATTGGGCCAAACTCCTTGATTTCGTCAATTTTAGAGAGGTCATCCTCCTCATGAGATAAGTAAAGGATGGCCAGTTTGAATTGGGTTTAAAAAGTAGACCTCAGTTTATATAATTTATGTAATTGTCTTCAGCTAACATGTTTCCCTTGCCTTAGTAGCCCTTTGCTGGGCAACCCACACAGTAATGGGGGTGGCTAGAGTTTTGAGGGCAATACAAAATGGTCTGCTGCTCCTCCAATTAGGAGTCGTATTTGAATGTATAACACCAATTTAGGCATGAGTGCAAGGTGGCCTTTAGCAGGAAGAGAAAATGCAAACTAGGGTATTTTAGCAATCTACCTACTTAAGAAAGGTCACTGTGCTTAAGAAATGGCTGGAACACTTCCCTTTTGCAATATAGGGAAGGTAGGAAAAAGGAATTGTCAACAGTTACTACTTCTCTTAGTAATTAATTCGCATTTTGGAAAAATATATAAACTTTAATGGAAGTGATTTTTAAGATAGACATAATACATATATTAATACACATAAAATTCATTCTCAGACACTCTAAAATGCATGCACAAACAAAACATTGACAAAAACTATTTCAAACTTGATAGTTCTAAAAAATTAGGGGCGTATGTTAATATAGCCGTTTGCATTTAACCTTTGCTGTGAGTCCTATAATTTACGTGTGGTATTCGATCTTTCTAGATCTCTAAATATTTCAATGCAATCTACTTAGGCTCTTAGATTGCCAACTCAACATGTTTCAGTCCTCTATAACAGGTGTTGGGACTTTCTTCAGGAGTAGTCATAGACATCAAGATAGAGTGGTCAAGCAAATGGTCTGCGATCTTCCTTAAATGAAGAGTCTTTGGTTAAAAGGAGAGATGTTTGTTGTGGTAACTGTTGACAAAACCAAAAAAACAGAATCAGTATTATATAGTATTCTGGTAACACAATTTAAGGTGTTATGGAGCGGAACAAGATAGATTACCTTTCCGTTCAGGTGTAGAGACTCCCTTTACTAGTAGAGAAAAATCCACATTAGTTGGGCAAGTTCTCTTTTGGGGAATATATAATCTTCCTTCGGTACCTGTAATGGGTAGAGTGAGGGAGTGGTTAGATCTGTTTTTCCTCCTTTAGTCGGGACTAAATAAAGCCTTGTACAAAAAGCTTCATGTTTTTTTAGAGGCTTGTTAGAGCTAGCGTGTTATGCCTTTTATTACAGAATAATGCCTACCTTTAAAGAGGTAGGTAGGGTGCTTCGTTCTGATCTTTGCCTGTCGAGTAAATCCTCGTTGCTGGGAACGAACCTTCTAATTTTCAAAATTAGTGCCGATATATGTTATGTGCGGCATCTAGAGGGTGGGAAATACACATTAATTGTGTCATTATTTTAGGTGTGGTAATACAGAAGTAAGTTGGTAATATAGGACTGTTTACCTTTTTAGCGAGGCAAGTGGACGCGTATGTGTCCTTTCTTGACGGATTCTTTGTTCCTAGCGTAAGGTTAGAGTCCTTCTGTGTGGTCGTGTTAATGGAACACTTCCCAGCCAAAGCAGGGAAGAAGGTACGGGGGAATGGGTTCCAGCTTGTTAGTGGGCAACTTGGTGCCAAATTTGAGAAGGTAAGCAGATAACTAATGAGATGGTGGGGGTGACAAAAAATAAAATGGGGAAGGAATTTGGCAGAGGGAGGATCATTGGACCTTCGACAAAAGCCCCAGCCTGATTCTGGGGACATCTAGTGGGGTGACCATGGAGCCAGCTACCTCTCCGAGTTAGTGGATGAAGGGCACAGGGGTGATAAAGAAGGATGCCTTGGTCTCCCTTACTTAGTCCCTGTCACTCGGTATGCAACATTCACAAACAATAATCATCTTTACTGCGAAAAAGCGGTCCTTGAGTGTGGGCATACCTTACATTTTCCCAGACCCCATCTCCACTTTCCTCAGGCAGACAAATTACCCCAGAAAGATTATTTTCCCTAGGGACATTCATATGGCCAGAGTAGATGCTGCCGCTTTCAAAGCAACAGCTCCAACATCAGTGGAAAATGCAGCACTTCGAGAATCCCATTCCCAGGCAGTTCAACGTAAGAGAGGGTTTGCTGGTTCCTCAACAAAGGAATTCGTAGCCACTCTCTAACCAGACGGTGTAAATGAAGCTGCGAACGAAAATGTCTATGGTCGGAAAAATAAAGACATGTTCAGACATTTAACTTTACCCTGCCCGCTCATTCAGCTAGCCCACTCCTGCACCAGAAATGCTCTACCTTTTCACTGCCCTCCATGCCACCAGCATCGCAGAAACATTGCTTTTGGCTCCTGAGCATGCCCCAATGTCAGAGACACAATTAATTTCCTTTCTGTGTTTGCTCAGCCAGCCTGCACCAAAAGCAGAGTCACACTTCAACTTTACGGTCTACCTGGCCCTGAAGGAGCAGTACAATTTTACACAGCGCCCATTTCCCACCAGCCTCATAATGCGCAGCTCCATGAGGGAAATGGTGCAATCAAGAAAACATGTTTTTAGTCCACTACCCTACACATCAAAGCCACACAGAAGGAGAGAGATGCAACAAATCATTTAAACTGCACACAACGCCCTGGGACAGCTCCTAGAGAAAGATTCCATTTGCAAATGGTGGACAAGTTCTTTTTAGTAAATAAAAAGAAATGTGGGAAGTTTAAAGCCCGAACATCTGCGCTAGTAGTAGGGATTTTTCTTGGTCGGGCGCCGCAATGAATTCAAACAAAATGAGACTTTTCCCTTAAGTCTCTAAAAAAAAAGTGTACATGCAGGGTTGTTTGGTGTTCTAAAAGTGCTTACTCTGGATGCATTTTCTTGGTTAATTTGAATTTCTAATACGTAAGTTCTTCTTCTGCAGTTATTAATTCTGATTTATTTTAGTTCATGGGTTCCAAAAATCAAGTGAGCCTTTTAGTTCATGAGTTCCAAAAACAAGGTAACTACACGTGTTTCTAGCTGTGCTCTTCTTCAGGCCTCCTAAAACATCATGAAGACATCATGTACTGTGTTGCAAGGGAATATCCACTTCACTGCCTATGAGCCGCCAAAACGTTTTCACTATCTTTCTTTTCTGAACATATTGATACAAATGAAGGAACTTCAAATCATGTGTTGTAGAAAAGTAGCGGTCCGGTTGGAGGACGGCTACAAAACCACATTCAGGTATCACAATAGTTCTGTGCCAACGCACATGTAGCTCGAGGCTGAATGGCCATGTCTTCAACAACACATGACTTATAATCGCTAATGACTGTGCGCTCTGACGCCTATGGACGATGTAGCACGTTATAAACATTTAAATTAAACTAAGCTAACAGACTGTCTCCCATAATGAGTGAATTGGTTCTACCTGATCAATGTGGATTTATCACGGGCAACGTGCTGCAAAAATGCTATTAGATGCAGAGAAAGCTTTCGACTCCCTAAGGGTTCCATGTGTTAATATCCCTGCAAAAATATTGCCATATTTTTGCAGCAATATTAAGGCATGGAACCTGCAGGGGACACCCTCGCAACCCCTGCAATATTTTTAAAAGAGCGAGGGACACCGCGCAACCCCTGCTCCCAAAAAACCCCAAAATGATCCCCCCCAAAAATATCGCCTATGGCCGTTCAATAGTGTTTTCAATCTGTAGCAACTGTAATGAGCTTCCTTGATTCTTAAGTCTTTTTTTTGTATTTTGTTTGTTTGCTGCACCTGGAGCGTGTGACACTGCGACTGACCAGTGCCCAATATAGAAGTTTAAAGAAAAATCACAAGAACTCCATCCGATGCGCTCCAATATTAAATTTTATGTATCATGCAATTATATTTCATTGACATGTGTCCAATAATTTCATCAACATTTCTTCAAATATTTTTCTCCATTGCATTGTATTTCATTCTGAGTATTGCCTAATCCTCAAATATTTGGTCAAACAAAAGACTAATTCCATATCTGTGTTATTCCCCTCAAGATTCTAATTCCATATCTGTGTTATTCCCCTCTACACGTGTTTCCCAATCTTTCCAGATGGTTCTTCAGGAGGGATTCCTATTGCTAATGTTCATTGATATATACAGCAATATTTTTGGTGGGGGTAATATGTAGTGATCCCTCCCTAAATTGGTCCTTTCTGTTTACCATTCTTCGGTTCATGGGCATACGGGCCTACTTGATTTCTTTGATACAATTATTGTATGTCAAACCCCACTGTCAAGTTGCTCATAAATGGCATGGCATTCAGCTCCTGATAGAGGTTCGAGGCAGGGATGTCCCCTGTCCCCTCTCCTTTTTGCGTTACCTGCGTTAGCTATTGACTTGCGTGCTTCGCCCGTCCCATTTTCACAGGGGTCATAGCTTCTATATGCAGCGGGTTCTGGTCTCATTATATGCAGATTACCTTTTGATTGACATCTCGGACCCAGTCAATAACATTGATCCCATTGTCCAGAAGGTTATAGAATTTGGTGAATACTCAGGGCTACGAATAAATTGGACAAAGTCAGAATTGCTTCTGTTCACACCCCCGACGACTCAAGTACAAACTGGCTGGGGTTTCAGATGGTGACATGGTCAAGTACCTGGGTATACAAGTCTCAACAGATGTTCATAAGCTATATGTAGACAATTATGGATCTGTAGTTGAATCTGCTGTAGTCCGGCTGGATCGCTGGGGTAAACTCCCACCATCCCACATCGCTCATATATCCATTATAAAGATGGTAATTATTCTCAAATTTCGATATATATATATATATATATTTCTCAGTGTTCCCAATAGACCACCCAAAGTATTTTATGAGAGAATACGCTCAATGGTAGGCAGGTTCATTTGGGCGCATAAACAAGCGAGGGTTGCATGGGATGACATTACTTGTCCACTTGAGGAAGGAGGACTGGCAGTGCCGGATTTTGAAACATATTGTTTGGTGGCTCAGACAAGCCATATGAAATATTGGTATGGCGCAGCACCTTATGCACAGCAGACTGCATTGGAAAGATCCATGTCTGCCCCATACAGACTCACCACCGCTGGATTGTGGGGAAATCAGTGTATGCAGAGACATACGTCAAACATGGTACACACGACTTTAGCTGCAATACGCCTACTTCACAAGCGATATGACTGTCCGAGACCTTTAACAACAGAATTTGCATTCAGCAAAATTGAGGGGCTGGGCAGCACATTAGACTTTGGACTGTGCAGGGACAGTGGCTGCAGTTGGTATTTGCAAGACAGGGGAATGGTTTCATGAGGGTGAATTAATCTCCCTAGCTGACTTTAGGGGCATGGGAGGTGCGACTCTTCAGCAACACATGTATGATCATACGGTCATAGGGGAGCTGGGTGATCTGTTGGATACTTTGCTGCACCTCTCTCAGCCTTCGGAAGTGGTGTTATTTCTCATTAACCACGAAGAGCTGCAACACGTAATGACTAAACTGCACTGAATAGTGCAGGGCTAAGGGCTGGCGAAAGTGGAAACACATGAAAGCTGGAATGAATTGGGAAAATACACTGGGAAACAATATTAGCAATGAGGACAGGAGTTACATTTGCTTTCAAACCAGACACGTCTCTATGAATTTCAAGCACGAACGTCTACATTTTAAATGTATCCACCAAGCATATATAACACTGATAAAGGTAAACAAATATGAGCGGTCTTCCATTGGGGCATGCCCACGATGTAAGACATTAGATACTGAGTTTTTGCATATGGCATGGAACTGCCGTAGGGTAGCAACATATTGGACACATATTCTGAATGCTCTCGGCGATATCACAAACTGGAACGCACCTCTGAGCCCTGAAGTGTCTTTGCCAGGTCTAACTGGTGATGCACCAAAGCGCCACCGTAGATTTTTAGGTGTAGCCTTGTTGATAGCTAAGAGGCATATAGCAATGAGCTGGTGGCCACAATGTACCTCCACAAAGGAAGAGATTGTGTGTGGTGTAATGACCAAGAAGACACATATAGAGAGCTGGCAACTCCTACATCTCGGCCAGTTGATGATTGGCCTTCACTCAGACTGCTCTTACAGGGCAACAGTGCCACTTAAAAAAAAGTACATTGACACTGTTGACAGTATTTCACGAACATGGCTATGATTCGAGTCTACAAAAGAGGTCTCATGTGTGTGAAAGGTATGTTGGTGAGTCCCTATATACTGCTTTTAATGATACTAACTGTTGCAGAATGCAAACTGTTGCTGTCTACTGTCTGTCTGTACAAAATACTGTCCACAATGTAAAACAGTGTTAAAAAAAAACATGACTTAAAACGGATTGATCTCTATCAACATTAAAAAAGATAGTGACCACTTTTTGCGATCAGAAAATTACTTAGGGATGATTGGGACTATAGTGACAACAGAATGTACACTTTTCAATCTAAAAGTTTTATTTTTAGATTTCTTTATTGGTATTTGTTATGGGTACAACAGCAGTATGGCGCTGGTTGCTAACTGCAGCATAGTATAGCTTGAATGATGTCTAGCCAGAAATAAAAGAAATAAACGATAAACCAACATTAACATAAACAATTAACAATAACGATGACTGTCTCCGTGTGATTTGATGAACAGTTCAGAGTGAGAGCATTATCGGGGGGGGGGGGTGGAGCGAAAAGGGTAAGGGAGGGGGAGGGAGAGGGAAGGAGTGTGGAAGTGGGGGTTCGGTTCTGGTTCAGGCAGGGGCTTGTTTAAGTACCCTTGGGGTGGCAAGTTCAGACAACATGGAGGTAAGTCATTCAGGGAGGCTTCTCATTATCAGGAGGGTGGAACATTGCCCACGTCAGGGCTTTCCTAGCGTCTAATGACTGACTCGCATCTTTGGGGATTTAGCAACGCTGTCTTCCCAAGCCGAGGTTTCTGCCCCCACCTATCGCTCCAACTCTCCATACCATGTTTGGAATTATGGTCCACCTGGTCGTTTCCATGCCATTGCAATGGTCCTCTTAGTTAGGATGCAAGCCATGTCCATGAGTTTCACAGTGTGTTTGATTTTAGCGAATCTGGGGTAAGTCCCCAAGAGGCATTCACTGGGGGTCCATTCATATCTGGACCTGCCTGCTCCATGTTGGCCCAAAGCCGCCGGACCCTGGTGCATTCCCAGAACATGTGTAGTAGATCTGCTTTGTCTCTGCTGCACCAGGGGCAGTTATGGTGAGGTTGTTTACTGAACTTCGCCAGTCTGATGGTGTTAGGTAGGTGCGGTATAGCACATTCAGTTGGATTAATCTGAATCTGGAGTTCCTGGATACCCCTTTGGAGAACGCCAGTGCTCTCTCTCATTCCTCGTCGGTCATTTTGCGCCCCAGTTCCTTGCTCCCCTTAAGTTTTAGGTCAGAGCTGCAGGGATTAGGCCTGTCCATTAAGTGGCTGTATATTTGGGGCACCGGTCTCCAGCCCTCTCCAAAGTTGTACAGTAATGCTACGAAGGGGTTGGCCTCTGGTTCTTCAGGCCATGAATCCCATTTGGTTCGTGCTAGTTTTCGAATCCTCTGATACCACAGAAACTGGCCGCTGGTTATGCCATCTTCAGATTACAGGGAAGAGAAGTCACAGAAGGAGCCCTCACTGTACAAGTCTCCCCACGTGTATACCCCTTTCCTTTCCCAGTGCCTGATGGTCTCTAGGTCGACACTGGTCTTATATAGGTCTGAAAGCAACGGAATAACCGGGGCATGTGTGTGTCCCAGGTGGAGAAGTGACTTTGCCCTGTGCCATATTTGCCTTCCCAGGGTGACTGGTAGAGGTGCTTCGCTCAGAAGGTGCTGGGGTGCCCAAATGAGTTCCTTCAGTCGGACTGTGGCAACTGGGTGCTGTAGTAATGCTGTTTCAGAAGTGGCGTCATCAGCCAACCGTTTGGCAACAAAGCTCAGCTGGGCTGCCAAATAATATTTCTCTAGGTCAGGGAGTTGAATGCCGCCCTGTCTATACGGGAGGGTTAGTGTGGTTAGCGCCATCTTGTGTCTGCCTTTACCCCATAGGAAGTCCCTAAATATCGTCTCCAGCAAGCGAAAGAAGGGGGCTTTAATATAGTAATGTATGTTTTGGAATCCGTAGAGGAACCTGGGAAGAACAATCATCTTAATGATGGACGCTCTTCTCATCATAAACAGGGGGAGCTTAGACCAAAAACCTATCGATTTGCGTAGAGGGGGTAGCGCCACCAAGGTGTTATTCGCGTGCATTAGCTCAGGTGTGTGCATTATGTTGACTCCAAGGTAGTGGAATGTGGTCAGTTGCCATTGTACACCCAGTGGAGATAGGTCTTCGATGTGTTTGTTTCTGAGGTTTGCCATTGTGAAGAGGCAAGATTTACGTCTGCTGAATCGTATTCCAGAGACTTTGGCAAAATTATCCAGAACCTCCTGCATAGTCGGCACGTTCAGGTGAGGGTCCCTCACATATAGGAGGACATCATCTGCGTTTAGGGAGATTATGTGATCTGCCCCATCCAACCGTATGCCTGCATCAAAGAATTGTTTTCTGAAGTAGATGGCAACAGGTTCCAGCCCAAGTATAAAGAGCATGGGGGAAAGTGGGCATCCCTGCCTCGTGCCCCTCTGTATGTCCCACGCCGTTGAAACAAGCCTTCTAGATTTAACTCGTGCTTTTGGTTTGGTGCACAGCACTTCGACCCCTCTGATAAATTTCTCCCCGAAGCCGAAGCCTCGGAGAACCGCTATCAGCCATTCCCAGTAGATGAAATTGAATGCCTTGATGGCATTTAAGGATAGCAGGGCATAGGAGCCCCCATTTCGGTCAGCCTGGGACATAACGTGCTGAAGCCTGCAAAGGTTAGCAGTGGTGTTGCGGCCTGGCACAAAGCCGTTTTGGTCTGTGTGTACTAGCTCTCCTATCGACCTGGAGAGCCTTCTGGCTAGGATCGTGGTCAATATTTTAACATCATAGTTAAGCATTGCAAGTGGACGAAAGGAGACGCAGTCATCCACAGGTTTGTTGGGTTCAAGCATCGGGACCACCAGTGTTTCACGCATACTCTCAGGCAGGATCCCCAAGTCATATGCCTCCTGGAAGACCTCGTGCAGCAACGGGGTTAGAGTTGGTTCGTAGGTCTTATAAAATTCAGAGGGTAGCCCATCACTGCCCGGAGTCCTGCACGTGGCCAAGGATTGAATTGCTTCAGATATGTCTTCCATGGTGATGTCTGCATCTAGGGCTTCTCTGTGTGCGAGTGATAGCCTGGGCAGCCCCATCTCCTCTAGTGTGTTTGAGATCTCGTCAGGGGGCACCTGGGCGTTATGTGAGTATACTTGGGCATAGAATTGTTTGAAGGTGTTATTTATGCTCTGCTGGGTCTGGTGCAGCACGCCGTCTTCGCTTTTCAGGGCCGTGGTTAGATGCCTGAAGCATTCTTTTTTGCATGGCCAGGCTAGAAGTCTGCTAGGCTTGTCTGCCTCAGTGTGCACCCTATTGGTTCTAGTGATGTAGTCAAACTTGGCTGGCGCCCCAGACTTCCTTGCATTCAGTTCTGCTCTGCTTGAGTTTATCTTCATCCCGCTGGGTGTCCTGGGTATTGGATTCTAGCTTCTCGATTTCGTTTTCCCACTGTTCTAGTTCGGTTCGTAATCATCTCCTGATGCCTCCAGCCTTTGCTATAATTTCTCCCCGTATGACCACTTTCAGGGCATTCCATATTGCGCTCAGGTGGTCGACACTGCCCATGTTCTCTTCTATATAGCTCTCTAGGGAGTCCCTGAGGTCATCTCTGAATACCGGGTCTTTTAGTGCTTCCGTGGGCATTCTCCATGTTGGTATTGGGGATCTGGGTCTTGTAATGCTCCACTCTACCATTAGGGGCGAGTGGTCGGAGATGGTCCGACCCAGGTATTGTGCCGCATCAATCTGGGGTAGGTGTTCCCTACAAGTGAAAACGTAATCGATCCTGGTGTGGAGGCTATGTGGGAATGAATAAAAGGAGTAGCCTCGTTCGTCTGGGTGTAATTCCCGCCAGACGTCCACTAGGTCTAGGCGGTTTAGCATGGTGTTCAGTGCTGTGGTGGGCGCCGTCGGCCACAGAGGAGGGGTGTGGACCTGTCAAGCTCCGGGTTGCTAACACAGTTAAAATCGCCCCCCCCAGATAAAGAATCCGTTCCTATATTGTGTGACCTTGGTGTACATTAGGTTTAGGTGGGCTGGTATGTTGTTGTTGGGGAGGTATGAGTTCACAATACATACTTCCGTTTGTTCGATATGACCCCATAGTATCACATACCTTCCTTCTGGAACCGAATCGGTCTTGGTTAGTTGGAAGGGGACTTGGGGGCTGATCCATGTGAACACTCCTCTGGCATATTTGGAGTAAGTGGCCCCTGACCGCCCCAGTGCATTTGTAGCGTTGCTGTAGATTCCTTTGTAAGGTGGGTTTCCTGCAATAGGGCCAATCCGATCTTCTTCCTTTGCAGGTAGGATTTAATCCTATTTCTACGAAGGTAGGTGCCCAGCCCCCTCATATTCCAGGTTAAAACTTTGATGCGTGTGGCCATAATGGTTTTGGGAAGAGTTCCAGTGTTCCTTTCCTGCTGCCCATCTCTCCCTGCGTAGTAGTCAGAGGGTGTGGACGGCGCACCCCTGGGTTGCCTGGTTCCTGATTACCCACTCTTCGCCCTTGTGTCCTCGCTATAGGTGCTGTATCATATCCCAGAGACATTTCAACTGTTTGAACTTTCATTCCAGTGAATGGGTTAACACATTTTAACAACTGTGAACTGCCCCCCAGCAGTTGCATTGAAGGGGCAACGCTCGGGGGCTCCTGCATCTCGTAGGCCTATTCAGGTCATTTGGTGCAGGTGTAGTGCTGGCAACAGGCCGGCACAAATTCCAGTGGGGTGAGTTGAACCAGTTCTCATGTGTGGTCACATGAGCTCCCGTCTGTGGTAGCAAAATCTATTGTTGCAGCGGTGGGCTGTCTTCCGAGTTCGGTACTGTGATGTTGAGTCTTGCATTTGCTTGTTCTATGGGATACATGGTTTATACTTAACCCTTAGGTTCGTGGGGCGCGTTCGTCGCCTTCGGCCAAGTTATAGAGCACCTTGAGACATGAGGGGTATAGCAGCATATATTTAAGATTGAGTTTCCGCAATGTAGTTTTCACTGGTACAAATGAGTTTCTTGCGCCGTGCAAATTGGAGGTATAGTCATCGTATATGACGATCTTGGAATCATTCCGTTTAATCTCACCTCCTTCTCTTGAGAACTTTAGTATTGTCTCTCTGTCTCAAAAATGTAGGATTTTCGCAATCAT
The DNA here is from genome assembly GCF_040938575.1 of Ambystoma mexicanum. Classification (NCBI taxonomy): domain Eukaryota; kingdom Metazoa; phylum Chordata; class Amphibia; order Caudata; family Ambystomatidae; genus Ambystoma; species Ambystoma mexicanum. The sequence continues at coordinate 431,060,451 of NC_090925.1, read as the reverse complement.
TGGGCGTGGGTACGATCCCGGTGGGGGCCTTTTCTGTAGAGATCTGTGGGCTCTCTCCACTGAGAATCACTAGGAGAGTTTGCCGGCTCCAATTTCCTGTGGTATCATGGATTCCACATATTCGGTCGGGTTTGTTCCTTCCATGTCTTCCGGAATTCCTAGTATGCGTATATTCTTTTTCTGAATGGAAACACGCGCCGCACCTTGGGTTTAGTCGTCTGAACGCAAACTGTCCAGTTACCTCGAGATAGCGCGCGTGCTTTCCCAGCGCACGTTGCCAGCGATGTCTCCTGAGGGTTCGTTCCTTTCATCCAGCGGGCGTATATTGTTGCGGCGGGCCCTCCCTTCCACCACCTCTGATCTTGCTTCCAGTCTTGCGACCTGTTTTTCAAGTTTGTGGACTATAGTTTTTAGATCCGAGGTGGTCTCTGCGGTGTCCTGTAGGCCCACTTCCACCGTAGTCCCTCTTTCAGCGAGATTGCGAGCATCCTGACGCATTAACTGCATGTCAGATTTGACTTAGTCTATTTTAGTGTCAATGAATGTTCTGAGCACAGCGATGGCCTGCAGTACCTGCACGTCCTTAGGATGATCTTCGGGTGGGGGTGACTCTGTCTGTGTATTCGTCTCGTGTTGCGGTTGCTGCTTGGGCCTGGCCACTGTGAAGGAGTCTATTATTGTCATCGACTTGGATTTATTCTTTGTGGAGGACACCCACTTTGTCTCACTTGGGTCGCTTCTGTAGCTTCTGCTTGGTGTGGTATTGTCGTGTTGCCGTGTGAGTTGGGTTGTGGGGCCGGCCTCTTTACCTGTAGGGTGATGCGATCTCCGAGTTCCTAATTAGTCGTGGCCGTGAGGTGGTCCGTGTTTCGGTAGGTCGGGAGCAGGGCGACAGGTCTCTGTTGTCATGGTGGTCGGCGTCTGGAGAAGCAATTGTTTTGGTTGGGCAACTTGAGAAGTTGGCTTTGAGTGGTGCAGATGTTGAGGGCAGCCCAAAGATAGCTCTCTTATCGGCAGGCGAGGGCACGCCAGTGCGTTGCTGGTGGTCTGGTTGGCTTAGGATCAGTGGTTAGGCTGAAGGGGCCCCCGGCAGGCGCTTCTTCGTGTTTAGCTCCTGTGGCGCCGGCAGCTGTCAGGTGGGGAGTGGCAGAGCTGGCAGGGCCAGGGAGGGCACCCAGAGTCGGGTCTATCTTCCCCAATCTAAGAGTTTGTGCAGGGATTGGGGTTCTCTGCAGGGCCTGCGTACCTTAATGGCAGCTCCGATTGTGGGTGTCCCTTGGGTGCTGTTGAGTCACACTTTGCGTGTGCAGGATGCGGCCCGAGTGCCCTGCTGCTTTGATGTTCCCGTCTCCGCTGGTTCGACCTTGGGATGTAACAGGAGGGTGTCAGCTTGCAGCACGTACGGTCTCAATGTTAACCATACTCGTTTTGGGAGGTGCCTGTTCTCCGGAGGGGCCTTCCCAAGTCCTGCCCCCCGATGGAAGTCTTCCCGGTATGTCGCCACCCTTTGTAATTTGCTCTCTAGGAGGCAGTCCGGTCGTGTTCTGGGGGATCGTTGCTTATACAATTGCGTCTCACATCGGGGCTAGGACCCTTCTTCTGCTCTGTTGATCTGGTGTCAGATCGATGTCTGGGGGTCTGGTGCAGCCCTCATGTTATCTATTTGTGGGGCCTGATTCCGCCAGTTGAGTGGTGGGGCTCTGTTGTTCCTTGGGTCTAGGCGGTCTGGTAGTTGAAATGGCCGCCCTCCGCACCCCTCCTCTCACCAGTGCTTAGTTATTGTACCTCCTCTGCTGCACGTGCCCTGCAGCCGGTGCCTCTTAGTGTTTGTAACCCCGCGTTTGCCGAGGTTCAGCAGGTTGCGGGTCCCATAGTATCACCCGCGGCTTAACGGGTCCTCGAGCCGGTCAATGCCCAGCCAGTCTGTTAGCACCGCTCATGGGCAGTGCAGCGCTTCCTCTGCCCCTCTCAATCCAGATCCGCCTGCGCCACTGCAGGGTCCGCTCGCCTGCTTATAATGTTCGGCATGTCTCGGTGCCCGTGAGTCTGAGCAACGCCGATTCCCAGGGCGCCCCGCGCACCAGTGGGTAATGTGTCAGGTGCTCGGAGGCCGCAGTGCCGACACCATATGCCACCTCTGCTCCCCGTGCGCTGGGGAGACACTACCCCTCAGAAGGGCCTGCTCCCCCAAATGCTCTCGGGCACAGCCGGTTAGTCCGTTGGACTCAGCTCCTCCTCCTTTCTGGGACAAAGTCGCGGCTCTGTCCGCCATCTTTGTGCCGCAGGGCCAGTGTTTCCAAAGTTACGTTTTGCTTTGGAAATGCTCTGATTTTCGTTAGGATCAATGCAAAGGTGCCAGGGTCACTTCATGCGTCCAATGATGTGTGTGCAGTGGCAGTATTTAGCGATAAGCCGCACTTTTACAGGATCTGCTTCAGGATCTCGACGGGAGCTCCGTCCAAAGGCTGCCTAACTCCATGCGCTCAGGCCCTTCAATCTAAATATGACCTGAGCAGGGGCACACGCTCCTCAGACAGTACTCCGAACTCATCACCTGGAAGTTCGGATACGGAGAATGAAATTTCAAGACGGCCATCACCACTGATGATGATACAGTCAATAGTAATCAACAACCACAATAAAGTAATAAATAACATTGTTTAGAACAAATAAAACGGTACAAAAGGGGCATCAGACAAGAGGCAGCCAAACACGCGAGATTTGCAGAACCTATTATCGAAGAGGCTACAACGTGAAAAAAAAATATAGAGGTTGTAGAGGAGGAAACAATAGAGAAAGGGGAAGAAATAGAACATATAAGAAGACTGAGCATCAGATCAGATCACAAGAACCAGCAGACAGCACGACCAGAGAGGAATCACAGGGTCCGCTTTTTAACTTGTCAAATAGACAACTTACGGAACACGAGATTAAAGTTCTTAATAAGGGACTTTCCTTAGCACTTACTAAAACTCTGGACCTATCAGAAGCACAGATAGATCTTTATAAATTTGTGAGAACATTGAAACTAAAAAGGTTTTCCATTTGAAACCACCTAAACCTCACATGGCAACACCTAAACTAACTCCTAGCACTTTTATGATAGGAGATATAGAAGATACCAGACTTTTACCCACACTCAATGAGGAACTTGTGACGTCTGGTTCCCGAATCATTGAAGACTTAGAGATTGAATCAGACATCTAAATGCGGCAACTTTCTCACATCGGGAACTTCAATTATGGATGCGATTTGCAATATATATGCAACATTTGCATCACTGACCATAAAGAAAACATCCAAACCATAGTAATCCTCCCCGCCCCCCACCAGCTCTTTTAAGAAAAAAATATAGGGCAATGGAAAGGAAATGGGGGAAGCATAGACCATCATTTACAGCCTTGAATGCGAAAACAACTGGGAAGGAGTATAAGGCGGACATTTTTAAAGCTAAGTCAGTTTTCATATGGGAAAATATCAAATGAGTCAATAATTGTCATCCAAGTAGCATCTCCTCTCCTATTGAATCTTAAAAAAATCAAGCAAATGAATTTAACTTTTTTATGCATACAATTGAAGCTACCCAAGAGAACATTGCACAGAACAGGTTGACAATGTTGAGCTGAAATAACATAATATCGGCACATGGCATTATGATGGACTCTGACAACCAAGAGGGTATTGAGTACCAGTTTGATTTTAAAGCAGTTACAGAGGATACCATCCTGAGTTTGATGCAGTCATTGAAGCCTACTAATGACCTGTTATTTGAACATCTGGCATGCACAGAGCAATGTCTGGCAGATGAGATCACCCCCGTTATGACATTATTTGCCAATCCATCTCTCGCACAAGGTCAACACTGCTGTTGAAGAAATCCAACTTGGATTCTAACAAACTACAGAATTACCATCCAGTAGCAGGGTCCCATGGCCTGGAAAAATATTGGAAAAAGTAATCACGATTCAGCTTCAGGACCATGCAGATACATTCGATTGACTAGACTCCCACCGAACTGGGCTCTGGCCGAGATTTGACACAGAATAGCTTTTTGTGATGAACTCCTCCACTTATCAGATGTGGCAGAGATGCCATTGTTAGTAATGCTGGACCTATCTGCATAATTTGACACGTGGATCACAGTATTTTATTATAGCAACCAACAAAGGTTGGGAAGATGTCAGACCATGCTATTAAATTACTTTGCTCCTCCCCTACTGATTGCCAGCAGCAGGTGAAAATGAAGGGTTATTTCTCAGACTCTCTTCTTCAGGGTTGCGACGCACCTCAGGGGTCGCCACTTTGTCCTTAACTTTTGAACTTGTATATGCAACCGTTAATGGACATCCTGAGGAAACATGAGGTTGAATTTCAATCATATGCCAATGACAACCAGAATTTTGTAAAGCTGGTCAATTTTAAGGACTCATTTTATAGAATTGGACAATGTTTGAAAGAGGTTGGTGATTGGATGTCTGAAAACTGGCTTCAACTTAACCCCAGTAAAACCGAGGTGGCCTTGTTTGGGCCAAAACATCTTATTTTAGACAAGGAGAAGCGACCACCCACCCCATTCTATTTGGGCTCTAATCTCAATTTTCCCTCAAAAATCAAAAACTTGGGCTATATTTGGCAAGACAATCTAGGCTGTAAAAATCAGGTAGGCGCAAAACTTCAATCCTTTTTTTACTGTTTGCCCCTGTTGCGGCTTGCTCCCCCATATGTACCACATGACGACCATGCCACTGTTCTGGGGACATTAGTCTATTCTCAGTTGGATTGTGGCAATGGCCTGTTAGCCGGCATTCCACGAAAACATCTGGATAGGTTACAGAAGGCACAAAATGAGGCAGTCAGCATGATCTTCAAAATCCCTAAATCATTCCCAATCTCAGTTCTGCATCATTCCCTCTACTGGTTGTCAGTGAGGTATGGGTTGCTTTTAAGATCATCTGCTTAATCTACAAATGTTTGAATAACCTGGCTCCATTCTACCTGGCTGAAAAATGGACACAACACCAACCGTCTCAGGCATTGTGATCTGCGGATACACTCTTACTGGTTGTGGCGCCATCCCATTGTTCTTCCAGGGCAGTCAGCCGGTTTTCAGTATATGGTCCCAAATTGTGGAATAGTCTTCCCTGAAAGCTCAGACAGAAGGAAACACTTATTAAAGTTCAAAAATCACTCAAGACTTACCATTTTAAAAATTATTTTGCGATCGGCTTTGATGGAATCTATCATTCAAGTTGACACACAGAGTGCTTTTATACCATCTGCGCCTGGATGCGGTTTATTCTGCTTAGTTCAGCGTGTAATAAATAGCTCAATCAATTACTCACATTTTGACTTGATCAAAGAACGACTTATCTTTACCATGAAAAACAATGTTTTAACTTTTAATGGTGAATATTACCAACAACCAAGAGGGGTAGCAATGGGAGCATGCTATGCCCTTCTTTGGCTAAGCTTTGCATGGCTCATTATGAGCATAAACATGCACTTATACCAGGGAACATCACCAGACATGTATATAACAGGTGTTGCTACATTGATGACATATTTCTTATAAGGGATGGCACATTAATAGAACTTCATGAAAACACAGAATACCTGAATAGGAACACATTTGGACGTGAACTAACTTGACATATTGATCAGACACAGATCTCTTTACTGGATTTGACTATTTACATTAGGAATAACACTATTTAGAAATGCACCTACCAAAAGCCAACAGAGGTAGATTCAACACTATTGGCATCTAAGTGTCACTTGAGAAGCACCATACGGAATATAGCAGTAGGCGAGATTATCACAGCCTGACATAATTGTAGTGAGAGGAGTATAGCAGAGGATGAGATCAAAGTTGTTCAGAAAGGATTTAAGAAAAGGGGATACACAGAGAAGACTCTAAGAACAGCTACACAAAAGGCCAGAACTAAGATTAGGGAACAGCTGATTAATGGCAAGAATGATACAGTAGCTAAACAAGAAAATCCACATGAAAGAGTTAGATTTATAACTGGTTATAGTAGGAATAGCTCTTAGATATACATGGATCAAAACCCAATATTGTCTATTGTAGAGCACCAACACTACGCAACAAACTTTGCCTTAGCTATATGGAACCAAGAACACCAATTAGAAACTGGCTAGAGGATGCACAACAAATCAAGGGCTTTCATAATATGTTTTTTGTAACATGTATGTATACGCTCTGAACAATGCTCAACAATTTGTTACCAGACACCGACAAATCAGTTTGAACCATTTCTTAAACTGTCGGAGCAAAGAAGTGGTTTACATTATGATATGAAATAGAAGGACACTTTCAGGAATGTGGGACACGATCATTTCAGGTCATTAATCTTAATGTCATTAATCATGTGCATAGGTTAACATGTGTTTCAGACTTGGGGCCTTTTTCAAAACCAGATATGTGCTACAAACATATACATGTGCAAAATAATGACATCCCCATATCCCAGACAGAGAATGAGGGGTTGGGTTAGGGAAGGATTGATAAGGTATGAAAAAATATGGAACAAAAACAGACGGACAGAACAAAGAAAACAAAAGACAAAAGAATAGTTTAGATAATATTGCTTTCCACATATGCCCGTATTGGACAATACATCTCATGGTTGTAGTGTATACAAAAAATGTATAAGTGTTCCATTAGCCACACCACTCCAAAGAAACAGCACATTCACTTCCCTTTAGGTATGACCTAGTCCACATTCATTGCATTGGAAAGTTAAGATGAGTAGCATTCCACAGAGCTGGTTAATTCTCAATACCAATGTATCTAATTACACAAAAATAAAGACCAGTGTCACACCGTTATTACTCTCAGTGCCAAATACTTAACGCACCCAGAGCGTGAATTACTGCCCTTGCCTTAGCATATGTTGCTTCTCACACTCGAATGTCCTGGGTTAAATTCCCTCGATCCCTGTCAAAATAATTTAACAGGCATTAATAGTTGCCACAATTGCATATACTCTTTATAGCACCAGTGCTTGCCAACGTTATCTTGCCCCTGTATCCATACGTTTAATGGCGGATTCATTTACAGCTCGCTCTCTGCATTAATCACTTGGTTATTATATAAGTGCATTTGCTTGTATTTAGCAAAAGCCATAACCCCAATATAGCAAAACACTGCTGCTTTTAAACAGCTCTGAATCCCAGATCTTAACTAATCCTGCCGATGTAATGTGAGAACATCTGTCGAAAACACATGCTCGTATTATTGTCCCTCAAATACCACTGTAGTGATTGTAGAAACACGCATCTCAGTTTACTCTCTCATTCCAATATTGTATAATGAGTAGATTCTGATTGTCCATTATTATGGTTGCTTTCATCTCAACTCACCAAATTACAATGAGTAATTCCAACTTTAGATGGCATATGCATAACACCTATACATGATGTATTCAATCCACAGAGTGTGTTCTCTGTAGCAATCTGATTGCTGCAAAAGCATTATATCATATAGGTAGATTCTGATTGTCCATTGTTATGGTTGCATTCATTTCACCTCACTCACTATTGCCAATGTTACATTGTACATTATATAAAGTCAGAATCGCAAACTTTAATGTCACTAATGTGTCCATACCACCTGTAAGTGATATTGTTACCAAAACAATATACAATTTTTTCACAAAAGAGCAATGTTTTGTAGACAAATTCTATAAGTCATTTGTTCCCCTGTCAGTGTCCTCAAAGTGTTGCATGTTAAGTAACATTTTACTTTCTCGTACTATTGTTGTCCTCATGCATGTTACATCTTAATATACTCATCACAGGAAAGCACTGAGCTCATGATCAGAGTTGAGCCCTCTTTCTGTTGCCTGGAAATGGCAAATGATTCTCGCATCTGTTTGGCGCAGGACTTTCTCGTTATCCACCCTTTCTTGCCAAGTACTATTTTCTTTAACCCCATAAACCTGATATCAGACTTGCATTACAGTTGATGATGCTGTTGCCAGTGGGCTGCCAATGGGACTTTGGGATCCTGGCTGTTGATTGTTTATATATGTTCTCTGATTCTTATTCTTAAAGCCCTTTTCGTAGTTTCATTATATATTTTGGCACATACACATATGATTGCATAGGCCACGAAGGTCGTTTGACAATTGATGAAGTCCGTACCCGCCATGTAGTGGCTTCAAAATCACTAAGTTTGTCCGTGACAGTTTGTGCATATCTGCACATCGTGCATCTGCCACATTTATGGAAACCTTTCCTGATAGGATTCAGCCAAGAGATGTCTTGTTCAATAGTTGTACTTGGTAGCAGATATGGGCTTAAAGTATTCTTAAGAGTGTTAGCCTTAGTAAACACCATTTTCAGTCTGTCACCTACACATCCTGCTAGATCTTTATCCAAGTATAGTAGATACCAGTGTCTGTTAATTATTCGTTTAATTCTGTAGTGAGGCTGTTATGTTAGGTTCATTTCTATAGCGCACGGTCACCCAAAGATATCATGGCGTAGGAGAAGGAGATCATGTTAAGCTAAGTAGTCAAGTCACATAATGTGGGCCGAGAAGAGCGTAGTCTTCAGTGCTCTTCTGAAAGCCAAGTGATTCGAAATGTTCCTAATCACAGAGGGTAAGGCATTTCATTGGTTGGCCGCAACTTCAGAGAAGGCACGACCACCTATCCTAGTACGGCGAAATCTCGGGACAACAAGAAGATCGGCGGTGGAAGAGCGTAGACAGTGCCCAGGCTGATATTGATGGAATTTAGTTTGAAGGAACTCAGCGCCTTGGGAATGGATGGCCCGGTGAACTATGCGCATAGCTTTGAATCTGATATGCTGGATACCGGTAGCCAGTGAAGAGAGCGCAGCACCGGAGTGATATGGGCTCCATAAGGGGTACCCATTTCATCCTAGCAGCCACATTCTGTAGACGCTGCAGTCATTGTATGATGCCAATCGGCTGAGCCAAGTAGAGTGAGTTGCAGTAGTCTAGACGAGATAGAACCAACGCCGCAACTAACGGAGGACGAAGAGATTTAGGGATCATAGGAAGAACCTTCTTCAGAATCTTAAGTTGGTAGTGACCTGCATGGCACACAGGCGCAACTTGGTTCGCCATAGACAGAGAGGCGGAGAGAATAACCCTGAGGTTGTTCATCTTGCCAACTGGGCTAGGGAGAGAACCAAGAGTAGAAGGCCAGAAAGTAGTTACCCATAGTAAGGTGTCCGGGGGACACCCAACCACCACTTGTCTTGTCTCCGTTAAGTTTTTTGAGGATTGCTCTAGCTTCTGGTATTATGTTGTATTCCTTGTGAATCTTAGGCAGGAAGCACATTGTTGGAAGTATTTGTTCCTTTATCACCAAAAACATTCTCGCTGCATCCGTAACCAGGCCCGGTCTGTGCCATTTCATAACTAGCTCTTGAAGATGTTCAACCACTTCCTTCTTGGGATTTTCCTTAAGCAACTTGTAACTGCCGGGGGTATTTAGGGGTTGCATAGTCATTTGTATGTAGTTGTCTCTATCCATTATAACGATATTCCCCCTTAGTCGCCTCCTTTAAAACAACTGACATATCCTCTCTAAGGGAATGTTAAGCCTTTCTTTCCCAAGATTCACAAGGAATACGACACAATACCAGAAGCTAGACCAATCCTCAGTGGGATTGACTGGGCAACACAACCCCTTGCGGAATATATTGACAAAATGCTAAGCAGTATTAGCTAAGACGCAGGATTCTGAGCTGTTTAAAGGCAGTAGTGTTTTGCTATATTGGGGATATAGCTTTTGCTAAATACATGGGAATGCACTTATATAATGGCCAAGTGATTAATGCAGAGAGCGAGCTGTACATTTATTTATTTATGTATTTATTTATTTGTGTTTGTATAGCGCACTTGCAGCCTGTGGTCATCGAGGCACTGTTACAGGGATTTTGTAGGAAATTTGATTGAAAGGGACAGGGCAACCAGAGGTCTCTTAGTTACAGAAACAGGCTGTAGGGCTCAATGGGAATGGAGAGGATGTTAGCAGTGGTACCGTTCATAACGGCACCGTTGCTACCATCCTGTTCTGCTTGCGGGTGCCGCTCTCCACGCCTGGTCTAACCAGGCATGCAGAGCGGCACCCACGAGCAGAACTCGTAATGTGGCGGCATAGTAACAACGGCGCCGGTAGCACTACCGACACCGTTTTTGCCTTACTGCCACAGACGTAATGATGCCCATTGTGTGCATGTTGGATTAAATAAGTGTGTTATTTAATTACTTGGAAACAGAGAAACACATTTCTCTTTTTAAAATCATGTTTCACTTATGAAATAATGTAGAATTTTATAATGTGTGTGTTGTTGGCGTTCACGCGGTGGCAATTCACGTTTTCTTCTCAGTAATAATCAGGAGTTATTTAGAAGATCATAATTAATGCTCCTCTATTAGAGTTTTTATAGATTATACAGCCCATTAAGAGTAGGAGGAATACGTTCCTGGAGTTCCAGCCATAGGAGACAGTAGCAGGGAACAGGCACTCGGTCGGTAAATGACGGGAGAGTGATGATCTTGCTGACAGTGTCTGACCTAAATTGCTTAGTATGTAACTTGTGTTTAAATTGAGACGTGCCGGGTTTGAATAATGGTATAGGTGATTTCATGTTTTCGTCACAGTGACAGAGGTTGCATGGGCTTGCCCCAGAGGGGGATGTGGTGCCGGGAGTGTGGAGGGCAGCTAGAAAATTGACGTCTCTGGAATAGTTGGAGAAGTCTTTGGTAAATTCAACTCCTATTTCCTACAGAAGAGCATGGCTGGAGTTTGTAAATAGTGAAGCGTTGAATTAGATTTTTACATGGATAGACACTGATGAGGGAACCACATGAGTTCCATTCTAGCTTTGGTGTGCAAAGGTCTCTCTGGGGTCATTATAGTGGGAAGACTATCGGTATAACATGCTATGGTATGTTGTTTTATGCTTTTGAGACAATCAGCGGTTATACGGCCAATAGATTATAAGAGGTTTGGGAGAAAGGGGATTGCAAGAGATCCACTGGCAATTATTTTTCTGGGGCCTTTTTTTGGAGTGGGTAGGAAAGTGTTGAGATGTTTGCAATCGGAGCTGCTGAGATCAGCAAGAGAAGCTTTGGATATCTTTGTAAAGCGTGCTAAGGCTGACCAATGGGGACATGGGAACATGGGCGGTTGAGGGCAGGTATTAAGGTCTGTAAATGGGAAGGGTGTGCATGTTAGCTCAGTTGAAAGTAGGTCAATGTACCCTAATGCTGTTTACCAGACACCTGGAAGAGACTGATCTGGTTGGTTAGTCAAGTGCGGCACAGGTCAAGAAGACCAAGAAGGACGTAAAGCAGATTAGGTTAAACTGGACAGATACAGAATTGAACAAAAATTCAGTCCAGATTTGTATTGATGGGCGCAGGGTGCTGTCACAAATGATAAATCTAGGATGAGCTTCATGGAAACGTATAGGTTCTACAGGGGCTATGGTACTGAGCTGCTGCCACAGCCAGAGACCCCACATGAGGCAATCACAATGGTTTGGGAAGATGCTGTGCTTCTATCAAAGACTGGGAACGAACACTAAATATTGGAGCTAGGAGAAGTACTGAGAACATGTTCCAAGTACATTGGTGGACAATAAAGAAATATAGAATTGGTATGGCAGGTAAATACCACTGGTAAGGCGTTTCCCTGACTTTCGGGTGCAAAGGACGTTTGGTACTTTTAGTGAGGAGTTGTGGATTGATTAGTGAACTCTTTTCAGAAGAATAGGCCAGCCGCGGAAAGCGATGGGAGGTTGGGTCAGTGCGTAGGAGTAAGGGGGAACGGGTCACATGTCATTTCTGGACTTCCAGGTGTTAGAGGAAGACCATGGAAGAAAGGTTGTGACATCAAACGGTGAGCTATTCAAGAGGAAGCCATTTGAGGATTTAAAGTTATAGTTTATGTTAACAGTTTCACAGGTTTAGTTTGTAAGGCAAACATGCCAGCGGAGCAATTCTTTGTAAGATCAGACCTTTCACATTAAAGCAACTTTCACACTTAGGAGGAGCAATGTGTTTTATGTGCGCACAGCGCTAGGTATGTGCACACTATCAAAATGCAAAGACACAATACTTACACTCTCTTGTTAACAATCATTATCAAATATAAAACACTGACCCCACACACCTTTACCACATAAAACATACTACACTGAGAAAAACCTCTTCCCATTACAGTCATGCACTAGACACAAGCTACACTCGACAATTATACGCAAACAATCAAACCCACTTCTCAAGACCTCCTTGCTGATATCTCACAGGCAACACAATGTGCTAGCATGGAGCATTTCTAGTTAATGCCAATTTTAAGAAGCCCTTCAGTGCAGTAGCACACAACGCCCTCTATTAAATCACATATGAACACACTGACACTTGTGATGAGGTCACAAGTTGTAAATCTTGGTCTTGAGAGAAGGAAAGGATGAAACTAGGGAACGTTTCCTGGGTGGATGAGTGAACACCAATTTGGCAGGATCGCCCAGGTCGCAGGAATGTTGGTGATTCCTGTATTGACGTGGTAACAGCCAGAAAGAGAGAGGAGGTTGATATTCTGCGAGAGTGCTCAACTTGAATGGGCTAGAAGGAGATAACGTCCTCACCCCGGGTTTGCTGGTGGCTTGGCACTGTGCTACGTTTGCAGCTTCCTCTTAAGATGTGCATGTGTGGGAAGAGGAACAACAGTGCTCGGGAGAGGAAGTCAGGTGGACTCCATAACAGGGCTGCCTGACTTCAAAAAAACAGCATGAAGTTTTCAAACCACAGTCTGTGGACCGACGAAAAAATGGAGGGGTTAAATACAGGAGGGGACTCGAAGTAGGCTAGCAAGCCAATCCTGTAGCACAGTGGGGACGTGTTTCTAGGAGTTCCCAGGCGGTCACCAGAGGGCTAATCCAGGATCTTCGGACGAGCCCTAATGAAGGTTAGATCAATTATATGCGAGGAGTGCAATACTAGAGAGAGGGAGACACTGGGCTCGTCGTCTTCGGACGAGCCCTAATGAAGGTTAGATCAATTATATGCGAGGAGTGCAATATGTATGTGTATTCTTATAGCTGGTGTAAAAACAGGTGGTCGTTGGTTGCTGAGTGACAAGGGGGCAAAGGAATCAGAGATCAAGAACAAGGGGGTTACAGGATGAGAAAAGGGACAGAGTGGGGAGATAGAAGAATTATAGGCCAGAGCAATAGGTGAGAAGGAGGAAGCCAGGAAGGGAAAACATGGTGTGAAGAATTTAAGAGGAACTAGGTTGGGGAGAGAAAAGACAGTGACAGAATGGCAAGAAGGGGGAAACCAGAGATGAAACAGAAAGAGGGTAATGTAGCATAACATGCTAGAGATGGAAAGAGGGGACGAAAGGAGTGAAACAACGGAGAGGACAATATGCAAAGAATGCGAGAAAAGGAGTATATGTGAAAAAAAGAGAGCTAGTAGAAAGAAGGCGGACCTCCAAGAGAGTGCAAGAGTGAGAGGGGGAGAAAGATTAATTTTAGAGGAGTACCTGGGAGAGTGAAAGGAATAGGAGAGCACACAGAAATATACAGAGACACAAAGAGTGTGAACACTAGCGGAAAGGGGAAAGAAGAAGCGAAGGAACAGTGTGGAATGCAGAGGAGGGAATGATTGCACTGCTAAGAGGAACAGTGGGCAGGATCAAAAGTGAAGAAAAGAGTGGTGGAAGGACAAGAGGTGTTAGCTGAGGAGCTAAAAAGTCTAAGCAAAGGGAGGAAGAGAGTGGAGTAGAGGAGGTTAAGGAGAGAAGGACAAAAGTCACAGAAAACCAACAAGAAGGTCCTGAGAGACGGAAATGCCTTGACCAACAGAAGGGCAAAATAACATACTGTAAACAAGGCGAAGGATTAAGAAAAACCAACACCTAGATAAAGGAAGAGCCGTGGAGCAAGAGGAGTCAAAGAGAAAAGAGAGGATTGGAAGAGGAAAAAAGGGTGACGAGAAGAAACATGCGACAAATGGTGCAGAGGAGCATAGAATCCAACAGCGGGCAGATCAAAAAACAGAGACACTGAAAAACATGAAAGAAAGTAAGAAAGAACACACAGTGACGGGAGCCAGATAAAACCCCAGAAGCGACAAGCCAAGATATATTGAGAGGGATCAGAATGCAAGAAGAGGGCCAATTGAAAGAGTGTTCAAGTGCTGGAGAGATTACCAGCAAACTACTGGGCCAGAAATGTTTTGCCCCAGTTGAAGTAAAAACGGACACTGGTCCACTCCACAAAGTGTTTTCCCAGAAAAGACCAGACCCTCCACCAGGCCCAAAGTATAGAGAAAGATGCAAAGAAAACCCCAATTGTGTAGGCAAACCAAAAAGGGTACATGCCTTGGGGGGGCAATAGGTAACCACGTCAAAACTAACTCAGAGTTTCATCCTGGCAATATGCCCAGTGGGGCAATCCCACCAAAAACCTATAAACCTTAGCCAACCCACTGTAGCAGGCTCTCTCTTTGGTGCACCCAGGAGAGTAAGCGTGTTTTGAAACCTAGTGAAATACCTACTGGTTTAGACAGAAGAACCTATGACTGTGGCAGTCCCGAGTGGGATGCCATGCTAGACTATGGGAACATTAATGATTGTGGCATTCTATTGACTGTTATTGTACAGTGGATCCTTTCCCAATAACTGTGTGGACCACTGACTCTGATTTATGAGGCAGAACCCTGCCACTTGTTTATTTCTGTCCCTGCCCTGACCACTGTGTGTTTAGAATCTCTTGAATTTGCTATCTCGATAGAGAGAAGCCCAAGTCTTATTTCAAACGTTCCTCAATGAAATAGAATACTAGAGCAGTTCAATGCACTTGGGGCAGCCATATGCGACAACAGAAACTTGCAGATGTGTTGTGGGAAAGCCATAATCCTCCCCACCGCTGGGACTAGATCCTATCAGTGTCCCACTTAAGGCACATCACACAAGCAACAATCTCCAGTGCGATCTACCTTTACAACCCAGACAAGAACCAGTGCCAAGAGTCTGGTCAAAAGTCAACCATTGAACTTTGGAAACACTTCATATCATGGCATGACATATCCATATTTTGAATAGCATTTATTTTATATAGTATAAAGTATTGTTGGGTTCTCTTGGGTCGGTTCTGAAACCGCAAGAGATTTGAAAACGCATCATAATAATAATAAAACGAGAAATGTTCGAGATAAGACAGCGAATTATAAAATGGAATCTGCTAAAAAAAAAAATTAAAAAAAAAAGGTACCCTTGTGGCCTTGCCTGTGCCGGCTTTGCACATGTGTTTGTGCTTTTATTATTTGTTTTTGTGCCAGAGGCAGTCATAAAGTCTGCAAAAGAATTAACACTTACAAACTAAAAAGATGCAAGGGCAACATCAAAGCTGCCAGTGCCACCACCGAATTATCATACTGCCGGTCTTTAATTCAGAAAGCATGTGCTAGACTTTTGGATGCAAATAAAGTTTACAGAAAAATGCCAAAAGTCATTTCATTCAGGGACAACATACATGGAACATGGTGTGAAAATACAAAGTTTTGAACCTTAAAAGGAAATGCAAACTATTAAAATACATTTATCTTGAGGGGGTTCGAGGGGGTGTACGCTACTTCCACCCGCCTTACCTACTACAAGCGAACACTATATAGATTCACTTTTCAGTAAACAAAAATAAAGATTTTTTTTTAGATATCGCGAGAGAGATATTATAAGGCCACACTATCCACCCTACCATGACTAGGAAATGCAAAAGTTACTTGTCTAACAACTTTTGACCTGTAGGATGGATCAGTATGAAGTGACATTTTGCAAACTAATTGTCTGACCACACTGTCCCAACACTGAGCTTTGATGCAAATGCATGTTACGATTCAAAATATATAAAGGATAAATAAGGTCATGGTTTTCACAGTTTGCATTGGTTTTACCATAGGGAAAATGTGCAATTGTTCCTCCAACCCAGACCACTGGAAGGACTTCGGCCAAATAAGAAACAAGTTTGGTACAAAGCGCTTGAAAGAAATCCTTTCTTGTTTTGGCATATCTGCATCTAGTAGTTTTTTTAAACGTTGGTGGGCAGCAGGGTTTCCCCATTGGGTATATATGTATCTCTCCCTTGATGCATTGCTGGACACAAGACTTTCATCTTCTGAAAACCCGCCATATTTAAAATTGAGATTTGCTAGTGAGAGCAAAACAAAAATGATTATGATTCCTTTTTTATAACGGCTGAAACATGATTGGGAAGGGAGTAGCATAGAGGAGCATGTGGTCAGGGTAAGAGGACGATTTGTGAAGGTTTGGGATCTTGGGGAACTGTAGATTTATTTTTTGAGCGTTTCCACAAGATCAAGATCTAAGCTCTCGATTTCTATCAAGTGGCAAAACAAAAAGGTTAATACTCCACAAATATAAAATTTGAATTGTGACAAGCACAGAATATGCTAGTTGGAGCAAGAGAAGTATTTAAAGTGAATTTAGGAAGCAATCCCTATTTTTGTATTATAAAAAATATGCAGGCATCGCTTCCCAAATTAACCTCCAATGGGTGGGAGGGTGGAATTAGGAAGGTTTTATGATTTTGGTATGTGGCCTTATCTTAGAAAGCTTCAGTTTGTGGTTCAAAATTGAAAACAACTGAATGTTTTCATTATCCACGGATGTCCAATTGAAAAAAAGGATAAGGAACAATTACTGCCATATTTACTGCCTAACTCGTAGAACAAACCCCAACTAATCTTTCATCAAATAGGTAAATCTCTGTATTTTGCAGTCTTGGTCTCTTTTCTTTTTATTCCTCACATATTCTATGTAGTGTGTTTTCTATTTTCTGAAGGTTTTGGTTACAGTCAAAGTTAGCTGATGATGTGGCTTCATCCTTCTTGTTTGGTTCTTGATGTGTATTGTTGCTTCGTTGATCTGTATTATGTTGTACAACATATATGTAATATATTAGACATATATTATACAGTTGCTTGTTATTTGTAAATGGGAAGAGAACCTTAGTACATCCTAAAATAATACATAATTATTGACCCTTGTATTTTCTTCTTTTTGAGTCATGTCTTGTTTGGGAAAGTGCCTTTCAAACAGCCCATGATATTGCTGGCATGTAATAGAGAAAATAGATTTGTGAAATACTGCAATATATTTAAAAGATTTCTGATGTCTAAAAATAACTTGCTGCTATAAACAAACGTTGGACCACAATACCAGTAAGGTGTTGAAGTGAATTATTTTAAAATGGTCTCCAGTTTACTTTAGTATGTGCTAAAATCCTGAGGATATTATGGGGTTATAGTGGATAGAGTGCCATTCTGCAGTCCATGCCTAGTGGGGTTTTGTGGGTGGATTGGTTGGGTCCGGTGTTTGGAAGAACCTCATGCTCTAGGCCAATTAGCATAACTTGCATCCCCAGCATGCACCACTCAACGTGAAACATATCAATGTGCGTTGCAAAAAATGTTTGTTAAAGGAACATTATAATTCTTTCATGTGTGTTAAGAAGAATTTCGAATAGCTTTGTTGATGTCCTCTTTGATGTCCTGAGTGCATGGTGGTGGCACAAGTGATGGTTACGTAGCTTACCTTAACTGGTGAATTTCTTTGGTTTTTCGATTTTTCCTTGCAACCATAATGTCCTTTTTAGAGGAGTGTGGGAGCCCCTCTACTGAGAATGAACATGGGTCAAATACCCTGTCCTATGGAATTTCCTCCACTCTGAAGGGTCTACAACCACTTTTTAGCTCACTGCACCCTTCACAGGGGATAAATATCCATTTGCATATCAGTCTTTGTCCCACCCACAAGGGCAGTCCAGCACCGAAATGCTAGGCAATTCTGCTCTAATCAAGAGTACCATCAGCAAACCCAGACACGTGTTTTGGCCTACTCGGGCCTCATCAGTGAGGTGAAGCTGAGCCTCTCTAAGGTAGAGTGAGCAAGGGGTCCACATCTGGATTACCCTTGGTTACTTAGGGCGAAACCCCAAGTATTACAAAATGTTAAAGGAGTGTGTGAGCCCCTCTACTGAGAACGAACATGAGTCAAATACGCTGTTTTATGGAATTTCTTCAAATCAGGAGGGGCTACAACCACGTTTTAGCTCACTGCACGATTCACAGAGGAGAAATAACCATTTGCATATCCGTCTTTGTCCCACCCACAAGGGCAGTCCAGCACCAAAATGCTAGGCAATTCTCCTGTTTATTATTGCTGAGAAATGTTTATCAGGACTACAAGGAAGAAGATAAAAGCGTTAAATGTTCAAGAAGTAAGAGGTGTAGCTTGGGTGTCCTACTTGCCACGGTTCACGTATTGTCAAAAATACAGGATCTACCTTAGTGGTTTGTCCAATGGAAGACTTGCTACCAAGTTCAAAGCCTGTAATTAGGAGTTGAATTGAAATGGAATTAAAGTGTGCTGAAAAGCACCCTCAAAGCATCAACCGACACTGCAGAAAAAGTAGGGAGGTTCGAAGGCAAGTTTTACAGAATATTTAAATGAAAATTCATGTATTTGCAAATAGAATAAGACCAGGACTTGCATTTTATGGCCTGTTTTCTACTGCAATTAATTATTTTTTAAACCTCCCCCGGTTATTCTCCATTGTAGGTTATTTGTGGTGCTGCAGCACACTGATGTTACATCCGTGACAATTCAACCTTTTAATTACCTTGTGTAATGACCAGCAAATGCATTACAGATTTGTAAAGCATGCAAGTCAGCTGCTTTATTAAGATGAAAATGCTTCTATAAAAGTATGTAAAATAATACCACATTGTTAAACATCCTCTGCATTCTACATATATTGATACAAAAAGGAACTTGAAGCTATACCTGTGGTCTTATAGCATCAAGAATCAGTTTTTCCAATAAGTTATCATGATCTGAGAACAAGTGGCTAGTGAGTCGTCAAAATAATAACACAAATGTTGGAATTAATAATAATTTGTTACAGGTCTATGCCAAATGAGGCTTTAAGGGCTTTTGCCAGGATAAACTCCTAAGCAATGGGCACTTTGATAACTGACAAGATTATTCATGCCATACAGATAGATCCTCGTGTGCCAGTTCAAATCCTTTTTTAAAAAGTAGTTTTTGTCATATTCATATTAAAACCTGTGCTTTAACATAAAAGTGGGGCTAACTATCACTCAGGCCACAAGCATCTGTGAGATACAGAACCCAGCAACTCTGAGAAACAAAGAAAAGAACCCCAAATAGACATGTGCACTAGCCAACATTAAGGTGGCTGAGGTGAAGGCCACTCCTCCCTCGATTGTTGAGATTTGGATCATGGGCTAAAGATACACCCCCCAGCACAGCGAGAGAATCAAAATCAAGAAGCAGTTCCCAATGGGATTCTAATAATAATTTCATGCAGGTAAGAAATACAACACAATGTAACAACGTCCTCTCTGCTCCTAGGTTCTGGGACAAAATATCTCAGGGTTATAGGTGTTTTCCCTGCAGTGTATTTTTACTGACATTTGGTACCCATTTCTCGCCACCAAAATATGGGGGGAGACCCCTGATGGCCCATCACCCATCCCGACTTATCCTGCACCACCCTTTACCCATACCATATTGCCTCATGCATTTTAATGTAAAAAATGTGGTACGGAAATTGCTGTGAAAAATATTCGGTAAAAAGACTGCATCACGATCCGAGTAGCAGCGTGATTGGGTAGCCAGAAATTAATTTTACAATGGTCATTTTCAGAACTGCCCTACTCCCTCTAAGGGATAGTTAACCATAGATGGACATGGAGAGAAAATGTACGAAAAAAAGACATCCCCTGCAGCCCAGAAAGTAGGGGAAATTGTCTGGGAATATTGAACAAATGATGATGATTCAATATGCATCTCATTTTTCCAGTGTTCTGCACTCGCAGGGCGAACCAACCACTCCTGCTAGGTTATGACAGGAGGAACTGTGTTTCAGCAAGAATAGACAAGGGAAAGAGAAGAATAGGAATGTGGAGGAAAGGATATATCAAGCCTTGGAGGAAACACCTATAATTCCCCATAAACCTACCCCTGAATTAAATAACAAAAAAAAGAAACTGATACGGATGGCTCCTTACCCCTTGAAGGAACACAAAATCACAATAAAAAGGTGATCTTCGATGATGAAACAAATGTGATAGTCAGCAATGAGAGAGGGAAGAGCTCATTGAAGAGAGGACTAGAGGGTATCTTTTTCAACGGATTGACAATGCTAAAAGAAATGTGGGGCACAGATCTCAAAATATTTCCTCAAAACATTGAAATAGAAAGATAGGTTGAACCGGGAACTCCTAGACATGACATTTGAAATGACAAAACTAAAATCAAATTAGTGAGAATTCAGAAAGAACAGATGTTCCTTCCCTTCCAGAAGATTCCAAGTATTACTCTCTGAAAGGAGGATGAAGAAAGGAACGTTAGGAGAAGGGGATACATCTACTCCATATTTGGTCACACCGTGTGTTTTTAAACCAACAGGTTCCAATGCCAACCCACATAAAGTTGATCTCAGGGAAGAAAATGTGTACATGGTGGTAACTGTGAGGGGTCAGAAATTTTAGGGGGACAACTTTGTAAGGATTTCTCAATGAATGCCCTTTGAGTTGGATTAACACCTCAGTATCCCTACCCTGATGATGATGATTTCCCTGCCTAAAATAAACTAAAGGAAACACTCTAACAAAGGATATCTGTCCATCACACTAATACATATAATAAATAAACAAGGAAATACATGGCAAATCCAAACCAACAATAATGATTAATTTTGTAATGTCACCACAGTCTCTCTTTATAACCTGGTTGAATTCCCCTTCCCCACGTTTAAACGTGATTTTTTTTCACAGTTCAATAAAAGAAAACGAGGAAAGCCTGATTTGCAAGAATGCTCAATCACAGTATGATTCCACTACAACTTGCCAACAGAAAGTTCCAACTCAATTGTGTAATTTTAATTTGTTAAAAAAAAAAGTTCCAACACAGACAATAGAAGGCTCTTCTTCTTCAAACAAGTTCTCAGATCAATAGCAACAATAATTGTCTTGGTCAGGATGATTTGCCACAACTGCCTTTAGCACCACAACCAACATAAAGTGTCTCTGTCAGGCCCCTTCTTAGTACTTCTTCAACTTTCACCCGGTTTGCTCCCATGCCAGGCCTATTCCTCCAAATGTTTGCCATTCATGTATATTCCCCTGCCCAAACAACATTTTACAACAACAAGTGTTTTTGGGGTTAAAGTCAACTGACATTTCATAACAACTTCATAATATTCAACACTTTGCAGCTTCACAACTTTCAACAACTCTGCAGGTAAAACACAAATTACATTGGTGCCCTTTGATACTCTTTTGCAAATAATGCTCCTCTCCTTCTGGATCTCTTTTCTCAGAAGGGCAGCCTTTTTGCCACTCTTGTTTCCCCAGTACACAAGCAACCACAAACTGGTAGGGATAGGGTATTTTACTTCTCCTCCCTTGGCTTGAGCAATGTGAGTTTATACCAGCTTTCACCATATGTTGTGCAAAGTATGGGCAACACGCTTCATGGTTTATAAACCTTCCAGTAGCCCCTTTTTGTTGTTGGCAATATTTAGCGGATGGTAATTGTCTTGGTTTTATTTTCTCTTGGCTTGGGCAGTACTTGTAGGTGTTCATTCTTAACAAAGTCACCCTCTTGGATTGCTGGTGTTTCCACAGACTCACACTTTTGAAAATACAGCCTTTTGGCCTTCTTATATTAGGTTTTTGCTCCTTTTCATTAGTTCAATATTTATTATTACCCTGGAAATCACTTTCACTCGCACACAAGTGCTGCTTCTGCTACTTGTCAATAGTTTGAGCTTCAGTAATGATTTTCCAAACTACTCTCGTACACACGTGAGTGTCTCTCAGTCTCTGAATGCCTGCCTTGCACATGAGAACAGGGAAAGAGTGCTCTGTGGTCACCAGCGAGCTGTGAACTTATTGGGTAAGACCTGCACTTCCATTCCTCTCGCCGCTTGCAGGACTTCGGTTCTTGTGGCGTTTCATGATCCGGCAAACTTCTTCCAGCTTCTGCCTGGGCTGCATGCACAAACCATGCTGCTTCTGCTTCCTGCTTCCTCTACTCTTCTCTCCTTGCCCCATGGCCTGCACCAGAGGAGGCCTTTTAAGCCTCTCAATCTCCTCCCTCTGGAGTGGGTCATTTGCATTAATGATCTGACCACTCCTGCAACATTGCTTCTCTGTAGCCATCTTCCACGTCCCCGTACTTAGGGGATTATGGGACTTGAAGTCCATAATGGAAAGGTTAGGGTTTTGAGTTTGACTTTCACTTCTAAACCCAACTTTATTATTTATAACTTTCTTTAAAGGAATATCATAAGGATTATTCACTAAACCTGATTGAAAATGGAAGGGCAATTTGTTTAGGTTGTTATTATCCCTTTCACTGTACCTTTGGGTGTGACAGAGGTCATTTGGTTTACAACTCTCTGGGACTTTGAAAGGGTTTTTATTTCTTCTAAGGCCTAGGAGTTCATGAGTGTTTTTACCCCTGTTTACAAGTGTACCCAGTGACACAGCGAGATGGTGTTTAAAACAAGCCATTATACACTTTGGCACTACGTAGTCATCCTCCCTAGAGGAAGCCAAATACTGCATCTCATCCCACAGATTCATCTTATTCCCCTAAACCTTTTCTTCCAGGTAATCCTCCCGCAGAACACCACTCCAAGGCCAGGATCAGAAAGCATCTTCCTTTCCCTGGCAACCTGGGAGGAGACTTTAGGCAGGGAATTAGTGATATCACATAGCCCAAGATTAAGTCCATGAAATCTCTGGTATGAAAAGAATCTATTCCAATTCACACTTTCTGTGTAAGCTAGATTTGAATATAGATGTTATGCTCCTATTCTAGTTAGGGACATTAGGACTTGCTGGATCTCAAGCGACCTTGATATGAAGAGATATCTTTGACAACTCAAACTAGCGGAGGGGCGAGAATCATAAAATCATAAAATCATGCTCTAACTTCTCATTGGAGAACTTCATAATTGTCATGGTAATGAAATCATGGTAGAAGGGATTACTGAATTGGATATAAAAATTGGATGACATCAGTTTCCCCATCCGTTGATTGTCGTGGCTCCAGAGGGCATGCCATGTCTACGGAGGAACTGTTTTTTCTGGAGGCTCTTACCTCTGATTGATTGTATGAAACAGATCCTCTCGACCCAAACTAGCATCCAATCTATTTAAAGAAAAGTGCCAATCATCTTACATTAAATTGCACTTGCCACCTGATTGAATGGCATCCCAAACAAATTGAATTTCCCTTACATAGCAACCCGATTTTAGACATCACCATCATCTCAGTAGATGAACCAAATAGAGAAGGGACCCATTCTACTCCATTTAAAATCAATGTTCCACCCAGCAAGAAATGGTTCCCTACTTAAGAAGGGAAACCTCTCAAGTTTTATAGTCATCCAAGGAAACCCAAACTCCTGTAAGCAATAATTTGGAAAACAAATTAATTGTTGAGCCGACATCCAACAAAAAAAGAACATACATTCTATCCCATTCTGATGAAGTTAAAGGTGCTATATTTGCCTGAGTGAGTCTAGCCAATGAAAAAATCTCTTTAAGCTAAACTTTGTTTCATTGACTGCAAAAAGAACAGACCATTCCTTCTTTAAAATTTGACAAATACGTTGAAGGTTGGTCTAGAAATTCCAAACTCGAAAACGTGTACTCTGTTAAAGGCATATGTTGCAACAGTCAATTAGAATAAAAATGATCAAGCATAATTCTTAGGTCTGTCTGATTTTTATCTCAATAACATTCTCAATTGATGTGACATTAATCTGTACTTTATCAATACAGTGTTTGGTCAAGACTAGGGGTAACCAGACAAGGTTTGAAATAGCCTTTTATTCTACTCAAATTCTGCCTTATGCTGTTGAAGTCTTAGTAAAGGAGGCGGTTATCAACTGTGGGAATATTCAACAATTTTCCATGCAGAAAAGATAATAAAGGAAGGGCAAATGGGCATTTCTCTCTGTATTCCACTGAAAGAAAATAACATGGTTTTTCAAGTTACTAATCTTGGAACCAGGGAAACTTTAGTCCAGGTAAAAAGAGATCTTGCCACAAAACTGGAGGATAATTCTGAAAATTCAAAATGGGAGTTATTTCCAGGCTTCCTCCAGATGGTCTAGGAACAGATCAATGAATGATGCCTGCCACACCAATGAAAAGTGACAATTGACACTGGCATTTGTAGACTTCCAGAGCACTTTCACAATTGACTCTTTTGATTGCAGTCATTTATCTCAACACTCTACGACAATACCAATGATTCCTGCTATGGTTACTGTGCATGGGAGACAATATTGGTTATCACTCACATTCAAGGAATCTCTCACAGATATTATCAAAAGGTTTGAATCCTGTGACATAATTTCTTCAATCAATACTACTTTCAAAAACCTAGTGCTAGGGATAGTACATCCAGAACCAAGTGCTGGCGATACCAAACGAACAATCGTATTGTTTTGCTGATCTCAGGGAATTACCTAAAATGGTCCACATGTTAAGGTGGCAACTGTCCTACACCGACCAAGGACTGGCACAGATCCAAGGGTCAAAAGTGTACTCAGCCCTTGAACTGACAACATGGGTATTGGTCTGTACCAGTGAGTCAAGAACATCAATAGAAGCTTGCCTTTACCTTTGAGTAGATGCAAGTCAGACCTCAGATAGAAAAAAAGAGATGGCCCTGAGCCTAAAGACAGAAGCCAGTTGCAAAAGCAAGTGATTAAGAGAAGTGCAACTGTTCTAACATAAAAGTGAAATACAGAAAGCTCAACACCCCACTTGGGGAACTACAGAGATGAATACAAGAAGTCACAATAGACTATTTGTGGATTCTCTATTAAAAGACTGGAACTAGCAGTTAGTTTTCTATTAGTGGTAGGGTCAGTTACGGTAGTTTTGGACAGCAGATTCATTTCTTTGGACATTCACCACTGACAAACGAGCGCCTTAGTTAGTGACATAGGAGGGACCGCCCATAGTCATTGGGAGAGTTAGGCCTTATACCTTTACTTTAATAAAAGAGTACGCATCACGTCCTCTGAGAGTCTGTCCTTTTTCTGGCTCACCACAGTGGATACCTCTGCCGAGCAACCAGCCAATTGTTACACGTAAAAATGTTGAATTAACTTTAGACTCCCAGATATTGTGGAAAGAACCAGGGCCAGACAAATTATCCCTTCGACTATTTAAGTCTGAGACAGCCATTTGGGTACATTTTCTATTTAAGTTGTTTATGCCATAAAGGTGCAGGGAATGAACCTGTGAATTATCGACTGATATTTCTGATCAACATTCTTGGAAATGTGTATACAAAGATTTTGTTAAATCAACTTAAACCTTGGGCAGAAGAACACAACATACTACATCCATATCCAGACTGGTCTCAGGAGAAAATTGGGATGGTGGACCAGGTTTTCCCCTGGCAGTCGGTTTAAAAAATATATTTGATGCAAAAAAGAAGAACTTTCTTTTCTTTTCATTTATTTTTAAACAACTTTTGAAAGCATACAAGTACCACATTTATGGGATATTCTTTTCATGCACCGTATCTACTGTTACTATTTTCAATCTTCATGCTAGTAAGTATGCAGTAGTGAGATTGGGACAGAGAGGAAATGTCACACCATCGTTCTCAGTGTAGTGGGGGTAAGACATGGCTGCATTCTAACGTCCCTACTCTTCTCACTATACATTACTGACATGGTGCATCAGTGATTCGGACCTGCAGGGTTCCAGGGTTGGTCACTGGCATCATCTTCATCGCCTGAAAGTGGCTATTGTGACGTATGTCTCCCCTTGGCCTTTTTCCCACTTTCCCCACCAGTACCACCTTCTTCTGAAGGATATGCTTTAACTACAGTCGCATCTGGACCTTCTTGCTTCTGTTCAGTGCTGGAACCACCTCCTGTGACTGTAACTTACCACCAAACTTTGCCCCCATAACTAAATCACCTGTCACCTTTTTTTCCCCCACAATTAAAATCGAAGGATGCCTTGTTCTCAGAGTCAGAGTCAGGCACTTGTTCGCTATCGGTTTTCTGAATAATGTTGATGCTTTGATCCCAGAATGAGTCACAGTGAGATCTTGCTTGGATGTGTTTTGCTGACTGTCCTCTCAGTGGAATCTCTCTGCTGCTTCAGTGGCGACGTGTCTACAAACTAACCTTCACTGAAGAGAGAACAGTGTGGTATGGGTACCAGTGGTGCACAACTCGGAAGAGACGTGCAAGCAGGGTTGGGAAGCCCACAACACACAGTGAGCCCAAAGAGGATGAGGCAACTCCACGTTTGAGCTAGCTCCCGGAAGTACATTAAAAGAGAAAGGTTGAACCCCGTAGAATTCTGCAAAGTTCCTGGAAATCTGAAAAGGGTGAGGGAACCCTTGTTTGGACTGGTGACCCCAGGAGCACTTCAAAGATGAGGGAAACTTGTGTTGCCGAAGCACCCCAGCAATGGAAAATGATAGAGCCTTCAGGCTATGCAGAGGTCCAATCAGGACCAGGAGATGCACGGGGCCTGAACCTTTGCTTCTTTATGTCATCCCACCTTTCCTATTTTGGCTCCTTTTCTATAACATCCCCAAATAAAGTTTTAGTTAATCAGAAACTCTGTCTTGGCATCCTTTTTGATCTCATGTCACCATGTGACCGGCGGTTCACAATTCTTTGAGTTTGGCCCTGACCATTTCAGCAACATGGTTATGTATGCATGGGTGTGCACAGGAGCGTGGAATTGTGATTACTCATTACAATTCTTTCCCACACATTTCATAACACTCCTTGCTAGCAAGTTGTCATTTGTAATGGATTATGTGCCTGCAAGAATACATAATCTTGTGCAAACAAGATGGGTGTGGGTATGTTGTGTGTGGACCTGTGGTGTTGATCGGTGAGTACTTTCTTCTCTGTGTCTTCAGTGTTTTGGTTGATTGTATACATTGTGCATATGAGCCCTGACTTATTTTCATTCGTTCCGCCCGGTGGTCCATGTGTTCCTTGTTGGGTGTGTTGGTTATTTGTGTTGCCTGTTATAACGCTCAATTTTCTTTGTCCACTTCCTGCAGACAAACTTTGTCTTTTTAAAAAAATATAAATAATCAAATTTAAATGGTGCAAGTTTTTAAATGTTTGTGGTGTGCACTGCTTCAGTGTAAGGCTACACTTGTGGGCTAAATAGTGACTTTTTTGCCTCTAGAGACACCTTGTGCAAAAAAGTTTTTTTCGCTATGCGTTATGGCGTGAATATGATTATGTCATGAAGATATTGGTTAACTAACTTTGCCAGATTTGGCATGAGGCTTAAGATTTGCCCAGTTCAGTGCCCAGCCAGATTTGGCGAACCTTCATGGATGGAAATACAAGTTAAAACGGAAAGCACTTCTTAATTTTCCTACTTTTAGTTTGAAGTAACAC
Source organism: Ambystoma mexicanum (assembly GCF_040938575.1). Lineage (NCBI taxonomy): Eukaryota > Metazoa > Chordata > Amphibia > Caudata > Ambystomatidae > Ambystoma > Ambystoma mexicanum. The sequence continues at coordinate 431,032,911 of NC_090925.1, read as the reverse complement.
AGTGATTCAAAAGAAATCAAGTTGATACCTTAATTAGGTCACCAGTCATATTTTTACTCAGTTACATAGACAGTCACAGATAAGGAATTGTGGAAAGACTGATTAGGTTGTAATGTTTTTCCATTGGTACATTCCATCTCTGCTTGAAGAAGCAACCTGAAGATCATGAAAGTTTGCAAATAAATTACTTTACTAGCCTATGAAAGGTATTAACCTAAGAGGTGGTTGGGGGATCCCATGTTACTTTCTATGCGTCCAGGATCCATTAGCTCGGGGTGGCCCTAGCCACTCTGACCACCTCACTGTCGATCCCCATGGTAAGTCAGTAGTCCTTGTCATTATGATGAATAATATAGTGACATGTATAGAGTGTATACTATAATGGATAGCGACAGAGTCCCCTGCATGACATTGAGGATTGACAGTGAGGTGCTTATTAAGTATTTTAATGGAACATTGATATAAGCTACCTAATAATTAAGCTGAGTGCCAAGAAGTGTTGTTTTATAAATTTAGTTTTAACTTGTAGTGGAATGGACTTTGTATTAGGGAAGTACTTTGTTTGGATTGATTGTTTATACCTTAACATTGCCAATCCCAACATTTGCAGACTTGACTTTTTAGACTTTTAGAATTGCACCTTCATTTTATATGAGGTGGCGCGTTAAATGAAGGCGTTAAAGTGAGGCAAAATGCTTTCTTGCCTCCATTTAATAATATGCCACCTCATGTTGCAGCACAGACAAGATGGAGGAGGGGCACGGAGTGAGATAAACCTTCTCAGTCTTGTGAGAGCGCTTTGTTCACGTCCTCATGAGATTTTCATGCAGGTGTACAAAGAATGGAGTCCTATCGAATCCACTGCGGTTTTGTACCTGGTCAAGACCAGGCGGATCTCATAAGAACAGAGGTGCTCTCTTTTGTACCAGTTGCTCTGGTGAGCCTTGGTCTGTGGTCCTACGTTTTTAATTGTGCCTGTGTGGATTGGGTGGGGGGGGATACCCATATTTTGCGGTAGGTTGTCAACCGTAGTTGCAGGTCCTACGTTACTAGGCGCCTGACTGGCGTGCTAACTGGCACTTGAACTCCTATCCGCATGTTTGACACATTTCTTTTAATTGCTCTTAAGCCCTCAGCACGTTTTCTGTCTGAATTTCTTGACAGCCACATCAGTTATGACAATGGATATTTGTGTTTTGGAGTACACATGAGTGATTTTCCAGTGGCTAAAATGTTTACGAGGTACTGTGGCAGATGTTGAAGTCTTGGACTGGTTGATGAGTTTTCTGTATAATCACATATACCATATTTTATTTTAAGAGGAAATCCCTTTTCAAGCTCTCTTCTGCGACGATAGTTCACTAAATATACATGCTCACAATGTGGCTTACCTCATTAGTCAGTTGCGCACATGGAAAATGATGTGCGCACAACAGCAACCCAGTTCTGCACATAGAGAAAAATAATTAGAGGGAACATTGCTCGTGAGCATTATGCATTCTACTTTTGTTTACCTTGTGTTTCCGGTGCGTATTGTCGCATATTTTACTTCTTAATGGTTGATACGGTATGTGTGCCGTATGGTATGTGAAAATGAGTATTCTGAAATCATATCCTTTCTCGTTATTACTGATGTCCAGGGCAGGTCCGAATTATAGAAACATACTGATTTTGATTTACTGAAAAGGGAATATCTCGAGTTTGACTGATCTAATTTTTGAACTATTCATGGTAAAAGCTAGGTGTTTGCCATGCATTTCAAACATCCACATGGCCAAATTGATAGAAAGGATGTTTCTTGGGGTGAATTGAATACGTTTTTCTATGTACGTTTACTTTACGCAAACTTGGCATGCATTTTCAGATTTGTCCTGAACACTTTTGCTCAAAATGCTTTGCAGTTCCATCTACAAGGTCAACATTTACAGGAGACACTTTAACACTTTAGATTGTAACAGCCAAATACTTTAACTATGGGATCCCTACCACAACACAATCTAGTGTCTACATCCGTATAGGTACACGTTCAGTGAACAATCATTGCTAAATGGACGTTATTGTTGAAACGCAACACAAAATCTCACAAATTTGTCAGTTATGGTTCCTAAAGCTACAGCCAGCCACTACTTATTATGTCGCACATGATGCTGTGGAAAATCGCCTGTTGAAAATGATGTTTACAGCCCATTTGGACTTGCTTTTCTGTTGATCAATCTGGGATATTACTGTTTTTGCATTGTTCTTTTTGTTTCTTATGTCCTTTGAAAACTCTGTATAGGCGCATATGTGTGGTGTCATGAGTAGTGAATGGCAGTGGCCAATCTATATCTTCTTTGGAACCATTCATGAAGTTGCGTTGTATCATGCTACCATTGTGACGCCCTTCGGCCCACAGTTTATTCACTGAATTTCAAAAGGTGTTTGGGAAGCTATATCATTCCATTACAACAATTTATCTAAAGATATTTCTTTTTCCTTTAATAAATATATGGTAATCTGTCAATTGTGTCCGAGTACAATTGAATCCCGTGCCTTGCATGTTGATGGAGAAGAGTACCAGGACATATATTGTCCACACTTTGTACAGGGCCTGGCAAATGTCTATGCCTGTGTGAAGACTACACAATCCTAAACTGGATCCGACTTCCATGCCTTGTCCACACTTTAGACATGGCATGGAGAGAAGCCATGCTATGTGTTAAGTTTATAGCTGTAAAACATTAAAACTATAAAAAGATGATAATGAAACCGTAAAAATAAAAAACACAGGATATTGAAAAATATATTCAAACTAGTTAAATTATCATTGGTAAGAAAGGCACATGTTGGTTTGATAATTCACTTGAATGATTATTCAAATATCGGAGGGAGATATGAGAGACAGTGGCTTCAGGATGTTCGTGAGTCACTGCGCTTAGGGTGTCAGCAGATGCAGTCAGCAAACATCCTTTTCCTGTGACGTTTAAACAGCAAGAACAGGTTTACCTTATTTTAATTTAAATGATACGTCTATGCAGTTGTCACTGTCACTGAGGAGATTCCAAGCCGTGGATGAGGACATGATCCCAGTACAGCCTCGTGATCGTTAGCTTGCCTCAGACTGCAGCTCTGGAAGTTGCTCTCTCTGCCCAGGGGCAAGGAACAAAATATCTACACGTTAGAGAGAAAATCAGAAATCTCCCTTTCTGAAGTCCTGCAGTCGATGACACCACAACCACCGCCAATAGGACAGTTTTAACTACACCTCCAATACAAATAACTTCACGCCCATCTCTTCCTGATGTAACAACGCAAGTGAAATGCCATATGTATTGCAATGAAACATAAAGGTGTCTGTCTTGTATGGTGCATCACTAACTTTTTGTTTATCAAATTCATAGCATGTGGTTCTGCAAAGAAATGCATGGAGTGGTCAGTGGGGTAAAGTTAGAAAGGTGTGTGCGAAGGCTGTGGAAGGAAACCTCAAGATGGAACTGATGGCAACATTGAAGCACTGAGAGAGACGCTGGACTCAAGGGTGCATGGGGCTGTGATAGAGTCAACAAGCTAATAATAGAGGGGTGTGCAATGAGCTCCGAGTCAATGTTGTGGCAGGTCTATCAGGAATAGATGTTATGTTTTGGGGGGTTTGCATATGTACTGCAAGTAGACAGAAGGGTTAACAGTAATTGGGGAAGTGAAAGTTATGGAGGATGTTTGAGGAGTCCTGCTGCTAGAGTTCTAGTGTGCTGCTAGGTTGAAATCCGTGGTCTTGTCTTGTTATCTTTCTTGATGTGGTGTTCTTTCTGTCTGGGCTCCATTTTATGATAGTTATGGGATGGTGATGGCGCCTTACGTCTAGTGGGGATAAGAAATTGTGGAGACTGACCTCATGTAGTCTGATCTCCACGGTGCGCTTGATTGTCATCGAGTCTGGCCTGAGTGGTTCACATCTCTATTTTGACTTAGTTTGGAAGGTTGGTGCTCTGCTCAGTCTTTGGTTCGAAGTTCGTGATGGCCATTATGCTGTTATCTTCCAAGAGTTCCAGCCTTTGGAAGTTGCATGCCCATGTTTGTTCATCTAGGTAGTTCCGGTAGCTCTTTGAATTCCAGGGTGGGTTGGCTAGCAAGTTAAAGTGTTTCCAGATATTTGAGTTTTTGTCTGTTGCCGTGCAAGTTTATTTGTTTCAGTGTTGTAAACATCCAGGTTTTTAAGGCATTTCATTAAGAGTAGGTGATCTTCCTCTGTGCAAGTTGCATAGGCATTGAGTTGAATAACTTGGTTGACAGCATTGGGAGCAAGGCTTCTTCTTGACATTTTCAGTTGAAGCTTGGCACTTCTAATAAGGCTGTGTTCTTAGAGTGAAGCTGACTTATAGTTGATGAATTTCTTCTTGGAGGGTTCATGGCTCGCTTGTAGAAGGCACAGTGGACTATAGAGTTTTTTTTAAATCGTATAATGTATTTGAGAGGGAGCTAGTGGAGTGTTCGGAGAATCCATGTGATCCGACTTTCGTCTTTAAAATATTCAGAACAGTCTAGCTGCAGTATTTTGGGCACTGTTTTATTGGATGTCCAGGTAGAGCCTCATAGAATAGGTTCCATATTGGTTGGGGTTAGTATGGTCGATTTGTTGTCATACATAAAACCATATAATAATAATAATAGTAATAATAATAACAATATGTGAGAGGTAGTTGACAAAATTTAGATGATTTTCAGTTGAATTGTGGGTATGTTTGTAGATTATTTGAGTATGGTCCATAAAGTTGATGGATGACTATCTTAAAGTGATGATGAGTTCAGAGGGGTATCCTATAGTTGTTGAAGTGTTGGGGGCTGATAACAATATTTGTAACTGTTTTCTATGTGGATTGCTTTAAATAGGTACTGTGTTTTCGTATGGTATAGTAATTTAACTTCAAATACTTGTAAGTTGCCCTTATTGCAACAATTACTGTTTTCTTTTTCTCCTGTGCCCCAACTAAGGCAGGGCTCATAGGAAGCCCACCAAACTGATGAGTTGAACAGAATCCCTTTACTGGGATTCAGCTGACTCATGAGGTTTGGCAGCAGGTTAAAGTCTCATCTAAACTTAGGTGCAAGATTAGCAGGCACGCATGAGTTAGTCAGGCTAATCAGAATCGCTGAGCCTCAAAGATTTGGTGCTCCAATCAAAGTTCTAGAATCTCTATGGAGGTTTGGTGGCCATACCAATGGCTCAGCTCTGTTCTCTTTCAGGAGTTCCTGCCCATGGCTTTTAGTTTGGAGAATGTTTTGCTTGTCATTTTCGCATTTCATTCCCTGTATGTGACAGTTTATTTTTTAGTATTCTGTTTTGTAAAGTTCATTAAAGTCCGACTCCCCCTTCGAGAACCTTATTGAGAAACTATTTGTGGTTGATTTTTTTTTTTTAATCCCTTTCCTTCTCCCACCCGAAAAGGAAAAAAAAGAAGCCCTTTAGTAGATCCTTTGCGAAATCTCTTTCTGATTTCATTTTGAAACATACCCTTTTCATCTTCCTCGTTTCACTGAAAAAAGAAAAAACAAAGCCTTTTGTTTGATACACTTAAGAAAACCTTTAACGTTCCTCTTCTCAAGGACAAAAGAACAGAAGATACCCTTATGTGAAAACCTTTCCCTTATTATTACTGCCACAAACTACTTTGAATAAAGAAAAGGAACTAATTAATCTTTTTGGGAACATGGCATCTTCGGATTAACAGGTGGAGGTGGTTGTTGGGGTAGATGTGGTTGTAGATGCTCAGCCTGTTAAGGTGAACACCTCGTCTGGGGACATAGGCGTGGAAGCCTTGGATGATGATATGGGTGGACAGTGTCCAAGGGATAGACAGGAACAGCAAGAGGACGTGGAAAGGGTGGAGTCACAGAAGAGCAGTTTGCAGTCATTGGGGAAGTTTCCTGAAATCATGGGGGAGAAGTTGGAAACAGAGTCTGGGATTCTTATGAAGCAAAAGGAGGTGGTGGCAGTAACTGAGGAAATGTTGCAGTGTGAGGCGAATGGTGAGACAAGGAGGTGGATGAAGCACAAGAAACAAAGAAGATGATGGGGCAGTAGATGAAACTCATGGATAAGGAAATAGAGTGGCATCAGGAGGAGGAACATGGAGAAGCAGATGAAGACGAGGAGGTGCAGGAACCAGGGGCTGATGTGGGGTAGCAGGTGGAACACACGGAAGTGTACGTGAGGCAGCAGGTGGAGTGTGAAGAGGATGTAGAACTTGAGGAGGTGGATCTGGGGCAGCAGCGGGAACAGGAAGAGAAGGTGGAATAGGAGAAGGCTGATGCATTGCGGTAGGAGGAAGACAAAGAGGGGAACTCAGGGCAAGAAGAAGGACAGTAGAGGGGAACCTGATGCAGTTAACGGGAAGTAGGAGGAAGACAAGGATGCAAATGTGAAGCAGCAGGAAGAGGAGGATAATGACGCTGACTGAGCTGATGCTGATGGCCTGTGTCCTGTGGAGTGGGTATGATGGGCCAGAAGATGAGACAAATGACAGGGTTCTGTCCTATCACTTTCTACAACAGACTGTTCCTCAGTGGGGCAGTACTCCCCCACCCTAGGGGAAGACAAAAGCAGAGGAATGTACAGTTGTGTGAGCTCTGCAAAAAAAGAGGGGTGGCAGGGGAATGAGTGAGAAAAATGGGCATTACTGCAATGCATAACTGCATTTGGAGGTGTCATGAAGTGGCATTTAACATTCATTTGGTATCCATCACCCTCCTGTTTACGCTTCCCTATGCCAGTGTTGCAGAGGAAGCTTATCCCAGCATGTCCAGAGCTGAAGATTATACTCCACTCTACTTGAAAAGATCTGCAACATGGGAAAAAGACCCAAACACAGACACTGGCAGTGGTTTAATTTTCCTACCTGCAAGGGAGAATTCTCATCTATGTGTGAATTCCCTTCACCTTAGAGACCCCCAACAACTTTGCTGGATTTTGAGGACTTGATTGTTTTACCTGGAGAGTGTGAGCCTTTTTTCCCCACTCTCTCATGTATTTTGATGTGTTTTACTCTTGTGTTCTTTGTGGATTTTTAAACAACTCCCTAGGCATCATCTTTTCATGTGTCACAGCACCCTGAGTGCAGTGACATAGGGAAGCCTTTCAGGCTGTCCCAGGGTTTAAATACCTTCTCTGGGATAAACTACTGTTTCCCAGAGAATGTAAAGTGCAATTGACTTTACTAGTCTTTCCAAATTCCTAGACCCAGCACACACTATCTTACCATAGAGTGCTGGAGGGGTTACTTAGTATCCCCTATGTCTAGAAACTCACGTAGCAGTCAAATGCTACCCTTTCCTCTCTCAAAAGCTGGTGGCAGTGGTTTTACAACGAATTACCATGAACACCGGTAGCGTTAAATCGCGAGAGCCATGTTTTTCAAGATGGCATCTGAGCCTCCTTTGTTCAAACGAGTCCTGGTCTTCTTTTTTTGCCACTTCTTTTTGGAAAGGTCCTTCTGCAGTTTGTCTCTGCGCACCAAACCAGGTTTGGTCCCTTTGTTCCTACGCCTTTGGCGGGCTTCCGGACTAAAGGCCGCCTTTGACACCCGAGTGTCTGGGATGGGCAGGAGGTGAGGGAGGTGCCTGAGGCTCCCTGTGCTTGGTCTCCTGAAAGACCCAAATGCACTCTGGCGTGATTGGCTGGCTGACTGTCCGACAAGGATGGCCACCCTGCTGGGTGAGTGATAGCTGGGCTGGAATGAAGGGGAGAGGACTGTTTAAAGGCGAGTCTCTTGGACTGGAAAGCAGTGTCGACCACTGGAACAAAGGAACCGAAGAAGAGCTGGAAGAGGACGGCTGCTGCAACTCCTGGACCGTTGGTTTGCCCGGTGAAGTCCTGCTGCAGGTACGAATTGCCAAGTTCATCTCGACAGAGCAGCCCCTTCAGGGACGACTTCTCCCTTTGAGTTGGTGGGACCAATCAACTAGTAAGCCACCCGGATACCATTCTCAAGGCTGGGTGGGAATAACCAGGGAGAGGGACACCAGCTTGTGTGCTTGAATAACTGCTACTGGAACTGAAGTGAGTCCATTTTGTTTGCATTTTCTGATGATCCAGTGCAGTGCAGGAGTCCCCCCGACGTCTTCCCTCTTGTCCCCACGACTGCGGCTTGGGAACAGTTAGATCTACAGGAACTGCCAGGAACCAACGACTTAAGCTGCATTTGTTTCTTCACACTAAGGTACTCTGCCAACCCGATTGAGAGGACGCCACTCTCGCAGTGAAAGTTTGTGAACATTTCCCAACTTGCAGGCCTAATCAGCTTGTAACCCAACATATGATTCTTTTTCTCCTAAACTACTTCTGAAAACTTTCGCAAAGACTTTGCTGTTTGATACTAGAACTGCTCTTTCCTATCCAGAACATTAGCCCGTTGACTTTGGCTTAGGCCTATTGACTTGAATTGAACTCCTCTGGTGAACTGAATCTATTTTCACTGTCTAACAAGTGTATGTGATCTATTCTACTTACCCTTTGCCTTTTGCTCACTTCTAAGTAACTGAACTGCCATTTGCTCCTATTTCACGGGAGCTCAAACTGTCTTTATAGTTTTGTATTGAAGTGTATTGGTATATAATATTAAGTTGCCTCCTTCTAGTGAATGTTTTCTAAATGATTGTGTAATAAATGTATAAGTGTCTTAACAAGAAACTTTGACGATAAGTGTCTACTTGAACCACTGTGATTGAAAGACCTCTGTGTAATACCTGGTACTGCTCACATTCCCTCTTGAGATGAGCCTGGCTGCTCAGCTTGCTACCACAAAACTGTGTAGTACAGACTTATACCAAAGGTTGGCTTTTGCTTACACCTGTAGTCCTAATTGTATGTGGCGGTCCCCAAAGGTACTGCATGCAATTCTGCCTAACATGTGTTTCTTCTAATGTTATCTTGTGTGCTGCGGCCCGGGATGAAACCCGTTTGGTCTGGGTGTATTATATCTGGGAGGATCTGCACTAATCTGATTGCCAGGATTTTCGTGAACACCTTGGCATCATTATTTAACAGTGTGATGAGTCTGTTTGATGAGCATTGGTCACAATCTTTCCCTGGCTTCGGTATGGATGGAACAGATGAACTCGATGAACGGAAGAAGTGGATGGAACAAATGAAATGGACGGAAAGGACGAATTGGATGGAACGGATGAATTAGTCGAAACAGATGAATTGGACGGAATGGATGAATTGGACCAAACAGTTGGGAAGGATGTTATGGGTGTATGGAATGGATGGAGTATATCATGTGAGTGGATGGAATGGATGGAAGGGACTAGTAGATTAAATGGATGTTACAGACGAAATGGATGAACGGACAAAGTGGATTGAATGGACAGAGTAAATAAAATGGATAGAATAGATGGTATGGATGGAGTGCTCGGTCTCAAGCGCTATACTGATAACCACCATATCACACTACTACGCTTACTCTCTCCTCTACACCACCACTCAACTAGAAGACAGCGATACTATGACACATTCAGTATAGCTGTTCTCATACTACCACCCACAAACTCCTCATCATCCTAATTGAACACAGCTAGCTGAGCACATACTGCTAGCTTAAGTGTCTCCTCAGGCCTAACACAGCCAGAACTCAGTCTGGGTGTCCATCCTCCTGACTGAACACATCCAACTGACCTCCCCACTACCATGCCTACCGCTAAGAAGCAGCCATCATGCAACTGCCACACTGGCTGCACACTTATCTGGTGCACCCACGCACCTTATGACTCTCTCTCTCTTCTGACTTGAACTACGGTTCCCAAGGGCATTCAACCTACCAGTGCTTTGAGATCATACCAATGATACATAAGGTGCTATATAAATGCCAAATAACATAACATAACACTGGCCACAGACATCAACCCAGTGTTACCTCCCTGCCATCCTGTCGTGGAAAGGTCGACTGTCTCCAAAAGGGGGCAACTGGTTTGATTGTGGATTTGATATACCGGCACACATTTATGTGGTGGAGGGGCTGGAGGGCACTGCAGTCCAAGATGCTGTGGACACCCACCTGTGTGCCCATCAACCCCACTAAATTGAGCAAGGAAGGAGACTGACAGCAGATCTCCAAGGATTCAGGCAGGAAGCAGCTGTCATTCTTTGAGAGGCCCTATGAATTATTTGCAACTGCAGGTATTGCATAGCAAGTAGACCTTGAGAAATAATAGCAAGGAAACTCAGCTAAATAGTAGCGGGGAGACAATGCATTTATTTATTTATTCATTGAGCATTTGTTATGGGCCTATATAACAGAATTGTATTTCAAGGCGCCACAAAACTAATTGGGGATGGAACAAGTGAATTAATAACAATGGCAAGACAGCAAATATACATTTGTGGTCCAACAAGGCCTTGTGGCATTCGGACGTTCAAGTGCAGTGAAGATAAGTTGCAGCTGTCACACTGCAGACATACCCTTAAAAAAAGTGTTTTGTCTTTGTCTCTCCCATGTCATGGAACCAACCCAAATAATTCTCATGTTGTTAGCTCTCCCCAACAGCTGCTAGAACCCGAAAAATTCTCAGTGCAGGCATTTGTGTATAGGGGAGAATGTGGCAAGTTCTCATTTTGGTGTCTCTTGTGTAGCCAGGAAAACCTAACAAATCCTCATATAGACAACTCACGTGTAGCAGTGAGAACCTATAAAACTGTTATGGCTGCTCTCTGTCTTGTTGGAAGTTGGTGTTGGAAGGTGGCTTTTCCCTTCACTGCTGTGGTTCTAAAATAGTGGGAACAGGTCCTAAGAGTAGAACAATAGTAGCACCAATGCTAATGGCACATCATCATGATGTTACGGTCACCAGCAGTCATTGTCACAAATGGCCTCAAGAACACTCCAACTATCAGAGACAGGTCAAGGTTTGGAAGTCCCCAAGGCCTGAGACCACCCCTTCAGAGTGTCTCAGTGTCTCAGTGTCTCAGTGTGTCTCTCTCTCTCTCTCTCTCTCATTTGAGCTGGACAACAATTCTTTATCAATGGAGAAGGTGTCGGGTAGGTGTCTTGTGATAGTATTTCTGAATGTAGAATAGGTTTATTTAAACAAATCTTAATTGACCAACATGGGGGGACTGCAAGGCTGTTTCTGTGGTCAAAGAAAATATTGCTGGAATCACGAAAAACTCATTCAGATTGAACATTGGCCTAGTGTTTCTATCACCACTTTCATTGGGGATCCTGGCCAGAGGTACTGCTTAGTGAACAAGTACTGTAGTTAATAATCATCCCCTCTCATGTGAGATGTATCAAGTAGATAAGCATCCATCATTTGAGTTGCTACATACAGTCCACTGAACGTCTTCTAGACCCATCAACTTTGAGGATTCCCAATTGAGTGAAAAGTGTACTCTACAGGCTCTACAGGCTCTCCTTTTCCATGCCAACACTATCACCAATGTTTTCACAGAAGATGGCTCAGGTGGTTCAGGTCACAGTGAATCTAGTACTAATATATCAATGGATAGTTGCACATTGTAGCTGTGTCTCATTGTGCTGGGTTCTCAGAATTCTCACTGATCTCATCCGCCATATGCAGCTGAAAAGAGATACATTAGTATTGAAACATGGTATGAACAAATTATGCCAGGAAGTATTCAGTGTTATCTGTCATTAGCACCGAGGGTGGAGGGGCAACCTATCAGTTTGCTAAGATTGCGGGATGAAAACCACGTTCCAGGTCTGCATTCCGAGCAACCTTACGGCTGCTTCCCCTGTCCTGCCATCTTCCCCTCACCTTCTCCTTCAATTACCTGTCCCTCCTCACCCTCCAATTTAAAAAGCTGTCATTTACTTTTTGTGCATATCAGAGTCTGTTTCTGTTTGTCTCTTCAAGTATTCTTTACACCATATGACTTGGAGCTGTGGGCGGCAGGCCTTTATCATTAGTAAGTACACCATTTTGATCATTCAGATTAATTGATCAGTGTAGGGCATATTCTAATTGGCATTACAGTACTCTTCAAAATGCAGCTGCATTTGTATTATTTTTATTAGTCATTTACCTGTCTCTCTTAGGTTATGTAGACTATAAAGGAAAACAAAATGCATCTTCACCACGCCTAAATTTATAAGGAAGGATGTGTCCACTTTGTTAAAGGCTCTACCAGCCCAATTATTTGATGTTAACAAATTAAGCTTGATTTGGGCCACAAAGGATCCCTATGATTCTTCATTAGACCAGTACAGATAAAATGATTCTCAATTCAAATTTGATAGAGCAATTGAGATCCCATTTTACAACCGTGTTGGTTAAATAACTCTTGGGTTAAATAACTCTTGGGTGAAAGAGCCATGATTCAAACAACTTTTGCCTCCAGTTGTCTTAACTTCAGCTTGTTGTTGCCACCCCTAATGTTGCCAGCACTTAATTAGTTAGGAATAAAGTTAGTGTAAAACACTACATTTCAAAAGGTTTGTATTACCATCATGTTTCCCTTTGAAATATAGGGCCATAGGACATTTACATTGTCATTCTTTATTGCAGGTAAGAGCGCCGGTATTCCCCGTTTGGTCGTCGAACATACTATTTATTGCATGGAAACGAAACAGAATAAACAATTAAATCCCAATTGCAGTTCAGGAGTTGTGCGATTCTCCCTGCTCGATTTCCTTGTTCTACATCAAAATTCTAAAGAGTGGTCCAAACCATATTGATTGTAAATAATGTCCAACATGCCAAAAAAGTTGCTTTATCTTGGATTTCCTGTAAAACTCAGGTTTTCAGGATATTCCTCATTAATATTAATGAAGAAAATGCAAATTAAGCCATGAATATTAATGAGGAACATCCTGAAAATCCAACATGTTTCCGGCCCTCGAGGCATGGAGTTGGACAACCCTGGTTCATGTTATAGTTGATCATACCAAGCCACGGAATCTGCACAAGTTTTTCCAACCTCCAGTTGAAACTTTCAATCATCCAGTTTGATTTTGGATGATACAAATATGTTCACAAGTGTTTTAATAGAGCTCTTTGAAAGACTATTTACTTGTATAAGTGCCTAACAAATGCACAATAAAATAAATACATGCAAAATAAATAATTTATTTCACACGATTGAAACTGAAGGCCATTCTCTTCAGGCACACATTCACTCGTACAAATCTTCTCCAAGAAATTAAATATGTTGAGTGTGTTTACCTCCCTCATGGGTTGAACAACTGACTACTTTGACGAGTAATCCATAACACACACTTAGTACCTACAGTCCTCTTGCAACACTTGAAATGGTCCTGTGACATCAATCGAACTCTTCTTCCATGACCCATCTGGCATACTTACAGGAGTCATCGGACTCTTCCTTGTAACCATAGTCTTGTCACTTCTCTGGCATGGTACACATGCCCTCACACTGCTTTCCTCATCCATGTCCATTCCCAAAGAATGTGCTCACAGCTTCCTCCTCATTCCGCTTCTGCCAAGATGACCCTTGTTTGCCAATGTAATCAGTATAACTCTCAAAGAGAAGGGGAGTACCAGGCGGGTACCAATAATTCCCCGCTCATAACACCATCCTTGCAAACTGATGTCCTCTGCCACTTTCCACTCAAATGACCCTGTAGAGACCTTTCAGATGACCAACCCTGTATACAATGTTATTTAATCTCCTCAAGACCTCATCTTTTTCCGCTGCCTTTCTCCATTCTTCCCTTGAAATGACTCGCTTCTAGCCATGCTGTCTCTGTGTATATTTTGTCTGTATTTTCTATCCATGCAACCTCACTCTCTAAATCTACTTGTTCCCTCAGTTTTTATATATTATATATATTGGTAATCGTGATAGGAAATCAGCTTTAACATTGCTTTTGCCTGGAATATATTCAATCTTAAAGCTTGTTATTTTGCCACTAATCTTTGCAACTTTGCTGTCAAATGTGTCTCACCGCCTGATGCTAATACATCCACCAAAGGTTTATGCTAATTTCTTATGAAATTCGTTCCGCAAATGAACATCTAGAAATTTTCCACAGCCTTTGTACAAGTAAATGTTCTTCTTTCAATTACAGAATAGTTCCTTTCTGTTTCTGATAATGTACGTAGCGCATTTGCGAACATCTCAACTCATCCTTTGCACCTCTGTGACAAAGTTGCTCCTAACTCGTAGTTGCTTCCGTCTACACTCAGCACACATTCTTTCCCACATTGAAAACGTTTCAATGGTCGTACTTGACCAATTTCTGACTTTATATCCCTAAAGCATTTATCTTCTACTTTTGTCCTTCCTTTCCTCATTTACTTATGCAACAACTCTGTTTTACTGTTTTATGAACAAATAAAACTAAGAAATGCACAAAAACTCAGCCAATCCTAAGAATGAAGGTACTTGCTCCACATTACTTAGACTTGGTGCCCTCTGTATGGCATCCATGTGATCTGGTTTGGCCTCTTCCCCTTGCCTGATACTTATGTCCTAAGTATTCAACCTCTTCCACTCAAACATGCACTTTCCAAACTTCAATGTCATTTCCAGCACTTCGAAAACTTGCCACAGAGCCAAATCATGCTCTTCCTTTGTTAGCCCATACACAAAGATGTCTTCTTGGAAAGCCACTGCGCCTCAATTCCCTGCAGCAGGTTATGCATTCTTCTTTAAAACAATGACACAGCACTCACTAACCCAAAAGGCATTCTCCTGCACTGATACAAACCATAAGGCGTGGTAAAGGCTGTTAATCATTATCACTCCTCATGAAGTCTCATTTGGTGATATGCATTCGTCATGTCCAGAGTGCTAAATATGTTTGCCTCTCCGTACAGAGCTAACATCTCCCACAGGTTGGGCAATGGACGGCAATCAGCCATCACAAACTCATTTAGACCATGGAAGTCTACACCCATCCTCATTTTTCCATTACTTTGTATTGTAATCACTGCAGGCAACACCCATTCTGCACTTTCAATTGGCTCTATCACACCTTAAACTACCATTTGCCTGAGCAATTCCTCAAATTCCTTCCTTGCACTGATTGGAACTCTTCATACCTTATTAGCTACTGGACCTGCAGCTACCTTCAGTAATAGGCTGTGCACAAATCTTTTCAACACACTCACATTCTTCTGAAATACTCTTGGAAAATTCTTCCCCACATCTTCTACCACTTGTTCCTCAACTAACACCTGTTCTATTTCCCAGATTTGCAGTTTCATGCATACCTCTCTTTGATTTATCAGTCCCGAAATTGGTGCACTCTGGGTCGCTACATGCGTTGTCCTGTATAATAAAGTACCCAAGGCTTTGGCACTTTGGTAACTTCTGTGACGAATCTGAGGATGCTGTCCATTTTCCCCTAGAGGGAGATCTTTCCCATGGGGTTAGGGTGGTGTATTCTCAGTGCAATAGTCCTCCTGGGGGACCAAGGGAGGATCACATGGGGGGGAAGCCCCTTATAGGATTGGGGATCATCATACCCAGAGAATGCGGTATTCCCTTGCGTCATTACACCTACACACTTCTCCAATGCTAAATCCACCTTCCCATTATTTTGATAGGGCCAATATGTTCTATTGTAAACTTAGCCAACCTAATATATGAGGCAAGATCAAAACATCAGAGAATACCAAGTATGCAGCATATGGCTCTATTTGGAGTACCGAGAAGAAGATGACCAGGAGTTCAAGGATCACTCAGGAGAAGCAGAGTGAACGCTCTATCGTCTCATGGTATGTGATTGGCCCAAAGCAATTCCACTAACCAATGCAGGAGTTTAAATGGAGCTCATCTGTGACAGAGGGAGAGAGCTGTCCTCCAAGGAGGAATTTGGCAAGCTATGTACCGGCCGAGCAGACGAGAGCCAGCAGAGGGGAAGCCGTGAGCAGAAGAGGCAAACCCAAATATAGTCAAGGAAGGAAAGACTGCTCAGGCTGTTGCTGAGTAAAACCTCTCGGCATCCCAGGCACTGGCAAAACGTCTGAGAAGAAGGATGCATCGCCGGGGACAAGCATACATCTGCAGAGCCACTGCATACTGTGACGGAGCCTTGAGAGACATTGCAGCTGCTCAGGAAAGGCCAGTACCTGCAAGGAGGGAGAAAACAGGTACACAGGTTACCCGAGAGGTACTGGATGTCTAGGAAAGCAATGGGGTGAAAGCGAGAGCTGGAAAAAGTGGGTCTGAGACCCTGGAAATGAAGTGCGAGTCTGGGACTCGCACGCATATGAGAAAAAGAGCCATTCAGAATATTGTGAGTCTGTGACCCGCATCCATATGAGAAACCGAAACAAAGCCGTTTAGAATATTGCGAGTCTGGGACCCGCACCCAAGAGAGACAGACCATGAGAGGACGATTACTTTGCAGGAGAGCAAACCAAGCAGTGGTGAATATTACGGGTCTGGGATTCGAACGTAAACAGAAACAAGGCTATTCAGAATATTGCGAGTCTGTGGCCCGCACCCAAAGAGAGACAGTCTATGAAAGGACAAATGCTTGGCAACAGATTAAACCAAGCCATTACTGAATGTAACGAGTCTGGGAGCCGCACCCAAATGAGAATTTGATGAAAGCATAATTGCTTGGCAGGAGAGTAAACCAAGCAGTTCTGAATATTACGAGTTGGGGGCTTTTACCCAAAAAGGGACAGTCTATGAGAGGATTAAGGTTTGGCAGGAGAGTGAACCAAACCATTCTGAGTACTGCAAGTCTGGGATCTGCACCCAACATAAGACAAGAATAATGAGTGAAAAGGAATCTTACTCTTGGTAGAAGGGGCGTGTCAAGTTGTTGGGATAAAACAGTAGAAATCTATTCTTGAGAACAACCTATTGATATTTACTAATATAGGCTTAAGAGGCCCAAAAGGAAAGAAAGTAGAACAAGAAGGAAGCTAGAGGAAATGATCACAACTCTAGACTAGGAATTCTATATTTGCAAATCTTTCTCTATTTCATCAAAAAGGAATCCTACGCTTGGCAAGGGGAATGTGCCCAGTTGTTGGGATGAAGCAGTGTGGATTCAAGAAACCTATTCTTATGAACTACCTATTGGCATTTACTTAAGAAAATATAGGCCTGATAGGCCCAGAAGGAGTCAAAGTCCTATAAGAAGGAATCTACGGGAAAAGATTACGACCCTAGCCTTGGAGTCCTACATTTGTGAACATTTATTTATTTTCTCGAGTTTTGATAACCTGAGAAACTGGGAACTTTTTCAGTTGGTTGGATCTACAAAGAACACTTTACTTTGGAAGAGATCATCCTTGCACAACTGCTTTAAGTTATTAGTGTTAGGGACAGAGGTAGGCTTTTTTGAGACAAAACAGTGACAGACTTTATAGTTTTGGTCATACTGACAATTTATTTAGTTTTATGTGAGGCAGGGCAAGCCCTCCCAGTTTTCAGGAGGGAGAGGCATTCTTCCAACCCATTCTTGAATAATAAAAGTTTCTTCCCAAAAATATTCCACCATTGTTTCTGAGCCTTATTTCTGCATCCTGACACCTCCTTTAATAGTAGGTAAGAGCACCTGCAGTATTATATGATATGATATGGCATTTATAGTGCGCCTATACACAAGTGTTTCAAAGCGCGACACAAGTGTTTCAAGGCGCAATCAGCTCCTCCATCACCTTCTCCATCAGCTCGAGGTCATAACTGAATCTCAACAACATTCTTATTCTCTCCCTTCTCCTTCCTTACTTAGGCAGTAAGCCCTGATCCTGCGGGCCATTACCACATAAGGTAATCCCCCCAGGGCCCATAGTTAATGAAGGCCCGGGGGCATTATCTTCCTTTCCATGACGTCCTGTCAAAGATAGGGAGCGGACACGCTGATGACAGAAGTGTTCCCAGCGCGTCCGCTCTCTAAATGGATAAAAAAAGAAGGTAAGTGGGGGTGGGAGGGTTTTGAGGGAATTCTGTGGATAGGGATAAGGGGGTGGGAAAGACTTACTTGATGTCCGGGCGAGGGGTGATGGTGATTGCCAGCCCTGAGGAGGCTCAAGGTGGCAGGATTACTCCGTGGTAACGCCTGCATTCTGAGCCTCCCCATTGGCTCGAAGCCACCACACTCCCATAGCCGGGTACCAATTCAATTAATAACATTCTGTAATGGATTGCTCCACGATGTGTGTTCTGTTGAACATGCTGAGATATGCACAAACAACCATATGCTAATAACTATACAACACATTTTCCCTTTGAACCTCTTAATGCTAAACTTGAATGAATGAACCAATTAACATCACATCAAAATAAAGATTGGAATCAGCCTTAACTAAAACTTCACATAACAGCAAAAAAAGCATGGGAAACAGTCTTAACTAAAACTTAAACTGGATATAAACTTTAAATAAATATCAATGCATGACAACCTTTGACAATGTAAGGTTTTGCTCTAAAGAAAACATGTCAACATTGGATGTTTAACTTCACTTCAAACCTTTCAACCTCACCACTCTTCCCTTGTTCCAAACATCCCCTCCATTCACCTTTACAGCATTCCTATAATCTTTTTATACAGTTTTCATACTGGAAAACTTGGACTCACACTTTCTTCCTCACCTAGGCATTTTAAACTGTATCACATTACCTGGATGCATTATTCCACTCCTGCATCCAAATTTAGAATCATATCTTAGTTTGGATATCTTACCCTTTTTTATCTGCTCATCAATATTCCTTACATCCATCACCACCATATTTGACAAATTTAACCACCCAGCTGCCAACAACATGTTGTGCTTGCACCCCTTCATTAAATCAAATGGTAACATCCTAATGGTAGAATGGGGAATAACTGTACACTGGAAAACTCTCCACAATAACGCCCTTTGCCAATCTTCATTCTTCTGTACTGACCTTCTGATACCATCCATCACTGTGCAATTAAACCTTTCCACACATCCATTACTCTGGGGATGGTACAAAGAAGTGGTTTTATGTACCACTCCTACATCCTTTAGCCACAACTGAAACTTTCTGGAAACAAACTGGGGACCATTTTCGCTCAAACTCTTTGATGGAAAACCCTCTCTCCAAAATACATTCACCAAAAATGTGATTACCTTTCTCGAAGTCACATCTTTTACTACTCCTACTTCCGGCCACTTGGATAGGCATCTTTACCACTATCACATAGCTATCACGTGCACCCGAAAGGTTAAATGGGTTTATTGTGGCAGTATCCCATGGCAGTCTAGGAAACTGTGGAATAACCATAGGCAGAACTCTTGTTTCTAAAAACATTTCACTATCCATGCACTCTCCAAATTCTCTGATCTGCATTCCAATTAATTGAGCTGTCTCTAGCCACCAAAAATCTGTTCTTATCACCAATATCATTCTAGATATTCCCATGTGAACTTGGTGTGCCAGATTGACCACAAAGTCCCTCATCCTGTCCAGTACTAATAGTCTTTGGCCCCTGCACACAAAAACTCCCCTTCCAAATTCAACTCATCCTTCACCCGTCTGTATTTTTTTATGGCACCGTCCACTCTACATCCTTAATGACGTTCCTCTCTCCATTTGTTTCTTATTTTCTCTTTTGCCTCCTGGTAAATCTCATCTTCCAAACATGCAGTAATCTGCTCCTCTTCCTTGAAACATTCTTCAGCTAAAAATATATCTTGAATGTCATCTTTCATCAACATGTCAGTATCATCATGCTCCTCTAATAATGGATTCCTTGACAATGCATCTGCCACAGAGTTTTCTTTCCCAGAAACATGTTCAACCACAAACTCCAATTACTGAAGTTTAGTAACCCATTTAAAAATCCTCCTTGAAACTCCATCCAAACCGTTATTGGTAAATATTGCTACTAAAGGCATATGATCCGTGCGAACAACAAAACGCCTACCATAGAGATATACCTTGAATTGTCCACACCACAGCTATTGCCTATTGTTTTATTACCAACCAGCATGACTCAACATCTTTTAGCATTCTAGAGGCAAAGGCCATAGTGTTTTGCCTTCCAACATCTTTGTTAATCAAAACTGCTCCCACCCCAACCTCACATGCATCTGTATAAATTATCTTCTCGCTACCCCTTCAATATTGGTGTCATCACTATGTCAACCCTAACACCAATTAACTCATCTAAGCCTTTCAAACTTCACACTCTTCCTAGGTAGCTTCCTAAGTTCAACTGTTGTAGTCTTTAGTCCCTTTACATATTTAGCATAATACACAATGAGTCCCAAAATCAATACTCAACCACAAAGTAAACAAAATTACCTGCCAAAATTAATCTCACTATTGGTAGTCATTCAGGCATTCACTCTCAATTCAAAATATCTTGTATTCTAAAAGATACTATACATTCTAACCATTTCTATTGCTTTTTCATCAGTCTAAAAGCCAACAAATGTTTCATTGAAAATGTTTCAACATAAGGAAAAGGTGCTTAAAAAATTTGGTTTTCTTCAATATCAAGACAGGTATGGTATCAGAGAACGTTATTTGTCAAATTACTATTGACCAACTCCCCTGTGCAGGTGTGAGGTAGTGAATGTATTGGCTATGTGTAGGCCACTTAACTGTAGAAATGGCAAGCTTACATTTGTCTCATGTAGGTTTACATTTGAAACTGTAATGGATCTATCCACTCTACTCTGAACCCACATGCATACTGGGTTTTCAAAATATGTGGGTTCAGCTAACTCTAAACATGTATGGGTGTCTTTCACAAATATGAGAGTGTCGCTTGCAATTTGTACATGTATGTGTGGGTGATTGGGACTATAACTGTGTATGCAGGTTTACATTTCCCTGTGTTTGTATACAGTTTTCCAGCTACTTGCATGTGAAACTTTCAATCTGTGTTTGCCTGCACAACTTTAACATATCTGTGTGCGGTTTTCAGCCTGCATGTATTTTCGGGATGAAGATATACTATCCCCCTGTAACCTGTAAAAAAGAATTTTAAAAACCTGCTCTTCCACATTACACATGAATCTACCTGTGCATTGAAAGATAAGGGAGTGCAAGGGTTTGCACTTCGCCAATTCTTCTTCATTAGAATTAATAATTTATATTAATTTTGTTGTGCCATCCTCTAATATATGAAAATGGTGTCCCTCAGATGCATTAATGAACAATATCACCCTAGGCAATGATATTTTACAACAATTCCATGACCTAAATGACTCTCCCGGTTTAAGCCGCTAATTATATTTTAAACAGTACTTAATTTTACAAAGCCAATTACACCTTAAATTGGCCCGAAATGTGTTCAGTTTTAAATTTAGTTTCTCCATACAGAGCAGATAGGGGTTTAAAGAAACAATATCTCACTTTGTGTTCAATGTAGATGGGGAACACAGAGCATTGAAATATCAGCACCTGTGTTCCTGTTTACAAATTGCATTCCTTGCAGTTCCCTTATCTTTATCTCTCCCAATTTGACTCTGTTCAATCTATATGGAAAGTTTGGGGTTGAATGGGGTTTAATTAATGTTTTGAAGTTATCTTCTGATTTTGGAGAGCCAGCAGAGGACTTAGCCAGCCTGAAATCATTACTTAAGCAAACCCTCTCTTAAGATGGCTATTTGGAAATCAATCTTGTCATAGACTGGCCATCCTTCTCTCAATAGACGGATATCCTTCTCTTTTGGGGTCAATCTTACATGTTCATCTCCCCATATTCTTCTCCTCAATTAACTTATATCATGTGTGCATGGACATATATATCTTTATAGCTCTACCTCTGACTAATGAGAGAGGTGTTGCTTTTTTCCAGTCCTAAGATCAGCACGGTGGAAGGGAAAAACTGCTCCTATTGGAGACGCTAATATTATTTTTGACCTACCTTTGGATATAAACATGCAAGCTTAGTAAAACCAATATTATCAGGTTCTGTACATCCTTGTACTCATTTAGAGACAAAATGATCGTACAGTGATATTTGGCCCATTTATGTATTGTATCATTTTGCACCTATTCAAAATGTGGCATGATATATATTTTTTACATATTCTGATAGATATTACTTCTACCAACAATATGTCAACATGTTGTTTTGTTCAGAACTTCTGTTGCAATGCAGTGATCAATTTAGTGATAAATCATGTGATTTGAGATTCCCCTCATGTTCCCGCATGTTAATATTTCTAGTGTGCAGTTGCTGACTTTTTCCTGCAGCTGGCAGTGGCAGCGCCACCTACTTTCTTTTCATGATATGCTTGTTATATGTATGTGGGAACAGATGTCTTTTGCTGAGCATAACCTTTCCCTTGACCTCTTGGTAATGCAGTTTTATTGAATGCCTGGACTCTGACAAGTCCTTTGAGGCTGAGGACCCAAATCCATTAAAGGTACCTGGCAATGGATTTATTTAAATCATTTTTGGAACAGGCCAAAATAGGTCATCATGGCCCTTAGTGCGTGGTCTTCATGTGTTGATATGGCAAATTCCATGGCTGGGTCAGCCCTTAGAAGATGTATATTCCAAGTGTTTCTAGTTCCCCTTTTACGCATTTCAAAACCTCCCCCATCAATCACCGGGTCAAACACACACTTTTAATCTGAAATGCAAGCACTCAAGTAAAAATAGGTATGTTAGAACAAAATAGAATTGTTATGTTGACTCCTTTATTATGAAATAAATGCAAGTCATTCGAATTATATACTTTAATAATGTCAAAGAAGTGTCATTTAGATTTCCTGTGCTTAATGTTTGGTGCTTTCCACATCACACATGGCAGTGGCACACTTTACAATTTGTACTCCAAAACTGTTACACTAGGCACACAGAATACAACCAGTTACAATACGTAGGAAGAAAGTGACTTACCAGGACTGCAACTCTGTCCTGGTTCAGATTGCTGTGGCCTGGTGTGATGGAAGATCCTGTGATGATTGGAAGACCTTCCTAGCGATCAAATCCACAAGCTGAGTAGAACTTAAAGCCAACCCAGTGGATCACAGGAAAGGGAGCAGAGTTCCCTATTATGGGGAGAGCCAAGATGGTAGAGTTGTGGGTTCAACGGAACTGTAGATTCTCCTAAAAAGAGGAGGACCGGATTCAGTATAGCACTGCTAAACCAGCCAACCCACAACCTTCCTGTTATCATTAGCAACCAATTTAAGATATCCCCTACCTTATGCTGGGAAGTAGCTGAAGCTTGACCAACAAATAGAAGTCCAAGAAAACGAGTAAGGAAGGGAAGTTAGTTGGGGACTAGAACCCGTATGGCACGAGGGACGCACTAGAGTCAGGTGGTGCACTAATTCCACTGCAAAGGTTCTATGAGTCCAGTGCAGGTAATAAAAGAAATATGCAGAAATGAAGTTCCAATAGCAGCAACACAAATGCTCTGTGATGTCAGGTAGAAGAAGAATCCAGTTTAAGGAGAGAAAGAAGAAGTTGATGCAGTGTTCATATTAACTGTACCTTCAATGTGCGTACTGTCAGCATAAAAACAAACTACCAGGAACGTAGCACACCAGTGATTGTAGCATTAACAACAACCACGGGTAATGTGCAGCTGGATAGTGCAATGGAGAAGTGCTGCTGAATAATGTAACTGAACCAACATTCACCACGGGTGCCATGCAGCCGATAAACAGAATGCTGTTTGTAGAAACCGCGGGTTCCATGCGGCTGATACTGTAGATTGAAGAGCATAGGAATCGCTGTAG
This sequence comes from Ambystoma mexicanum, assembly GCF_040938575.1. NCBI lineage: Eukaryota > Metazoa > Chordata > Amphibia > Caudata > Ambystomatidae > Ambystoma > Ambystoma mexicanum. The sequence continues at coordinate 431,009,315 of NC_090925.1, read as the reverse complement.
CTGTGTGGTGGAAACAAGTAGTAGAATCCTTCACAGGCTGGAGGTCACAGGCAGGGAAGCTCTGTGGGTTGGAAACAGCTAAGGCAAGCTGGAGACCGCAGGCGGGAGATGCGCTGCGGAAAGAAACAGATGAGGCTCTGACTCAGGATTAACAGAGTCGGGTCAGATGCAGCTTATCGGCCGAATGCTTTCCTGATTGCAGGAGGAAAGCCACAGGAATAAGTTGCTGAGACTGAAGGCATGGAGCAACCAGAGCTTCATGGAAATTACACTAATAAGAAGCACCAGGCTCCCACCACAACCTTGCTTAAATACAAACACCCCCCCAAACGTGCAGTGGTGAAGGATTTTTTCAGGAATTCATGGGTGACCATGCGTACCAGAACAAAACGGTGTCTTAGTATGATATGATACAATATGGTATTTATAACGCGCCTATAGACAAGTGTTTCAAGGCGCGACGAGGCAAGGGAGGGGGGAACAAAGGGAAGACAGACAACGATCCTACTAGGCCAGGTGACATTCAGATCGAGCAAGTGCTGGTCAAAGCCGTAAGGGGAGCTACAACAGATGAAAAAAGAGCAGATGAAATGCCTATAATAATTGGTGAAGCCCAAAAACGACTGTAGTGCTTTAGTCGTAGTAGGCGTGGGCCACTCCAGGATGGCTTTAACCTTGTACTGATTCATTCTCACCCCAAGATCGGTTATACCGTTACCCAAAAATTCCACCTCTTGCGAATTGAAGACACATTTTTCAGCCTTGAGATACAGGTGGTGATCACGCAACCGTTGCAGCACTGCAGTGACGTGAATGACATGTTGTTGATAAAATGGAAAATATATCAATATGTCATCTAAATAAATGATGATGTATTGATCCAGGATGTCACGGAATATATTGTTCATAAAAAACTGAAACGTTGCAGGGGCATTATAAAGGCCAAATGGCACCACAAGATACTCAAAAAGACCATACTGTGTCTTAAATGCCATTTTTCACTCGTCGCATTGACGGATGCAGACTAGAGTATAGGCTGCATGGAGATCCAACTTAGTGAACACAGCAGAGGAATCCAACTGATCGAGGGGGACGCATATCAGCGGCAGAGTGTATTGGTTCTTTACTGTGATGAGGTTAAGAGCCCTATAATCTATACAAGGATGCAGGTCACCTTCCTTCTTGGGAACAAAGAATAAAGGTGATGCTGCCGGTGACCTAGACGGGCGAATGAAACCCAGCTGCAACGCCTTGTCAATGTACTGTTTAAGGACCAGATCCTCCTTTTGTGTTAAAGAATAGACTCAGCGTGCAGGAATTTTGCCTCCTTGAACCAGCTGAATAGGGCAGTTGAATGGTCTGTGCGGAGGGAGTTCTTCTGCCATACCCTTGTCAAATACATCTGCAAACAAAGCATACTCAGCAAGTACGAGAGCCTCTTTACTTGATATGGAACCAACAACAGGAGCCAAGACTGTCAATGCTAGACAAGGTAACTTCTTGGTTAAGGAAACAATGGTCGTTGCAATAGGAGGAAGGGAATTTTAAATCCCGATTCACCCATTCAACAATGGGATTATGTAGAGTTAACCATGCTAACCCTAATATCACCTTGTACTGCAGGGCAGCAATGATATCAATTACCATATCCTCTGTGTGCCCTTCATGGGTGACCATGCGTACCAGAATAGTTTCTTCTGTAACCAAGTCTGAAGCAAGGGTCGTACCATCTACAGCATTCACTGTCTCTGGACTGTCTTTAGTCTGTAGAGGAATCCCTAGAGTTGAGGCGTGATGTTGATCCATGTAATTCTTTGTTGCCCCTGAATCAAGGACGGCTTTGGCCTGTTTGGTTTTGGCAGAAAAGTGCAAGGTAATTGGCAGCATATGGTTAAGTAGAGGAATCGAAGGAGTCAAACCCGGCAATGGGACCCCTACTTTTTCTGGGCTCTGGCATTTCCCTCCTTCTTTGTGAGTTTTTTGGGACAAGCAACCAGAAGATGTTCAGCAGAACTGCAATACATACAAAGATTGTTCTTCCTTCGGTTCTCTCTTTCTGCTGAGGATAGACAGCCTTGGACTGGACCGATTTGCATGGGTTCAGGTTCTGTGGAAGTAGAAACTGGTATATCAGGCTGGGAAACAGATAGAGGTTTGATTTTATTTTGACCCTTCCTAGCTGACTTTTGTGTGTCAATCTGAAGGACAAGCTCAACTAATTCACCAAAAGCCATGGGAACCATTTGGACTGTAGAAATAGTGTCAATTAAACCCTGAGAAAGGCCTTTATGAAAGACCGCAGATTTCTTTCCCTCGGGCCAGTCAGTCTTGGCAGCCAATTGATTGAATAAATATGACAAAAAGGACCGATTACATTGGTGTAAGTTGAGGAGTTCAAAATCAGTGGCCTGCGTGGCATAGCGCATGTCAAATACTCTGCTCATTGCAGTAAGGAGGGCATCACAATCATATAAGAGAGTGCTGTTATTTTAGAGCAATGGATTAGCCCAAGAAGCAGCAGTCCCCCCTAAATAGGAGAGCACAAAAGCTGCCTTAGTTGTAGAGTCCTGAAATGAAGTCGGATGACAATGAAAGTGTAACCTACATCGATTCAAAAAAGTCCTTTAAGTCTTAGTATCACCTGGGAACCTCTCTGGTGGAGCCAACGGGAACTGCGTAGGCACAAAAACGGGTACTGGATCCTGACGTGATGGGAAACCAGACCCAGAAGCAGTAGCACCTGGTTGAGCACCCCCTGGAACAGGTGCCTTTATTGCGTCATGTAGAACATCAATACAATGACACATTGAGTCGTGGGCCAAGGTATTATCATTCCTCAGGTCTGTAACAAGTTGTAATGTAGATGCCAAGCTTTCCTGGACATCAATTCTGTTGGCTTCTTATTCTGTTACACTAGGCGCACAGAATACAACCAGTTACAATAAGCAGGAAGAACATGATTTACCGGGACTGCATCTCTGTCCTGGTTCGGATTGCTGTGCACTGATGTGATGGAAGATCCTATGATTGGAAGACCTTCCAAGCGATCAACTCCATTAGCTGAGTCTAACCTAAAGCCAGCGCAGTGGATCACAGGAAAGGGCGTGGTGTTCCCTATTACGGGGAGAGCCAAGATGGTAGAGTTTTGGGTTCAATGGGACTGTGGATTCTCCTAAAAAGAGGAGGACCGGATACAGTATAGCACTGCTAAACCAGCCATCATTAGCAAACAATTTAAGATATCGCCTACCATATGCTGGGAAATAGCTGAAGCTTGATCAACAAAAAGAAGTCCAAGAAAACAAGTCACGAATGGAAGTCAGTTTGGGAATAGAACCCGTACGGCACGAGGGACGCACTAGAGTCGGGGTGGTGCACTAATTCCACTGAAAAGGTTCTATGTGTCCAGTGCAGGTAATAAAAGAAATATGCAGTAATAAAGTTCCAATAGCAGCAACACAAATGCTCTGTGATGTCAGGTAGAAGAAGAATCCAGTTTAAGGAGAGAAAGCAGAAGTTGATGTGGTGTTCAGATTAACTGTACCTTCAATGTGCGTACTGTCAGCACAAAAACAAACTACCAGGAACGTAGCAGACCAGTGATTGTAGCGTTAACAAAAACCACGGGAAATGTGCGGCTGGATTGTGCAACAGAGAAACGTGGCTGAATAATGTAACGGAACCAACATTCACTGCTGGTGCCGTGCAGCTGATAAACAGAATGTTGTTCGTAGAAGACGCGGGTTCCATGCGGCTGAAACTGTAGATTGAAGAGTGTAGGAATCGCTGTAGCTGTGCAGTGGAAACAGGTAGTAGAAACCTTCACAAGTTGGAGGTCGCAGGCATAGAAGCGCTGCGTGTTGAAAACAGCTGTGGCAAGCTGGAGACCGCAGTCGGAAATACGGGCTGCAGAAAGAAACAGCTGAGGCCCTGCCTCAGGATTAACGGAGAAGGGTCAAATGCTGCTTAATGGCTGAATGCTTTCCTGATTCAGGAGGAAAGCCACAGGAACAAGTTGCTTAGACTGAAGGCGAGGACCAACCGGAGCTTCATGGAAATTAGACTAATAAGGAGCACCGGGCTCCCGCCACAGCCTAGCTTAAATACAAACACACCCCCATACACGTGATCAGAATCATGTGATGTGCAGATTTTAGGAAGCACTTTCTAACGTTGAGAAGGCATCCCCGCAACAGACGGTGTCTCCATGGAAACATTCTGGTAATACTGTACCTGGAATACAATGGCATGGCTGCTGTTCTATGGGCAAACTGCTGTTTAAGATTGATAGCGTTATTCCTCCCGGAGGGGTAATGCGAGGAAACAGCAGGGGCAAATCTGGTAGGCATGACAAAAACACATCTTAAAGAGGGTCATTCAATAAGTATTACAATTTCATTGTAAATACATTTTCTTGATTTATTGCCTCCAAATTATAAAAACATGTTTGAGAAATCAAATTCTTTTGAACTTGAGAGTTGGGAGTTTTGGGACCCAGGCTGGGTCCTTTCGTGGATAACATATTCCAGGTGGCTTGGACTTTAGACCATAAGATTCTGAAAATGTTAATGCATTATGTGGCCTGCTGTATTCCTTGGGAAACGAATGCACTTCTTTTGCACGTGCATAGTTCTTGTTCAGTTTTTGGCCTTGCCTTAGGCACTGAAAAGCCATTCTTTACATATTAATGAAAAATACAAAAACCCTTGGAATTATTATTTCACACACACCTAGATTGATCTTGCATATTTCCAGGGTCATCCTTTTGTCATAACAGTGAGCAAAAGGCATAGATTTCCAACAAATTACATAATTGGTGAATGGTGCTTCTATTGCTCTTTCAGTAAGGCCTTCTTCTATTCACTTTATTTTAGGCCATTATTCTTTGCTGGTTGTATCTCCACAGGTTTAATCGAGGACTAGGGGAGAGTGTGAGTAGGGTGTTGGGGGCAAGGTGAGGGGGTGGGTATAGATGGGTATTAGGGGAGTGGAAGTATGGTGAGATTTGGAGAGGGAGAAGCGGAAATGTATATTTGACATCCTTCAAAAAAAATGTTGTTGTGCATTAGTGTATCCCCCCAAATGGGTGTTTTGGGGGTGTCATGGGATAAAATGTAACATTTTGCCATTTGTAATGATCACCAGTGTGGTGTTGAAAAAAAATCCTCCACATGTTCTTGAGTGTGTGTATCACACTTGCAACGCCCACCATCCTCTTCCTGCTCCTCCTCCTTCTGCTACTGCACACTGTCCAGATCCTGCTGCCAGTGGTCGAAGTGTACGAAAAGAAGTAGTGGAACTATGTTCCCTGCTGACCTGACCCCGCTCCCCACAAACCCCATCACCACGCCCCCACCCACGCGCAATTCAAACCCCCAAACACACCTGCTGTTTAAGGAAATGTTTGGTGCAGTGCACTCAAGTGCAAGTTTAAACTTCTTCTCACACTTTTATTTTAAAAGTAAACCTTTCCATAACGGTTTCTTCTTAAAATAAAAGTATAGGAACAGTAAAAATAAAAATTCAAAAGTAGGAACACCGCTCCCAACTGCTCCCATCCACTTCGACCACTGCCTGCTGCTCCAGTTCAGGCATGGCACCCAGCGCATGATTGTTGTGTAACATGTAGCACAAGATAACAACCTTGCCAACCTTCTTGTGTCTGTACCACACGCACTAGAACCAGGCTTTCAGGCACACAAATGCCCACTCAATGTAGAAACAGGTGGGAATGTGTGCCTGCTTGTAGTTCTTCCCATGCAGGTGCATTGAGTCATGGATGGGGTGGGGTATTCAGCATCACTGGGTTCAAATGTATTGATCAGGGTGATGCTACGCTCAAACATGCGATCTTTCTCCCATGCTTTCCGCATGGAGTGACTGTGGAAGGCTCCTATACTCACTGATTAATGTCAGTGCATGGGTATGACATTATATTATGCACTGAAACCAGATAGCTTTAAGGGAATAGAGTGTGTAGATGCAAAGGTGCCTGGGATGGTGAAGGGGGAGAGGGGGGGGGGTAGTGAATGTGGATCAAAGTGATTTCATTTTGCCATACACATAGCAGCCATGTCTAGGTTCGGCCGTGCACTTCCATAAACCTACACAGGTGCTTGTTGCACAGGATTGTGGTGTCCTGGGATGATCCAGAGAAACGGGTACAGCAATGCGTGATACACAGGGCTGCGTTATATTTTATCTGGACCTTGAAAGTGTGCTGTTGTTTCTGGTTGCTAAAAACGTGCTCCCCTGCCATGGGGGCGAGGGTTGGAGGGGTGTCAAAGAATATGCAAGCCAGCCAGTGTCCCAGAATAGTAAGGCATGGCAAAGGTGCAGACTTTGGCAATATTGTTTTCTATGAGGTGGGGAGGGAGAAGCAGGAAAATAGGAAGATGCCCCGTGAAGTGGGTACACCGACTCAAGGCCACAAAGAATGTCGGCTGTGACATTCCAGGCAAGGCTCACCAGTTATGTTAAAATGCTTTGCGCACAGACGTGCAGAGTTTCCAGAAGCTTGCACAGAGTGGATATTGAAGTCTGTATTCCCGTGCCTTCCTGAATCAGCTGGAGGATGGAGTTGATGTCGTTGATGTCCTCCTTGACCAGCCTGGACAATGTCAGTATGTTCTTAGCTGCCAGGGAGATGTTTCTGCCCTTGCAACTGGAGCCTGGTGATAAATACTCCATATGATTTCCAGGAAACACTGCTTGCAGTGTTTTTTCGGAATACAGTATCTTCCAAATTCCGCACACACCCTTTCTTTCCATTCCACGTGAAGTAAATACTACATGCAATACACACAATTAGTGGGGCAGTCAGAAAAACAAGCATTATTACCACCAGATATTTACTGTACATCAAACTCCCATTGAGCTGCAACAACACAACTCTACCATAATACAAGATCAACTCACCCAACATAAAAAAACATGCATGTTTCTGATAGTCACGTTCAATATAAAAATGCAATATCATCTTTCTAGAGGTTCATCAGCATCCAATGCCTTACAGGATTAAATGGGAAACGGTTTATATTGCAAATGGCACATCCATGTATTCTTTCCACAAAGACGTCTGCCCCTCTGTTCCTTAATTTAGCCATTCAATGTAATGAGCCTCATTACGAGGTGGGCGTTAAGGGATTACCGGCACCGATAAGAGCACCGGTGCCGGTAATCCCTTAATGCCCTACTACAAGTTTCCTTTGCGGGTCCTCCCTTAACGCCTGGTTTTTCCAGGCGTTAAGGACGGGACCCGCAAAGGGACTCTGGAGCTAATAATGGTACCACAATTTGCGGTACCGTTATTAGTGCCTTCCCCATTCCCATTGAGCCCTATGGGGGCTCAAATGGGAATGGGGAATGGCCCTGGTGAATGGGGAATTACCGGTCCCACCAACCTTGGAATGGATCGGTAATTGGTCCATTCACCAGGGCGGAGTCGGAACGAGTTTGGAGGCAGCCATGGCGCTAATAGCTAATAGCGCCATGGCTACCTCCAACCTCGTAATGAGGCCCAATGACTTAAATCACATCAACCATGAGGTGACCCAACAGAAGCATCTGAGATACTGAATTAAGAAAGTGATTGAGTTGTGTGGTGGGTCGGAAGAAGGAGTTGGACGCTTTAAAGACATTCTAATTCACTTTTATTCTGACTATAAGAAAAATGCCTATCTCTCAATATTTCTAGAGGGATTTCACTACCTATCTAAAGGAAGTAAAGGTGCTTAACTGTCAGAAAGTCTCAAAGAAAGAAAAGTCTTCAGTCCAAATTTAATTTTGCGTGACGCTACCACTAAGATAACTAACTTAAACAAGTCCAGGAGATTGTCTTGATTCCCCTGGTCTGCCAATATCTTCTGACAGTCTCTTTGTATCTATGTATCTATTCCTTGTGCTGCTTGTCTAGCACAATCTTCTGTAACAGTCTCTCTTTATCTCTTGGAGTAACTCTTGTAGCTCTACAACAACTGTCTTTGATTTTGTACTCTCTTTAGTGATGTATCTTTGACAACTTTCCTCGTGATACTTTCTCACGTTCCTGTTGGAGGTTTAGACATCTCATAATCGATTGATCCAGGCTTTCTCAGCTTGGCTGTGGCTTCTTCCCACTTGGTGTTTCCCCTCTGCTGCCTTTGCTCTTTGTAACTATCTGGTTCACTTGATAGTCTTGTCTGTCCTTCTTTATTACAAGATGTTATGCCACAGTTTCTCCCCTTTCCATCTTGGTGCGCATATAGTAATATTGCTCCTTTATCTGGTCCTTGTTTGCAGTCTTCATAGACGTCCCACGCAGGGTTATTCAGTCGCCTCTTTATCAGCTTTACACAGTTCCACTTACACAGGCTTATATTAAGTAACTTGTCGTGAGTAATGGTACAAGTTTCTCTTTGCGTATTCAGCTGCCCCAGCGGCCTCCCACTTCTCCCGTTGACCCTGTTACCTCTCTGTCTGTCGGGGAATGTTGCTGGCCATGGCATTTGCTTGACTGATCTTCTTCAATACTGCCTTTCTCGGTCCTTGGTTTCGTCTCGTTGCCGTACTCAGCTTCCCTTCTGATGTATATGGAGGTTGATGTTGGGAATCTGTTCGCATTCCTGGTTGTCTCCTCATTCTGTGTTTTTGTTGTTCTCCCGTTCTCGGCTTCCCTTATGCTCTAAACTGTGGATAATTTTAGGAAGGTGTTTGAGCTTCCACTTGCCTTATCTGATGATCTCGGCATGCTTGGTCAGGCATACTGTCCACCACAATATGGTTGTGGTCCTGCCACCACCTGACAAAAGACTCTGCTTTCATGTTTCACAACAGCGCCTCCATTGTTGGCTATGCCAGGCCTCCATCGTCTCAATCTGGCATTCTGCAGCTCTTCAAAAGTCAGAGGCTCTGCAGCACTTATCAGGTCTGCCACTCCAAGGAATGCTCACATCACGGGTCTTCCCTGGTGTAGGATACTCTCTTCTTCTCCATGTTCCTCCACTCATCCCAGTTAAGTATGCCTCTTCTCTTAAAGGGACATACTCTTTTCCTTCTCTAGGTTGGTTGGTTCCAGCATTACCTTCAGCCAAATAAGCAGATGTTAAATTAGTCTTCCTAGCAAATAGTCCAATGTATGCTACTAGGCTGTAAGGCTTAGGGAGTTCCTCACAGGAACAGGAGTCCTTGTCCCCTAAGTGGGAGTCTCTCCCAGTGGGGTCCCACTTGCACAGACCCCTAAGGAGGGACTTGCAAAGTCTGTTCACCTCCCTGTCCTCAAAGGGGGAGACTCCCCCTTGGGGAGAAGGGTCAGATACCTTTGATTCATCATGCTTGATACATTAGTGATCTTTTGGATTGTCCATGTGGGCGCACATGTAGGTATGCACCAAGCGTATGATGTCATACTGAATTTTAGATGCTACTTTAATTTTTAAGCTGTTGGGTCCAAATCAGGTGTTTTAGATTGGACACAAGGTCCCACTGAGCCCATTTTAATTTAAGGAAGCTGTGTTTGACCCTCAAGAATATCAAATTGCATAGACTAGATGGAAGGGAGCCCACCACTGCACTATGATTATCAAGGGGAAGTATTAAAGGAAAGGTCAAATGGAGTTGCCAGAAGTGAATCACCCTGATGCTTCCGCTGGAGCTAGGAGCAATCTAAGATTACCTTAGATACTTTACAGGCAGGGGAATAGGGAAGTTGATGCTGAAAAGGGGGCCGAGGGTATGAAAGAGGATTACATTGGTAAAGGTGTGGAAGACCTGGAATAAGAATTTCAGTCTTCCACTGATTGAGATATATCGAGCGATACGACATCCAGTGTGGAGAATAATATTGATTAGTAAAGACAGTTCATGTTGTGATAGTCAGAATGGAAACAATATGATTTATGGGTGACTTATATGACACCATACAGGCACTTGATGAGCATCCTTGTGCCTCTAAATGCTCAGAGAACTCCTAGTTGACTTAAGATATTCTTAGATTGGTGATTGGGGGTGCTAATAAACATATAATTTACAGTTCAAAATAATATTTTAAACAGTAATTACATCCCAACTTTACAATTATAATATAATCAACTAGTTGTGACATCATCACATTGTAAATGCGCTATGTCAGGGGTCTGCAAGCTTTGGTTCTCCAGATGTTTGGGACTACAACTCTAACCAGCCACATGAAGCATAGTCAATGTTGAAGGATCATGGGAGTCATAGTCCAAAACATCTGGAGAGTTGCAAGCCCCTATGCTATGTATTTTGATTCATTCCGACCTCTGACACTGGGCAAACTCATTAGAAACCTGTCCAATGCCAAATATTCAGGCTCTCCCAATGATCTTACTTCACCCAAAAGAGCCACGTTAATTCTTGCTTGCTATGCTTTTGAAAAACGTAGTCCTCCCTTGCCCTCTAGTGAACTGCCTCTTAAATGGAAAGAAGTAGTAGTTCAGCCTCTGCTTCCATAACTTACTATAAACACTGATCATCTGAACAATTTTCCCCTATCCCTCCAAGAAAAACAACTCGAGCATATAGCCCTGGGACAACTTTACCCCTTTATTTTGACTTCACAGCTACTCGAACTGATGCAGTTAGGCTTTAGAACCCATCATAGCACTGAAATTGTACAAACTATAATGCTTGGATGGACTGGAACTCTGAATTCTACTGGATCTGTTGGTTCTCTTGGATATGCTAACCACTGTATACTTTTGTTTCACCTTTAATGCATGGTATTAGAGGGCAACCCCTGACATGGATCGAATATTTTCTGACTAATCAATCTCAAACTGTTACCCCACACCCCAGAACATGCAAAATGTTTGTCCAGCTGCCTCACTAAAGAGCTTGGCTGTAATGTAACTTGTAAGATAACTCAGCAAGTTAGCCGTTGCCTCATATATAGATGTGCTGCTTGCAAGCAGAGGTTTGCTGCGTCTTCGGGCAGACTCAATCTTTCATCCTTCTGAGGCTCAGAAACTGAGCACCATTATGGTATAAATGACATCTATTTTTAAATTTATTAAAAGTGAAATATTGAAGCACCATTTTATTATTGTTTTTCAGCTCCCTTGCTGTGAGTAAAAAGTTCTGATACACTCAGCATGTTTTAATTATTGCCTTAATGAAATGTATTGACAGTTGTGATGGTATAATTATTATCATGTTTTGGCGGTCCTGATGGACAGAACCTCTCTGACGGTTACGCACAGTGATGTTAAAAGTAAACATTGGTGTTACCCATGGAACATGGACTGCTCTTGACTTCAGCGGCCCGTTTGGCTACTTTTCCTAAATCCAGCTTTTCAAGGCAACTGTGCCTTATTTCTGTTATTCGTGGAGACTGTGAATAACAACATCTCTCATAGGCAGCTCCCCAGGAGCGCCAGTGGCGTAACACAAAATGTGGGGGCCCCCCTGCGAGCCATGCTGAGGGGCCCCCCCCAACTCGGCAACAAATCACTGATCGCGCCTCTCTCTGGGCCGGCATAGATTACCACGCTTGCGCAATAAACACAAAGGTGCTGCTGAAGGGATATGCCGCACACTGCACTAGGAGAAAGATATAAATATGTGTTTAATATAATAAACAGCGCACTTCCTGAGAAAAATTGTCTAAAAGCCAGAGTGTTTGCAATTGTTTTGTAGGGTTACACCAATCCAATAGATGCAAGTCACCAACAGTGCACAGGAACATTAATGCTTTGCTATTAAAAATGCCATGCCCCAATGAAAACATGTCCAACTGGCTGCACTATGTAGACCGGTGTAGACACATAATAACATTACAGTAAAGCATGCCAGGCCATATTTAGACATACCTAGACTGGTTGCACCAAAATGCCAATCGAAGCAATTACACTCATCAAGAAGAGAACACACATTCAAGCCTGTGGCCTCTAACAACACGGCCAAACTCTTTAAAATCTGCAAGAAAATTGTCAATCCTGTTGCAGTCTTTACTCCCGTTCCCTCCCAGGCCCTCTGTATGGCTATGTCATCTCACTTCTCTGCTAAAACTCAGAATATCCTGTCCTCCATCTTCCCTTCCTCTCCCTCTGTCTCTCTTGGACCCCCTTAGGCCATCTCTACCTCTCTTCCTCCTTTCTCTTTCTCTCTGACAGCACCTGACAAGGTTTCTAGACAAGTCTGACCTATGAAAGTGTCATCCAAACAGGTGCTCCCCTGCTCCCCCAGAACCATCAAGGACCATATTGACACCCTCGCTCCAGCCTTGTCCGATTTCTGTAATCACTCTTTCGCCACTGAAATGTACCCCTCTCCCCTTAAGCACTCCGTTATGCACCCACTCCTCATAAAAGCCGCCTGCCGATCCTGCCTGCCCGGCAAACTATCACCCAATCTCCATCACCCCTTTCCTGGGCAAACTGTTGGAAAAGCTGGCCATCTCCCAGCTTACTCTCAACACAGAATCTGGTGATTATCTCCATGACCTTCAGTCTGGCTTCAGAGCTGCCAGAGTCACGGAAACTGCTCTCCTGAACACCTGTGAAGATCTGCTCTCTAACCTTGATTCCAGCATTCCTTCTGTCCTCATCCTCCTTGATCTTTCCTCTGCTTTCGACACGGTCAACCACGCCATCCTGATCAAACCTGATCAATCGACTCCATGAGAACCTGGGCATCACGGATCAGGCCCTTGAGTGGCTGACCTCCTTCCTCTTGGACAGTCCCTCCCAGGTCCAACTTGGTCCCTTTCGCTCCGTTCCATCCTCTCACCATGGTTTTTCAACCTCTACTTGGCCCCTTTTGCCCCCCTGATCTCTACCTTCTGAACTAACTTTCAGTTTTATGCGGATGACACTCCGCTATCCTTCAGGCTCCCCTCAGGCTCCTCTCCTCTCTCGCTCATTCATGACTGTATATCTGCAATTCAGGATTGGTGTGCCTCCAACGATCTCTGCCTTAATGTCAGTAAGATGGAGAACCTTCTCATTTGGACTCCTGCCCCTGCTTTCCCGCTCTCACTCTGGCCGCCCGCTTTGGGCCCTCTTCCTTCACCCTCCTGTGAGGCAAACAACCTTGGTGTTATCTTTGACTCCACTCTCTTTCTCTCCTCACATCTCGGATGTCGCCAAGAAGTCCCACTACCAGCTGCTCCTCCTCAAAGGGACTCTTCCCTTTCTCACTTTCCCCCAGAAGCTCACTGTCTCCAGAGCCCTGGTTCTCACTAGGCTGGACTACTGCAACAGCCTCTTTCTCAATCTGCCTTCTTCTACTCTCCACCCTCTCCAACTAATCCAGAACAGGACTGCAAGACTTATCCTTGGCCTCAAGCCCAGGGATCATATCTCTCCAGCCCTGAAATCTCTCCACTGGCTCCCACTTGCTGCAAGGATCAAGTTCAAGACCCTTTGTATTGTCCACAAGGCTTTTTAGGCCTGGGACCCGCACTACATCCAACGCTCTCTTCCAAAATATCTTCCTTCTCGAGCCCTTCGCTCAGCTACCTACAACTCTCTAAGGGTTTTATGCTTCTCCAGGCAGAGAGTGGTGGGTAGATCTCTCTCCTCTGCAGGTGCCTCCCTCTGGAATAGCATCCCTGCCCCTCTCAAACTTGAGCCGGACCAACTGAAGGTCCGGAAGCAGCTCAAATCTTTCCTCTTCTCCTCTGCTTTCTCTCTCTCTCTTCCCTGCTGGCCTACCTGACCTACCCGTCTGCTTACCGACTGGTTGCTTGGCTACCCTCAAAGTCTCACTGAGTCCAGACTCTTTCTTGATCAGTCACCCTTGCACTGCCTCTGTGCCTACCACGCACTTAGGGGCTGTAACTGTAACCCTACAGTCCCTTGTTCTCCTTGCACTACCCAGAGCCGCGCTGCCCTGGCTGCACTTACTCAGAGCATTGCTGCCCTGTTTTTCCCACCCCTCTCCCTTGCACTTCCCCCCTCCCTCTCCCCTTGCACTTCTTATTCTCGCACTTGCACGATCTGAATGACACAAGGCCTAGTAAGATTGTTTGTCTTGTCCTCCCTCTATCTTCCCTCCCTTGTCTTGTCGCGCCTAGAAACACTTCTGTACAGGCGCTTTATAAATTACATATATCATATAATTTGATCACAGATGCCCAGAAAAATATACAATGCTGCAGTAAGAAACGGCTAGACTGGTAGCACCCAAATGGCAGTCTAGCCAGGTAATTCACTTAGCAGGACTGCTTTATCAGAAATGCCCAGTTTAAAAAAAAGTCATACCAAACTGAGGAATGACTAGACTGGCCGCACCAAAATACCTCTCTAGCCACTAATACCACATATCATGCCTGCTTAGCTTGGACATGGACAGCCATTATGATTTGTTGCACAATCCTGCCCCCCCACACATTCCCTCTCCCCCCAACCCTACCCCAACCTCCAAAATCAGATCCTGGGGCCAGAATTACCTTCACGTCCCTCTTCCTTGTCCCAGAGCTTACATATGAGGCTCTTTGCCTCATAGGTAAATACTGGGATGAGGAAGAGTGGGACTAGGAGTAATGAAGATTACAGGTAGCTAAGTTGGGCATTACCTCCATGTACCTCTACCTCATCCCAGTACTTTTGTATGAGGCAGAGGGCCTTATACACAAGTACTGTCTCATACATACTGGGACGAGGAAGAATAGGGCTAGGAGTAATGAGTAATCAAGGCATTAAACACAAGTATTAGTGCAACACCATTGAGATGACTGGGATTCAGCACGCCCCCCCTTGAAATTTTGGGCTATGTTGACTCGACCTAACTGACCTTCAAGCAGTTGCCAGACAGCACCCCACCCCCGCTCCAGTACTATCTGAAATGTCGTCAGGCCTAGTATGATAGTCGCTTGTTTTGTTCCTCCCCTACCTTTCTGCACCCCTCTCCCTCACCTCTTGTTTTTCTTCGGCTCTACCAGAAATGTTGTCAGGCATAGTACGGTAGTCGCCTGTTTGTTTCCATTTCCTTCCCACTCTCCCCCTCCCTTCCTTATCTATGTCTTAGCTCTTGCACTATCTGAAATGTTGGCAGGCTGAGTATGATAGTTAATTTCACATCCTTACTGTTCATGGCCTGTAAGAATGTCATTGTATTTTCCCTTGTTCCCTCCCTTGCCTTGAAGCACTTTGAAACACATTGTGTATAGGCGCTATATAAATAAACTATCATATCACATCATATATCATAACAGGACACAGATGTTAAATGGCACCTGGGTTTCGCTGTTAACAAGAGCCCAGCAATTACTAACATGACACATTTCACTGTTAGTACCTGCATTGAAATGTCACATTTGTTTAGGCAATTGAAATCGTGATGTGGGTTTAATACTTGCATGCCAGGGGAGTGATTGGAAGGGTAGAAAGGGAACAGGATACCACTCATTCTCACAGCAGTCCGTAAGTGGGTGCTTTCAACCTTAAAGGAGAGAGTTAACTGCTTGTAACATTGAAGCTGCACTAGAATAGTATGACTAAAATGCGTAAAAAAATTAGATGCCCCCAAACAAATAAGTTTGCCCCTCCCCCACTACCCATGAAGTTAGCGCCTCTTCCAACATTTGAAGGGTTAGCCCCCCAAAATGTAGGTTTTGTTGCACCCCTGAACAAAAGCACACACACCATTCACCATATACACACACGCACACCCAGCCATCCATACATTTAAGTGTGCATTCTTTCACCATACAGGCAAACCAAGACAGCCATCCATACATTTAAGTGTGTACCCTTTCACCATACAGGCACACACACCCAGGCACCCACCCATACATTTAAGTGTACACTCTTTCACCGTACACACACACAGGCAGCCACCTATACATTTAAGTGTGCACACTTTCACCATACAGGCACACCCAGGCAGACACCTATACATTTAAGTGTTCACCCTTTCACCATACACTCACACACGCACACATCATGGGGTAGAGGGGAGCCCTAATACTTTAGAAAAAATTGGGCCTCATTGCAACTATGCCGGTCTGGAAACAACAGTGCCGGTAAGATTACCGACACTGTTGTTTCCGGACCGGCACATTACATCTCTGCGGGGGGTTGACCTGCCGGGCAGAACGGCACGCACCCGCAGAGTTTTCACGGAAGCGCTGGCACCATTATTAACGGTGCCGGTGCTTCTGTGGTCCGCATTCCCATAGAGTACGATGGAAATGGGGACTTACCATTTGCCGGTGCCTGACTTCCCGGAGCGCCGGGGTTGTAATCCCCCGGTGTTACCGGGAAGTCGGGCACTTGTAAATCATTACGGGTCCAGCGGCAACCTGCTGATAGCACCGGCACGCTAACCACCAAACCCGTAATGAGGCCCATTGTTTCTTTTTGAAGTCACTCTGACTTCATAAAGACGTTATTTCCGTTAAGGACCAAACTATAACCAAAATAATTATTTTGTGCAGGCAGAGTAACTTCAAAAATAAACTATTTCTTTTTGAAGTCATAGGGCTCCCCCCACCCCATGACATGGAGGCCTCCAGCCTAGGGTCTTCCATGCCATGGGGAGGGCGGAGCCCTCGCAATTAAAAAATAATGTTTCTTTGTGTAGTCACTCTGCCTTCATAAAGAAATTATTTCTGTTACATAAATCATTTCTTTATGAATGCAGAGTAAATTCAAAAAGAAAAAAAAGATATTTTTATTTTGAAGAAAAAAAATATTCTTTTTTTTCCCCACCAGTGGGACCCCTCCCAGGACATGTGCTGTCGGGACCCGCCGCACTGCAGGGGCTGCGGGGGCCCCTGTTACGCCAGTGAGGAGCGCCCAGGTCTCTGGATCCCGGGGGGAGCTTTATCATAGTACCTTAAGTGGCACCGAAAACACATTAAACTCGGGGTCTGCTAGTTAATACTTATGATTTTTTTTTTTTTTTTAATACAATGCCATTTGTTTTTGTATAGCACTATTACGGACTAGCAGTGACACGACCCCTGTGTAGACTGATTGTAATACGTACAAGAGTACACGTTTCACATAGTGGACACTGGAGATGCTTTCATCACCTTCATGGTGCTTTGGCGTTACCCGATGATAAAAATACCTGAGTGAATGTGCTGGCGGGTCAAGTTGTATCTGCTATGTTAGGCTACGTTATGTTGATGGGATTTATACCATGCATCGCTGCCATCCGCATGGTCTCCAGGCGCTCTGGTGGATCTGAAAAAAAGAGGAGTGCGTGGGTTTGTTAGTGGCAGGAGAGGGATAGCCAAAGAACACAAGTGCTTTTGCTGTTGTGATAGTAGTTTCAGTTAAGATAAACCGAAACCTGTCAATGTGTGTGGGTTTGCTTCTAGGTGACATGGGTCGGTGGGCGTGCGGGTGCTCGAGTCTATATTGTATGCCATCTGTGCCCACGAAGTCGGGTGCTATGACTGTGTTTCGATTGTTTGAGTTATTGGAGGAGGTTTGGTGTTTTGCTGTTTGGTTTCAGTGTGGGTGTGGTGTTGCGGTTGCCGTGGTAGGCCGGCGTAGTTGGCCAGTGTTCGGTGTGCTTGCAGGAGTATGGAAGAATTTTGGTAGGGTTAGGGTTAGTATGGAAATGAAACCTAAATAACGTAGCCTGGTGTTGTGCCCTGAGTGTATTCTGATGGGTGGCAAGGAGCTGTGCTTCGGGCCTGGGCAAGGAGTGAGAAGTGCAACATTCTTCCCCATCCAGGAAAGACGAGCAGTGACCCCCCTTCCCCAACCCCACCCTGTCCCCATTACATGAAAAACAACGCTCTACAGGCAGATTATCTATGAAGCTTAGAGGTGAGGTGCGGCATTCAGTCTGCGGGTCCCCAGGGTGGCCCACACTGATCCTGGTCCCCTGACAGCACCTGTGACCTGCTGGGTGTGGCATAAGGTATGCCTGGAGTGGAGTGGAGTGGTGTGGCGAATGCTTCCTTCTTTGGCCACTGCTAAGATCAGATGGACTTCATCTGTAGAGCTGAACGCTATCCACAGTTCATTAAAGAGTTCCATTCTAACTAAAGGAATGGTTTCAGGGTGAAAGAGGGTTCTTCTGGACCGTGAGGCTATAAGAGCTGGACCGTTTTTCATCAATATGCCTAATGTCCCCCCCCCCACACACACACACAGCTGATGTCCTGAATTCCAGTGACCCTAGATCTGGTGGGGAAGAGGAACTTTTGCTGAATGAAACTGTTTTCCGTTGACGTGTGATAATAACTCACAGGTGTCTCTGATGTTCGGCCAGTGCTTGGAAGAGCCGACATCAAGGGCTCTCTGGACATGTGATAAAGACTCCAGCGCCATGCTGCTCTTCCAGTTTTGCAGGATTAGTAAAGTTGCCTTTGCTAAACACTGCAATTAGAACTCGCTGCCTGTCTCTGGAAAGGATCAGGTACCTAATTCACAATGCTTTAAAAATGCTTGAAATCCTTTGACAACCCCAGTCCTGTAATTTCACAGGCGCTTTTGAACCCGGTTTTGTGTATTTTGCCATTTTTTACAATGATTAGAAATGGGAAGATTTATGGTGCGGAGCTGTTTTTTGCCTCTCCCTTTCACGGAGCTCGCTGAGGTGTGTACAGTAAATAGCACAGGTGAGCACAGAAACATATAGCTTTGTTTTTGTTGATGGCTGGCAGTGAACAGCCGTTCTAAAAATGTTGAACTCCGGCCTAAAATCTCAAAGCTCTATTTTTCCTGGACTAACATTGAAAGTGCGACAGATTCATTTTCTGTGTGTTTTGATATTGCTTGTTGTAGTTACCACATTGTGTGCAGTTTTGTAAAGCATGTTTTTCTTTAATGCCCGGGTGTGGTGTTATGTGAGATGGTTTCATCACCCCTTTACTAGAACCCGCACTTTTCCACATTCACTTCTTCAGACATTTACTTCAACATAACTAATGTGATTGGATGCCGAAGTGAATGCAGAATAATTAAAGACTAGGGTAGAGGCCGAGTCTGATGCAAAACCTCTGGTGTTGTTGAATGCGGCCGAAAGGACCCAGAGTCCTGATTTCTCAGTATGGCTCTACATGGTTTGTGGAAGGGACACTTGGATATATGTTTTATCTTAAGGGGATATTTCAAGATCTGTAAGAAAATTGTCTGGAGTTAGGGTGGGCTGGTGTTACGTGATAGGGCTTAAGACGTTGGGGGCCATCAAGTTAAATGTGCTAGGGATGGTGATTGCAGGCAGAAAGTTGCTGTTTGAATGGTGATCCATGCATAGTACAAACCCTCCGCTGCCCAGTAGTGGATTGGGCAGGGAAGAGAATGGTAGGGGAATTCTAAAGTTCCCAGTAGAGTAATAAATGGTTTGAGAGGAGTGAAGAGGAAGATTTCCAGTCAGCTCCCTGGGGGGCCTTGGCTTTCAGCAACTCCCTGTGTCTAGGAACACTTCCCTAGCCGGGCGGCGTGTAATGGTTGCAGCCCAGCATCAACCATGGGCCTGGACTGCGTGCCTGTTGCAACCCAAGCAGCCACTGGGCCTGGTGTGCTGACAGTCCCCTTTGACCAGTCGGGGTGGGCCCAGAAACAAAAATCCCAAGCCGTGTGTGTGATTGGACTGGGGAGAAGATATGGGCCAACTAGACCTAGCTTTGTGTGTGGGGCAGCTTGAACCAAATGGCATGGCCTTGCCCAGTGATGGCCCAGCTCCAGAGGGGGGGGTGCCCAGAAGACAAGTCCTCCCTGGCTGTGTAAGGCAGGTGCCACCCGGGAGGTGATGAGGAGTGAGGCCGGTGGAAGACTCATTGGACCAGGTTAAGGGGGCAAGGAAGTCCACCCTTGTCGAGGGGGCAGAGAAGAAAAGCCCTGGGCCAATGCGTTCTTGCGGCACAGTGAAGGAGCTCTGGCATTCTGGCCGTAGCCCAGAGGAGTGCACAGACGGCTCCAGCACCATGAGGATGCAGGAGAGGAATGGAGAGAAGCCTGCGCACAGCTCCGGTGCCATTATCGCGGCTGTGGCAACGTGGAGGGCACATTCACCAAGTACCCCTGGTACTTGGTGAATGTGGCAGGCCCCCAGAGCATGGGCTTCTGCAAAGTACAGCAAGTGCACCGTGTGGCACAGAGGTGAGTGTGGTAGCCCCCCAGGGTACAGGGCTGCTGGAAAAACAACACATGTGCCATGGGAGCGGCAGTGTTATTGGCAGCATCCCAGGGAACAGGGCTGCCAAAGAAGATCTTTGTTGCCTTGGGGGCGTAGGGGTGAGTTGACGGCCCCTCGTGGCAGATGAATCATTGATTTGGTGCCGCCTGCACGTGGTGAGGTGGTGCCCCGTGTGGTGGACTGGGCAACAGGAGGAAAGTGCATGGGGCAGGTCGCCACATCCACCAACAAGAGTTACTGCAATGTCACTAGCCCCTGTATATGTTGGGGGAAGTATGTATAATTATGCAATGTCTTTCTATGTTTGTGTTTAAGCATGTAGTTGGAGGTTTATACGTAGTTATTTATTATTAAAGTTTGAAATGACGTTTATATATTTTATGTAAATATGAATGTGTGATTGGGTGTTTGCATAGGGGCAAGTATTTGTTTAGAATGGGAAAGATGTTTACAGTTCTTTAGAGCTATAGGGGGTCATTCCGAGGTTGGAGGTAATGGAAAAACGATGCCGGTAAAGGATTGCCGGCATCACATACACCTCTGGCCTATTCTGACCTGCTACACCGCTATTAGCGGTACCGTAATTAACGATACCTCTAATAGCGGCATAGGCGCGGCACCCAGCCCATCATACCGGCAATACTGGCATGTCGTAAATCCGAGGAACTCACAAGGTAGGTGGATAAGCAATAACGGCATCATGAAGGCGCAATAGGCGATACCGGCATGCCGGTAATACCGGCATCGCGAACCAACCGTAAAACGCCATGTGCAGTGTTCCCAACTGCCACAGGTGCACACAATCAGCACAGGTGGAGGCAATGGAGTCTGGCCCAGTACAAAAGGGGCACGCCCACACACCACACCCCCTCCCACACCAAGATGATTCCAATAGTTGTAGCAATACTGGAGCTGGAGGACATGCTTGCATTGCCACACCAGCAACAACAACAACAGCCAGCACCACAGAGGAGACGCAGGAGGAGAAGGAGGGTGAGACAGGCCCAGCATGCCCCACCAGTGCAGCCAGCGTTACCACGCAGGCAGCCCCCAATCCCTCGCATCAGAGCCAGTCCTTTCAACCTAACCCCTGAGCAGATCCACACCCTGTACCGTCTGGACTGGGACACCATCACCACCATCGTGGACATGATACACAACGACATTGTCAGCCTCATAGAAATACGCACCGCCATCCCCCCTCTACTGAAGGTAATATCTGTGCTCCACTTCCTTGCCACAGGCACCTACCAGCACACAGTGGGGCACATGCATGCCATATCACAACCCTTATTTTCTCACATTCTGAACCAAGTGCTGGATGCCATCCTCAAGCACACAAGGGACTACATATCCCTACCTCGGACTCCCCAGGAGATTTTTGATACAAAAGTTGGCTTCCATGCACTGGCAGGCATGCCAAATTGTGTAGGTGCCCTCGACTGCACCCACGTGGAGTTGGTGGTCCCGCATGCCATGGAGGTGGTGTACCGCAACCGCAAGCAATACCACTTCATCAATGTGCAGATGGTATGCAACGCCAGCAAGATCATCACACATTGTTGTCCCCGATATCCTGGATGAACTCATGACTCTATGGTCCTGCGGAACTCCACGCTACCATGCTTCATGGAGCGACATGCTGAACGACGTGCCTGGCTGCTTGGTAAGTTGCATGACTGGCAGATGGCATTGAAATGGGGGGAGAGATGCACACACCACCATGCTGTCAATGTTGATGTGACTGCACGATGTGCACATCACCGAACACTGTGCCCCAAAGCATCACAAACGGTACATGACACCCAAATCCCATAGGAATGAAGTAAGGTCAACACCTATCACTACATGACTATCAGTAAACCACCCCACATCCCACAACACGTGCACCACTCATCAGCGGACCTCACCCTCCGTAACGCCATCCAGCAACATGCAGTGCATATGCACTATATTGCTGTCTCCAGCAAATCACCACACAGGACAAGCATCCCTGGGAGTGCATTGAACTGAACCAACAAGGGAATCCACTGTCTGTCACAGGGCCGCCACACCCACAGAAATGCTGCATGTCACCATGTGAAAAATCATTGCTGAATGCCTAATATTGCACAGACTACTGCCAACACTCCTTGTAAGTAAATCTCACAGAACACAACACATCACAAATTTGACACAAACACAGCTGTATGCATACAGGATGCATGTGCAACAAGACAGCAATTCACACCATGTATCATCTTGAAGATGCAACCCACACCATCAGTCCATGGCACTTGACACATTGAGGGCCTGAAAATGGCATGCATACAACCAGGGACATGTGCATGTGACCAACGATAATCTGCAGGCATGTGTGACTAGTACAGCTGTCCATTATGATTCGACTGACATGTATTTTTTGTTGCCGCCCATGCAGGTGACAGCGGCTATCCCTTGAAGCCTTGGCTCCTCAACCCTATCCGAAACCCACAGAACAGGCATGAGGAGGACTAAAATTGTTCTCACACCCATACCCGTGTGGTCATTGAGCAGACCTTTGGCCTGTTGAAGGCACAATTTCGCTGCCTTAGCCAGTCGGGTGGGGAACTCCTCTACAGGCATGAGAAGATGGCCAAGATCATCATGGCATGTGTCATGCTGCACAATTTGTGTATCCACCGGAACGTGCCCCTGACATTGAACTGCTACGACCTGGTGATGATGAAGGGGATGAAGAAGATGTGGCTGGACATCATTGCGGTGCCGATGCACAGGAGGGACGTGCTGTGCGTCAGTCAGTGATTGCACGATATTTCTGACACACATGGCTGCAGAGGGTGACATGATAGTTGGACAGAGGGCAATGAGTGTGGGGGTACATGTACACTATGCACTGTATATGAATAAATGACACATGCGCAATGATGAATGTCCACTCAAGTATTTCTTTTAACACAACGGGTTTATTGAATTTTACAATGATAACTAAAGTGCACTAACCCACCACCACCCTCACCCCCTCTCCTTCCCCCCACAACTCCCCCACACACCCTCACCCCCTTCCCCCACAACTCCCCTACACACCCTCACCCCTCTCCCCCTCCCCCACATCTCCCCCACACATGTCCCAACAAGTGCCTTCATCAGGCTGGCCAGTCTACTTTTTTGCACTCCCTGAGACTGGTGGTGGCATGTCCGGCCAGTGCAGGGTGCGCAATGAAAAGCGGAGTGGGCTGATCTGGGTTGATCTTGATGAGGATGGTGTGGCCGCCTGCTCAAACTGGGGTGCCAGACGTTCTGCCTCCATGGCATCAGCAATGGGGCTGAGGACCTGCCGCAGGGCGAATACCTCCTCGCACAGTCGGATAGTATTGTCTGCAATAATCTTGCCCAGGGAGGCAGTGTTGTCAGTAATTGTCTTGCCCAGAGAGGCGATGTTTTCCCCCCACTCCTGCCTTGCCTGGGCATTGTCTTCCACGAACTGACGCAGAAGGGCAGTCAGCTCCTCATGGCACCGCGGCCCTGCCGGTACACCTGTGGAGGTGGAGGGTGCTTGTGTGTCATGGGGGACCTGGATTGGCGCCACTATGGGGCTCATGGGCCCTTGGGATAACTCCCCCCCAGACTGCTCTGGGGTGGTTGCGTGGTCTGACTCCAGAGATGTGATCTGGGGGGATGGTGCAGGACTTGATGCGTAGGGATGTTCCGAGTATTCGTCCTCCACAGGCACCCACACCTCTTCCTGTTCCTCCTCCTCAGCCAGGGGTGCTGTGGCTGCCACCTCCCCAACCAAGCTGGACTCTGCCGAGTGTGGAGCCTCAGCTGTCTTGTGTGGCATTGCGACAGGTGTTGGCGCTTCACTCTCAACGGCCCTTGGCAGCACCGGTGCCTTGGCAACTTGAGGTGGTTTGATTGGTGGTGCACGGCAGGCCTTGGGGTGGCCCTTTGAGGTGGAAGTCCTGTTGGCCTCATGAATGGCCCTCTTCCGGGGTGTGGTTTGCTGTGGGGGTGAGACCTGTGCATCGCTGTCATGGTCTGAGCCTGTGGGGGTCGAAGAGAGGGACGGCATGAGTGATGGTTTGATAGGCATCATGCATACATTTGTACAATTGATCATCTACACAATTGAGGGTAATAGGCATTTGAGTTTGGATGATCATGTTGCTTGCTACATGGGTGGGTGATGCAGGCATACATCGGGGTCACTTATGTTGGGGCAGACGTATGGTATGTGACATGCATGTTTGTTGGGGCATGCATGCAGTGTGATTTATGCCATTTGCATCTTTGTGTGGTATGTGTCATGTACTGTCAGGTGTCTTGACCCATGTTTGAACTATTATGCTACAATATTTGGTGCTGTGGGCTTAGAAAATCCAAGATGGCTGAAAAGCCCACATTTGCGCCAGAATCCAGGAAAGCTGCGCAGTTTATGCGCACACCAAAATGGTCGCCTGACCTGCCACCCACCAGAGTGAGCGTGATGGGCCAGAAGCGCCATGAGTGAAACGTGGTGCCAAAGGAAAAACAGCAGTGCCTGTTAGCTCAAAAAGCGCTTTGAAATCACATTTGTTTCTCTGAAATGCAAGCTCAAAATGCCTATTTCAGACATTGCAAGATATTCAAAAATCTTACTGAACACCAGCAGACGTCTGGTAGAATGAAGTCTTGTGTGCATACCAAATCTGGAAAGATGAAGAGCCTAAAATAATGTTCATAACAAAACTGGCTGACCTGTGGATGTCAGCAGCTTAAGTGAAATTGGACTTAAAGCCACTAAAATCGAAATGTTTAAAATAAATGAGTGATTTACTTTGGAGTGTCACATAGGTTCCAACTGTTTAAATGTCATAGTTTTGAACTTAGAATCAGCGTTCTAGCTGCATGTGTCAAAAGTGTAAGTTTGATTTGAATGAAGAAAAATGGGAACAAAAGTGACATTTGGCTGAAGCCTGGCTTAAAGAGATTGAATTCTGCCCGGCAACTACCCCCGACAGGAGTTGAAACTTGCCCAGCAACTGCATTCACAGGCCTGTCTTCTCCTGCCCCCACCAAAAAGAGATTACACCTCTCTGATTGAATTAGGGGAGGGGTACCTGAGACTGCAGGAAACAGAACAATGCACTTTCCTTGGCTCAGGCAAATGTTAAATCAGGGGGTCGTAAATGGCTTCCTCTTGGAAGGAAATGGGAGGGGCGCTGCCTCTGTGAGCCAGCTGAGCTTGGAGGAAGTGGACAAACCAGAAATCCTCCATGTGCTTTGGGAAACCACACCCCTCTGGGCCAGAGCATAATTTTAGAAAGATGGATAATTCATAGTACATAATTGTCAAAATTATATCAATACTCTCATGATTCCTGTGATTTTTCTGTGCACATTTTAAGAGGTGTTAGGACTCTGTGGTATGTTCCAGGGGGTAGTAGCGGAAAATAGGGTATTACTCCAAATGTATGTATGTTAAAAATCTGACACTTCATCATCTGATGCCCATATTCCTTGCACACTTTTGTGTACATTCTGGAAAAGTTTAGAAGTTGTGTTCTGGATGAAAAGGGCAGCATTCTGTCAGAAGTGAACACAGCATCTTACAAAGACAGGGATCGGATGGTTTGGCGCTACAGAAAATATGTTAACTGGACATATAATATTAGAAAAATTCTAATTTTTAGAATTCTAAATTCTAAATTTCTAATTTTTCCAATGGACCCTCCGGGCTGAGGCCGCCAACAGCACATCACTGCTCCCTTGCACATTTCCTGCTTCCTCCCACTAACTCAACCTCCCCTCCTCTTTCAGAGCCGCCAGAGTGCCAGGGGACCACTCCGGTGGTGATAGTGCGTGGTACAAATGTCCTTTAACATTAACATTAACATTAACATTAACATTAACATTACATAGATAAATACGCATTTGGATCAAAAATAGATTTGTGTGCAAAGTGACAAGGGGAGTGTTCTTTCTGTACGTCATAAAATGACACCGGATGACTCACAACTCTGTTCTCCAGTGAGAGCAGAGAAAATCCGCTAACCTATCAGGATCTTCAGAGGGTTGGGCATAGAAAGTCAGCCTTCCCACCCACTTTCAAAAGACACAAAAAGGACCACTGAAATCCAGGTAGGGACATTCACTTTCCACTTCAAACTGATTTCCTGCAAAGTGCTTTGCCAGAAGACTCCAAAACCAGAACTTAGAATCCAGACTTCAAATCCAGACAGATCCTGAGATCCAGATCTTAGACTCCAGAACTTAAAGCAGAGGGGCCAATCCACAAGCTGAATCCTTTTCAGCAGGCCTCAAAATCTTTTGCAACCTGATATTCAACAGCCGGGCGAGCTGTTTGATTCTGGGCTAGAACCCTGTGCCAGAACCCAGAAAGCAGAGCTGTATCCAGACCGCCATGCAGTGCCGATAGAAGACCAGACCCAGACCAGGCCACTGTGCAGTGCCAGAACTTTTGCCAGAACCAGAGATCCAGACCAGCAGAGCAGAGAGAAACACAGCTAAACCTGTTGACCAGATCTGTGACGAGGCCCATTTCTTCCAAAATTAGGAGTGAGTATCCAGCCAGAGCTGTGCAAACCAATCTCTTAGTTTAAAAATAATCTAATTCAAACCATTTCAACCTATTTAGAACTGCATAGAAATCGTGTGTCCATTCTGTGATTTCGAACCTGTTAAAGTGTCATTTGCCATTTGAATCTTACTTTATTTCTGAAAATCAACCTTCACAAAACCATCCGTATCTTTTGAACCGCATGTGCTAGGAACATGATGTAACTTTCATATTAAAGCTAACAGCCTCAGCTTTCCACCAAGCCCTAACCCGACTTTCAAATTTCTCCACCTGTCAAAATCGCTGTCTCTTGCTTGCATTGCTGAAATCGTTTTCAACCTAATAATCCCTCATGAATCATTGCTAGTGTTGACCTGAACTAATCTTAAGTAGCTATCACCTACCCTGAACCTCCTATAGGGAATTAAAATCATTTTTAGCATATTTTCACTTCTTTGAAAATCACATTTAATGTATTTTTGCCTGTGTTTTAAAATCATCCCTGTTGCACTAAGCTTGCTGGGGGGGGGGAACTAAATTGGTATTGCATTTGATTGTATTCCTGAAAATGTGTGTTCTCCTTCCATCTCCTTATATTGCATGGGGGGAGTGAATTGTCAAAAGAAAAAGTGATCATATTATCTCTTCTGGAAACCATCTCAGTTATTTCTGTGCTGCATTCTTTTCCATCATTGCATTTCCTTGAACCCATAAAAACATTCTCAGCTACTTTATCCTCTCTATACCAACTCCTAAGTAATTAAAAAAGTGTGCTAGGGTAATATTATCCATTGTTGATCACAGTCATATTCATAAGTGTGCTATCAAATATTAATTTATTTATAAAAGTGTGATATATATATATATTGTTTAATTTGTAAAATAAATCTTTTAATTTGCAAAACAAACCTACTTCTTGGCTCAGTGAGGTCAGGGGGATTCAAAGAGAGGGGCGTTATACAAGGGTGTATCATCTAGAACTATGACCTTGTCATAAAAATATATAAATAAGAGCTTCCCTTGGGCATCCCAGACTAGGCACTGACTTAGTTGGAGTACTGAATTGAAGTCTGGATTAGCCGGGATGTCTGGATTAGATCTACCACTTGTGCAGCTTAATACAGTGTGCTAACTGACAGGATACATAAATCCTGTTGGATCGCCACGCCGTGTTACATTGTAAAAGCACCCCTCCAAAGAAGGACGCTCTATGGAGACGGTCTGTTTTGCAAAATAAAATACTAACTTCTGTAAGTCAGGAAGGAAATCAATTTCCAGAATGACGACCTTGGTAGATATCAAAATAGCCAGAGAGCACCTCTTACATAAGCTATTTATGAGAGGCGAATGGACGGAACAGGACCAGAATGTGTGGTTGCAGGCAATCGCGCAACAGGTCACTGTAACTGGGTCAGAGATATGGAGAGATCAGGGTCACTTACATGTGGCCCTGAGTGAACTATATATGGCCCCTAAGGCCACGGATGAGCACAACAAGATTGCCAGGGTAGCTACATATTTATATTTATATATGGGAGCCATACAGGACAAATGTGCTGAAGGCCAAGATCTGGCAAATAGGCAACAGATGGCATTAGAGAAGGCCCAATCTGACCTGGTCTCAGAAGCCAGGAGTCAGAAAATGAGAGTAGACAGTATCTCATTAAAATAAAAGAGGATATGGGTATCCTGCAACAGGAAAAGTCTGACCAGGATACCAGATTTCTGGCCTTGCAGAAGGAGTACCAAGAAGGTTTGGACGCCCTACTGCAGAGCCCTAAAAAGCTGGAGCAACAACTGGACTTCAATAGGGCATGCACAGAGCAGGTAGTCACCCTGCAAAGCCACCTAGATAGGGAGAAGGCAGAGAGCAACAAACTGATTCTGAAAGACCTGGATACCCAGACAGAATTTGAGGAGGAGCGCCAGAAAGCTTTTGCCTTTCAAATGCAGAGGGACGACCTGGCAGTACAGATGCAGGCTCTTAGTCAGGAAAGGGACACCTTAGGCCAGGAAGTTTGCCACTTAAAAAGAAAAATGGAAGAAAATCACCTGGCCCTCCAGGGACTGGGTGACCTCCAAAAAGAGCATCCGAACTTGTTAGAGCTCACCAGGAGGGTGGAAGATGCTCTGGCAAGAAAGGAACAGGCCAGTAGGGATGGGACTCAGGGGGTAACCCTCCTGTAGCAAAGACTGGCCCAGTACTGCAGGACAAACGAGGAAGCACAGAGAGAGAATGAGGCTCTCTGCCAGGATAATGATAGGCTCCAGCAACAGGGAGCCATGCAGGAGAGACTGATAGAGTCTAGTATGGCCTTGACTTAGGAACTGAAAGCACAGGCTCTTGCATTGCAACAGGGAGCAGGGGCTGATAGAGATGAGGTTCGCTGGGAAAGAGAAACACCTGAGCATAACCCCAGGAGCCCTAGTACCAGAGGCCTTCATCTCTCCCAGTCCCTGGACTCTGCCACCCCCATGTCCCTGGCACACATGAGCACAGGGCCACAGGGATGGCAGATTACTATCCAACCAAAAGTATGGGGCTCATAGGCCAGTACCACCCAGGAATGGATGGGCAGGCATCCGGGTATGGGCAACTAAGTACAGTGCAATTTAGCGGGGAACCCCAGGAGAGTAGGCCCACTAAGGGCATCCTGAAAACCTCTGCCCAGTTAGGTCAGTGGCGGGGGGGTACCCATCAAATCCTGGCAGCAAGGAGGGATCTGAAGACTCCTCTGAGCGTCACAGGACACAGGAGACCAGGTCCCCACATTCTGCCAGCCATTCCCAGCCTCGCAGAACCCGGGAAAACCTGGAAGATCAGACGGGCACCTCTGGGAGCACTGCTTCTGAGTCAGAGGATGAATGGACCAGGGTTACCCGAACCAAAAAGGCCAATAAGGCAAAAAGGGCCTTGCTTAAGGACCCCTCAAAACAGATCAAGGCAATAAGGAGTGTCATCACCCCTTATCACAAGAACGCCAAGTATTCTGTTTGGGAACACTTAGAGCTTTATGAGCAAATGATGGAGACTTTCCATTTGAAGGACAGCAGTAGCTGCATTCAGTATGTCAAATGGACATTCTCCCCAGAATACTCCAGTTTCTTTGCGGGGCTGGAGGACCAAAACCATTCAAGATGGTCCACATATAAGGCGGCCACCTTGAAACATTTTTCTGTTCACAGAAATCCCCAAGAGGCTCGCAAGGCAGCCTACAATTTGCATTGTGGGGAGGATCAGGCCCCACAAGAATTTGTGCAGGAATTGAAGCGTGCCTTTGCGCAGACTACCAAAAGGGTGCACACGGACAGTAAAGAGTTTGTAAATACGTTTTTCCATGCCTTACCCAAATACATAATGACCCAGCTAGTGAGAGATTTTCATGCGAAAAGGTCACTAGACTGGGTCATTGAACAGGCTACCCGGATCTATGAGGTGCAGAAGCCCATAGAAAATAAAAATAATGCCCAGAAAAGCCCCAAATCGACCAGCACCCCTGCTGTTGACAAGGTGGCAGAGGTAAAGGTTGCCCCCATTTTAGATTTGGAGATGCGGGGGCCTAAAAACCTGCCTGCACCGAATAATTCTCAGCCCAGAAGGCCCTCAGGCCAGTCACAGACAGGGAGTCAAGGAGGTAGTCCCACAAATGAGGTCCCTCGCTCCCCTGACTATGTAAGTCCCCGCTACAAGGGAAACCGACCCATCCTGGGGTATGTGTGGACTCCTCCAGCCCAAGGGGGGGAATCCAACCAGGCACCCAACCCAGGGAACTTCCCTCCTAACTTCCCACAGGAAGGCAGAAATTCACCAAACCCTTGGCAGAACTTTTTCCCCAGGTATCCACCCAATTTCCAGCCCCAAAATCATCCATCCTTCTTTCCCCAATTCCCTGAGCCCAGACCACCTAATCCGGGAGAGGGGAGGCCAAGGGTGGAGGGGTACCCAAATCTTACCAACCCGGGGTACTACCAGAGAAGGGATAGCTACCCTTCCCGGGATCAGCCCAGGGGAGAAAATAGAACCCTGTATCAGCCTGAGCGGGTTTCACAGTTAGAGCGCCAGGTCCAAAATATGGCACGGGATCTGGGTCACATGCTGAGGGCTCAACAGAACCCTCAGATGAGCATGCCAGTGCAGAATGCCCCAAACTCTGGGCCTGGTGCTCCAGAACCATGATGGGGGCAGCACCCCGATAACCCACCGGTTCCCAGGGAGGAGGCACAAGGGGAAGGGGGGTGTAAAGCCTTGGAGGAAGCTTCCTTCCCCACTTGTAAACAGCCCCTGGAAACCCAGGAACCGGAAACAAAATCTCCTACCCCTGAAAGTCTGCCACCCAAGGAGCAGAGAGGAGGCAGGAGAAACTAAGGACCCAAACAGACCCAGTTTGTGGAGGAGGCACAGATCTTACAATTTGAGGAAGAGGGATCCTCAGAGGATCCTGGGAAAAGGATCTTCTCCTTCAGAGATGGGGAACTCCTCCCAAAGAAAGATGGGTCCCAAAGGATTCACATCCCGAATGGGGAGATGTGGGGACTGAGCTAGCGCCGGCCATCATCTCATCCCAGAACCCACCGCATCAAAATCCGCTGGTTCAAACCCATCCTGGTGACTGCCTCCAAAAAGGGGGGAGGGCGGCCCAGAACCGGAACCAGGGGAACCTACAATGGCTCTGATTTCCAGTTGCCAGCTTTTTCTTGCAGATTCCCATGACTCTCCACAGAATTCTGCCCAGATCTCTTCTCTCGCAATGTCCAAAACTAAAAAATTAGCCCACCAGTTGTCCAAAAATGTGCATTATCTGTGCCCCCTTGAGGAGAAGGAGGGAAGATACTTTGCCCCGGTACAAGTGCAGGGGCAGGGTAACATTTTGGCACTGGTGGGCACTGGATCCCAAGCTACTCTTCTGTCCAGAAGGGGCTTTGATGAACTAAATGCTGGAAGGGGGGAGAATTACCAAATTCCTCTCACCTCTCTTCCTGGACAACTTCAGAACTTTGACGGGAAGGAAATTCCCGTCGAGGGGACAGCAGATTTGGACATCAAAATTGGGCGACACAAGGTGAAACACCCGGTCATAGTAGTGACTCGAGAGGGCACCCCTTGTTTACTATAGTATGACCTCCTGAGAAGGTTGCCACCCCTAATAGATTGCGTAAACAAGGTCCTCTGGACCCAGACTAGCCGACCAATAAAATTAAAACAGAGCGTCAACCATGTTAGTTTAAACGGCACC
The DNA here is from genome assembly GCF_040938575.1 of Ambystoma mexicanum. NCBI lineage: Eukaryota > Metazoa > Chordata > Amphibia > Caudata > Ambystomatidae > Ambystoma > Ambystoma mexicanum. Next base: position 430,977,497 of record NC_090925.1, on the reverse strand, counting down.
TGCCACATGGTTGAACAAAAATCTGACCAAGTAGAATTTCACTTCCAGAACAACCAAATTCCAGACGTGACAGTAATAGCAGTAGGACAACAGACTGGTGATGGGGGGTCCTCTCTATTTCTGAAAATCAACCTTCCTTCCAGTTTAAGGTGGAAGGAAACACTCTGAAATTCTTTACTGATCCACAATCAGACATTCTCACTCCAATAGTCCAGAAAGATGTGAAATCAGCTCAGAGCCTGGCTGATATTCAGCAGATTGTAGAGCAGTTGTTCATCCCTGTTCAGTTAAATGATGGGAAGGACTCTGTTCTCGCCCGAGTGTGTGTGAACAACGGTAAGAGCTTCATCAGCGAAGCCATGTTCCGCCAACTCCCAAAAGATCCAGCCATTCCAACATTCAAACTGATAGACAAATGGGAAATGGATCTGGAAACACCCAATTCCAAACATCTCCTGCCAAGCAAGTGTATGCTCAAAATCTCCATTGGCAACAAGAGCATAGTCCATAATTGTTGGGTCGTGCGAGACGTCACTGCCACCTTTTACTTAGGCAGTGATATTCTCAATCGCTATGCCATTAGTTTGGACCTAATAAACTTCAAAGCTTGGTCCCGATTAGCAGATAATCCCATGGGATTTGATGATCCAGGAAAAGCATTTAGGTCGATTCAATTGCTACCTTATGCAGTTGAAATTCAGATTAAAGAGGAAGTCACCATCCCAGAAAGGACCCGACAATTCTCCCTGGAAGTGAAAGTTAAAAGCGGACAAAAATTGAAAAACCCTGATGCTTATATTCATCTAAATGCTTCTCACCAACAGCAAGGGTTGGGGGTAAACCCAACACCATTAGTCAACATAGAACATGACACCATTCCAATAGAGGTGGATAACAGCGACTTAAAGAGTATTACTCTAGCCGCAGGCACCATTATTGGAATGGCGGTTGATGACCGACATTTTTCCATTGATTTAGGAAATGAACTGCTAGGACCAATCCCCAGGACTGTTTTGACAGTGATAGAGATGGCAATACAACACCAGACAGGATCTTTACCCGGCATGGGGGAAACCTCCTGGTGTAGACTTCCTGCCCTTATAGTAAGGAAGATGTGACTTGTGACTTCAGGAGGGATGAGGTGTTTTTCCAGGTCCATGAGGGCTGCCTTTCCCACCTGAAGCCTCCAGTCCAAATCAGCACTCTGACCAGGGACTTCTCCACCCAGCTGGAGGAGGCCACTGAGATAGCAAAACCAGAAGTCTTTCCAGACTTCAGGCAGATGGTGGAAGAGAGAGTCAACCTAGCTGATGCCTGTGTGACTCTGGAACAGAGGCAAAAGTTGAAACAAGTTTTCTTGGATTTCCAAGATCTCTTTGCGGTAGACTCATATGACTGTGGTCGTACCGACATCCACACAACAACAATTCCCACGGACCCTGGCATGACTCCAGTGTTTGTGAAGCAATATCGCTTGCCTCTCGCCTCCATGGAGTCCCTTACTGAAATAATTAAGAAACTTGAGTCCCGGGGAATAATCCGTCCAGTCCCCAGCACCTTCAATAATCAGGTGCTGGGAATATTGAAGCCAAACGACCATTGGAGACTCTGTGCCGACCTTAGGGAGCTCAAGAAACGGGTCCATACTTCCCGATGGCCTCTTCCCTACATTGACCAAGGGCTGGCCCAGATCCAAGTGTCACAGGTATTCACTGCAATAGACCTGACCAATTGACCAATGGATACTGGACCGTGCCTGTCAGTAGGGAGGACCAATACAAGCTGGCTTTTACCTTTGGGGGCCAGCACTACACATGGGATACCTCAACTCCAGCAATGAATTCAATATTTTCCTACATAAGGCCATGCCCGACCTGGGTGCAAGGGGTAACCTGGCTTATGTAGATGATGTCCTCATCAAAAGTTCATCTGTGGAGGAACACATAGCGGAGATCCGTTATGTTCTGACCCAGTTGAGGGCTGCCGGAGCAAACCTTTCCTTTCAGAAAGCACAGTGGTGTAGATCCCATGTTAATTTCTTGGGGCATGAGATTACTCCTCAGGGTCTCTGTCCCCAGGAAAATAAAGTGGAAGCACTTCAGAAACTGAAAGACCCCACAACTCTGCAGGAACTAAGGAGCCTCCTTGGACAGACTAATTACAGCAGAAAGTTCATTGAGGGCTACGCAGAGAACACTAGACCCCTGATTCATCTCTTGAAGGGGGGGTCAAGTGGGAATGGGGTCCAGAACAATCTGAGGCAGTAAGACACGTCAAAAGAAGCCTCTCACAAGCGCCCTGCCTAGCTTGCCCTGTCAGAAACAAGGAGTTTTTCTTGGAGACAGGGTTCTCTAATACATGCTTGACTGCAGTATTATATCAAAAGCATGACAAGGTCAATAGAGTAATCTCCTATGCAAGCAAAACTTTATCCTCTGTAGAGGAAAAATTCAACGATTGTGAAAAGGCACTCCTGACAATGGTGTGGGCATTGAAGAATTACCGCCCGTTTATCCAGGGGGAACACATCATAGTGGAGACTCCACACCAGCCTCTGCAATATCTCCAAAGTGACAGAATCCGGGCCGGAAATGTGAGTAATTCCCGAATTACTTCCTGGATTCTGTCAATGCAAGGCTTTCCTGTGCAGGTCAGATATGGCCAAAACAAGAAGAGTCCCCTCGCGCAAGGTCTGGATGACTTGCATTATTGTGCCAGAGAAAACTGTCTCGAGGACGAAAGTCCTAAAATCAAGGACAACATGGAGGCATACCTTAATTCCCCACACAAAGTCTTTGAAGAAGACAAGTGTGAGGGAATGCCCACTGTCTATGTGGATGGATGCTCTTACCATGTTGACAACAACAGGGAAAAGGAACTTGTGGCCGGCATAGGGAATGCATGGGTGAATGAGTCCCCAGAACCCTCCGCTGGGTACAAAATTGGTCCCCGAAGTAGTCAGGTGGCAGAGTTGATGGCTGTGCATCAGGCCATCCTCACTGCTGTCCAACATCAACTCCACAAACTGGTCATAATCACATATTCAGATTATGTACGGAACGGGTTCGTGGAGCACCTGGTTAATTGGAAAACCAGAGGCATGTTAAGTGCTAATAACAAACCCTTGAAACATGGGAAGTTAATTCAAAACATTGGTGATCTGGTCACCGTGAATGGGATGACCATCTACTGGAAGAAGAGCAAGGGTCATTCCAAAGTAGAGGGACCAGACAAAACTGGAAATGACTTAGCTGATCAGCTGGCCAAAACCGGGACCATCCAAGGGAATCTAATAGAGATTGAGTCCCTGTTGGGGGAAATCCAGGTCACTGCTATCACTAGGTCCCAGACAAATGCTCACAATGATCTTTCAACTGCACAATGGAGTAAGGAGACCCCAGATGTTGATTTGATTACGGTTCAGAAGGGGGATCCAATAATTGGTAAGTTTTACCAACACATTGAGGACCCTGAGAACTTTCCCCTGACGGATACCGATTACATTGGGAAAGAGGACCTCAGAGTGTTGATGAAATGTCCAAAAATGTTCCGAATCCAAGACGGTTTGTTGGTAAGGAAATCCCAAGCTGGCCATGATCAGTGGGTGGTCCCTACCTCATTCCGAAGCCTGCTGTTAAGTCACGCCCATTATGCGGCCACCGCCGGTCATAGGGGGTTTCATACAACACTTGAGATCTTAAGAGAGGTTGCTTACTGGCCACACATGGGGCAGGACCTCGACCAATACTTGAAGGGGTGTCTTGTGTGTGCACAATTTCAGCCAACATCCCTCACACACCGTGCGCCTCTCCAAAAGAGGGGGATGACACTGCCATGGTCAGATTTGCAAGTCGATTTCATAGGCCCCGTGATTCACTCCTCTAGGGGAAATAAGTACATGTTGACGGTGACATGCTTATTTACTAAATGGGTGGAATGTCTCCCGGCCCCAAACTGCAAGGCAGAAACAGCAGCTGCCCTGATGATCAACCACATCTTTTCGCGTTTTGGTCTACCCCAAAGGATTGAGTCAGACAGAGGTAGCCACTTCACCAGCGAAGTAACGACTAAGATGTGGGAGATACTGGGAGTTAAAAGGAAGCTACATATTGCTTACCGGCCAGCCTCTTCTGGTGCAGAAGAACGTTACAACCAAACCATTGTGAGCATATTAAAAATGTTTGTGGCAGATTCTGGGCCAAGTTGGGATATCTGATTACCTCTGGTCCTAATGGCCATCAGATCTACCCCTTCATCTGCGACTAAAATGTCACCGTTTGAGCTGATGACTGGACGCAGGATGGTGCTTCCCCAGCATTTGCTCTACAGTACCCAAGAGCAAACCTTGATAAATGCCTCCACAACGCATGAGTATGTTGAAAATTTAAGGAAACACCTCCAACATGCTTTTGCCTATGCTCAGCGAAACCTAGAAGGTCAGCCGATAGCATGAAGACCCACTATGATTTGAAGACTACTAGGAAAGAATACAATTTAGGGGACCGGGTTTATCTATACAATTTCCAAAGGAACCAGGCCAAACAGCGGAAATTTCTGCCTACATGGAAGGGACCTTTTGAAATTGTACACAAGATCTCCCCAGTCGCCTACAAGATCCGCATCCGCAAGGTTAGTTTGGCGGAAGGGGAAGACAAGTGGGTCCATATAAATCAGCTAAAGTGTTGCCATCCCAGGCACACTCTGCAGCCTCTGCAATCCCAGAGGGAGCCGCTCCAGAGTAATAGAAGTCATAACCCTAAAATATTCCACATATAGCCTATAAAATCCTATGATTCTTGAATGCAAATCTCTCCTGATGTATAAAATGTATATGTTCGCCCCACCATTAATAGTGGTGGGGAAATGTCTACGAATATGTTTCTGCCGCTTTGCTTTGTCATCCTAGGAGAGATAAACCATGGAGACTGACCAAGGAGGATGACCCGGGGACCGGGAGCAAAGATCCGAGGGGCCCGGGGTACTGCCCAAAACTCCCATCAGGACCGGCGAGGAGAACCGATTGATCCACCCTGATGGAGGAAAAGATGCTGAACTGTGCCATCTGCGGAATCAGAAGAAGATGATGCGGACATCCCAGCGCGTGGATCAAAACATTCTTTGCACCCGACTCCCCCTCGACTCGAAATCAAAGTGCAGTCGGGCGGGGGGGCTTGTCAGGTGTCTTGACCCATGTTTGAACTATTATGCTACAACATTTGGTGCTGTGGGCTTAGAAAATCCAAGATGGCAGAAAAGCCCACATTTGCGCCCGAATCCAGGAAAGACATGCAGTTTTTGCGCACACCAAAATGCTCACCTGACCTGCCACCCACCAGAGCGAGCGTGATGGGCCAGAAGCGCCATGAGTGAAACGTGGTGCCAAAGGAAAAACAGCAGTGCCTGTTAGCTCAAAAAGCGCTTTGAAATCACATTTGTTTCTCTGAAATGCTGTCATGATGCCTGCCTCTAAGGAGCCAGGCCGGGCCCAGCAACCCCAGAGGCAGACATCATTTTCCCCAGGGAAGTCTCAGCGGGCCCAAGTCGGGGCCCTTTGGACTCAGTCCTGGCGCCTTAGGCGCCAGGCTCATAGCAGACCCCAGTCCTGGCGCCTTAGGCGCCAGGCTCATAGAAGAGGATATGTGTTTAAGTGCTTGGGTGCACACTTACCTGATGCAGACCTTGCTGCTTCATCCAGGCCCTCTTGAGGCCTGAATGGGACTACTTAACCTGTAGGACTACTTCACCACCCGGGTGTGGTCGGGGAAGGATACATACCTGATTGGTGGAAGGATACATACCAGGAACTTCTTCCAAGGCTATTTAAACCCCACCCGAACAGCCACACATGCTTCGCGTTGTTCTGCACCTAGCAGCTGGACGCTCACCGTGTCAGCTCCTGCATCCTGACTTCAGCCACGCCTGCCAGCACCCTGGAACACCTGCAAGGGGAGAAAGGAAGAGAATAGGAGAAGAAAAGCCCTTACCTGCTAAATCTGCATCCCGGAGTCATTTCTCCAACGGCCCTGAAAAGGAAGACATCATTTTAAAGGCATTTCGTTTCGATCGCTGCAGCGCTGCATTTTACTCACCTTTGCAAGGCGCTTCCATCTTCAGCAGCGATCTTCCGGATTCAGCTACGCCCCGGCGCCTAGAGGAAAAAAGACAAGAACAAAGGTGAGAGGGAGAAAAGGAATAAGGAAAGCTCAGTTTCCTTTTAAGTCTTACCTGTTGGATTATTCCCACTGCATTTTGGGTCCTGCCGCTTCCTGGCATCTCCGGACCCCGGCCCCTATGGGGAAAAAAAGACAAAGACATTGAATGAGCGAATGCAAAGACATTACCTGAGCGCTCATACAGAACTGTTTCACTTCGGGTCGGCGCCATATCTCCGGCACTCCGAACCCCGGCCCCTAAGGGGAAAAAGACATAAGCATTAACGCTTGCTGCAATTAGACAACGAACATTATTATTAAGCTTGAACTTTTGAACAGAACTTTTACAGCGCCTTACCTGAACAGTCAAGCTTACCTGAACTCCCATCAATCCTCAATCCAGTGAAGTAACTGGGTTTCAACGCGCCCCTGCATCAGAAGCAGGATGGAGAGCTCATCTTTCCAAACCCTAAGGTGAGGCTTCACGGGGAATCGTGGAGGAGGTATCGTGGAGGGTTGGAAGGGAGTGGGAGGCTTGAGCATTGTTCCACAGTTGGTAATACTCCCTTTTCACGCACAGGAGGGTATCCAACGAGCCAGGGAAGCCAGAATAGAGGGGCCCTTCCTGTCCATCTTCAGAGTTCTGCGCCTTCGACGCCGCGCCTCCGTGGGAACCAGGTGAGCGTTACAGAACGCGAAGCCTTACCACAATTTCCCACCTGGGCGCTATGGAGACTTCCGAGACAGATCAGCTGGCCCATCTTTTAGGGGAATTACGGACAGAAGTGCACTCAGCCCGCCAGGAGACTAATGCTCTCAGAAGGGAACTAATCCTATCCAAGGAAAGAACTGATGATCTGGCCAAAAGGTTATTGCAGGGCCAGGCAGAGCACACTCCTTTACCTGTTTCCGGAGATATTTCTACAACAATGGGTTCGAATAACCCGGTACAAATCAATCTACCTGGACACATGCCTTTGGCCCCGCCGGAACGTTTTGCGGGGGATCACAAGAAATATGCCGTTTTTATGAACCAATGCCGTTTACACTTTTTATGCAGGCCCGGGGCCTTCCCCAACGACCAGACCAAAGTAGCCTTTGTACTATTTTACCTCAGTGGCTGTGCTGCCAATTGGTCTATTCCATTGGTAAATCAGGATGATCCCATTCTCCGGGATTTCCAGGGCTTCCAGGCCAGCATGGAAAGATTGTTTGCTCGACACTCGCAGGGACAGGCCCTTGACAACGAACTGCTATCCTTACGACAAGGTAATCAGGATCTTTTGTCCTATATCGTCACCTTTAATAGACTAGTTGTGGAAACCGGATGGCCTGAAAATAAAAGGATCACATTGTTTCATCGAGGCCTGCGCGGAGAGCTTAAAGATGTTATAGCTCAGATAGTAGATCCACCCCAGGCCTGCGCAGACTACATAGACTTAGTGGTTCAACTTGATCACAGACTTCAAAATAGAAAAGCAGATCGGCTCAAGTATGAAACCAGAGTACCTATCAAGACCCACGTTAACTCCAAGAGTACTGACGTTTCCGAACCTATGCAAATTGGCAGTGTTAAAGGACCATTAACGCAGAAGGAACGAGAGAGAAGGCGACAAATGCAACTTTGTCTGTATTGCGGAACTTCCGGTCACTTTCTTCAAAGTTGTCCAGTTAAACCACCCAAGAAGGTGGTTGGAGCCACTGATAACGAGTTATTGACACCTGGTTCGGGAAACGACCTAGCCCGACAAGCGTAGGGGTCCGCTTGCCGAGCTTGAAAACAAACTCTTTGACCTCGCATTTTGTCATGCCAATGGTGCTTGTGAACCCAAAACAGCCTCAGCAGTTGCATGCTATAAAAGCATACATAGACAGTGGAGCTATTGGAAATTACATAGACCGTGAATTGGCTTCCAGGATTAAGCTTCCTCTCCGCCCGAAAGTAACCCAAGATGTAATTACTACAGTTGATGGAACCGAAATAGCCTCAGGGCCTGTAACGCATTCCACAGTTGAAATCACTCTGGTGGGTCAGGACGGACATCGGGAAGCAATCGTGTTTGATGTGATCAAGGCCCCACAATTTCAAGTACTTCTTGGAATCCCTTGGTTAGAAACACATAATCCGAGAATAGACTGGCGAGCAAAGAAAATAACTTTTCCTGATTGTGAACCAACTTGTTACCCAAGGAATCCAGCTATGGGTCTAGCCTCTGTAACTTCCACCCCTGTACAGCTACCATCTGAATACCAAGAATTCCAAGACGTTTTTCAGAAAGAGCAGGCTAACACCTTACCTCCCCATCGATCTTACGATTGCCAAATCGACTTGGTACCCAATGCACAACTACCTTGTAGTAGGATTTATGCTCTTACTGAACCTGAGAACCTGCATTTGCGCCAGTATTTGGATCAATACCTGGCCAATGGTTTCATTCGCCCATCAAAGTCACCAGTCTCTTCCGCTTTGTTCTTCGTACCTAAAAAGGAAGGAGACCTTAGGGCCTGTATTGACTACCGCGCCCTAAATCAGATAACGATTAAGAATCGTTACCCTTTGCCCCTGATACCTGAGCTTATCGACCAAGTAAAAGATGCTCGTGTGTACACCAAGCTAGATCTCCGAGGAGCTTACCACCTGGTACGTATAAAAGAGGGCGACGAGTGGAAGACTGCATTCCGCACCAAATTTGGGCTCTTCGAATATCAAGTAATGCCCTTCGGTTTGTGCAACGCACCTGCCGCCTTTCAGTACTTCATGAATGATGTTCTTCGGGAACTTATCGATGTTTGTGTCATCGTTTATATTGACGACATCCTGGTGTATTCCTCCTCAGAATCTGATCACAGAAACCATGTTAGGGCAGTTCTTGAGAAATTGCGCCAGCACAAATTATTTGCCAAGCTTGAAAAATGCGTTTTTCATACCACAGAAGTGGAGTTTCTCGGATTCATCCTGACACCTCAAGGAATCCGAATGGACTCGCGGAAAGTGGACGCCATTCTCAAATGGCCATCTCCTAGCTCTGTGAAGGGAGTGCAAAGCATGCTTGGCTTTGCCAATTTCTATCGGAGGTTCATCCCGGAATTTTCTCGAACTGTTCAACCCATCAGAGCTCTCCTAAAGAAAAATAAACGCTTTGAATGGACTCTTGAGGCTGAACAAGCCTTTCAGGACCTGAAAACCAAATTCACCTCTGCACCTGTATTGAAGCACCCGTGCCCAGATCTCCCTTACATCGTGGAAACCGATGCATCCAGTTCGGCCATGGGAGCTGTCCTGTCGCAAAGAGACCCAGAAACTAACCAACTACACCCTGTAGCCTTTTGGTCCAGAAAATTCTCTCCACCTGAACTCAATTACGCAATTACCGACAAAGAACTACTGGCTATTAAATCAGCTTTCAAGGCTTGGCGTCACTATCTTCTCGGTGCAAGACACACCATCACCGTAATTACGGACCACAGAAATTTGCAGTATTTAAAGACGGCCAAAGCTCAATCTTCGCGACAACTCCGATGGGCTTTATTCTTTGCGGAATTTGATTTTGTAATTACCTATCGCCCTGGCTGCAAGAATGGTAAGGCAGATGCCTTATCCCGGATAGGCATGGAAGAACCCAAATCGAGTTTAGAACCTGTGCCAATCATACCGGAACAAAGAATTCTGGGCTTGACTTCATTGCAAACCATTGAGGACATCCAAGCTCAAGTAAAACAGCTTTTTGACTCTTCTGCCTTACTGGAATGGAGTCAAAAGGGTCCTCACTACACCGTTAAGGATGATTTACCCTACTTCCAAGAGCGGTTATTTCTGCCAAGTAAAGAATTGCAGGAACTTGTCATTACCCGTCATCATGAATCATTAATGGAAGGACACCCCGGTATCGCGAAAACAGAAGAAAAGATCAAACGCCACTTCTGGTGGCCTTCTTGGAGAAAAGACATAAAGTCATTTGTGTTGTCTTGCGGAATCTGTGCCCAAAATAAGAGTCAAAAGAAAAGGCCAGCCGGCCTACTTCAACCTTTGGACATTCCACCAGCACCTTGGCACACCTTGTCAATGGACTTTATAACTGACCTGCCTCCTTGTGGTGGTTACAACACGATTCTCGTAATAGTGGATCTATTCTCCAAAATGGCTAATTTTATCCCTTTAAAAGGATTGCCGTCAGCTTCCACCTTGGCCAAGGAATTTATGGAAAATATAGTGCGGTTACATGGTTTCCCTTCCATATTAGTATCAGACCGTGGAAGTCAATTTATCTCCCACTTTTGGAAGAAATGTTGCCAACTAGCACAAATAGACGTGCGGTTATCCACCAGCCACCACCCCCAGACCGACGGACAAACCGAGAGAACCAATCAGACTCTCGAGCAATATCTGCGGTGCATGTTACACCAATCCGAGTTGAATTGGAAGGACATACTTTGGATTGCAGAATATGCATACAACAATTCAGTGCATTCTGGAACTGGACAGACTCCTTTTTATACCCTGTATGGTCACCATCCTCGGACCTCTGACCTAGATCCACCTCTGACCCTGGAGATGCCTGCAGTAAATCTCCTACATTCCACAATAACCCAAGCCTTCAAAGAAGCTACAACCCACTTACAGCAAGCCAAGAAAAAGTATAAAGAAAACGCTGATTTGCACCAAAGTAAAACTCCTCCTTACCAAGTAGGAGATCAGGTATGGCTAGCAACTAAACATCTACCCCTCAAGGGTCAGCGAACTTTTAATCCCAGATTCATTGGGCCTTACCCCATCAAAGCTATAATCAACCCAGTGGCCTTTAAACTCGATTTACCATCCAACATGCGGATTCATCCCGTTTTTCATGCATCTCTTCTAAAACCAGTACAACCTGGAAGCAGACTGTCTGAGCCCCCAGGCCCTGTCCAAATTGATGGAGAATTAGAATTCGAAGTGAAAGACATTTTAGATTCCAAGATAGTTAAGTCGAAACTCTTCTATCTTGTTGATTGGAAAGGATATGGACCTCAGGAAAGATCTTGGGAACCCAGTAACTATGTTCACGCACCACGATTAATTCAAAGATTCCATCGAAGATTCCCGCACAAACCAAAACCCCCGGAGGAAAAGACCTTGGGAGGGGCCTTGAGGGGGGGTACTGTCATGATGCCTGCCTCTAAGGAGCCAGGCCGGGCCCAGCAACCCCAGAGGCAGACATCATTTTCCCCAGGGAAGTCTCAGCGGGCCCAAGTCGGGGCCCTTTGGACTCAGTCCTGGCGCCTTAGGCGCCAGGCTCATAGCGGACCCCAGTCCTGGCGCCTTAGGCGCCAGGCTCATAGAAGAGGATATGTGTTTAAGTGCTTGGGTGCACACTTACCTGATGCAGACCTTGCTGCTTCATCCAGGCCCTCTTGAGGCCTGAATGGGACTACTTAACCTGTAGGACTACTTCACCACCCGGGTGTGGTCGGGGAAGGATACATACCTGATTGGTGGAAGGATACATACCAGGAACTTCTTCCAAGGCTATTTAAACCCCACCCGAACAGCCACACATGCTTCGCGTTGTTCTGCACCTAGCAGCTGGACGCTCACCGTGTCAGCTCCTGCATCCTGACTTCAGCCACGCCTGCCAGCACCCTGGAACACCTGCAAGGGGAGAAAGGAAGAGAATAGGAGAAGAAAAGCCCTTACCTGCTAAATCTGCATCCCGGAGTCATTTCTTCAACGGCCCTGAAAAGGAAGACATCATTTTAAAGGCATTTCGTTTCGATCGCTGCAGCGCTGCATTTTACTCACCTTTGCAAGGCGCTTCCATCTTCAGCAGCGATCTTCCGGATTCAGCTACGCCCCGGCGCCTAGAGGAAAAAAGACAAGAACAAAGGTGAGAGGGAGAAAAGGAATAAGGAAAGCTCAGTTTCCTTTTAAGTCTTACCTGTTGGATTATTCCCACTGCATTTTGGGTCCTGCCGCTTCCTGGCATCTCCGGACCCCGGCCCCTATGGGGAAAAAAAGACAAAGACATTGAATGAGCGAATGCAAAGACATTACCTGAGCGCTCATACAGAACTGTTTCACTTCGGGTCGGCGCCATATCTCCGGCACTCCGAACCCCGGCCCCTAAGGGGAAAAAGACATAAGCATTAACGCTTGCTGCAATTAGACAACGAACATTATTATTAAGCTTGAACTTTTGAACAGAACTTTTACAGCGCCTTACCTGAACAGTCAAGCTTACCTGAACTCCCATCAATCCTCAATCCAGTGAAGTAACTGGGTTTCAACGCGCCCTTGCATCAGAAGCAGGATGGAGAGCTCATCCTTCCAAACCCTAAGGTGAGGCTTCACGGGGAATCGTGGAGGAGGTATCGTGGAGGGTTGGAAGGGAGTGGGAGGCTTGAGCATTGTTCCACAGTTGGTAATACTCCCTTTTCACGCACAGGAGGGTATCCAACGAGCCAGGGAAGCCAGAATAGAGGGGCCCTTCCTGTCCATCTTCAGAGTTCTGCGCCTTCGACGCCGCGCCTTCGTGGGAACCAGGTGAGCCTTACAAATGCAAGCTCAAAATGCCTATTTCAAACATTGCAAGATATTCAAAAATCTTACTGAACACCAGCAGACGTCTGGTAGAATGAATCTTGTGTGCATACCAAATCTGGAAAGATGAAGAGCCTAAAATAATGTTCATAACAAAACTGGCTGAGCTGTGGATGTCAGCAGTTTAAGTGAAATTGGACTTAAAGCCACTCGTTTAAAATAAATGAGTGTTTTACTTTAGAGTGTCACATAGGTTGCAACTGTTTAAATGTCATAGTTTTGAACTTAGAAACAGCGTTCTAGCTGCATGTGTCAAAAGTGTACGGTTGATTTGAATGAAGAAAAATGGGAACAAAAGTGACATTTGGCTGAAGGCTGGCTTAAAGAGATTGAATTCTGCCCGGCAACTACCCCCGACAGGAGTTGAAAGTTGCCCAACAACTGCATTCACAGGCCTGGCCTGTCTTCTCCTGCCCCCACCAAAAGGAGATTACACCTCTGTGATTGAATTAGGGTAGGGGTACCTGAGACTGCAGGAAACAGAACAATGAACTTTCCTTGGCTCAGGCAAATGTTAAATCAGGGGGTCGTAAATGGCTTCCTCTTGGAAGGAAATGGGAGGGGTGCTGCCTCTGTGAGCCAGCTGAGCTTGGACTAAGTGGACAAACCAGAAATCCCCCATGTGCTTTGGGAAACCACACCCCTCTGGGCCAGAGCATAATTTTAGAAAGATGGATAATTCATAGTACATTATTGTCAAAATTATATCAATAATCTCATGATTCCTGTGATTTTTCTGTGCACATTTTAAGAGGTGTTAGGACTCTGTGGGATGTTGTGGGGGGTAGTAGCGGAAAATAGGGTATTACTCCAAATGTATGTATGTTAAAAATCTGACACTTCATCATCTGATGCCCATATTCCTTGCGCACATTTGTTTAAATTCTGGAAAAGTTTAGAGGTTGTGTTCTGGATGAAAAGGGCAAAATTCTGTGAAAAGTGAACACAGCATCTTACAAATACAGGATCGGATGGTTTGGCGCTACAGAAAATATGTTAACTGGACATATAACATTAGAAAAATTGTACATAGATAAATACGCATTTGGATCAAAAATAGATTTGTGTGCAAAGTGACAAGGGGAGTGTTCTTTCTGTATGCCATAAAAATGACACTGGATGACTCACAACTCTGTTCTCCAGTAAGAGCACAGAAAATCTGCTAACCTATAAGGATCTTCAGAGGGTTGGGCATAGAAAGTCAGCCTTCCCACCCACTTTCAAAAGACATAAAAAGGACCACTGAAATCCAGGTAGGAACATTCACTTTCCACTTCAAACTGATTTCCTGCGAAGCGCTTTGCCAGAAGACTCCAGAATCAGAACTTAGAATCCAGACTTCAAATCCAGACAGATCTTGAGATCCAGAACTTAGACTCCAGAACTTAAAGCAGAGGGGCCAATCCACAAGCTGATCCTTTTCAGCAGGCCTCCAAATCTTTTGCAACCTGATATTCAACAGCCGGGCGAGCTGTTTGATTCTGGGCTAGAACCCTGTGCCAGAACCCAGAAAGCAGAGCTGTATCCAGACCGCCGTGCAGTGCCGATAGAAAACCAGACCCAGACCAGACCTCTGCGCAGTGCCAGAACTTTTGCCAGAACCAGAGATCCAGACCAGCAGAGCAGAGAGAACCGCAGCTAAACCTGTTGACCAGACCTGTGACGAGGCCCATTCCTTCCAAAATTAGGAGTGAGTATCCAGCCAGAGCTGTGCAAACCAATCTCTTAGTTTAAAAATAATCTAATTCAAACCATTTCAACCTATTTAGAACTGCATAGAAATCGTGTGTCCATTCTGTGATTTCGAACCTGTGAAAGTGTCATTTGCCATTTGAATCTTACTTTATTTCTGAAAATCTACCTCCACAAAACCGTCTGTATCTTTTGAACCGCATGTGCTAGGAACGAGATGTAACTTTCATATTAAAGCTAAGATCCTCAGCTTTCTAACAAGCCCTAACCCGACTTTCAAATTTCACCACCTGTCAAAATCGCTTTCTCTTGCTTGCATTGCTGAAATTCGTTTTCAACCTGATAATCCTTCATGAATCATTGCTAGTGTTGACCTGAACTAATCTTAAGTAGCTATCACCTACCCTGAATCTCCTATAGGGAATTAAAATCATTTGTAGCATATTTTCACTTCTTTGCAAATCACATTTAAAGTATTTTTGCCAGTGTTTTAAAATCATCCCTGTTGCTCTAAGCTTGCTAGGGGGGAACTGAATTGGTATTGCATTTGATTGTATTCCTGAAAATTGTGTGTTCCCCTTCCATCTCCTTATATTGCATAGGGGGGAGTGAATTGTCAAAAGTAAAAGGGATCATATCATCTCTTGTGGAAACCATCTCAGTTATTTCTGTGCTGCATTCTTTTCCATCATTGCATTTCCTTGAACCCATAAAAGCATTCTCAGCTACTTTATCCTCTCTATACCAACTCCTAAGTAATTAAAAAAGTGTGCTAGGGTAATATTATCCATTGTTGATCACGGTCATATTCATAAGTGTGCTATCAAATATTAATTTATTTATAAAAGTGTGATATATATATATTGTTTAATTTGTAAAATAAATCTTTTAATTTGCAAAACAAACCTACTTCTTGGCTCAGTGAGGTCAGGGGGATTCAAAGAGAGGGGCGTTATACAAGGGTTTATCATCCAGATCTATGAACTTGTCATAAAAATATATCAATAAGGGCTTCCCTTGGGCATCCCAGACTAGGCACTGACTTAGTTGGAGTACTGAATTGAAGTCACTTAACAGTACGGCATTGCCTTGCTGCAGGCAACTGCTTGTGTCTGTGCTGCATCCAACAAATTTGCTGGGAATGTGTGTGTGTTGGGCCATGGCTTGCCTCTTTGGACAGACATATTGGTGGACTTTCATCAGACTCTGCATTACAGTTTTTTATTAGGACTCTCACCTCCATCTGCCGATGTTGTGGCGCCACACTCCATCTCTCCGACACCTTATATGCCCTCCATGCCAATCAGGCTAGCACAGATGTGCTCCCATCGGGTCAGCTTTATGGGGGAGCTAGCTCCTCCGCCTGTTGCCATTGCCTGGCTCCTGTAGGCAGAGAGTATGTTGCGTACTCACAGCCGCAAGTCGTCCCACCGCTTCCTGCAGTCCTTTATAGTGTGTGCGGTGTTCCCGACTGCGCTTAATTTCTGCGCCACAAGTGCCCAGATCTCTTTCTTGCGGATAATGGCCTCCCTCTTCATGCTCTGGGAAAACACGATGTCAGCATGTTCCTGCAGGGTCTCAGCTAGCATGGCCAGCTCATCTTCATTGAAGCGCTCCTTGCGCTGGTGGGAGGCACCCTTCTTAACAGCCTCAGGCATTGTGGTGTGATAGAGGATGAGTTTAAACTAACAGCAGTATCCAACAGGTCCTGGCTGCTGAGGCTGATAATAGATTGTATTTTTAAAGATGGCCACCGTGCTCCTTCCCGTTCCTGTGCGATGACGCTACTTCTGGTTCCGCTTACTTACGGTGACTGCTATTAGCGGTGACTGCTAATGCAGCATTGGTTCATGCCGGTAGTGCAATTTGCGCTATACATGATGCCGTTAAGGGCCTTTTTGGGGGCTTTTGCAGCATGGTGGTAATGCCCTTACCGGCATGGCGCAAAGCTCGTGCCCGCGAAGTCATAATAGCCCTCTATTGGCAGGCTGGTGACTACCCAGACACGCTATTTGCGCAATGCCAGTAAGAACTGTTACTTACCTCCAACCTCGGAATGCCTCCCATAGTGTTTGTAAGTAGTATTAGTGCTCGCATTGAGTTTAGATAAGGTAGCAGGATAGATAAAAAGGTGCTATGGATTACCCAGCCATGAGAAGGAAAGCAGAGATGGCAGCCTGCCAAAGGTCGCCTAGATGGTGTAACCACCCTCTGGGTCCATCTCTTGATCTTCCTCAACAGTGGGTGACACCAGGCAGGAGGTAGGCATATGTTACATCAGTTCCAACCTTCAGGTCTGCCCTGCACCCCTCTCATGGAGGGCGGGCTGACTGGGCAGATCCCTTAGATGGGGATCACCCTAGGGCATGGGTCTGCAACCTGTGGCTCTTTAGATGTTTTGGACTCCAATGAGTCTGTTGTCTAGGATGGATGGGTATTGCATTCGAAAACATCTGGAAAGCCAAAGGTTGCAGACTGCTGCCCTAGATGAATGAAGAAATAGGAATGTTATAAAGGTTTTAAGTAGTAATGTTTCTATAGGTTTTTTGCTAAAAAAAAAAGGGTCCCGGTTTGGATCCCTTTAAATTCCCCCTTGGTGTATGTGTCACATTTGAAGGAAAAAGGTAAACAATCAGGGCCTAGCCCATATCCTATTTTAACATCCTTTTAATTGCACGTGGTGCAGCGTCCCTTCCCTCCCAGCTGATCTCCCAGGTGGGGGTGATTGGCATCAGTGTGGTTCCTCCCTGGTCTGAGCTAAGGAACGTTTACCCTTGCTCTAGAACAGGGCCAAGCCAGCAGGGCCTACTGATCTGCATAGTGTGAAGGTTATCATAGACTGAAGGACTAGTCAGTAAGTTGTGGAAGGGAGAGGAGGAAGGTTGGGGCTCTTGAAGACGTCTGTTCTTGATTTGACAGGCTAGGCTTAACTGGTAGAGTTCATGTCCGGCTGAAAGTGAAGGACCTGTCACGTTAGCCTTCTTGCTGTTCTGGGTTCATTTGTTCCGTTTAATTTGGACCGATTTACTTTGTCTTTTTTCTTGTTTTTCTTCTCTGTCACTGGACCAGCTTCTCGTCGCACACTCTTATGCTGTATCAACACCTTCACAAGACCATTAAACCCCTTCCAAATGATAATTCGCGCTTCTATGATGGTTGATTACCCTACATACCTTGGGCTCATGGTGTATCATTGCTTTGAAAAAACACAGATGGCTCATGTAGAGTATATGGATTTTAAGGAAGATGAAATAGAAACTTTCTTTTAGAAACTCATCGGAACACAGTTCTACAAAATGCAATGTAAATAAGAGTGTAATTAATTCTATAATAATAATAATAATAATAATAATAATAATAATAATAATAATAATAATGATAATAATAATAAGTTGTGTTCTGATCTACGCTGGTCCCATGACAAAAATGATGGCTGTGACAACCAATAGCCTGCCCTCTTGGAAGATATCTGATTCATAGAAAGTAGGAACATCCTTGCATGAAATCAGGGCAGATTGAGGGATCTCTGAAATCCATTTTTCAAAACATAATTTCATAGTAAAGAGCACAGCCAGATTGGCTGAATGGGAGGATCTGCTGGACGTATGCCCTGCTTTGGAAGCTAGTTGCATTTAGGGGCCTCAGTGAGTCTGTGATATATAGTTTAAAAAAGCAGCAGCAGAATTCCCAGAAATGTTACTACATTTCATCCCACATGTTTTAATTAGCAAATCTTTTATACCGCAGAGACCCGGGATTCCAACCTGTCTTACTTTGCCGTTGTCTTGCTTCCAAGACAAATGAGTTGCACCTGAGCTATCCTCCCGGACCTGACCCAATTTGGTCACTCAAGTACTTCATTTTTTACCTCATAGCTCTAAACTCACAATTAGACCATAAAACTGTACTTCAAAATGTTAAATTATCTTTTTCACACTTCATTGGGCTAATGTGCCTCCAAATGAAACGTCGGTTTTGATCCCCTTTATGCTAAGATAGTTCAGCGATCAGTTTGCTCCAGTGACATCTATATTGGCTCTTCAATGGTAATAGGGGATCAAGAGTGATGAAGGTTTTGAGTCTTCTGTTGACCATGTAGACTCACTAATATGAAATGATCCATAGTCTTCCCCCTCAGGGATGTTTTATAATCTAGTACATTATGAGTACCATGTCAGAACGGTGATTTGTTATTTTTGACAAAATTGAATCAAGTCTTCATTTTCACATGCTTTTACTTTGAAGAACTTACTGTTTTATTAATGGGAGAACCCGTAACTTGCTACATTCCCCCACTCAACCCTCTACCCTTCTCCTGCTTTACTTTCCCATCTATTATTTCATCAAATTTTTCTTCTTATCTACTGCAATTTCCCTCACCCTTTTTTTAGGTTTTGTAATTATAATTGTTCTTTTATAACATGCTTAATACAAGGACGGTTTCTAAGTGCGAGACCGAGATACAAACCTGTGGTGGTACGCATTGTTTTGTTTTCAATATAAGCGTGTTGCCCCAGAGCAAGCGTCCGGACCCAAGTTCACTTTAGCTTGTGCAAGGCAAAACAAAAGCACTAAATGTACATAGAGGCGGCCAGCATATCAGAGACAGAAATAGACATTACGGCCCTTATTCACAGAGCGTTTTCCAATGGGGTTTTGCCATTATAAAACGCTTCCGTGAATTAGGCCTTTAGTGTTTACTTGCACAGCCCTGTGTCTCAGTGAGCAGCCATTTTAGGTTTCATCATTTTTCATTGTTGTGGCTAGCCTTCTTCATGTAAGGCACTACACGGTAGACATAAATATATTTTTGCTATGTCTCTTATTAAAGGCATTTGTGAAAATACTCATTTACAGACGTGTTTTCACTTTTAAAGGTTAGTGCTGTTTATAATATATGGATATAATAACTTTTTAGCATGTTTGAGATGGTGATCAAATCATATCAAAACACAATCTAAATTCACCATAGTTACATTAGTAGTTCCAAACACTGATTGGTCTCCAATGCTCGTTACATTCTCTGGCATATGTGAGGAGCCAGGAATGAGACTCAGACACCAGGGATTCATGGTTTTGGTCAAAGACCTTCATTAAAGTAAAAGCGGGTGGAGAACATGCCTCTTTGTCTCTGCTGTAAGAGGTGTTTCCCTGCCTAAAACCAAAACTAAGGGTCTGTCAAAGTCAGAATGTCCAAAGCACAACTGTCCCATATCTGAAGTACTATTCTGGCCCTCACACTCTAATAAACTAAGCTCTAAAGTGAAAAGGGTAATGTCTTTCTCCTTGAGTGGTTTATAAATGTTCAAAAAGGAAAGTTTCTTTATTGTATTTATTTATTTCATTTATAAAGTGCACAAATCGCACTGGGGCATCGAGGCGCTGTTACAATCAGTTACTTGCAGGTTTTACAGACATGCTCAGGAAAAGACACAGACAAGTGGATGATCAGAAGACATTCTATATGAATAGTAAAGTTTTGAGGGATTTTTTTGGAAAGCCCAGTAGGAAGATTCGGCTCTTAGGGCAGCAGGCAGGGAGTTCCATTCTTTAGCGGCGATGAAGGGCAAACTAGTGCTGCCAGCTTTGGCTCTTTTGACTTTGGGTTGGAGCAGGAAATGTTATAGGGGGTTCTGACGGGTATGGCTGGTTGAGGTTTTGAGATTTTCATGCAGAGGTATGGTGGTGTGGAGTTGGACATGCATTTGCGGGTAATTGAGAGCATTTTAAAGTGGATACCTTCACGTATGGCTAGCCAGTGGGCAGCTCTCCTGGCAGCAGATATGTGATCTCTACTGGGAATGTTGAGTGCTGGCCTTAGTGCATTATTTCGAATTATCTGAAGCCTGTCTAGGTTTTTAGAGAAGGTACCAGCAAAGAGCACATTGCAGTAGTCAAGTTTGGCACCTCTGACTGATCTGGCAATTGTGAAGCAACTTACTGTGGAGAGGAAGAGTTTTGCGGCATTGAGAAGTTTGGTGGCGTAAGCAGCTGACGTGGCGATGGTGCTCACTTGCATGGTCATTGAGAGAGAGGCATCGAGGTAGACGCCCAGTGTTTTCACTGAGGCAGAGATTGGAACCGTGGTGTCCTCAATATTAAAATCTGTGTATTGGGCACTGAGGTTTTTTAGGAGACCAACTAATAGGAGCTCAGTCTTATCTCCATTCAGGCACAGGCAGTTAGACGCCATCCATGCCTGGATGGTGGAGTAGACATTGTTGAGGGTATGAGAATCATCTGTGTAGTTGCCTGTGAGCGGGAGAAGTATCTGGGTGTGGTCGGCATAGTTGGTATATGCGATGCCAGAGGAGTCAAGTATTTCAAAGAGGGGCTTTGTGAATATATTGTAGAGTGTCGGAGAGAAGCAGGAGCTTTCTGGGACACTGCATGGGATGGGTGCAGGAACAGCGTTGGCGGTCTCCGAGAATACTCTCATGACCCTACCTTCCAGGTAGGAAGCGATCGATTTTGTGGCTTCGGGGGAGATCTAGGCAGAGGAGAGGAGATGGTGCACAGGGTATTATGGTCGACTAAATCAAAAGCTGCAGACAGATCAAGAAGGAGGAGGAGGGCCGTTTTCCCATTTCATCTGATCCATCTGATTTTTTAGGTCCAGAAGAGCTGATTCAGTGCCATGACCAGGCCAGAAACCAGACTGGTGCATGCCTAGGATTTGTTGAGTTTCCAAGAATGTATGCACCTGGAGGTAGGCAGCTCTATCTATGATTCTCAAGAGGAAGGGAACAGTGATGATGGGCCTTTAGTTGTTGGACACTGCAGGATCTAGGGAGGGTTTCTTCAGTAGGGGAAGAATCCAATCTTCCTTAAGGCTTTCGGGTACTCTTCCGGTGGCGAAGGATGAGTTTATGAAGGCTGTAAGAAAAGGAATAAGGCCCTCAGAACAGTCCTTGATCAAGGTTGCAGGGCAGATATCTCCTTTGCATTTAGTGGGTTTTACTCCTCTGAGGATGACTGAGACGTCGAGCTCAGAGATGTTGTTGAAGTGGAATTGCAGCGGGGGCAGATTCTGGTGGGATGGGCAAGAGGCAGGGAGGAGAGGGTGTGTGGGGTTGGACAGGGTGGCTTGTTTGGAACTGATTTTTTGTTGAGGAGGTCAATTTTACTTAACATAGCAGTTTGGATGCTAGTGCACCAGGCCTCAGAGCGGTGGTGGAGGGGGTGGCAGGGGATTCAAGCTCCCTGAGGATGGCAAAGATGTCTCTGGTGTCTGGCTAGGTGTTGGCAATACAGGAGTTGAAGGTGGAGGATTAGGCAGCGATAATTGCTTGCTTCTAGAGCAAAGCCACTTTGGAGTAGTTGAGTTTGGAGGCTGTGGATGGATTTTTCCTCCAGTAGGATATTGCTTGTTTCTTTTTATTGCACAGTTCTTGGAGCTCTGGGGTGAACCACAGGTTTGAGTGTTTTCCTGTTTTGGCTTTGCGAGATACTAGCGGGGCAATGGTGTTTATTGCCTCAGTTAGTGTGGCATTGTAGATGTTGGGCAGGATATAAGGGTCATTAGCGAATGGGGGCTTGAGAAGGGGGGTGTCTAGTAGGGGTAGGAGCTGGTCTTTGTTAAGTTTGCGAGCACTACATGCTAGAGAAGGTGGTAGTGACTTGGTCGCGTGGGGTTGGTTTTTTGGCTGAGGGAGGGCGAAGTTGATGATGTGGTGGTCAGTCCAGGAGCAGGGAGTGTTAGCTCCACAGGAGATGTGACAATTGAGGTCAGCGACCCAGTCAAGTGTGTGTCCCTTGGTGGGTGGAGGAGTTGGGGCATAGCTTGAAACCCAGAGTAGTGAGTACACTGGCTAGGGAGGTGGCATGGATGTCGGTTGGGTAATTTAGCCCTAGGTTAAAGTCACCTAGGAGGAGGATTTTGGACAAGGTTTTTATATTTTCTTCAACGACATGGAGCAGGTTTTCTTTAAAGTTGAGGGTGGGGCCAGGGGCGCGGTATATAATTTGTTATCTTATGGTACAGGTGGGTGAGACAGATAGCTTGAGGGAAAGGATGTCTACATTGTCTTGAATGGAGGAATTGAACTGTCTAAAGCCGGGGAGTCTTTAGCAAGGAGAGCGACTCAACCACCTCTATTGCTGATCCAATCCTTCCTGAAGATGGTGTAGCCTTGTGGGATGGCAAGAGAAAGGGCTTGGCCTGAGGTTTCGAGGAGCCAAGTTTCTGAGATGGCTAGAGTATCTATGTCTTGTGAAGTTAGGATGTCACGGATGTCTACGGAATGGGCGGGGAGAGATTGTACATTCATGAGGGCACATTTCAGGAGAGGGGCATTGGCGAGGTTAGCAGGGGTAGGGCAGGGTGTGGTGGCTAAGATGTCTATTCTGGGAGAAACACTGTTGAGATCAATCGGTGGGACGGAGCGGGACAGATCACAACCAACATTGATTTAATTGGAGGGGCAAAAGCGGGTCACGTCACAGCCTACATTAATTTCATTTGTGGAACCGGTGCAGTATACATCACGTTCAGCATCAAGTTCATTAAAGGGGCAAGAGCGGGTCACATCACAACCAACATTGATTTCATTGGAGGGGCAAGAGTGGGTCACATCACAGCCTAGGTTAATTTCATTCATGGAGCAGGTGTGGTATACATGACATTCAGCATCAAGTTCATCAAAGGGGCAAGAGCGGATCACATCACAGCCTACATTGATTTCATTTGTGGAGCAGGTGCAGTATACATCACATTCAGCATCAAGTTCATTAAATTGCCAAGAGCGTGTCACATCACAGTCTTCCTCCATTTCATAAGGGGGACAAGAGCGGGACACATCTCGACAGATATAGGTAGCATTTGTGTCATTGAGTGTCCATCTAGCGCGGAGGTGGGAGTTCCTTTCTGGTGTGGAGCGTGGGTGTGTTGGGTGCTCAGAAGCAGAGGTGTGGGAGCTCAGGTGAAGATTATGGGTGTAGCGGGGGGAGGTTTGCAAGGTAGGCTCGGCCGAGGATTGCACCTGATGTGCACATTTTCAGGTGCAAGGACATTGCTGCAGGCGAGGTCAGCCCGGGAGGATGTGGCCTGAGGATAATATGGCTTAGGAGCAGTGGGATGTGGAAGGCCCGGTAAGCGGGTGTGGAGGATGTACTCACGACCGGCAGAGTAGGTCAACCATCTCTGCATCGGCATAGACGCGTGCCAGCCGGATAGGTTTGGCGGTGCATGGCCGCTTGGACCGAGGCGTAATGCAGGTCTGGGAACAAGCAGGAGCTTGGGGCTCGGCAGTTCCTCGGTTGGGATAACTGGCTTGATTCAATTGATGTCGCAGTTTGGTGGCCAGGCAGGGTTGAGAAAGGCCGTGGGGGAAGGAGGGGTTGCAATCTTATGTGTACAGGATATATTCATCTAAATGCTTTTAGGGATGCGTGTGTTCTGTGACAGCACGTAGATTGGCGGTTGAATGGCAGGGGGGCACTTACTACCTTCTACAGGCGTGCTGCATTTAGAGGCTGTGTTGATATCGGGCATAGCATATAGTTGGACGGCGAGACAGCGTTTCGCTGACTGAGACCGGCAAAGACAAATATCTGAGGCCTTAAGCACAGGCCTTGATAACAGGCCGGCGTCGCCTCCCGGCTTGCAGGGGAGGGGGTGGGCGGTGTGACGAGGCCACCAGCCAATCAGCTCCAGGGCAGCCTGGGGCAGGCTGGGAGTACAGTGGTTGTTCCTCAAAGGCAGTGGCCATCTTAATGTTGCATCTGGGTGTAAATCTAGATCTTGATGCAGTGCAGCCTTTGCCAGGGCAGGGTTCCCAGGTGGAAAGGGGGCGTAACTCCAACATAAAAGTTCCAATAGGATAGAGTTCCTTGTTCCAAAGGGTGGTTCCCAGGGATGTCATTTCACCAAAATTCCAGGGGTAGCGGAAGTGGCATCACATGACCCTTGACCTCTGATGACATCACAGGAAGTGATGTCATTTGACCACACCCGAAGTGTCATCACGGGAAGCGATGGAACATGGCTTTTCACTCCTTGACTAAACAGGAAGTGGCATCACATAGCATTGTTCCTAAATACACTACAAAATATATGGTTACAATATCACTGTAATGTCATATACATTTCATACAAGAATGGATCATCATATGTATCATTAATATCAGTGTGTATGGGCCCATATTACCAAATTACAGTGAATGCAAGCAGATGTCCAAGGTAAAATGATAACACTTAAGCGCTTTATATAGAACAAATAGCCATACAATATCATTTAACCTGTGTTGGTACTAATTTATCAACCTCAGAAGGATGAAAGACTGAGTTGGCTTTGCCAAGATTTTGAACCTGCAGATCACACACACACATTGGAGTAGCGAGCGCACAAACCATTGCGCAATCGTACCGGCTAAAGTAAAATTAGCAATTGCATATCGAATTTTCTCAAAGTCAGAAAGCAAATTACACTCTGTAGTGGATACCATTAAACTGGTAAATCAGATTTAACAGCAGGAAAATTCATCTGCAGGTCTGGTGCAAAGTTGGCCACATGTCAAGCCTGTATGCAGGACGTCATTTCACCAAAATGCCTGGGGTAGCGGAAGTGACATCACACTACCCTTGACCCCCTGATGACTTCACAGGAAGTGATGTCATTTGACCCCCGCCCGAAGTGATATCGTGGGTAGCGATGGAACACGACATTTCACCCGTTGACAAAACAGGAAGTGGCATCACATAGCATTGTACACTATGAAAATATAGTTACAATATCACTATGTGTTGTAGATTTCATACAAGAATGGATCGCCATATGCATAATTAAAATCAGTGTGTAGGTCCATATTACCAAATTACTGTGTATGCAAGCAGACGTGCATGACCAAATGATAATGATGTGTTATTATATAGAACTTACACTTAAGCGCTTTATATAGACAAAATATACACCCAATATCAACCAACCTGTGTTGGTACTCATTTATCGACCTCAGAAGGATGAAAGGCTGAGTGGGGCGTTTAAGAACAGACTAAATCAGTGACTCACCCCCTGAAGTGTGCCTGAAATAAACTTTTAATGAGCCTAGCAATGATTTTTTAGAATTCCAGAAAGACACATTATTTGGTATTCCTATTCTTTCTTATTTAGGGTCAGTGCTGAAAGTGTTAGACTTGTGGCACTCCTGTTCTTATTTTTCTTCTTTTTTTAAAGGGGCCTGAACAAGAAAGCCAGCCACCCCAGAAGTAAAGAGCCACAGGCCAGGAGCTTGCATTACAAAAAAAAAAAAAAAATTATTTTAGAGGTCGCAAGGGAGATCTCTGAGGTCGCAGTGCGTCCTCTGACGACCCCTAAATGACATCCATGCCTGTGTGGATCTATTTTTCAGGTTTCAGAGGCTGGAAAATAAATACCATGGGGAGGGTGCATAACTGTGTATTTAAGAATTTAGAGTAGTGTAGGAAAAGCAGCACACTCACACGGCATACATCCGGTACTCTGGGAACTCATTCCCTCTGTCCCAAATGCAGCCCACACTCCAACCATCCATTTTGAAGTACCAGGAATGTTCACACCGAAATATTTGACGTATGATGAGCAAATAAACCAGCAGAGAGCGGCAGTGGGGCTCTGCCCAGTGCCCATCAGAAAAACAATGCCTATTGAAGTACCAGTACCAAGGAAACCATGTACATTAAGGTATCCATTGAGAAAGCCATATCAACCAATAAAACAAAATGAAGGTCGTCTAAATACAGTCCATGAAGAATCCAAAAAGGTCTTAATGGAAGACGAATGGTGACATCACAAGAACCTGGACTGACTCACATATAGAAGATATAACGACCTGAGAATGATAAAACGAGACGAAATGCCATAAACAAGTATATCGTGTACCTAAAGTGAAAGGACGATGTCAAATGTAAGAAGCTTAAGCCATGAGCATGATGGATATATTGACCAGTTTACACATGTACATATGCTTGGAACCGCAAGAAAGCTAAGAAAATCGTGCGGCTTGCTATGCTTAGTAGAAGAATAGTGCGGCAGGCGCCACCTATACATATCTAGCTGAAAGAAGTACGTTATATAAGTATACTTCCACAAGAAGCAGAATTAACCAGGACTACTAAAGGCCACACGAGAAAAGTTTCATATGTAGCGAAACCAAGAATAGAGCGGCACAAACAAAACTCAGCAGAGGCAAATTGTGCCGGGAGAACCAAGGTTGTGCCTGTCAAGATGGACGACCAGTTGCTAGAACAGAATGTACTGCTCTGAAAAGTCAAGATAAGAAGCTGAAGGCAGGTGGTGGGTGAAATGAAAATCAAATACACAAATTGTACGAAGAAGAGGCAAATTCACAGTGTCTGAACTACGTGACCAGCAGAGCGAGCAGAAGTAAGCCTTTCACACCTACGCATGGCAGTAGGCCAGATAAAGATATCAGAACCTTTTCAGACAGAAGTTGCAGTCTCGAGGTCAACCACAGTAAAATAATGGACACATGGCCACCAAAGTAATGATTGATTGTAACAGTAATTGGAAGAAGGCTGGGTGAACTAAGGGGCACCCTGCACCTGGCCGACCATTCTGCGTGCTGCTAAGCGAAGTGGAAAAGTACGGGTGGGATTGGTGCCAACCCAATCACAAGACACCAAATAATCTAATAATCTAATAATCTAGGGTCCTATAGTTAGTAGAACCAATGGGACATCATACTTTTAGTGACGTCTACAGTAGCCAGTTTGAAGTTAGGGCTTAGATGCCCCACCTGACAGTGTTTACCCAATCCCCTTACTCCGTTACCATATACAGATATAGTACTTTTCCTGAACCAATAGAAGTGCATACCAACTTTTAAGCGTTACACGTCAATGATGACGAGTTTTCAGTATAAATGTTATGATTTTTATGAAGTTCGTTGTAGTTGAAGCGAGAAGGAAGATCGCGCCACTGCTGATATTCATAACTCCCCGTTTGTTGTACTTGTCATTAAACAGACTCCCTTTGCCAAACCGTTGAGTTGTCGTTATTGATTTGGTGTTGGAGTATTTAATCTGCACTCCCATCCATCTCATGGGTGCTGCTATCTTGTCTTAAAGTGCTTCTGGGCAAACCCTGACTCTATGGGCCAGTTGGGGGTCCTGGAGCACATTTGGTAGCAGAGATTGATGGTTATCGATTATCAATTAGAATAAGACACCCATTGACCGTCGACATAAAATAACTCTAGGTCCTCGGTAATATGACAAGTCCTTTGCCATCCGGCTGAGTAGACCGTGAAGCTCCCCATAGACAGTGATAGAATAAAAATAAAATCTGCAGAACGAGGTCTGAAGGGACCCGTGTTACCCACATAACCCCTTCCCACTCCTAGGGGTAGCTGAGCGGGGGAACGGCTGAAGAACGCGGTCACGAAGGCGGTGATCCCGAGCATCCAGAGAGGAAACTTGCGAACGGTGAGTGAAAAAGACTAAATGCTTTGGCAAAAAGTATATACCTTAGAACACGTAAGGGAAAAGGTAACTGAGGGAGGTGGGAAAACAAAATATAGTCAGAAGTAGAGTAGGATGTATATATATATATATATATGGGGAAGGAAATAGTGATTTAAAGGGTGATTAAAAGCAATAAAAGAGGATACCGGGGGACACCCGAGAAGAGAGAGGATTTGCCTACTTGAAACCCAGAGTCCTGAATGAACAAATAGGTCACCACGGCGGTTAAAGACGCCTGTGAAAGGGATACGTTTAAACTCCATGTCAGGGTAATATTAGAGGCAGAGGTATATGTGACCAGCTGGAGTTCGTCTAGTCTGTTAACGTCTGTCTTATGTGTTATTTGTTGTAACGGCATAGGTCAACATTTTTCCTTCGAGGAACTAGTATAAAAATGTTGCGATTGGATACTTGAAATGGTGTGGAATACAACCTGATGTTTTTGAGTAAAATAGAAGATATAACATTTTGTAGAAGAAACGGGATTGGAGCTTGCGACGATTTTCTGCTTGCTCATATTGTTGGAATTGGTTAAGTGACAGAAGACATTAACAAGTGTTGTATAAAGTGAAAGTGAACAAAGTTAAATATGGAAGACATGACTCCATGTCAAACACACACAATAATGAGGAAGAGAGATCGACACTCTCCCCGAACCACAGAAGCTGAATGAATTCGACCCTCCCACCGTGGTTGGCACAGGAACCTGATAGATATTACACAGGTCACCACGAAGCAGCCAGTGGGGGGAAGAGGGGTTAGGGAGAGGTTGTGGATAGGGTAGGGGACATTAGGAACGCTGGTTAGAGGGTTAGGTAACACCTAGGTTGGATAGGAAAGGGGGAAGCACAGGGAAAAACCTCCCTATCTAGACCTTGCCTAACGTGTGGTTTTTTGTTGTAACCATAAACACTACTAACCATGAAAAGAACATACACCATTCCCTACTTCCTGTCTGTACTGATTTAAACACACCTAAATACGTGTGCTGGGATATTACCCAACATATTCAGAATTCATGTTGCAGCAAAGCATGATGAACACAAAGAAATGGGACTTTACCCCACACATGATAGACAAAAACACATGGCCCGTTGGGCAAGCATTAGCAGCACATATAGAACACAAAACAAAAAGGGAGTCCTAACTAGCTTGCAGCACTAGTTAATGTTTGCCTGGATTCACACGTGTGTTTCAAGATTAGCTATTCTTGTCGTAAGCGGATTGCTTGATTCCGCGTGAGCGCACTGAAAATCGTAATGGTAGCAGTGCGAACTTCCTGGTTGTGAATCACGTTGTGCAGTAAGCATCAGCAATCATATCAGAGATTCGGATCATTGTTTACTTTGTCCACATAATCATAGGAGGTGCACACAATCCCGCCCCTCAATTCCTCCAGTACTTATCTGCAGTCCGAGAAGCCCCACGGGACTTCACAGACAAAGCCTTGTTCAGCAATCAAGCAGCCCAGCCACAGCCTCCTCTTCCGGGCCGCAGTGCGCAGAGGGATTCAATTATTCAGCAGTCCACACAGCGCACAAACCCCTCCTTCCTGCTCCTACTCCAACTGCGCCATGAAAACGAATATGCCACATCTTCTACGCGCCATTGCTTGTTAATAAGCTGTCCTTAATCAATGGCAGCTGGCAACGCGTGCACGTCTAAAACTACACATTTCCCCAAGTGCTGCTGGGAATTGTAGTCTGTATGCCTGCCCACCCTTCAGGTCCCTAGTAAGCAAACTTGAGCATTCCTCTCCTGTTCCAGCCCTTATTCCTAACACTCCATTAGTACACCTTTGCAAACAGTTGCCAAAACACGCACCTCAGCTAAAAAAGTACAGTGCGGAATGGGTTAAAGGAATCACCAACAAAATGTTTATGCCTTGGCCACGGGGTGGATCCTTATCTAAAACGGTCTTGCAACACATGATGGCATATTTGCATGCCACATACACGGGCAAAAAATTAGACGAACGCCTAGTAAGTATAGAGTTGTAGAAAATGTACCAACAGGATAAAGAGGAGGAGCCTCCAATAGATTGGATACTTATTGTATGCTCAGGGGGGGGTGACACCCTCAGCGCCACCCGCCCCGTCTGAAATGAAAACTGAAGACAGTAAGGACGAAGGGTTATACCCGTTGAGAGAACTTAAAGCAGCCACAGGGTATAGCAACCCGGCATATGAGTCACCTACGCAAAGTGGTGATGAAAATCTAGACAACGATAGAGATATATAACCTCCAAAGTCCCGAGGGACAAGGAGAGACGTGAGAAAGTGGTTATCTAAAGAAAAGCATGGTCCCATATGCCCCTCACAGACGTCTGCGATCGGAAGGTAAGGGCCTTCTGGTCATTCCCAAATTCAGACTGAAATCCGGTCTGGGCAGGTCCTTTGTGGTCCTGGGCCCACAACAATGGAATAACCTGCCAGAGGCCTTGAGAACAGAAATCAATCATCTGGCGTTCAGGAAACGTCTCAAGACACACATTTTTCAGTAAGAAATGCATTTTTCTTAGGTTTCATGTCAGCACAGGGTTAGGAATGGGTGAGACCTGTCTCTCACTTTATGTGTTTGTATTTTACAAAGCGCCCTGATGCCTACGGGCTACCGGCGCTATACAAGTATAAATACAAACATACATACATACAACGAGAGAAAAGACCAGGCACAAGCAAGTACATCTCTCGACACAGAGAGGGAAGGAACAAGATGGAAAGGGAATGAGGATAGAACTGATGAGTTAGCACCCACACAGAACAAATGGATAGGAGGTTAGATTTTATTGAAACTCGATGGTAAAGGCATTGATGACGCGAAACAAAAAGAGAAGCTAGATGATGTATAGAGAAGGGAGAAGGAGAAAGAGAAAGGTTTGAGAGACGAAAGAGTAAGGAAGAAAGATAGACAGAGACAAGAACAGTTATATCGTGAAGAGCAGGAAAGGATACATGATCGTAAAATAAGAGTAGCCAATGATCAAGACAGTCAGGAGCAGTGAAGGATAGAGGAAGAACAAAGGATATGAGAGAAAAGAATAAAGAGACGAAGGGATGAAGAAATCCAAAGGGCAAACGAACGTAGAGATGCAAAGAAAGAGGAAGAAGATATGGTCAAGGAAGAAGCGAGGAAGCGCAGAGAATTCGATGATGATATAGAATGTAAGCGAAGACAGAGAGCACGTGATCTTGAATATCTGGAAAGGGAGGTTAAAAAACCTGAGCCAGTAGTAGACTGGGAAGATATAGAAGAATTCTTTCCTGAGTACGATCCAGTACTAGGCATGTCTAAGGCTAATATCGAGGATGACTTCGACACCAGAAGCATCAGACAGACGATCGATAGAATATATGATGAAATGGGGCTAGAACAAGTACCCCAGGGGAGGGGGAAATGAGCACCTGGAGAGCACTCAGCTTTTACAATACTGAGAATGTCTCCCGAAGTAGTGGGAATAGAGAACTGTCCCTAGATAGGTTGGAAATAAGTAGGAACAAAGAGGACGCAAGAAGTTGCACAAGTTGGCGGCAGTCAATCTCTGACACCGAAAGAGAGAAGCACGAGGAAAAGTAGGAAGAGAGGAGATGCGAAAAATGATTCTCAAGGGGGAAAGGAATAAGATGGTCAGACACTAGTGGTTCTGTACTGAGGGCATCAGGGTCAGCCACACAGTCAGACCGATGCAAAGAAGTATCTCATGGTCAGAGGGGGGTGTCTCCACCACCCTATGTGAGCTAGCTAAGGACATTGCCAGGTAGGTGGCGGTACGGGAACATTACCCCTGCAATAGACAAGAGAACAATGAGAGAAGAGCGTGAGGGCCATGCATCCCAATTTCCATTGCTCGAGAAAGGAGGAGCAAGACCACAGTATATTCCATGGCCACACATAGATCGGGAAAACCTGAAAAATAAGCACGAAAATTGATACACGAGCTAGAAGAAATGACGGGGGGAACACGTTAGCTATAGGGGATATCAAAGGTCTCTTAATCACCATACTTGGAGATAGAGCAAACGATGTGTGGCCACTGGCAGGTTACCCTGGTGTTACCACAGTTAATACCGCGCATGACGGAGCTCCATTTAACAATTGCAGAGCCGCGGTGTGGAAAGCATTTCGATCGCTGTATCCAGATACTTCCGATATGGGAGCTATCATGACTCGGAAAATGAAGGAGTTGTAAGACACGTTGATTTACATACAGAATTTCCAAGACGCGTGGGTACTCGAGACTCAGGAATCTTGGGGGAAATCTATACCTGTGTTCTACCATATATTATGCCAAAGGCTGCCAGAGCTGGTACAGAAGCAACTAAAGAAATTGGTAGGAATCAAGGCCAAGCCGTTGTCGGAAATACAGCTGACCATTGGACACTATTGCAGGCTGCTGCAAGAAAAGAATCGCAAAAAGAAGCTGCATGAAAGGGTGAAGAAGCAAAATTAGTGCAGAAATGTTTTTCTAAATATACCCTTGAAGGAGCAATGATAACTAGCACAGATGGATCGAATATGCAACAAGTTAATAATCCACAGCAGAATAATCAGGGCAATACTGGGTTTTACACCAGGGAAGAGGATTTAGAGGAAGAGGATGGCAGAGTAATCAGGGAGGTTTCCAGAATAATCAAGGAGGTTTGCAGAACATGCAAAATGGCAATCAAGATATGTCAAATGGGCAAATTATCAGACCACCGCCAGAATGTTGGTTGTGTGGGATGACAGGGCACCTAGCATGCACATGCAGAAGTCAAGACATGATGCAAAACGGCCAAGGAACGGGTATGGTGAATCCACCTGTGTTTTTACAGCAGGGGGGAAATGGAGTTGCACAGAATCACATGGTGCAACTGCAAACGCCAGGAGCACAGCAAGGCTTGCAACCTCAGAATTCAATGAGCTTTCCACAAGGACAGTCTCAATGGTCACCGATACAACTGTCACAGACAATAAGTGCAGGACCAGCCGCGAACGCTGGTGATGGGGGAAGTCCATTTGCACAAGGTGGCACAAAATAATATATGGACTAGGTAAGCTCACTGGGAACCCTGATGTGTTCTATCCTATCAGTGACACCAGACCCTCACCAGGAACCAAAGGTGGATGTCGTTGTAGGGGATAAAGAATATTCCTTCCTAGTTGACATGGGTGCAACATGTTTGTGTATACGTGAAGGCAAATTTTCCTTGTCCGGCGATGCTATAAATACTCAGAGTTTCACAGGAGCTACACGACGTGTTCCTTTAACAAACGTACTTCCAGTCTCTATAGGAGAATGTGATATGAATGTACCTTTGTTATATTCGCGACAAACCCCAGTAAACATCTTGGCTTGAGATTTAATGATGAAGTTAAACATGACAGTCTCGTTCACGGAGGATGGCATAGTATGCTCCACTCCAGGAATGCATTATTTGAACGTTTGTGAAATGATTAGACCATACGCAGGACACACAGCTATGAGAGCTGTCCCACTAGAGCCAGAAATATTTGCGTATGGAGTTCGTGTGCTAATGGCAGGGCTGCCAGGCCTTGCAGATAAAACCATGAGGACCCCAGATGAATTTCTCTTTAGGCCAAGGATACCTATGCATGAGGAAAATGGACAAGAATTTCCCTTGGTGATACACACAGCTGCAATAAGAGGGAAAAGGGCTTTGATTGATGGTAGTGATGATGAAGGCCGACAATGGTGCACAGTAATCGCCATTGAAGAAGGATACAGATTGACTGACGTCACTGATGAAAATCTGTCAAGCAGATGAGGGAGAACCAGCAGTTGAGTGAGAATGATCAAAATACAAGTGCCCCAGAGAATGATGCTGGCACAGAACTGTCCTGAATATTTTGAGGAAGACATGGCCCAGGTGCCTGTCTCAGTGTGGACCACAGGCCCCTGTGACGTAGGCTTACTGAAAGGGGTCGGAGAAGTGAAAATCAAACTGAAGCCAAGAGCAATTTTACCAATAGCACGACAATACCCCATGTCCAGGGAGGCAGATGAAGGAATTTTTAAGACAATTTTGGCTATGATGGAGCAGGGCATCATAGTGACATCAGAGTCCTCATGCAATACTGCAGTTTACCCTATCAAGAAATCAAAGGGAGGGTCTTGGAGGCTAATTCAAGATCTCAGGCTGATAAATGATATTGTTGAATCCGAGTTCCCTTTAGTCCCAAACCCGGCTAAAATCCTATGTAATATACCTGTTCAGGCAAAATATTTCACGGTGATTGACTTGAAAAATGCATTTTTCTTAATCCCATTGCACAAAGACTCACAAGATCTGACATCAGTTACGTTCAGACAAATGCGTCTGAAAAGCACAAGGCTACCCCAGGGGTACTTTGAATCTCCTTCTATCTTTAACAGAGTCCTGCAGATGGACCTGAGAAATATTGCATTGGAAAGTGATGTCCTACAATATGTGGATGACATCTTAATTTGCAGCATAACAGAGGAGCAATGTAGACACGATTCTGTTCAGCTATTGACTATATTGGCTGAGAAGGGATATAAAGTTGACAAAGAGAAGTTACAATACTGTCAACAAGAAGTACTATACATAGGTCAGCTGATCTCACACAAGGGGAAAAGAGGTACCCTAGAAAGAGCTGAAGCCATACTGAACACAGCCAAGCCACACACAGTAAAGCAGATGCAGAATTTCTTAGGCCTTTGCAATTATGTCAGAGCATGGGTTTTCGACTACAGCTCGTACACCAAGCCTTTGCTTCAGGCCCTAAAGAAGGCACAAGTGACAAAGGAAAAGATTGAATGGTCTGAGACCATGGAGGAAGGATTTGCTGAACTCAAAAGAGCCATTTGCACGGCACCAGTTTTAGGGATTCCCAATTATGCAGAGGAATTCTACCTGTTCTCACACATGAATTGCAGCGTTATGACAGCAGTGCTCACACAGAAAACCACATTGGGGTACAAGCCCCTACCATATTATAGTGGAAATATGGATTCCAGTGATGAGAGGCCATTTCCCTTGCAAACAAAGTTTAGCTGCCCCAGCGTTCGCCATCGAGAAAGCTACTACCATTGTAATGGGATGCTCAATGACGTTGTTACTCGCTATTTGCTATTCTAGAGAAACCGAAGGGCACACTAACATCTCAGAGAGCTTCTGCTTATGAAGTTATTATCATATCGAATCCATCGATCAAAATAGTCTGATGCAAAATAGTGAACCCAGCTATGTTCATAGCTGAGCCAGTCATTGAAGGAGAGCCAATACATGACTGTGCAAATTACGAAGAATTCTATGATGAAATCCCCAGAGTGAAAGAAAATGCATTGGCAGCAGGAGAAATTGTCTTCATTGACAGTTCTTCGTGAATCGATCAAAATGATGGGCAAAGATATACAGGCATTGCTGTGATGAAGCACACAGCAAATAGAGAATTTTCGAGTACTTCTTAATGCACAAATACCATCTCTTTATTCAACGCAAGCTGCAGAATTATTAGCGTTGATACTCGCGATTGAGAATCACGCAGATCAGGAAGTAACAGTGTAAAGCGACTCTGTATATGTGACATCAACAGTGCACGCAGGCTTAGCGCGCTGGAAAAGGAGGGGCTACCTCTGAGCCGACAGAACGCCAGTGCAGCACGCAGACCTATTGGACAGGTTGATTAAGGCACTACAGCTCCCAGTGGGCATAGCATTCGTGATATGTGCCACCCATACGAAGGGGACAGATTTGATCTCACGAGGAAATCAAGCAGCAGACACGGAAGAAAAGCATATGGCATCCAAGGGCGAGATGATCATGGATGTGAAAGTCACTAACATAATTGAGAAAATGATAGTTGCATGGAGTGAGCCTGAAAGTTACAATAATATGGGACAGACACAGTTAATGGAACTCCAAGGGGAGGCACCACAGGAGGGTAAGAACTTATGGAACCTGCAAGGGTGTTCTTTAAACCCCTCTGAAAGCTTGTGGCGACAAGACAGCACTGGTAAACCAGTAATGCCCATAGCCCTTTTAAAAAACAGCGCTGGAGCAGCTACACTATCCAGCACACATGACAAAAGAGAATCTAGCGGCAACGCTCGCGGAAGACTGGTTCATACCGAATTTAGCGGAACATGTTGCATTTTTTATGGTGAACTGTTTAATTTGCCAACAGTTCACAGCTGGGCACACTCTAAAAGTAATCAGAGGAGTCATCCCAAGGCCCAATGGACCTTTTCAGCTCTTGCATGTTGATTATGATGATATGATTCAAGTATGTAACGGGTACAGGTATTTAATTGTTGTGGTGTATCCATTCTCTAGATGGATAGAAGCAGGTCCATCCACACACCCAGACTCTCCCTGTGTGGCCAAATTCCTAGTGAGAGAGGTATTCCCCAGGTGGGGGGTATGCAAAGTCATGAGATCAGATAACGGGACACACTTTGTAAATGAGGTTTTTCAGCAGATTAGCTTGTTGCTTAGTATAAAGCACAAGTTCTCGTCGGTGTATCATCCGCAAGGTAACAGGATCTGTGAGAAGCTCAACGCCTTATTGAAGGGAAGGATAGCCAAGTTGAAGCTTACTCTTAGAAAGGGATGGCTGCACTGCCTTCCTTTGGCACTGTATGCACTCCGGAATCAACCCGTTTCCGACCATCATCTTATGCCACAGGAAATAGCCACAGGAAGAAGAATGCGCACTCCACTGATACCCCAAGATAGAGCTAGATGTGATGCCCAGTCGACAGAAGAAATCTTAGGGTCTGAAATGCAAGATTACTTGAATTGCATGACATCTTACCTTACTGTCATTTCAGGCCAGCTGCATCGACGACGAAAAGGCTGCAGGGCAGCACGGAACACAGAAGGAGATCTTACTGCAGACACTGCTCAAGGACTATGTCTTCCATCCATCTTCCCTGGAGACACCATCCTGGTAAAGAATCATACGAGGAAAAGGTGGGACGAGCCAAGGTTGAACGGTCCCTTTATATTGGAAGACTGAACTCCCTCTGCAGTGAAGCTACAAGGAAGAAGAGCTTGGATCTTTTTGGGTGACATCAAGCCATACTTCGGAGAGGGCCCCCTTTCGCACCCCAGCGCAAAGAGACTACAGACGACCGGGAAGAACCACGGCACATGCAGACCAGATCCATGACGAGGAAGAAGGATGCATGACCAGCAGTAAAGTAAAGACAAAGAACTTCTTTGCAAAAGTTGTAGCTTCATCTCGGACATTCCTCTGAGCATAAAGGAGGATAAGGACATAAAAACAGACACTCTGTGCATCCTAGTTGCAGGGCGAAGAAGAAAAGTGCACATGGAAGCCACAACAGAGTCTGTTGACTTTGAACTTTGGAATAAGGCACACTGAAGCCTTGATTAGAAAAGGATTTGCCAAATTTTGATCGAGGACACATACATTGGAAAAAAATACAGTATCGAGATTCCTTCCACACAGAGACTTTGTTTGGACTCACTCAGCGTGTCCCTCAGTAGTGACATCACTAAGGAAATTTTGAGATATTTCGAGCTAGTACTGAGATCATACCCATCAGTGGTGGGGAGGCTCACCAGCATCACTGACTTTCTTCAAGATCCTGAAAACGAAAAAACTATAAGGAGGCTGCTTACTGTAATTGTCGAACAGTTCCTCCTACTTCCGGAATACAGCGAGGTAAAAGCAAATTCCCAAGCGGAGGAAGAGTGAATAGGCTTATCAACATACTATTCTTTCACCTAATTGAAGACTGTCCAGGTCTTGTCAGAAGAACTACAGATGTATTGACATTTCTTCGAGATCCAGCAAATACAGAACGTCTAAGCATAATCCTAAATGGTATTGTGATCCAAGTTGCTCTTCACGCACACCAAAATTGCAGAAACTGTTTACAGTGAATAAGAGCCAATAGTCCCAAACCTCAGCAAGGGCAGGACAAATGTCCCTGTCTCCAGAAGATAGCAGATTGGTGAACAATGTCTTCTTTCGCCCAATTGAGGACTTTCCACAGCTTGTGGGGAGACCTTTCAATGCTGACATCCTCACGTTCACCAGAGACCCAGCAAAATCTACCCAGCTAAGCATGCTCGTGCATGCTATTGTAGTGCAAATTAAACTCTCCAATCTCCACCTGAGTTTCCGGAGGAGACCGTGAAGCTTTCCGTCGAGGGACAGATCGAGAGAGCAGTGCCAAAGATTTCATTTCTTATTTTTACATTGACAAAGGACACAACATGTCTTCGGGAATGAAGCAGATCAGAGGCGTGGACTGGGAGCTAATATATTTTGAACATGCACAGTAAAGAGACTTACTGAATTATTGCTTAACTTTGACACTTCCAATAGCCCGAAAAGAGAACTGTGTCCAGAAATACTAGACAATCCAGTGTTCAGACAAAGAGGTACAATTGTTTAGTACCTGCAGCTCGCAACCAGAACCAACAGAATCCAGAGATAATATTGTTTAGAAGTTACATTAAAAGTAAGCATATTTCAACAGATGATCGAGATGGGGATTCAGAGCAGCAATCTCGTCCTCCCCCAGGTGGAGAGACGTCTGTCCTTTCCTGGAAGTAAATGCTGCCGATGGATCTACAGGGGAATAAAGTATTTATGTATTATATTTATTATTATTTTGCTGTCGCTGACAATCAGAACTGCATTTGTTATTGGTGTACAAAGCGTTCCAATCCCTGTACATCCACCTAATGTTGCATACATGAAACCTACGAAGGCACGCAGACCTTATAAAGTCATACCCATCCCTAGGAAATCTGATGGCGGAGTGAGTGAACTTGAGATGGATATGATTAGCAATGACACACACACTCTTATGGTAACAAGCAAAGTGAAAAGCCGGAGACAGGGTCGGCAGAGTATGAATGTAAAAAGGTTACTGACAACCACATGCATGCAAACATTGAATGCACACACATCAGGCCTAGTGTCAACAACTGCAGAACCACAATCCGAAGCTTGGAAGAAGAAGAGACTGCCCACTATGAGAAGTTCCGCCACAAGTGAAGTGAAACGACAAGTGGAAGAAACTGAACTCCTGAAGAGACAAGAGGAGGTGGAGAATAAACATACAGAGACAACATTGCCGAGCACATAAGTTTCTGTGGAGGGCACAAGTACAAGTTCTATAATACAGCCACATAATAGCCCATTGACAGAATGGATATGGACACTATTGACCAAAAAAGAAGGAAAGCAAGAGAAGTTGGAGAGGAAACCAACCAAAATAACATTAATGAACACCCCTAATGCGACACTGATGGAGGAGAAAATGAGCTCAAGGGAAATTTCACGAGCACAGTTGATAGCAGAATCGATTTGGCCGTCATTAGCCAGAGCCAGGAAGAGGCAATAGGAAATAGAAAGAATCGCCAGACTTTCCTCCACTCGACTGGCTCAGAAGAAAATACCTGCATCATGGACAAGGGTACCTGAGAATCCTCCAGCACGAAGGAGCCATACAGATGAATTCAGGGATGTAGTTATAGCGAACTACATGAAAACCTTAAGGATTAAGAGAAGCATACACGGAGATGACAGTGAACTAAACGATTACTTGGACATCACTGGACATTTGGGAAACAACATTTGGTACCAGCCCATGAAAGAAGTGGGAAGACGGAGTTCAGAAGGGGAATGCTTTGTTTGTGCACTCCTACTGTATAGCATGGGGAATTCTAAGATCTTCGTAGCTGTAGAGGTTGATGTCCAGACAGCACACTGTCTCTCGCACGTAGCAATGTGTAAGACCAGAGGCCAGTTCATGGGAAGTGATGCTTCATTGAAATGGGCAACTGAAGCAACGGATCCTGAAGAAGATGATTATGTCCAGGACATAAAAACAAGAAACAGAGCTCATACTAAGAACCATGTGATCAGGTACGAGAAACCTGGAGTGAAAGGAGCTGAAATCAGATGGGAAGTGAACAAGAAGCCAAATGTCCAAGGGAAAACTCAAGAAGAGGCTTGTGGATGGAAGAACAGAGGCCACATGCAAATCTGGGGAACAGTACTTTCACCAGATGGATGGGGAAAAGGGGTAGTGATTTGCAGGGCATGGATGGTCCTCGGAGCCTGCAAGGAAGCAATTGAAAATTCACAAAGGATTTGCAAGCCATTATGGCCAAAGCTTGCAAAACTATTGGCATGGGTCGAAGACAGAGGGGGGCCCTTGCAGATAGTGCCATTGGAGAATCCGAAACTGTGCTTCAGGACTAATGGCACAAGAAAGATGGGAGAGAATCAGAACTGTGGACACATTTTTGATGCTCCAGCACTGGTGCATGGAACTGCAGTAATAATGGATCATTATTGGGCATGTGCATCAAATGCATACATCAGACTGCCGAAAAACTGGGGAGGTATATGCACACTAGTGAGTATTCACAACAATCTTCATGCCAAGATTCCAAGTTTGAGCAAACACTGAATAGTGGCAGATAAACAGATAGAAGTTACTGCAGACCATCAACACGACCATAAAGGGATTCAACGTAATCAAAGAAGAGTTAAGGGCAGTTCTACTGATGACTCTCCGGAACAGAAATGTCCTTGACATGATCACAGCTATGGATGGAGGAGTTTATACAAAAATTGGAGAATCATGTTGCACATTCATACCCTCTCTCGACGAAGAAAATGGAACATTAACAGAGGCCATAGGTATGCTGACGAAGCTACAGAATCAGATGATCGATGAAACGGACGAAGTTGA
Source organism: Ambystoma mexicanum (assembly GCF_040938575.1). Taxonomy (NCBI): domain Eukaryota; kingdom Metazoa; phylum Chordata; class Amphibia; order Caudata; family Ambystomatidae; genus Ambystoma; species Ambystoma mexicanum. The sequence continues at coordinate 430,936,902 of NC_090925.1, read as the reverse complement.
TGATGACAGCTGGTTTGGATCACTATTCTCATGGGTTCCACAATGGATGGCAGATGCATTCAAGTTCCTGGTAGCCCTGCTAGTGATGATATTACTAGGATTCTGTGTTATCAAGATAATAATATCTCAGTGCCAGAAAACTGTGAAAAAAGCCATTGAGATGAAGATCATGATTGATGTCAAACCAGGTTGGAAGCCCAAAGACTTGACTGACGAAGAAATAAGAGACTTTGTGAAGTCCAGCATTAACACACCAGAAGGAACAAAGTTTCAATATCCCAAGAAGCATAGAAATTCTGTGGGAAGATGGGTTTACTGCACCCCGAATGGACAGTGTCAACTGATGACGTGGAATAAAGACGAACACGTAAGAACAGCAGGAAGCCTAAAAGGAGTCATAAAGATATGGACCCCAAAGACACATTTCTTCAGACCATCGTGTATCTGCCAAGAAGATGAAGAGTGAATGGATTCAAACAATGAAGTAAAAGAGAAACTGGAAGAACTGAAGAAAGAAGGGAAAGTGGTTCATGAATCGCCCAGAGGGCGGAGTGTAGAGGAGGTCCCAAATGCAGCCCGCACTCCAACCATCCTTTTTGAAGTACCAGGAATGTTCACACTGAAATATGTGACCTATGATGAGCAAATAAACCAGCAGAGAGCCGCAGTGGGGCTCTGCCCAGTGCCCATCAGAAGAACAATGCCTATTGAAGTACCAGTACCAAGGAAACCATGGACAGTACGGTATCCATTGAGAAAGCCATATCAACCAATTAAAACAAAATGAAGGCTTCTAAATACAGTCCCTGAAGAAACCAAAAAGGTCTTAATGGAAGTCGAATGGTGACGTCACATGAACCTGGACTGACTCACATATAGAAGATATAATGACCTGAGAATGATAAAAAGAGATGAAACGCCATGAACAAGGATATCATGTACCAAAAGTGAAAGGACAATGTCAAATGTAAGAAGGTTAAGCCATGAGCATGATGAAGATATTCAACCTGTTTACACATGTACATATGCTTGGAACCGCAAGAAAGCTAAGAAAAGCATCCAGCTTGCTATGCTTAGTAGAAGAATAGTGCGGCAGGCGCCACCTATACATATCTACTTCAAAGAAGTACATTATATAAGTATACTTCCACTTTGCACAATAACCAGAATTAACCAAGACTACTAAAGGCCACACGAGAAAAGTTTCATATGTAGCAAAACCAAGAATAGAGTGGCAGAAATGAAACTCGGCAGAGGCAAATCGTGCCGGGAGAACCAAGGTCATGTCTGTCAAGATGGGCGACCAGTAGCTACAATTAATTGAAGCAAAGAACAGAATATACTGCTCTGAAAAGTCAAGATAAGAAGCCGAAGGCAGGTGGTGGGCGAAATGAAAATCAAATACACAAATTGTACGAAGAAGAGGCAAATTCACGGTGTCTGAACCACGTGACCAGCCGAGCGAGCAGAAGTAAGCCTTTCACACCTACGGTGGGCCAGATAAAGATATCAGAACCTTTTCAGACAGAAGATGCAGTCTCAAGGCCAACCACAGTAAAATAATTGACACATGGCCACCAAAGTAATGATTGATTGTAACAGTAATTGGAAGAATGCCGGGTGAACTAAGAGGCACCCTGCACCTGGCTGACCATTCTGCGTGCTGCTAAGCGAAGTGGAAAAGTACAGGTGGGGTTGGTGCCAACCCAATCATAAGAGACCAAGTAATCTAGGGTCCTATAGTTAGTAGAACCAATGGGACGTTGTACTTTAAGTGACATCTACAGTAGCCAGTTTGAAGGTAGGGCTTAGGTGCCCCACCTGATAGTGTTTACCCAATCCCCTTACTCCGTTGCCATATACAGATATATTACCTATATTAAAGTTACCTTTCCTCAACCAATAGAAGTGCATGCCAACTTTTAAGCATTGCACGTCAATGATGATGAGTTTTCAGTATAAATGTTATGATTTTTATGAAGCTCATTGGAGTTGAAGCGAGAAGGAAGATCGTGCCACTGCTCATATTCATAACTCCCCGTTTGTTGTACTTGTCATTAAACGAACTCCCTTTGTCAAACCGCCAAGTTGTCATTATTGATTTGGTGTTGGAGTATTTAATCTGCACCCCCATCCATCTCACGGGTGCTGCTATCTTTTCTTAAAGTGCTTCTGGGCAAACCCCGACTCTATGGGCCAGTTGGGGGTCCTGGAGCACACCTCATAAAGTAAACATACATCCTAAACCGCATTACAATGGAGATAGGAAAGATAGACACATTACAACAAAGCAAGGGCCAAGTTATGTCAAGCAATTGTACATTGTACACAAGCTTTTAGGCAAAAAGATTTTGTCAAGTGACCAAGCACACTGAGATGGAATATCTTGTGATGATCGTAACAAGGACAGCGACAGAAAAACATACTATAACTGTAATTGCGAAAATCAAAATACATAGTCCGAAATGGATGCTTATTCTACTGTAAATGCTTTTTGGACATTTTTGTCTGCATCGTGAATTTGAGATGTTTAAGAAAAAACTAAATCAATGACTCACCCCCTGAAGTGTGCCTTAAATAAACCTTTAATGAGTCTAGCAATTATTGTATAGATTTCCGGAAAGTCAGATTATTTGTTATTCCTATTCTTTCTTCCTATCCTATTCTTTCTTTTTTAGGGTCACTGCTGAGGCCTGAACAAGAAATCCAGCCACTCTAGAAACAAAGAGCCACATGGTGCTTGCCACAGCCCAGGAGCTTCCATTTGTAAAAAAAATATAATATGGGTATCAAGGGAGACCACAGGGATAGCAAGGGAGACCTTGGGGATCACGGACATGACCTCTGGTGACCCCCAAATGAGATCCCTGTTGGTTCCCTTCCCCTGGATTTCTCTTCCCTGTTTTGCTTATTCAACAATGTTAGTTTTCTCTTGATCAAATGTACAAAACAAATTGGCCCTATGTCTTGTCTTGTTAGGATACCTGGTAAACTCTCCTGCCAGGTTTCCACTCCCCCTCTTGTGATCAGCACAGCCTTTTTTGATTTTCTATAAATTACATCTGGAAAGTCTAGGAAATTGTTCTACAAAGGTAAGTCAGTTCATTTTAGTTTTTGTGCATCAAACTTCTCATCCTCCACGGGCATCATTAATGTCTAACGGAATGGCACTGTAATGGCCCAGGGCTCTCAGCCCAACCTCCTCCTTCTTGATAGGCATCTTCCGTCTCTCAACTCCCCCCTTCTCCTGCCACTCCTCCTTCTGCCACTCCTCCAGCCCCTTCGCCACCACCAATGGGTGTACCACATTCCTGTACCACATTCCTGTACCCCTCCTTGGAAGACCTTCAAAGGTGGCAACCCGGCTCCACTTAGCTACCCTCAACACTCACTCGGATGTTAAACACTCCTCTGACATCTGCCACCTTCTTGAAGATTTCAACCTTGACTTCCTCGCTCTCACCGAAACATGGTTCACTGCCATCTCTGTCACTATTTTTGACACAATCCTACCAGAGGGCTACAAGATCCACTCTAAACCCAAGCCTAACCAGCTTGTGAGCAAAGTGGCCCTGATTTTTCCTGAATGGGTCCCTGCTATTATCATAACCACTCAGACCTACTTTTCCTTCAAATGCCTCATCTGAGGGCTTGACGTCTGTCCAATCCTCTCACTGACTCTTGCCACCATCTACAGTACCCCTGGTCCGGGCTCTTCCTTGTGGAGTGGTCTGACCTCACTTCTTCTCTCCTGGCCTACACCTCCAAACTTCTCTTCCTCTGAGACTTCAGTATTCACCTTGACTCGCTTGATGCAGCCTCTGCACTCTTCCGCAGCCTCTGTGACACTCTCTCCCTCACCATTCTCCCCTCTAGTCCAACGCACTCATCTGGACACACCTTGGATGCTCATCTCAGCAGACATCCCCATCTCCAACCCTCTTGCTACACCCCTCGCCTGATCTGAACATGCCCCCCTGTCCTCTCACCTGGAATTGTTGGGACCCCCAGCTAAGCCTCTGCCTGCACAGCCTGTCTCCTTCTCTATCATTTGACCAATGAAGCGAGTGTCTGTTGCTGCTTTTGCCACCACTTTCATTCCCCCCTCCCACTCCGGCCACTGACTCTCACATTGACAAAGCCCTTACCAACCTTCACCTCTCCATGTCCAACACTCTGGGCATCTTTGACCCTGTCATGAGAATCTGCATGAAGCCTGCCTCCAAACGCAACACTTGGTATGATTCAGACCTAGCCTCTCTGAAACGCAAGTGCAGTGTTGCTGAGCATAAGTAGCAGGCCTCAAGCATGTCCTCTGACAACGGGCCTGACGCCTGATCCAAAGACATTACAGACTCTCATCCGCTCGAAGAAGAAAGCCTCTATCCAAGACCGCATCTCTGGGGCCACTAACAACACAGCTGAACTGTTCAAAATCTGCAAGGAACTTGCCAATCCTTCTGAAGTCTGCACCTATCCTCTTCCATCCCAGACTCTCTGCACTGCACTGGCCTCTCACTTCATAACCAAAACTCAGGATGTCCTGTCCTTACTCTCCTCTTCACACCTCCCTTCTCCTAACCACTCTGAGGCCTCCTTTGGCCCCCCTTTCACCTTCCCTCCTAATCCTTCTTTCTCGCCCATACCACCGGATGTATCTCTAGACATGTCATCTCTATGAAACTCTCCTCTAAACAGTTGCTCGCCTGCTCCTCCAGAACTTCCAAGGACAACATTGCATCCGTTGCTCCAGCTTGGCTGATTTCAGCAATCACTCCTTTGCCACTGGCTCCTTCCCGTTACCCCTCAAGCACTTCCTTGTGCACCCTCTCCTCAAAAGGCCTCCTGCCAACCCATCCTGCCCTGCTAACTACCACCCTATCTCCATTACCCCCTTCTTGGGAAAACACTTGGAAAAGCTGGACATCTCCCAGCTGATCCACCACACTGAGGGCCTCATCACGAGTTCGGCGGTAATGCAGCAGTTTTCCCGTCGGACGTAAATAGCGCTAACGCCAAGCCCCCGGCGGATAATCCACCAAATCACGAGTTTTCATGCACGCGCACCGGGACATGTCGTTAGCGCACATAGCGCGCAACGGGCAGAACCCTTAAATCCGGTGCACCGTGCGCTACCGCCATATCGCGATAATAGCACGTGCCATGAGTGCGCACTATTAGCGGGCGGGAAACGCGTCACCGGAAGCCATCCACCCCATCTAACACCAAAACATGTCACAGGAGCGCACTAGGGGCAAGACTGCCCTGGACAGGGTGGGAAAGCCCAAATTCAGCGACCAGCAGCTGGCTGTACTGGTGGAGGGGGCCGAGACACATCATGAGGAGCTGCAGCAGCGCAAAACCAGGTACCAGCGCAGAGCACAGATTTGGTGCAACATCAGCCAAAGGGTCACTGCTGTGGGGCGCATGCCCCGGGATGGGGAGGATTGCCGCAAGCGCCTCAATGACCTGCATGTGCAAGTCCACGGCATCCTCTCACAGCACAGGAGTGCAAGCAGGGGCACTGGAGGAGGCCCACCACAACCCCCACCCGAACTCACACCTTGGGAGGAGAAGATGAGTGCCCTGATATATATTGGCACCATCGAGGGAATTGGTGGAGTGGAGGCAGGCACTGGCATCGATCCAACTGCAGGTGAGTCCCACCCCGAATGATTGTAACTGAAAGTATCACACATGCAGACCCTGAGTGAATAAATGTGAAGAAATGTGTGTGAGGAACTGCAGACACCCATAAGTGAGCCCTACATCCATTGAACCGTAGTGCTGCCTAGACAACCCTGCACGTGCAGTGCATGAATGTTAGGGGCAGAGGATAGACATCCATAGCCATGGGACAGCTACGTAGAGTTTGAGTGTGCAGGAATACACCCCCAAGACCCTGAGCGCAGTGCACCCCAACCACGCATGCAATCTTGTCACTCAAACATTCCCATGCAGTATACCTCCATACTCACTCACACCAAGCACCACATGGCGACTGAACAAAATGCAAGTTGAATGCATGATTGATACTGTCTTCAATCCCACTTGTTAGCATGAACTGCATTACACTAATGTAGGTAGCATTGAACTCAAACCACACCCTATGTACCCCACGGACATACGTCAAACCCAATGGGATGAAGACGATGGGGAGGAGGCCACACCATCACGGCGCCCACGGCAGCGAGCCTCCACCAGCACCACCACCCCACAAAGAGGCCGCACGGAAGGGAGCCGACGCAGGCCACCCCCCACTTCTCCAAAACGCAGCCCTACCAGATCGCAGCAGCACCCACATGCCACAGGGAGTCCACGGCCAGCTCGCCCCAAGCCACCAGGCACAGCCCAGATGCAGAGGGACTGATCTGTTGATCAGAGCCCGACGTGGGAGTGACACCTCCACGTGCGCATCATGCAGGAAGACTGCATTCATCCGGAAGCAGTGACGCAGAAGGGATGGTCACACCACAGGGAACCCCAAGGCCAGGCACACAGCAAGCACAAAGCCCACATGTGCATGTGCATCGTGTCCGAACACCACAGCCAGACGAGGACACGCCATCATATGGCAGCCCTGAAGACCGGCACTCAGAGTCTTGCAGCCCAATCCAAGCCGGCGCCATGTCGCCATGCAGCCCCCCCCAACAGCGCACAAGTGGCAGGCCGGCACCTGCCACACCAGGGGCACCTTTCATCACAGGGGCAGCACTGATGGGTCGACTGGACATGATTGAGGCCAAACAGGCCAAAGTAGAATCAATGGACAAGGTGCACAGCCGGCACATCAAGGCTATCAGTGCATCCATACGCCATGGATGCAAGTACATGGCGCGTGACAATGCGTGCACACTCAGAGTTGTAGAGAAATGTACCGCTGCCCTGACAGGGTTTGGACAAAGGGTGAGGGAGTTGTGCGAGGCAGTGTCAGCACTTGCTGAGCAAACAAGGGAGGGAAACAACCTCATCCGACAGCACATGCAGGCAACCGGGTCAATCTCTTCAACCTCAACCACACCCACGGAGGGATCCCTTGAGCCATCTCCTAGGCGCCGGTCTATGCGCCACCTCAGGTCACACACACCAGAGGGGCCCGGGCAAGGAAAGCACCCACGACCATCCTAGTCGTACATGGCATCGTTGTGGTGCCCTGATAAGACACATGCACCTACCTGCACTGTTGTGGGGAGTTCACTGGGGGGAGGAGGGATTGTTGCACTGAGAATAAATCACGTTTCAAAAATCACAAAGCATGTGAAAAGTGATTGTGAAAAAGTGACATCTGTTCAATTTACCCATCACCTGTGTTAGAAAAATACATCAATCAATCCCTGTCTGGCCAACCTCCCCTCCCTCAGCCTAACCCTTTGTGCACGTGCAATACCTTCAGGCACGTCATCACCCTCACTCCCATCCTCAGGTGGCTGCACATGAGCATCAGGGGGCAGTGGCACATTTCTGCGACAGCAGATGTTGTGCAGCATGGCACATGTCAGTACAATTTTGCCAACTTTTTCTGGTGCATACATCAATGCCTCTCCCGTGCAGTCGAGGCACCGGAAGCGTGCCTTCAGCAGTCCAAATGCCCTCTCCACGCAGATCCGGGTACGAGCATGGGCAAGGTTGTATGCCCGCTCCGCTGCCGTGTGTGGATGACGCACAGGGGTCATGAGCCACGTGTACTGGGGATATCCAGAATCACCTGCAGGGGAGAGAAAGCCGGTATGGGGACGAGGTAAGTTCAGTGGGTGTGCAGAGCTCAGTCATCAGTGTCATTAGGTCAACAACATTGTGGAGTGTGCTGTGCTACGAGCAGAATTGAATCAATTTTGGTACTATCAACTTGGTACACCTCTGTTTCAGAATGTAACTGTACTCATTCACTTGTAACTGGGTAAGGGGGCCCTTCCATCTACTTCTGCATGGAAGAAGTGGCTGCCTCATGTGTCATTGCCATTCCCTTGGGCTACAGTTGCATTTGCCGGTTGTCACTATTCTGTACTGTTCTCCATGCATTTCCTCGGCCATTCTGGGGACAGTGTTTGTGGGATGTACATTGCCATTACTCAGTCTGCTTATGTGTGGTGCATTTGTGGATGTGGCAATTTATGTGTTACATTTGCATGACTGTAGGGTGGGCAGGGTGTGATGTCTGTACTGTGTCAGTGTTGGGAGCCATTGTGCTACTCACACAGGAGGCTCTATGGTGGTAGGCCTTCCATATGTCACTGTGCTGCCACATGACTTTTACCTCCTGAATGGGTGTGTTCTGCTGTGTTGTACATGTCCAAGGTTTCTCGTGCAAGATGCTTGAATGGGAATGCTGCAGTAATGGTGCTGCCTATTGAGATTCATGGATTTCATTGTGTGTGACCAGCCCCATCAGTTGTGGATTTACATGCATTATGGTATACATTTCTAGATATACCTGTTACTTGATCCTCCACTGATAATCCTAACCACTACCACATATTACAAATGGCGGCAGATAAAGTAAAAAGTTATGATGATAAATATGTGTTGGAACTGCTATCACGAGCCACAGTGCTAGACTCAGATAATGGCAGCTCCCCCATTAACAATGTGAGCAATTGGGATGAGCTAGCCCAATTGAAGAAACGATTCATCAGAACTGAATTACACGGTGTCATTATGATAGCATTATGATAGAGTATCTTAGAAACGGGACTCTACCCCAAGGCCTTGTGGTTTGCAATGAACCAAGGTTATTTTGAGATAATAAACAATTCATAAAACAATGGAGTTACATTGCTAATAAATGTGGAAGAGATTGGATTATTTTGATCATCGACACGGCAAAAGAAATGACCGATAAGTTTGCAGCAGAATTACTGACACTGGAAGATGAAATCAAGGAACTAGTATCCGTTGATATCTATAAGAAAAGATTGGAAGAAATAAATAAAGAGATAGATGACTTCAAAGAGTATACTACTCGTGACAGAGTCAGAAGGATGAAAAAAGATTTATTGAATTTTACTCATGAAAAAGCCTTTACATACACTCAGGAAAATTATGAACCGAATCAACAATGAGATCAATGCAAAACCAGAGGACGTCGAGTAAGATTTGCCAACACCTCTTATAGCTCTTATGGCTCTATTGATGAAAATGTGGAAGATGGTGAGGATGATTACTCCAACACAAGAGGCACGTTGAGAGGTAGAAGACCAGGCGGCATGAGACGGAGGCAACCACAGCAACCCCGCAAAGGAAGAGGGAACTCAAGATCCAACTCACATTTTTTAGATCAGGACCAAATGAATTGGGACTTCGAGCCACGACACACAAGGAGCAAGATACCTTATTATTGAACTTCTCGCACTATAACCCTAATGAGGCAGAAAAACACGTATTGGAAAAAGGCTTGAGTTTTGTCCCTACCAATCGCTATGACCCTTTTGGCAACAGAACAGATCTAGAAATGCTATTCAGGAAGATTCACCTGAAACAATTCTTCTCTATGAACACCTACACAGGCGAAACCAATGAAACAGGATTACGTCGACCCTCTGATTTTAATCCACCTACTACTAGTCACACTCCGGAATCAATTGTGTTCAAAAAGAGAGTGATGAGTGACCTTGAAAACCTAGAAAAACTTGAGAAAGACACGGCCACACATACCTTCCAAAACATCAGTAGAAGAGAAAGAGATGCCATACAAACTTTAAAGTCAAATTCAGATATAGTTATCAGGAAAGCAGACAAAGGTGGAGCTATAGTGATTCTTAATAGGCAGGATTACATCACAGAATGTGAGCGCGAATTTAGCGACACTATGAACTACTCAAAGCAGACCCTACAAAGAAACTACAATCTCTGATCAATCAGAAGGTCATGAAAGCGCAAGAAAGAAGGTGGATTTCTAAGCAAGAAGCAGAATATTTGACACCCCTTCATCCCAGCATCCCTAACTTCTATATTCTGCCAAAGATACATAAAACCCTGGTTAATCCTCCAAGTAGACCAATAGTGTCTGGGTGCGGCTCACTTTTAGAACCACTCTCTAAATTTGCGGATCAATTTCTAAGCCCATATATGAAAACAATGGCATCCTACATTAAAGATACCACAGAGGTAATCAGATTGGTGGAAGGACTGAATGTTAACCCCAATGATCTACTTGCGACACTAGATGTGGTCTCACTATATACAAAATTCCCCCAGGCAGCAACACTGAGTATGGTTGAAGAGAAATTGCTGTCCTCCAGAATTACAGGCAAAACACCAAACTCTTTTATTCTCTGGTGCACAGAGATGGCACTGTGTGAAAATTTCTTCTCCTTCAACAATTTTTTTTATAAACAAATACATGCAGATGGGGTCTGCAGTAGCCCCAACACTTGCAAACCTATATGTAGAAATCATTGACGTCCATACAATCATGACCGATCTAAATCCATACAGGCAATACATCAAATTATGGAAACGTTTTATCGATGATATTCTTGTGATCTGGACGGGTCACTTGGTGAATTTTGAGATGTTTGTACTCTGGCTGAATTCACAAAATCTCTTTTTACAGTTCACTAAAACTGTGAGTGCGGAAACAATCAACTTTTTAGAATTATCTATCTTTGTTAACAAAGAATTATCAATACTTCAAGTGAGACCCTTCCATAAAGGAACAGACAAGAATTCGATGCTACTTTATTCCAGCTTCCATCCCAAACATACTAGACAAAATTTACCATTTGGTCAATTTCTACCTATGAAACATACTAGTAGCACCACAAGAGATTTTGTGGAAGAAGCAGACAATCTGAAGCACAACCTTATACAGAGGGGGTACCCCAAAAAATATTTGAGAACAGCATACAAAAGAGCATCTAACAACAACAGAGACCCCCTTTTGGAATACAGGCAGAAAAAGGAAAATTATGAAAATATTGTGTTTGTTAGCACATTTAATCCAGTATCCAATGCTATAACAAAGATTGTGAGACACAACTGGCACATTTTAGAGCAGGGTGACTGCCCACTCTCTATACCAAAGTGTGCATTCCGAAGAAGTAAAAATCTTAAAGAACTGATAACCAAAAATGATGTGTCCTTAAGTACAAGTGTCCAACCTACCCTCACTGAGAGTTGGGGTTTACCAAAAACTAAAGGACATAGCCTGTGTGGTCACTGCAGTTGCTGTGTGCAAACTATTAGATCTAAAGATATCGACCTGGGCCTTAACAAAAGATGGGAACAAAGAGTACTGACTAACTGTAACTCGATGATGGTAGTATATGCTATTTGGTGTCCGTGCAACAAACTATATATCGTGAAGACCGAAAGGAAGGTAAAAGTCAGGATAGGTGAACACAAAAGTTGCATCAGAAACAATACCACCAATGCACCCTTGGTAGGTCACTTTGTCAGCCTAGGCCATAAACCTGAAGAACTAAGATGGACAGTAGTTATGAAAACTGTACAAACACAAGACCCCAACAAAGATAAACATACACTTGATGTACAAGAACAAAAAATGATTTTTCTTACTAAGAGCTACCCCCAAGGACTAAATGAAAACATCAATTGGAGTGTATTTATTAAATAATCCACTCTGCATCTAATTAAAATCTCTGATATCCGAACGCTGGACTCTTCCCAGGCTTCCCTGCCGATTCCACCTTGTGTGAACATTTATCTCTATAGTATGATATGTGCTATCTTTCTTTAGTTGAGATATACCTTTTTTCTCTCTCAACTGTACCTTGTCCCACTATTTTGATGTTTACCGTGACCTATGCTGTTACACTTTGGATTCTGAGTCCATATTGATTCCCTTTCCCTTTTCTTTCCATATACCTTCCAAGATGTATATGTCCCCAGAACTATTCTGATTCAACTCTCTATGAATTATATACTGCACTACCTATCTACCCCAGTCCGTCTACAATTAGGCTACAACGTATGACATAACAGATGTCTATCAGTGGACTCGCACACTATAGCAAGGATTTGCAATTTCACTCTGCCCATGCGCAGCATTATGCACTAGAACCCTTTACGGATTCAGGCCATTGCATGTCGTGCATTTAGACGTGCCTTATCATCCTCCATAGCCGAGGTCGATGCATACAATCTTACGCTTCCCAAGCCCTCCGACGATAGTACTTCTATCCGCTATGCCGCATATACCGCTCTCTTTCTTCCTGAATGACATACACGTCCGCGATAGAGATCAGCATTCCGTGCTCAGCGCATGCGCGATCCGCTACTCTATAAATGCAAAATAACAATAACAATAACAATAACAAACAAGCGCTCGCGTTTCCATAGCAACTACTGAGACACACACATACGCAGTTCCCATCACATCTAAGTTACCTTCATTATTTTAGCTTTTTCCACTTGCACCAACAATTATCCTACACGATTGAGTGATTTTCAATCTTCAATCTTTATCATATTTTTTCCTCTGCTCCTTGTGGTCTATCTAACAAGCACAATAGTTAGTACACTATGCCTCGACATTAGGTACGCATGCGTAGTGTCTAACTGCGAACCGCTCGGTGATTTAGAAAACCGCCTTGGTAACGCTCGCTCACTCCACGCAATAGCAAACGCGGAAGCAGCGATCTCCGTAATGGTGCTCTACAAACCCTAAGATTTAAGGTAACATTTTCCCTCTTGTGACTTTTTAGCACTCTGGTTCCATTCTTTTTTGATTCTTCAGTGCTCTGACTCCAGGACACTCGATTCGTTATACACCATTGGTTCCTGGTTACATTCGGGCAACTTAGACTAAGACACTGGCCCTCATTAGGACCCTGGCGGAGTGGGTTTCCGCCAGCGTTATTCGCGGCGGACCCGTCCGCCCTACTACGAGTTCCCGTAGCGCCATGGAGCCTTCCTCCGCCTGGTTTTACCGGGCGGAGAAATCCATGGCGCTAAGGGACCTCGTTGTTAATTACGCCACCGTACTTTACGGTGGCGTAATTAACGCCTTCCCCACTCCCATTATACCCTATGGGGCAAGAATGGGAATGGGGAAGGGCAAAATGGGGATTGGGGATTTACCGCTCCGCCAAGGTCGGCATGGGGTGGTAAATCCGCCAACCCCCATGGCGCTATCGGCGGCTTTCCGCCGTGCTTCGCGGTGCATTTAGCACCGCGAATTCCGCCAGGGTCGTAATGAGGGCCACTGTTAGGTGTGGGATGGGCCTCTAACTTTTAACTTTCTGCTTTCCTTGCAAATAGCCATTTTTGTACACAACTGTGAACTTTGTACCTCTATTAGAATATCAACCATTGGTTGGTTATATGTCATTATTATTTACTTTACAGGACCGGACTATTTATCCGGACACCATTATTCTCATCGATATGACCAATTCAAGACAGACTGTTGCTATCTAGATCGAGAGTGTTCCTCTAAGTAAGTTTCTTTGAATCATCCTGCCACCAGCTTACTTTTTTATAACACTACAAAGTACATGAACTATACTCAGAAGTTAACTCTCCACATTTGAGGATTATAGGATCTTTTGTACTGTTATGTCTCTGTTTGCACTATTACGAATGTATGCAGTACTCAAGGATTGCTTACCGACACTGAGAGATGGTAAACTCCTTCTCTAATTACATCTTCTAACCATATTGATTACTGATGTATTTTATTGAGAAACCACACTAATTGAAATGTGGTTTATGTTTTTTGTTTAATCAGGTGTATCCTAGATCTACCCTCTTGTAGTAACAACAAGCTTTGGACTTATACTTCCTCTATTTGTCCACTAGAAAAGTCTTCTCATTATCAGCGACAGTCTTCATTTGTCAAATCCGCCAGCTATGAATTTGTTAGGGCTTTGGGTGCCTCCTGCCCCGGCCCCCATACACATTCTTTCTCCCCTGAAGAAGTTCCTAATACAAACCTAATAATTACAGGAATGAAACATGTTGGGTCTTTTCACAGATACTGATAAGAAGTATTTGTTTTAGGATTAATATTCCTTTGATGCACTTTGAAATACCTCCCGACTAGGGCATCTGAACTAGCGACACCTAACAAAGAGGTTCTCCTTTTATGTATTTTGTGTGGTTTTTCCTTTTGGATACAAATTGTATCTTGATTTCGTTTAAAAGTGTATAACTGTTCATATGTCTACATGTACACTTGTTGTTTTTGTTGTACCTATGAGATACAGCTCAACTACGTATTCTGCTCTCTACTAGCCATTTGGCGACTAGCACTCAGCACTTTCTCCCTTTATAAGCACTAGTCACTTTGTTAGTTTTTATATGTTAGCTTCTACATGTTAGTTTTTATATACATGCTTTTAACTTTGTATACTTTTTTTATAAAGGTTTCATTATTTACCGCATGAACTATGAGGTCAGGTTGTATTCTCCTTAGACCTTTGTGTCCCTACTGTCCAGAATATATTTAGAGTGTGACTTTTTCTGCAAGATCCAGTTAGTAGCACAGATACACCCATTTAAGGTACGTGAGCTCCCCCCCCTTTTCTTGCTTATAATTTACATCAGGTTTGCTCCCCAGTAACCTACCACGATACCTGATTTCCCCCCTTTGTTTGTAGTAGATACATTTCTACTCACCCAGCAGCCATGTGTTTTGCCCTCGGTGCCTTTCCATGTACGCTGGCAGGGTACTGTTGCGTAGGACCATGGAGTCGTGGGTAGATCCTGGGTAGCAGCCACAGCAGTGGCTGAAGGTGAAATCAGGCCCACATGTCATCTGCACATTAAGGGAATGGTACTGTTTCCGGTTTCTGTAGGCTGCCTCATGTGCCTGAGGTGGTACGAGTGCTAGATGTGTGCAGTCCAGGGCTGCTATTACATTTGGGACTTGGGCAATGGCATGGAATTGACCCTTCAGCTGGTTCACCTGTGCCTGTGTGGCTGGCAATGCGATGTGCTCATTCACATGATTCAACAGTGCATCCAGCACCTGTCCCAGCATGGCACTGAATGTGGACTGATCCATGCCATGCATCATGGTAACAGTATGTTGGTAGCTGCCAGTCCCAAGGAATTGGAGCACAGACACAAGCTTCACTAGCGGAGGTACTGCTGTGCTGATGGCTATGCGGCTGCCGATGTCAGCCTGGATTGTGACCAGCTACTGGGTGATGGTTGCCCTGTCCAGCCGATATTCAGTCACCAACTGGCCATCAGTCAGGGCCCAGGGTGTTGGCCTGACCCTGGGGATGGCTGGCCGCCTTGCTGGTGCTGCTCCCCTCCTCCTTCTCCTCATCCCCACCACCCCCTGCGCTCCCAGGGCCCTGGCCTGGACGGCTGGCCTCTGTAGCTCCAGGCGCAGCAGGTAGAAGTCCACATCAAGGCTCCCGGCTCCAAATGGCAGCATGGTGTTGGGGAGGGTGTGTTGTGCATGGGTGGGTCCTTTGTAGGCCTCTGAATTGCTTTGGTTTCACCTGGGCCCTTATTGCTGTCTCCTCCCTGCTCCTACTGGTGTAATGGTGTTGGGGAGGGTGTGTTGTGCATGGGTGGGTCCTTTGTAGGCCTCTGAATTGCAGTGGTTTCACCTGGGCCCTTATTGCTGTCTCCTCCCTGCACCTACTGGTGTAATGGTGTTTGGGAGGGTGTGTTGTGCATGGGTGGGTCCTTTGTAGGCCTCTGAATTACATTGGTTTCACCTGGGCCCTTATTGCTGTCTCCTCCCTGCTCCTACTGGTGTAATGGTGTTGGGGAGGGTGTGTTGTGCATGGGTGGGTCCTTTGTAGGCCTCTGAATTGCATTGGTTTCACCTGGGCCCTTATTGCTGTGGCCTGTGTTCTTTTACCTCCAGCTTTATGCTGGGGGTATTTTCGGCAGATTATCCGCGGCTTTTCTAGCGCTAATTGCGCCTACGCCGAACTCGTGATTACTAATGTTTTAGCGTGAATGGTTACTGGCGCTTTTACAGCCAACGCTTGTACAGCCGGCTGTACTTGCGCCGGCTGTAATGGTGCCGGCGGTATTTGTATTTGTGATCTGACGGACCGTTAAAATCAGCCCTGATAGCGTTACCGCCGATTTTAAGTG
Source organism: Ambystoma mexicanum (assembly GCF_040938575.1). Classification (NCBI taxonomy): domain Eukaryota; kingdom Metazoa; phylum Chordata; class Amphibia; order Caudata; family Ambystomatidae; genus Ambystoma; species Ambystoma mexicanum. The sequence goes on along the minus strand of NC_090925.1, from coordinate 430,920,876 downwards.
TAACCGCCGAACTCGTGATGAGGCCCTGAATCTGTTGTTTGCCTCCTCGACCACTAGTCTGGCTTCAGAGCAGCCAGAGACATGGAAACTGTACTCTTGAACACCCGTGAAGACATGCTCTCAAATCTCGATTCCATCTCTCCTTCCGTTCTCATCCTTCATGACCTTTCCTCTGCCTTTGATATGATCAACCATGCCACCCTTATAAATAGGCTCCGTTTTACCCTTGGCATCAAGGACCTGGCTCTGGACTAGTTGACCTACTTTCTCTCTGACCAACCTTCCCAGGTTCTACTGGGCCCTTTTCCCACCCCATCACACTCTCCACCTGACTCCCCCCTCAGGGCTCTATCCTCTCTCGTGGCTCTTCAACATCTACCTTGCCCCTCTAGCCCATTTGATCGCCTTCTCTCCTCACTTCCAGTGGTACGCAGAAGACACGGAGCTCTCCTTCAAGCTTCCCTCCCCTTCCTCCTCTTCTTCGTCTCTCATTCCTGACTGTCTGACTACTATTCAGGCATTTATTTATTTTATTGTGCATTTGTAAGGCGCTCAAACATCAAGTAAATTGTGTTTCAAAGCACACAAAAGGCAACAAGGAGGGGACATGGGAAAGAAAGCAAATATAACAATGTAAGGTAGAGGCAGACCTAATAGGCCTTGTGAGCATTCAGAATGTGCAAGTGGAGATATAAAGAAGGGATGTGGAAGGGTGGGGGGTGGGGGTAAGTGCTAGGGGTACCAAAGAGGGAAGTGCTAGGAAGTAAGCAGCTGGTAAGTCACTTGGTGAGAGTGGTCAGCTGCCAATAAATATGGAAGTGCAGGCTTGTGGTGGCAAAGGCCAGTGGGTGCCAAGGCAAGTGCTGGTAGCAGGCAGAGACTGAAGGCAATTGGGTGTGAGAGGCCAGGATCCAGGAGGACACATATAGGCCCTGGTCATCAATCTCAGCAACTGTGGGGTTTAGCAGAGGAGGGATGAAGGGAAGGAAGAGGTGAAAAGGAAGGTTGTGAGGAGCTTCTGGAATTTGAGATCTGTCTCAAGACAAAGAGGAAGGGGGAGGCTGTTCCATATTAGGGAGCCTGCTGAGGAAAAGGATCGCCCACCAGCTTGCTGTTTAGCCAAGGACTTGACACACAGATAGTTGGTGCCAGAGGAAGGTAAAGATCTGGAGGGAGAGTATTTAGTAAGAGCCAGTTGTACATAGTGTGGTCCCCGTCCCCAGACAGCCTTATGGATCATTCTGAGGGTCTTGAACTTCATCTTCGCAGCAACCGGGAGCCAGCGGAGAGATTTATGGGCTGGAGAGATGCAGTCCCTGCACTTGAGGACAAGGATAAGTCTTGCAGCTTCAGGGCGAAGGAGGTAGCATATGCAACACCCAGAAAGAGGTAAATGAGGAATTCCTTAAGTTTTACAGACACTTGTATGAGGACTCGGGGGAGGATATGGGCCAAGACATATTAGACACATTGGGGGACATTGAGCTGCCCACCTTAGATGATCTAGAACGTTCTGAGTTGGACGCACCCGTCACCTTGGATGAGCTGGAGGTAGTGATTCGGAACTTGCCCACTTGCAAGGCGCCGGGTTCGGATGGGCTGCCCAGCGAGTTCTACAAAACATACCAGCAAGAGTTGCTCCAGCCACTGCTTGCCACTTTCAAGGAAGCCTATGAGAAGGGAGAACCCCCGTTGTCCCTCCGTGAGGCTGTAATCATCCCACTCCTGAAACCAGGCAAGCCGGCCGTGGAGCGCGGGTCTTACAGACCGTTGTCCATGCTCAACCAGGACAGCAAAATACTCACGGCGGTGCTGGCTAATAGACTGAAGAGGGTGATTAAGAAACTGATACACCCAGATCAGACGGGATATGTTCCGGGCAGGAACATCACCGGTAACCACCGGAGGCTACACCATGTCATAGACCAAACTGAGGAGGACACGGGCGAGCTGGCTATAGTGTCGTTAGACGCGGTCAAGGCCTTCGACTCGGTACGATGGCCCTGGCTGAAAGCGGTCCTGAAGGGGTATGGAGTGGGACCCGGATACCTCAGATGGGTACAGTTATTTTACAGCACCCCGATGGCGAGGGTCAAGACAGGGTCCACGGTCTCAGATTCTTGGCAACTGGGCAGGGGGACCAGACAGGGATGTCCCTGGTCACCTATGCTATATATACTGGCATTGGAGCCGCTGGCAATATGCCTGCGTCAACAATATGGGGAGGTGGGCATAAATACGGCCAGTGGAGAGCATCTGATATCATTATATGCGGATGATATGCTCCTTTATTTAGGCTACCCAGAAGAAAACCTACAGTACGTCCTAGAGGTGATAGAACGGTACGCCATCCTCTCCGGTATATCAGTGAACCCTGGAAAGTCCAGCCTGTTCCCTTTGGGTAGATATAGGAATGTCCAGGTGCAGAGGCTGCCTGTTTTGCCAATATCATGGCAGCCCGTAACATTTAGATATTTGGGAATAAACATTTACCACAAGATCGAGACAGAACACAAGCACAACACGGAAAAGACGATAGAGGGGATTAAGAACAGTATGGTATTTTGGTCCAGACTGCCCCTGACCATGATGGGTAGGGCGGCCTTGCTCAAGATGGTGGTCCTACCTAGACTCTTGCAATTTTTTATAAACGTCCCGTTTCTGATACCCAGGAGCCTATTCGCGAAACTTCACAGCGTGTGTAGGGGTTTTGTGTGGGGCAGCTCTAGGAATAGGGTGGCTCTGTGGAAGCTCCAGAACCCGTGTGACAGGGGGGGATAGGCCTGCCTAACTTCAAACTCTATTACCTGGCGGGGCAGCTGCAGTACGTGGCCAGGTGGCTCTCGACTGAAGATTCGGCGGAAGCCAGGCTCCTGCGCGAAGATACAGCCCCATACTTTCTGATGGAAGTGGTGTGGTTGGGCAGAGATAAACTGGTGGGCAAGGGGCGGTTACTGAGGTTGGGCTGGGAGATCTGGCACAGGACATGGAAGACTGGGGGGGACTCGGAACCATACTCCCAGCAGGCCCCTTTGGCGGCTCTGTGTGGGAGCGACTCAACTACTTGAATCGGTCCGCAGATACTGGGAACAGGTAGGCCTAGCCACCCTCGGGGACATATGGCAGGAAGGGGAGGCGGTGGACTTTCAGCGGCTGCAGGAAGAGACGGGAGTACATGGTGGCCAATATATAACCTACACTAGGCTGGTGAAAAAGACTAGAGAAAGATGGCCGGAGACAGTGCTCGCGGAGGATCCAGATGCCTCCCTGGAAACCATGTATGATGTATCGGAGGGCGGGCATGAAATATCGAGGATATATGAGCTCCTGCGAGCAAGGGCAGGGAAGGAGTTGCTCCAATTGAGACAAGATTGGGAGGAGGAGGTGGGAGGACCCATGACGGATGGGCAGTGGGAACGGGCCCAGAGGTACCATAAAAAGGTGTCCCGTAACGCGAGTTTCCAACAGCTTCAATTGTATGTTACCCACAGGGCTTATTTAACCCCCGGGAAGATTGCAAAGTTTGGGGGATCAGCTATACAGCAATGCCCCAGGTGTGGGGACGTGAACGCGGGACTGCTACACATGTTTTGGGCTTGCCCGGAGGTGCATAGATTTTGGAACGAGGTCAAGACGAAACTGGCTGGCGGGGGGGTGGTGCTGGATGTGCAATCGGCCTGGTCATGCTTGCTTGGACTATTCCCTAGACCCCGGCATTTGAAACACATAAGCAAGATGAAGGACCTGGCCTATGTCTTGGCCAAACATAGGATCGCCACATAGGATCGCCATGGGCTGGAAGGGGGCCCACAGACCTAGGGTGGAGTTATGGTGGACAGACCTCTTGAGGTGGGCGGAAGCTGAATCCGTAGTCTGGTTTGAAGCGGTCACCAGGGGGGGCGAAGAAGAAGTAGGGCCCTTGCTGGCCTGGCGGCAATTGGTGGCCTCGTTGGCAAACCCTCACCAGGGTGACAACGAAACAGAGGACCCGGTTGATGGCTGCTAGGTAGTGTGCCACCCAATGATGTTCCCGTAAACGATATATGAGAACCGGCTCTAGTTTAAAGGGGGAGTGGGGAGTTGGGGAGTTTGAAAATGTGTTGAAATATGATGCTTTCTATGTTTTGAAACAGTTGTAGTGTGTTTGTTTAACCTTAAAAAATAAAATAAAAATATATTGCAAAAAAAAAAAGAAAAAGTCTTGCAATCCTATTCTGGATTAGTTGAAGGGGGTGAAGGGAGGTTTTAGGCAGATTGAGGAAGAGGCTGTTGCAGTAGTCCAGCCTAGAGAGGACCAGAGCTCTGTAGACCATGAGTTTCTGGGGGAAGGTGAGGAAAGGGAAAATGCCTTTGAGGAGGTGCAGTTGAAATTGGAACTTCTTTGCACGGTCTGCATTGTGAGGAGCGAAGGAGAGAGAGGAGTCGAGGATGACACCAAGATTTTTTGACTCAAAAGAGGTGGAAGGAGGGGGCCCATGAAGGGTGGCCAGAGAATATCAGGGAAAGAGGGAGCAGGTGTCCCAATGAGAAGGATCTCAATCTTACTGGCATTAGGGCAGAGATCGTTAGCAGCACACCAACTACTGCCCCATGTCTATCACCCACTTCCTTGGGAAACTCATAAAACTGCTCTAGGATACCCTAGGTATCTCCAGCGGGCACTGGACTGGCTGACCTCCTTCCTCAATGACCGTCCGTCCGAGGTTATTCTGGACTGTTTCTTCTCCCCCACCTCTATCACCACATCCGGCATCCCCAGGGCTCCAGCCTTTCTCCCTCGCTCTTTAACACCTATCTTCCTCCACTTGCACTTTCCCTACCGGGCTCCCTCCCCCTTTACTAGCCTGGCTGGGATACTCCCCTACTGAGCCTGATCCAGCCCTGTCCTCGCACTTAGCATGTGGACCCTCATTCCCAGCACTCCCTGCTTTTCTCTGACACTTGTCCACCTGGCCTCCCTGTAGCACTCACCCAGCCCCGGGGCCCTCTACACCCTCAACCCCCTACTAGCACTTATGTGGTCTCCACTCTTCGCTTTCCATCATAGCATTAACGCATTCTGCTTTGACCGACACTCCCCCGCCCCACTCCCCTGCAATTCTTGGTACTGCACTTGCAGGATCCGAATGTCACACGGCTTAGTAAGACTGTTTTTTGTTCTTCTTCATCCCTGCCCACCCCTCTTTTGTTTTGTGGTGCCTTGAAACACCATTTACTGTATAAACGCATTATAAATACCAATAAATAAATAAAATAAATAAATACATAGATGACTTGTAGGTAGAAGCTGAGAAAGGGTTTTCCTTAGTTTTAGAGGGTAAGTCAGATCATGATGACTAACATACAGCTCTCATTAGAATTTCTTCATCATCTTTCCTAAGTGGATGAGGGGAGGTGTAGTAAGTTGTTAAGGCATTAGGAAGGAATGGGGTATCAAAAGAAGAAGAGGGATACCATGTCTCATTCGATGATGCCATGATATTCTCCCAGAGTTTGTCACCCCCCAGGTGATCCTCCCTCATATAGCCGCCCCCATGGCCAGGCTCAGGTAGTGGCTGCCGTCCCCTGGCCACATCGGGAGAGGTCACCACTGGGAAAGGAGTGAGGACACCATCAGATTTATCACACATATTTTATGGATCTCCGTGATCTATTTATAAACACGCAGAAAACCAATGTCCTGAACTGTCAGAATGGTGGTAAGAAAATGTCCTTCACCCGGAGAATTAATGGAGACCATATGGATGTGGTTGACAGGTACATATATTTGTGGTTCACAGTTTACAATGGCCAGAGCAAAATGGCACATCTGGAATGTATGAAAAGGAAATGTATGATATGATATGATATGATATGATAGTTTATTTATATAGTGCCCATACACAATGTGTTTCAAAGCGCTTCAAGGCAAGGGAGGGAACAAGGGAAAATACAATGACATTCTTACAGGCCATTAACAGTAAGAATGTGAAATTAACTATCGTACTCGGCCTGACGACATTTCAGACAGTGCAAGAGCTAAGACATAGATAAGGAAGGGAGGGAGAGAGTGGGAAGGAAATGGAAACAGACAGGCAACTACCGTACTAGGCCTGACAACATTTCTGGTAGAGCTGGAGAAAAACAAAAGGTGAGGGAGAGGGGTGCAGAAAGGGAGGGGAGGAACAAAACAAGCGACTACGATACTAGGCCTGACGACATTTCAGATAGTGCTGGAGGGGTCTGGGGAGGAAAAAAACAGTAATAGGAGGGTGGAGGAAACAGACGAGGTTGCTATCATATTAGGTCCAGGGACAATTCTGATAGAGTAAGTGCATAGAAGAAAGTAAGGGGAGGAGATAGGAAAAGGGAAAAGAGAAAGGAGGAGGGGACAGAGAGTAAGCAGTCAAAAAGAGTGGAGAAGTAAGAGTGGAGAGTGAATACAATTGCAGAAGTCAGTAATAACACATAATGTTGCAAGCCAGGATACAGGATAAACTCTATGAAATTATTGAATTCAAAATACACTACATTTTCATTAGTACCGTTTGTTAATTATTATAGGGCTACTACTTTACGACACAAATCTGTTATATGACTGTCAAGATAAGGATTGGCAGGCCCTGGAGAGACAAATATGGAGACAAGTTCTGGGGCTGCTCCTGATATGAATTCGGGATGCAATCAATAGCAGCTCGGATGAAATGGAAATCTTTAGTAAGTAAGATTATCCTGTCACTTGAACAGTCACTATTTTACAGTTTGAAAACCCTGTTGGAAAATGGGAGTGTCTCTTCCCTTGTTGAATGGTTTGAGGATTCAACTGGAGCACTCTGTTGATTCTTTGCACTCATCTCTGCAAAGGGTAAAAAAGGCTCTGTGCGAGTCTGATTGGTGCAGGACAGGAGAGGTTATGATGAATTATACTCTCTTTCATGTGGTGCTCTCGCGGGAAAAATCCTTGCATGAAAGCGAGTCGTACTTCAATGGATTCCCAGGCACTACATTGAGAACGACATTTTGAAGACATCGCGTTAATCTCCTCCAACCTATGGAGTGGAAAAACCGAAATGGGGTGGAAAAAATTATTAGATTTCATTCCAGATTATGCAAGGAGAAAGAGCATTTAGAAACGGCGGAAGACATAGTTACGGAATGTCCATCAACGTTTACAATTAGGCAGAACACTTTAGTGGATTTTTAAGTAATCGAGTATACAGGCGAGAGCATTTTTGGAATCAGGTTTTAAATGAAATACAAGTCTCTGTCTATAGCAGCACTAAGGTACATAGAGGAAATATTTGTGCAGATACAACAATTGTATTTTCTTTTCTCCAGTTTTGAGATTTAAAAAAAAAGAAATGAATTTGTTGTGCCTATTAATTATTCATGAAATTGTAAACACTGTTGAGGACACGTGCATTCATATTTATTGTATTGTTAGAATTATTGTAATGTGAACGTTGATTGTTATTGTCGCTTTATTTATGAATTATAACATTGCCTAAGGTTTCTTGGACAACCGTAAACACATAATAGCATTTTTTTTTATAAACAAAATGGTTCCTACATACACAGTAATTACTTTTTAAAAGTGCAATAATGTGTACAATTTAATGTTTGCACAAATAACATTACTAATAAATAAACATATGCCCTCTGTGTACGGACGTCTTTTCAATATCTTGAATGCTAATGTGTATGTCTTAACACTATCTTTTTTCTGTTTAAACAGAACTACTGAGACTTATGACTTATTTGAGTATCTATTCTCGCTTTACATTTAATTCACAGAACGTTTTCCAATGGGATTGCACCATTATAAAAACGCTTCCATGAATCAGATACTTTGTCTACATTTAATACTTTGTATCATCCATAGCATATAATAAACGTTTAGGTTGGAGCGGTCAGTATCAAACTCTAAAACTCCTTTGCATTCTGCCTGCTTCTCCTTGACATTCAGGGAAGAGCTCTAAATCCTGCTGTGTGTGTGTGTGTGTGAGAGAGAGAGAGAGAGAGAGAGAGAGAGAGAGAGAGAGAGAGAGAGAGAGAGAAGAGAATATTTGAGCGTCTCTATTGCCTCGGCACGCCCAGCAGCCCATCTCCAGGGTTGGTGATTGGTGGACTGCTGTGTCATGCCAAAGGAGGATCAACAATGTCATACAGATCACTGTTTAAATATCTAAATAAATGCAAAGGTGCTGCATCCATGTCACCAGCCTCAAGCTTTCAACTCTCCTGCCACTTCACCTCTGCCTGACGTGCCTTCTCTAATTATATGTTCTCATGTATTTGTAATTTTTGCTGTTTTATAGGGCACTGACACATTGCCTTAAAAAGACTGCAAAGTGCTTTGAGACCAGGTAAATAATGGGCGTAATGAAGATGAGGACACATTGGGTAGCGGGCGGAGTATACACAGACTGAAGAGGGAAGTATGCTGTACATGGGGAGTGCAGAAAAGGGACAGGGGTACTTATTTAGAAGGGGAGGGAGGGAGAAAGCTGAAAGGAACAGCGGGAATGAAGGTGGGGAAAGAGAGGGCACTTTGAGAGGACAGGAAGTAGATGATTTCAGGTCGTTTTGGTCTTTTGAGTAGCAGTTTCATGTTATTTTTGACCACTTTTGAGTGCATTGAGACTCATGAGAGAGGGCGAAGAAAAAGGGGTGACATCGAGAAGAGTTAACAGTAGGCAGTGGATGTAAATATAGACCAGAGTCAACTGTCGCCCTACATTTTGTGGGGCTGGCGGCGGTCAAGCGGCCTGCGTCGTTGGTGCTGGGGGGCCCAGCCCCATGCTGTTCTGCCGTGGTCACCCAGACTTACTGGTGGTCACAGGGCAGGGCCCTGGAAGGCTGTGGGGTACAGCCTGGGTGCCGGAGCACCGTGGATGCCTGGAACATCCTGGATGGTAGGTGCCTGGGCTGGACCCAGGGCACCAGGCTGGTCTGGGGGACCCAGACCATCAAGGACCTGCAGCGCCGTGGTCACACGCTGCCGGGCCTGCATGTCAGGGCCTGTCATGCTCACCTGATTACCACGGAGGCGCAGGTCTGGCTTCGAGTGCTGATGCTTCTTCTATGGTGAAGCGCAGGACCCTGAAGATGGACAGGAAGGGGCCCCTCTACTCTGGCTTCTCTGGCTCGCAGGAATATTCCCCTTAGGGTCTGGAAGGATGAGTTCTCCATCCTGCTTCTGATGCAGGGGCGCGTTGAAACCCAGTTACTTCACTGGATTGGGGTTTGATGGGAGTTCAAAATAAGCTTGACTATTCAGGTAAGGCTCTGTAAGAGTTCTGTTGCAAGTTCAAAAGTTCAAGCTTAATAATAATGTTCATTGTCTTATTGCAGCAAGCGCTAATGCTTATGTCTTTTTCCCCTTAGGGGCCGGGGTTCGGAATGCCGGAGACATGGCGCCGACCCGAAGTGAAACGTGCAGTTCCAGTAATTGACAGGTAAGTTCTGGATGAGCGTTCAGGTAATGTCTTTGCATTCGCTCATTCAATGTCTTTGTCTTTTTTCCCCATAGGGGCCGGGGTCCGGAATGCCCGGAAGCGGCAGGACCCGAAATGAAATGGGAATGACCCAACAGGTAAGTTTTAGAAGGAAACTGAGCTTTTCCTATTCCCTTCCTTCTCTCACCTTGTTTTCTTGTCTTTTTCTCTCTAGGCTCTGGGAAGTGGGTGCGGATCCGGATGATCGCTGCTGAAGATGGAGGCGCCCAGGAAAGGTGAGTGAAATGCAGCGCTGCAGCGATCGAAGCGAAATGCTTTTAAAATGATGTCTTCCCTTTCAGGATCGCCGGTGTGATGTCTCCGTGATGCAGCTTTAGGAGGTAAGGTCTTCTTTCTCTCCAATTCTCTCTTATCTCCCTTTGCAGGTGACCCAGGATGCTGACAGGCGTGGCTGAAGTCCAGATTCAGGAGCTGACACGGTGAGCATCCAGCTGCGAGGAGCAGAACAACGCGAAGCGTGAGTTGCTGATCGGGCGTGGTTTAAATAGCTTTGGAAGAAGTTCCAGGTATGTATCCTTCCACCTATCAGGTATGTATCCTTCCCCGACCACACCCAGGCGGAAAGTAGTCCCACAGGTAAAGTAGTTCCATTCAGGCCTCAAGCTGGCCTGGATGTAGCAGCATGGTCTGCCTCAAGTAAGTGCACATTAAGACACTTGAACACATGTCTTGCTTTATGAGCCTGGCACCTAAGGCGCCAGGACAGGGGTCCAACATGAGCCTGGCGCCTAAGGCGCCAGGACTGTGTCCAAAGGGCCCCAGCTTGGGCCCACTGGCACTTCCCTGGGGGGAATGATGCCTGCCTCTGGGGTTGCTGGGTCGGACCTGGCTCCTTGGAGGTAGGCATCATGACAGTCCCCCTCCTCAAGGCCCCTCCCAAGGTTGTTCCCTCTCCGGGGGTTTTGGCTTGTTCAGAAATCTCCGGTGGAACCTTTGTATTAATCGAGGTGCGTGAACATGGTTACTAGGCTCCCACGATCTCTCCTGAGGTCCATATCCCTTCCAGTCAACAAGATAGAAGAGTTTCGACCTTAACACCTTGGAGTCTAAAATGTCTTTAACTTCAAATTCCAATTCCCCTTCAATTTGAACTGGGTCTGGAGGCTTGGACAGTCGGGTCCCTGATTGTACTGGCTTCAAAAGTGATGCATGAAAAACTGGATGAATACGCATGTTGGACGGTAAATCCAGTTTAAAGGCCACGGGATTGATTATAGCTTTGATGGGATAAGGTCCTATGAATCTGGGATTGAAGGTTCGCGGGCCCTTGAGGGGTAAATGTTTTGTTGCTAGCCATACCTGGTCTCCTACTTGGTAAGGAGGAGTTTTACTTCGGTGCAAATCAGCGTTTTCTTTATACTTTTTCTTGGCTTGCTGTAAATGAGTTGCAGCTTCTTTGAAGGCTCAGGTTATTGTGGAATGCAGATGATTAACTGCGGGCATTTCCAGGGTCAGAGGTGGATCTAGGTCAGAGGTCCGAGGATGGTGACCATACAAAGTATAAAAAGGAGTTTGTCCGGTTCCAGAATGCACTGAATTGTTGTATGCATATTCTGCGATCCAAAGGATGTCTTTCCAATTTAACTCGGATTGGTGTAACATGCACCAAAGATATTGATAGAGAGTCTGATTGGTTCTCTCGGTTTGTCCGTCGGTCTGGGGGTGGTGGCTGGTGGATAACCGCACATCTATTTGTGCTAGTTGGCAACACTTCTTCCAAAAATGGGAGATAAATTGACTTCCACGATCCGAGACTAATATGGAAGGGAAACCATGTATGCAAACTATATTCTCCAGAAATTCCTTGGCCAAGGTGGAAGCTGAAGGCAAACCTTTTAAAGGGATAAAGTGGGCCATTTTGGAGAATAGATCCACAACTACAAGGATAGTGTTGTAACCAGCACAAGGAGGCAGGTCAGTTATAAATTCCATTGACAAGGTGTGCCATGGTGCCGGTGGAATATCCAAGGGTTGAAGTAGGCCGGCTGGCCTTTTCTTTTGACCCTTGTTTTGGGCGCAAATTCCGCAAGACAAAACAAAAGACTTTATGTCTTTTCTCCAAGAAGGCCACCAGAAGTGGCGTTTGATTTTTTCCTCCGTTTTAGCGATACCAGGGTGTCCTTCCATTAATGATTCATGATGATGGGCAATAACAAGTTCTTGCAATTCTTTACTTGGCAGAAACAACCGCTCCTGGAAGTAGGGTAAATCATCCTTAACGGTGCAATGAGGACCCTTTTGACTCCATTCCAGTAAGGTTGAAGAGTCTAGAAGCTGTTTTACTTGCGTTTGGATGTCCTCAATAGTTTGCAATGAAGTTAAGCCTAAGATTCTTTGCTCAGGTATGATTGGCACAGGTTCTAAACTCGAATTAGGTTCTTCCATGCCAATCCGGGATAAGGCGTCCGCTTTACCATTCTTGCAGCCAGGGCGATAGGTAATTACAAAATCAAATTCTGCAAAGAATAGAGCCCATCGGAGTTGTCGTGAAGATTGAGCTTTGGCCGTCTTTAAATACTGTAAATTTCTGTGGTCCGTAATTACGGTGATGGTGTGTCTTGCCCCGAGAAGGTAGTGACGCCAAGCCTTGAAAGCAGATTTAATAGCCAGTAACTCTTTGTCGATAATTGCGTAGTTGATTTCAGGAGGAGAACATTTCCTGGACCAAAAGGCCACAGGGTGTAGTTGGTTAGTTTCTGGGTCTCTTTGCGACAGGACAGATCCCATGGGCGAACTGGATGCGTTGGTTTCCACAATGTAAGGGAGATCTGGGTGTGGGTGCTTCAATACAGGTGCAGAGGTGAATTTGGTTTTCAGGTCCTGAAAGGCTTGTTCGGCCTCAAGAGTCCATTCAAAGTGTTTATTTTTCTTTAGGAGAGCTGTGATGGGTTGGACTGTTCGGGAAAATTCCGGGATGAATCTTCGATAGAAATTGGCGAAGCCGAGCATGCTCTGAACTCCCTTCAACGAGCTAGGAGATGGCCATTTGAGGATGGCGTCCACCTTTCGCGAGTCCATTCGGACTCCTTGAGGTGTTAGGATGAATCTGAGAAACTCAACTTCTGTGGTATGAAAAACACATTTTTTGAGCTTTGCAAATAGTCTGTGCTGGCGCAATTTCTCAAGAACTGCCCTAACATGTTTTCTGTGATCGGATTCTGAAGAAGAGTACACCAGGATGTCATCAATATAAACAATGACACAGACATCGATAAGTTCCCGAAGAACATCATTCATAAAGTACTGAAAGGCGGCAGGTGCATTGCACAACCCGAAGGGCATCACCTGATATTCGAAGAGCCCAAATTTGGTGCGGAATGCAGTCTTCCATTTGTCGCCTTCTTTTTTCGGCACGAAGAACAGAGCTGAGGAGACAGGAGACTTGGACGGGCTAATAAAACCATTGGCTAGGTACTGATCTAAATACTGACGCAAATGCATGTTCTCAGGTTCCGTAAGAGCATAAATCCTACTACAAGGTAGTTGAGCATTGGGTACCAGATCGATGTGGCAATCATAAGACCGATGGGGAGGTAACATGTTAGCCTGTTCCTTCTGAAAAACGTCTTGGAATTCTTGGTATTCTGACGGTAGCTGTACATGGGTGGAAGTTGCTGAGGCTAGACCCATAGCTGGATTTCTTGGATAACAAGTTGGTTCACAATCAGGAAAACTTATCTTCTTTGCTCGCCAGTCAATTCTGGGATTATGTGTTTCTAACCAAGGAATTCCAAGAATTACTTGAAATTGTGGGGCCTTGATCACATCAAACACGATTGCTTCCCGATGTCCATCCTGACCCACCAGTGTCACTTCAACAGTGGAATGCGTTACAGGCCCTGAGGCTATTTCGGTTCCATCTACTGTAGTAATGACATCTTGGGTTACTTTCGGGCGGAGAGGGAGCTTAATCCTGGAAGCCAATTCACGGTCTATGTAATTTCCAATAGCTCCACTGTCGATGTATGCTTTTATAGCATGCAACTGCTGAGGCTGTTTTGGGTCCACGAGCACCATTGGCATGACAAAATGCGAGGTCAAAGAGTTTGTATTCAAGCTCGGCAAGCGGTCCCCTACGCTTGTCGGGCTAGGTCGTTTCCCGAATCAGGTGTCAATAAATCATTATCAGTGGCTCCGACCACCTTCTTAGGTGGTTTAACTGGACAATTTCGAAGAAAGTGACCGGAAGTCCCGCAATACAGACAAAGTTGCATTTGCCGCCTTCTCTCTCGTTCCTTCTGCGTTAATGGTCCTTTAACACCGCCGATTTGCATAGGTTCGGATACGTCGGTACTCTTGGAGTTAGCGTGGGTTTTGATCGGTACTCGGGTTTCGTACTTGAACCAATCTGCTTTTCTATTTTGAAGTCTGTGATCAAGTTGAACCACCAAGTCTATGTAGTCTGCGCAGACCTGGGGTAGATTTACTATCTGAGCTAGAACATCCTTAAGCTCTCCGCGCAGGCCTCGATGAAACAATGTGATCCTTTTGTTTTCTGGCCATCCAGTTTCCACAACCAGTCTATTAAAGGTGGCAACGTAGGACAGGAGATCCTGATTACCTTGTCGTAAGGATAGCAGTTCGTTGTCAAGGGCCTGTCCTTGAGAGTGTCGAGCAAACAATCTTTCCATGCTGGACTGGAAGCCCTGAAAATCCTGGAGGATGGGATCATCCTGATTTACCAATGGAATAGACCAATCGGCAGCACTGCCACTGAGGTAAGATAGTATAAAGGCTACCTTGGTCTGATCGTTAGGGAAGGCCCCGGGTCTGCATAGAAAGTGTAAATGACATTGGTTCATAAAGACGGCATATTTCTTGGGATCCCCCGCAAAACGTTCAGGCGGGGCCAAAGGCATGTGTCCAGGTAGATTTATTTGTACCGGGTTATTCAAACCCATTGATGTGGAAGTACCTCCGGAATTAGGCAAAGGAGTGTGCCCTGCCTGGGCCTGCAATAACCTTTTGGCCAGGTCATCTATTCTTTCCTTGGATAGGATCAGTTCTCTTTTGAGAGCGTTAGTCTCCTGGCGGGCTGAGTGCACTTCTGCCCGTAATTCCCCCAAAAGCTCAGCCAGCTGGTCAGTTCGGAAGTCTCCATAGCGCCCGGGTGGGAAATTGTGGGTAGGCTTCACGTTCTGTCACGCTCACCTGATTCCCACGGAGGCGCAGGTCTGGCTTCGAGTGCTGATGCTTCTTCTATGGTGAAGCGCAGGACTCTGAAGATGGACAGGAAGGGGCCCCTCTACTCTGGCTTCTCTGGCTCGCAGGAATATTCCCCTTAGGGTCTGGAAGGATGAGTTCTCCATCCTGCTTCTGATGTAGGGGCGCGTTGAAACCCAGGTACTTCACTGGATTGGGGTTTGATGGGAGTTCAAAATAAGCTTGACTATTCAGGTAAGGTGCTGTAAGAGTTCGGTTGCAAGTTCAAAAGTTCAAGCTTAATAATAATGTTCATTGTCTTATTGCAGCAAGCGCTAATGCTTATGTCTTTTTCCCGTTAGGGGCCAGGGTTCGGAATGCCGGAGACATGGCGCCGACCCAAAGTGAAACGTGCAGTTCCAGTAATTGACAGGTAAGTTCTGGATGAGCGTTCAGGTAATGTCTTTGCATTCGCTCATTCAATGTCTTTGTCTTTTTTCCCCATAGGGGCCGGGGTCCGGAATGCCCGGAAGCGGCAGGACCCGAAATGAAATGGGAATAACCCAACAGGTAAGTTTTAGAAGGAAACTGAGCTTTTCCTATTCCCTTCCTTCTCTCGCCTTTTTTTCTTGTCTTTTTCTCTCTAGGCTCTGGGAAGTGGGTGCGGATCCGGATGATCGCTGCTGAAGATGGAGGCGCCCAGGAAATGCTTTTAAAATGATGTCTTCCCTTTCAGGATCGCTGGTGTGATGTCTCCGTGATGCAGCTTTAGCAGGTAAGGTCTTCTTTCTCTCCAATTCTCTCTTATCTCCCTTTGCAGGTGACCCAGGATGCTGACAGGCGTGGCTGAAGTCCAGATGCAGGAGCTGACACGGTGAGCGTCCAGCTGCGAGGAGCAGAACAACGCGAAGCGTGAGTTGCTGATCGGGTGTGGTTTAAATAGCTTTGGAAGAAGTTCCAGGTATGTATCCTTCCACCGATCAGGTATGTATCCCTCCCCGACCACACCCAGGCGGAAAGTAGTCCCACAGGTAAAGTAGTTCCATTCAGGCCTCAAGAGGGCCTGGATGTAGCAGCATGGTCTGCCTCAGGTAAGTGCACATTAAAACACTTGAACACATGTCTTGCTTTATGAGCCTGGCGCCTAAGGCGCCAGGACAGGGGTCCAACATGAGCCTGGCGCCTAAGGCGCCAGGACTGTGTCCAAAGGGCCCCAGCTTGGGCCCGCTGGCACATCCCTGGGGGGAATGATGCCTGCCTCTAGGGTTGCTGGGTCGGACCTGGCTCCTTGGAGGTAGACATCATGACAGGGCCGCAGAACCGTGATCACACGGTGTAGGCCTGCGGGCCCACAATGAGAGACGGACACAGGAGTTCTATAGTTGGAGTCCGCAGCCGTTCTGCTGCAGGGGCCTGCAGGGGCACCTTTTATTAGCTTGGGCCATGACGCAGTCAAGGCCCATCTTAAAAGGGCAATACACATGGGAGGGACACATCCCCTTAAAGGGGTAATACACACGGGGTGGGTCAGACACAGAGTCGTTGCTAGGGGGGGCTGAGGGGGCTATAGCCCTGGGCCTTTTGGTTGTAGCCACGGATAGATGCTCAGGGGCAACAACCAAAAGGCTATAGCTAGCCCCGAGTCCCACCAGTCCCGACATTAGATTAGCTCCTGATCTTTTCCAGACCTAACAACACTGGTCAGACATAACACTCCTCCTCTTTCATAAGGAACAAACCAAACGTTGCTGAGACATACATGAATCCCCCGTTACAGAAAGACAAATACTTATAACTTTGAAATTGTGGGGTAGACAGATAATAGGATATACCACTGACACATATATAGCTACTCAGATAGTTACAGACATAACACATACAAACCCATTCTAAACATGTTCAGCGGGTGACAGTCGTGGTTGTCGAACAGCTGGTGGAATATAGGCAGTCCTACCACTATTTACAAAACCCTTTATAAACCTGGGGTACGGAACTGCAACCACTTAAAAGACACTATGGTTGGCAGCTGGCACAATTTAACTGCGGGATCACAGCTTCACATTATTGTTCTTTACTGACACCACTTTAAGCATGTAGCTACTATGCAGGTTCACAGCATCAAAACACACATGTTTGCAGAGTCCTCTTTAAGCAATAGCAGGACTGCAGGAGAGTAGTTCACTTCACATTTCTGTCCGTTCAGGAGTCACTTCCCCGGGTCCAGGTCCATTGATGGTACAGTTTATGGCTGGCAAAGCCGCACCTGGAGGTACCAAGGGCCACATAAGCATAGTCGCTTGACGTTCGGGGTTGGACGCAGATCGCAGGGCGTCCAGCCTGCTCCATATGCTGTTGACAGAGCATGTGGTTACAGGACATCACTCACCCCCCTCTTCGGTGATGTTCCCCCAGTCAGGAGTGTTTCTTTCCTCCAGGGGTGCAGGAGGGCGCACAAGCATTAATGATGAGCTCCAACCCATACCTTGCCCGTGCACTGCTTCTAGCTGTTGGGTGTCAGGGCTGCATGTGTTTGTTGGTCAGACACAAGTTGTTGGCTGAACTCAGGGGGCCGCAGTTGTCTCTCCCAAGCCCCCGTTGGCCTGGTTCTTCGATGGCATGGCATGCAGGGTGATATTACTGGCAGGCAGTCAGGGTGTTGTCTCTCCTCTGCCACCTTTCCTTCAGCTTTCAAACAAGCCACCATCCTTCCTATGCTGAAGAAACCTTCTGCTAACTCTCTTCTTGCTTCCAACTTCCGACCTATCTCGCTTCCCCCCTTCATCTCTAAGCTCCTCGAGCACCTAGCCTACTCTCAACTTTCAGCCTTTGTATCCACTCACTCTCTCCTCCCCACTTCTCAATATGGTTTCCGCCCTAAACACTCCACTGAGACTGCCCTCACCTATGTACTTAATTCTCTCCTCACTGCTCGCTACGCCAAGCAATCCTCAATTCACATCCTCCTCGACCCGTCTGCTGCCTTTGACACCGTAGATCACCCCTTACTCCTTTGGCTTCAAAGGCTCTGTCCTCACATGGCTCTCTTCTTACCTCTCCAATCGTACCTTTGCTGTCTCCTGGGGTGGCAACATCGCCTCATACTTCCCCTTGGACTATGGCATCCCCAGGGGCTCTGTTCTCTGTCCTTTTCTTTTCTCTCTTTACACCTCCCTTCTCACCCTTGTTATCTCTTCTTTTGGCATTTCTCACCATTTCTACGCTGATGACACTCAACTCTTTCTCTCCTTCTCTTCTTTCACTTCCGACCTCCATCACACCCTATCTTTCTGCCTTACGGCCATCAAAAACTGGATGTCATCACATTTTCTTTCCCTCAACAATGACAAGACCGAAGTCCTTTTCTTTCCTCTTAACACGCTTTCCCCTACACCCCCTCCTTTCATCCACTTTCCCCCTTCCAATTACCCCATCTCCACCCATGCTCGCAACCTTGATCTCTACATTGAATTTTCCCTCTCCTTCTCTAACCACATCTCTCTCACCTTTCGCGCCTGTCGGCACCATCTCTTCAACATCCGTAAGATCCGCTCCTCCCTCACCTTCCACGCTTCTAAACTCTTAATCTCCTCCCTTATCTTCTCCCGCCTCTACTACTGCTCTTCTCTCCTCTTTGGACTCCCCGTCTCTCATCAGGCCCCCTAAAATCCATCTACCACTCCTCTATCCGTACTCTCTGTCTCCTCTGTCCTCGCAATTCTATTTCCACCTCACTCTGTCAGCTTGGCTGGCTCCCCTTCTTCTCACAACTAAAATTTAAATTCCTCTGTCTAGTCTTCAAATCCCTCCATGAACTCTCCCCCCCAATCTCTCTTCTCTCCTCTCATTCTACACACCCTCCTGCTCTCTCCGCTTGGCTACCCTCTTCTTACTCACTGTACCCCTTGCCCCATGCGCCTCCTCATGCTTCCGTTCCTTTCAGCTCTTGGCACCCCTACATTGGAACTCCTTACTTCTTTCCATCTGCTCCATCCCCACCTACTCATCCTTCGCACCTCCTTGAAAGCCCTTCTCCTCCACTCTCCCCCTGACTTTCCTTCCCTACCTTCTCCCCTCTCCAACTCCCCTGTTCCCTTCCTATCTCCTTTCCCCCTTCCCCTTCCACCCATTGATCTCAAATCAGTTATTTGTAACCTTCCCCACATACCTCCTCTCCCTTTCCCTTCTCCCTTCCCTCTCCCCCTCCACCTAAGTAAATTGTTCTACATATTGTCTCACTGGTTCTGACTTTCCTTCCCTACCTTCTCCCCTCTCCAACTCCCCTGTTCCCTTCCTATCTCCTTTCCCCCTTCCCCTTCTCCTTGCACCCATTGATCTCAAATCAGTTATTTGTAACCTTCCCCACCTACCTCCTCTCCCTTTCCCTTCTCCCTTCCCTCTCCCCCTCCACCTAAGTAAATTGTTCTACATATTGTCTCACTGGTTTGCTTCATGATTGTATATATACTTCTTTCTTTATTGTACCTTGTTGTTATGCTGTAAAGCACTTTGAATTAAAGCGCTATATAGACCTAATAAACATAACATAACATATCATTCGGGACCACTTCTAGGGCAGACAGGGTGACTGTAGTGGCTCGGTGTTGGGGCCACTTCTCCTTGCTCCCCCCTTGCAGATATGGGGCTGATGTCACCGGTGAGCCGGGTGACGCTGGTGGCCATGTGCTGAGGCCACTTGGTTCTCTCACCCAGGCAGAATCGGGCACACCGGGAAGCTGCTTACCCCTGTGTGGATGCGGTGTCACCAGACACTGAAGTTGCAGGTTTAGATATGTTGCTGCTTCAGACCAGAGCACGCCATGATTTACAGCGTCTGGCCCGGGTTCATTCAGGGAGCTGTTCCTTTTCAAGAGTTCCAATGCTGGCCTGCATCCTTTATATAGCTCCGGCATGGAGCATGCATTCCTTTTGTTATTCTTTCTGCTCCTACCGGAGCACAGTAGCAATGCTCCTGACAGGAGCATTTCCTCACTTTACTGCCGGGGCCCAGGATCTTCCTGAGTGGCATGTCACCACTCAGGAATGTGCTGCCGCTAGCGGGGGCACTCACGTCCTGAAGTTATCAGAAATTATTCTGCTTTCCCTCACAGAGCTTCATTGCACTGCTGAAGGGCCCTCATTTCACTCCCTCTCTGCTCCGATGACAGGAGCTCTGCAGTTCTCACCAACAGCTGGCACAGGGTGTATTCCGGGTGTGTGAGGGCATGCAGGCTGACCCTGCAGGGGGGCACTCACTGTACCTTAATTTGCATCCGGGACAGCTTGACTCTCCTCCCCAGGCGGGAGGTTGTTTCTCTTCTTCGGCCGCATGCTGGCTCCCTCCCTGGCCGCACAAGCACCCTCGTTGCAGAGGGGCGTGGCCAGGAAGGATCACAGCCAGTCTCTGTGACCGAGGTGAGGATATTATCCTATACCTATGATATGGTTTCTCTCAATAGGTTTAGAGGGAAGTGACTATGATTGTTTTTTGTCTGGGTATGATATACTTAGAAATGACCTAGGTGCTGTGTTCAGAAATAGGCGAACTCTCCCTACCACTTAAAAGGTGATTAACAAGAATTGTAATTGTTAAGGAACTTGTACAAATTTAGGATTACAAGTGTTTTTTGGTACAGGTATATTACGAATTGTATACTTGTGGAACCCGATTGGTGATTAGGGATGGCTAAGTTTAATAAACAACCCGACAATGCCCTGTTAGTAATGTGTTGATGTTTGTATGTACCTTCAGTTATAGGAACTGGAACCATAGAGGAATGAATAGAGAAGACTACAGAAAGCACAAGACACATTTCTGCCCCTGAAGAATGTCCAGTTATTATTGAGAACACCAAGGACAGAAACCTATATAAGTTGGGCTTTTTTGTCCGTAGTAGGAAGCAAGAGTTATTAAGTTGCTACTGCGGAGTGTATCAAGCATCTGTAAACTTGATTCTGTGTGGTGGAAACATTACTTTTAACATTGTATACTTTTATGTGGTGTATATGTGTTTTTTAATGCTTTTTTGATAATTGTGCAATGAATAAGTAAATGAATTAAAAAGATGACATTTTAGCAATTAATGTGTACATGTTATTAATCATATCACACACAGCCCATATTTGCTAAGTGGCTGTATTAGTGTTTCTGAGTTCTGAGGGTAACATGTCTTGTTAGTGATAATGTATGTGTCCCTTCTTTTGGTTAAAGAGATATATTGAATCCTCACTCGGAGCAGGGATTATCACCATAGTGTGGGGCAACCCCTGAATGAAATATCGCTTTGTATGTGATGCAACAGATGTGTTTTTTTTGCTAAGTTTAAAAGTTAATTAGTTTGGTTGAAGCTGCAAAACTGGAATAGCAGGTTTTTTCTCACAGAAGGAAGGCCTTCCCTCAGCAGGAACTCACGGGGAGGTGTTAATTACAGGGTAGGACATAATCTGGTCTACAGAGGGAAAAGGAACAATGACAAGCTGCAGCTCAGTAAACTCGAAGTGTGAAGAGGGTCGTAAAGGGCCTCTGCAAGGAACAAACAAGGAGGAGCATGCTCCTGGACTGCAAGGAGACAAAAAGAGGCGGACCCGAGCAACCATCTGTGGCTCAACATGTACAAAGAACACTTTTTAAAAAGACTTATAACTTGCTAGTCAAAATGGTGAAAAATATAAAAATGACAGAGTTGTTAATTTAATTTCCGGCTGCACTGGTGAAGAGGCGCCAGAACTGTGTGACATGTTCCTGACAGCAATGGCAAGATATGTGATTTTACGCAAAATGTATTTCCGCTAGAATTGTGAAACTTTATACACTCATTCCCATGCTAAACACACACATTTGTGAAAAGTTGCATAAAATTGAAAAGTGTGTGCATAGCGAAAAGGGCAAAAGTCTGTAGAAAGGGGACACATGATCCCACAGATACGGGGTTTTGAGGAATAGCTGCTATGTAAAATATGCAATCGGTGTATGTGATTTTTATAGAGGTTGCACATGTGTAAATATGTAGTTTGCCAAAATTAGACTTTGTGTTCCAGTGGCTAGGGGTGGATTCTCAGCATCATAAAATGACACCATAAAGATGACACTCTGTATCTCTCCTCCTATTAAGGCAGAGAGTAGACTCTGACCCAATCACCTTTCATAGGGGCAGGCTTAGCTAAGCCAGACCATACACCCCTTTGTGATGTCATTTTTGGGGCATAAAGAGAGACAGCTGAGAGCACATAGGCACTCACTGATCCAGCCACCATCCTGATTCCGGCGGAGCACTCTGATCCAGCATTCTACATCCAGCTTTAACTATTCTTCCAGATCCAGATGCCAAATCTCTTGCCAGTAATAGAGACTATTGATTTCCAGCAAGGCCCCAATCCTCAAATGTATCCTCTCCACTCAGTAAAGCGCTGTATGGTTGAGAAGGCCTTTTGAACCAGTATCCAGAAATTCTCTGGCTTGCCACCACTAGGCTTGCCTGAGGAACTCGCCATCCAGCTGATCCAAATACCCACCGATTAGGAGAGCAGATCCTGTGCCAATCCGGCGACCGGCCTAGAGGTTCCAGTCCCGTGCCTGATGTGCTGTTTTTCTTAGACCAGACCCACTCCATGTCGAGAGCTGACGGTCCCATTTAAAAACTTATCCAGTGAGTATAAATAGGAAGAATTGTGTCACATAGCATATGTCCTTTGTACAGTCGTTTCCCTATCTCCAGCCCATCCTATCTTTCACGCAGAACCAGTATTGATAGGAGTATCTTTGCCTTGTCTTATCCCTAGCTCCAACCAATCCTCTCTTCCCTTCAGAACCAGTATTGTTAGAACTATCTTTGCGTTGCCCATTTTCTCATCTGAAGAAGTCGGGTTTCTTTAACAGGTGGTCACCCTGATCCAGAGATTGTAATCCCTGTGTGGTATTCGCTTCTTCATAGTCATCCCCTAGTGTAAGCAAACTCATTTGTCATTTTTAAAAGTGCATTTCTGTTTTTCCTTCTCGCGCCTATTTTCCAAAAACGACCTCCACTAAAAACTCCATAACTCCCTCAGTTTCTGTGATAGAAACGAAATGTCCAACTCCTACTTGTAGCTAACATCTGTACCTATCCATAGAACCCAAAACTGTATTCCAATTCAATGCGATTCTCCTGTTATCGCGAATATAGCAAAAGTTTGCTGCGAATTTCCATTTTGAGAGATTTTTACACGTGCAGAAGAGCTTTTAACTGCTTCCGACTTGAATTTTAAGATTTCAAATGTTTTCTTTGGACTAGATCATTGCTTGTGTTTGTGTGAAACTGTGCAAAGCAGCTCCCATAAGAATGTAGAGAAAGTTAAGTGTTTTTGACCACATTTGGTGTTTTGCCCAGTCCATTCTAAAGATTTTAAAAGCCATTCTGACAGCTGGACAGTCAATTCCGTTTTTCTCTTGTGTTTGCTGGGGGAAAGTGGGATTGATATTCTGTTTGATTTCTGCCATTCCTGAATACCTGCTCTCTCCTCCTATCTCTTTACATTGCCTATTGGGGGTTGAGGCGTGTGTAGGGGGAACCTCTAACCACAGTGCTATCTGATCTGAACCAACACAAAAGTATTATTTTATGTGCTGCATTTGTTTTGCCTATTACCTATTCCTAGTGTACTAAAGATATTATTCAGTGTTCTGTCACCCCATTGGTGATTGTGGTATATCTATTAAAACATATTGTGATTCAATTTTAAATCCATAAATAAATATTTACCTTTGCAAACCAGCCTGATTCCTGGTTCAGTGTGACCCGGGGGGGTGTGGGGGGTCGAGGAGAAGATTGTGATATGAGTGGGTTATCGTTCAGAATAATGAACTTTTAGACAAAAATAAATAAGGATTTCAGTTGTGCACTACATGCTGAGCATTGACTTGGGTGTGTGCCGGATTGAAATCACTTAAAGCTTAGGGGCTCGTCGCAAGATCCTGAATTAGACTTACCACTTGTGACAGTCTAACACAGCATGCTAACTGATGGGGTACATACACCTTGTTGGGTTACCATACTGTGCTACACTGTATAAGCACCTTTCAATAGAAATACTCAAAGGAGTTGGGCCTGTTTGCAAAAGTAAAATAACCCTGAAATAAGCCAGAAGGAGATTAATATTTCCGGAATGGCGACCCCAGTGGAAATCAATATTGCAAGGGAACACCTATTGCACAAATTGTTTGTCAGGGGTGAATGGCTGGAACAGGACAAACAGGTATGGCTCCAGGGAATAAAACAAGAAGTCACTGAAACCAACATTAATATCTCAGTGAGCTGTACATGACCCCTAAAATAAAAGAGGAGCAATGCAAAATTTCCAAAATAGCGGCCTACCTGTACCTCCACATAGGAGTTATACAGGAAAAATATGCAGACCATGTAGACTTCACAAAGAGGCAAGGGGAAGCAATGCAAAAAATCAAGACTAATCTGTACTCTGCAGAGCAAAGGCTCCAGAGTAGCCAAGAAGCCGGAAACAGAGGCTAGGCAGTATGCCACGAAACTGCAAGAAGAACTGATGCTCTTACTGCAAAAGAATGCAGAGCAAGATGCCCAGGTGCTGAAACTGCAAAAAGAATGTCAAGAAAGGCTGGACTCTTTAAAACAGAGCCAACAAAAACTGGTGCAACAATTAACTTTTAACAGAGTCTGTGCAGAACAGCTCCACGTCTTACAAAACCAGATAGACCAATTAAAAGAGGAAAATAACAAATTGATTATCAAAGACCTAGAATCCCAAACAGAGTTTGATGAGGAGAGCCAGAAATGATATGCTATTAGAAAGCAAAGGGACGACCTGGCCGAGCAGAGGGGAACTCTATGTCAAGAGAGGGAAGCCCTAGGCCAGAAAGTCAGCCATTTAAAAATAAATTTAGAAGAAAATCACCTGGTCCTTCAGGAACTTGTTGAGATCAAAATGGATTATGAAAAGCTGTTAGAGCACACCAGGCAGGTAGAGGAGGCTCTGGCAAAGAATAATCAGGCCAGTAAGGACCAAACTCAGGAGGTGAGTCTCCTGAGCAAATATTGTCCCAAAACTCCCAATTCAGACAGGAAGCACAGAGAGACAATGAGGCTCTCTGTGAAAAGAATGACAGGCTCCATAGACAGATAGCCATGCAAGAACAACTCATAGAGAACAATAAGGCCTTAATAGAGGAACAAAAAGGTCAGATCTTGGCGTGTCATCAGGAAATAGGGGCTGAAAGAGATGAGGTAAGATGGGGAGAGAGAAACCCCTGAGCATAACCTCAGGAACCCTGGCATCAGGGACTTTAATCCCTTCAATTCCATGGACTCTGCCACCCCCATGTCCACTGGCTCATATGAACCAAGGGCCACAGGGATGGTAGACTTCAACATAATGGGAAGTATGGGACTGACGGATTAATACCTCCCAGAAATGGATAGGCGGGCATCTATGCACAGGTTCCAAAATAGTTGGGCCAGCCTCTCTGATCAGGGAGACTCCAGTGAGGGGAGAATCAGAAAACTGGATCCTCAGAAATATCACCTACCTACAGATCAGTCAATACAATTTGGTGGGGAATTCCATGAGATTAGGCCCACTAAGAGCATACTAAAAGCCCCTTCCCAACTAAGACAGTGGGGGGGGGGGGTACTCAACCAATCCGGGGAGCAAGGGAGAGTCAGAAGACTCTTCTGAGTTCCACCGGTCTCAAGAGACTAGGCCCCCACATTCCGCCAGCCATTCCCAAGCTCGCAGAATCAGAGAGAGCCTAAAAGATCAGACAGCCACCTCTGGTAGCAGTGCCTCTGAGTCAGAGGATGAGTGGACCAGGGTGACCAGAACTAAAAAGGCCAACAAAGTTAAGAGAGCTTTACTCAAAGATCCTGTGAAGCAAATCAAAGCTATTAGGAGCGTCATCACGCCATATCACAAAAATGCCAAATATTCAGTTTGGGAGCACCTTGAATTGTTTGAGTAAATGATGGAGACTTCCCACCTGAAGGACGGCCAAAGCTGTATTCAGTATGTAAAGTGGATATTTTCACCTGAGTACTCCAGCTTCTTTGCGGGGCTGGAGGATCAGAACCATCAAGATGGTCCACCTATAGGGCGGCCTTCCTAAAGCATTTTTCTATTCATAGATACCCTGAAGAGGCCCGCAAGGCAGCCTACAACCTGCAATGTGGGGAAGACCAGGCCCCACAAGAATTTGTCCAAGAACTGAAAAGCGCCTTTGCGCAGACCACCAGTAGGGTGCGCACTGACAGTAGGGAATTCATTAATACCTTCTTTCATGCCCTCCCTAAATACATTATGACCCAGCTAGTGAGGGTCTTTTATGGGAAAAGATCACTAGACTGAGCCATTGAACAAGCAAACGCGCATCTATGAAGTGCAGAAGCCACTAGAAAGCAAAAATACTAGCAAAAGCACACAACCAACCAACACCCCTGCTGCTGCTAAGGTGGCAGAGCTGAAGGTTGCCTCCATTTTAGATCTGGATATGGGGGGCCTAAAAACCTTCCCGCCCAGAATCCTACCAACCTCAAACCCAGAAGGCCCTCGGGCCAATCCCAAACAGGGAGTCAGGGAGATAACACCACAAATAGGACCCATAACTCCCCTGACTACATCAGCCCACGCTACAAGGGCAACAGACCCATCCTGGGCTATGTGTGGACTCCCCCAGCCCAAGGGGGGAGGGGATCCAACCAGACAACTGCTAACCCAGGGAACTGCCCTCCTCACTTTCTCCATAAGGGCAGTAATCTCTTAAATGCCGGGCCAAGTTTCTTTCCCCGGTACCCGCCAAACCTCAACCCCCAAAACAACCCTTCTTCCTTTCCCCACTTTCCTGAGCCCAGACAGCCCAATCAGGGAGAGGGGAGGCCAAGGGTGGAGGGGTACCAAAACTATCCTAACCAGGGGTATTATGCGAGAAGGGATAGCTACCATTCCCGTGATCAACCAAGGGTAGACAAGAGGACCCATTACCAGCCAGAGCGTGTGTCCCAATTGGAGCGCCAGGTCCAGAACATTGCACAGGATCTGGGTCACATGCTGAGGGCTCAACAGAACCCTCAGATGAGCATGGCAACTCAGAACACCTCAAATAAAGGGTCTGGTGCTCCAGAACAATGACGGGGGAAGAGCCCTGACAATCCACCGGTTCCCAGGGAGGAGGCACAGGGTGAAGAGGGGTGTAAAGCCTTATAGGAAGCTTCCTTCCCCACTTTTGGAAAGCCCCTGGAAACTCAGGAACCATAACCAGAATCTCCTTCCCCGAAAATCTGCAACCTAAGGAACAGAGGGCGGGTAGGAGAAATAAAGAGCCTAAAAAGGCCCATTTTGTGGAGGAGGTGCAAATCTTCCAATTTGAAGGATAGGGGTCCTCAGAGGATTCTTGGAAAAGGATCTTCTTCTTCAGGGATGGGAGAACTCCTCCCATAGTAAAATGGGTCCCAAGAGATCCTGATCAAGACTGTGTAGATGTGGGGACCGAGTTAAAACCGCCCATCATCAAACCCCAGAATGACCAGCAAGAAAATCATCTTGTCCGAAACAATTCTGGTGACTGCCTCCAAAAAGGGGGGGCAGCCCAGAACCATGGGAGCCCAAAACTTCCCCCATATCCAATTGCTACCTTTTTCTTACAGGTTCCCAAGATCCCAAACAAAATCCTGCCCAAATCACCCCTCTGTCAGAATCCAAAGCAAAGAAATTAACCCACCAATTGGCCAAAAATGTGCATTATCTTTGCCCCCTTGAGGAAAAGGAGGGAAGATTTTATGCCCCGGTTCAAATAAAGGGGCAATGTACAATTTTGGCAGGGTGGACACTGGATCCCAAGCCACCCTTCTGTCAAAAAGGGCCTTTGATCAGTAGAATTCGGGAAGGGGGGAGCAATACCAAATTCCTCTCTCCCCCCTTCCTGGACAACTTCAGAACTTCAATGGGAAGGAAATTCCTGTCGAGGGGACTGAGGATTTAGACATTAAAATTGGGCGACACAAGGTGAAGCACTCGGTCATAGTTGTGACTCCAGATGGCACACCATGTTTACTAGGGAATGACATCCTGCGTAGATTGTCTCCCCTCATAGATTGTGTAAACAAGGTCCTCTGGACCCAGACTTACCGACCAATAAAATTGAAACAGAGTGTCAACCATGTTAATTTAAATGGCACCTGCCACATGGTTGAACAAAAACCTGACCAAATTGAATTCCACTTCCAGAATAACAAAACCCCAGACGTGACAGTAATTGCAGTAAGACAACAAACTGGTGATGGGGAGTCCTCTCCATTTCTGAAAATCACCCTTCCTTCCAGTCTAAGGTGGCATTCCATACTGGAAGGAAACATGCTGAAATTCTATAAAAATTCACAATCAGAAATCCTACTCCTATAGTCCCAAATGAAGAGAAATCAGCTCAAAGCTTGGCTGATATTCAGAAAATTGGAGAGCAGTTGTTCATCCCTATTCAGTTAAATGAAGGGAAGGACTCTATTCCCACCCGCGTATGTGTGAACAACAGCAAGAGCTTCATCAGCGAGGCTATGTTCCGCAAACTCCCAAAAGATCCAGCCATTCCCACATTTAAACCGTTAGACAAATAGGAAATTGACCTGAAAACCCCAATTCCAAACATCTAGCAGGTGTATGCGCAAAATTTCCATAGGCAACAAGAGCATAGTCCATAATTGTTGGTTCGTGCGAGATGTCCCTGCTGCATTTTATTTAGGCAGTGACATTCTCAATCGCTTTGCCATTAGTTTGGACCTAATAAACTTCAAAGCCTGGTCCCAATTAGTGGGTAATCCCATGGACTTTGATGACCCAGAGAAAGCATTTCAGTCTGCTCAACTGATGCCATATGCAGTTGAAATTCAGATTGGAGAGGAAGTCACCATCCCAGAACGGACCCGACAATTCTCCCTTGAAGTAAAAACTAAAAGAGGACTGAAACTGAAAAACCCTGTCGCCTATGTTCATCTTAATGCTTATTTCCAACAGCAAGGGTTGGGGGTAAACCCAACACCACTAGTCAACAAAGAACATGACACCATTCCAATAGAGGTGGATAACAGCGACCTAAAGAGTATCACTCTGGGCGCAGGCACCATTATTGGAATGGCGGTTGATGAATGACATTTTTCCATAGATTTAGGTAACAAACTGTTAGGACCAATCCCCAAGGACTGTTTTGACAGTTACATCAACAATGACAAAACACCAGACAGGATCTTCACCCGGCATGGGGAGAATTTCCTGGTGTACTCATCCTGCCCTTATGGTAAGGAAGATGTGACCTGTCCAAGTCAGTACTTTGACCTGGGACTTCTCCACCCAGCTGAAGGAGGCCGCTGAGATAGCCAAACCAGAAGTCTTTCCAGGTTTCAGGCAGATGGTTGAAGAGAGAGTCAACCTAGCTGATGCCTGTGAGACTCTGGAGCAAAAGCAAAAATTGAAACAAGTTTTCTTAGATTTTCAAGTTCTCTTTGCGGTAGACTCATATGACTGTGGTCGCACCGACATCCATACAACAACAATTCCCACAGACCCTGGCATGACTCCAGTGTTTGTGAAGCAATATCGCTTGCCTCTCGCATCAATGGAGTCCCTAACTGAAATAATTAAGAACCTTGAGTCCCGTGGGATAATTCGTCCAATCCACAGCACCTTCAATAATCCAGTGCTGGGGATTTTGAAAACAAACGGCCAGTGGAGACTCTCTGCTGACCTAAGGGAGCTCAACAAACGGGTCCATACTTCCCGATGGCCTCTTCCCTACATTGACCAAGGGCTGTCCCAGATCCAAGGGTCACAGGTATTCAATGTAATTGACCTGACGAATGAGTACTGGACTGTACCTGTCAGTGGGGAGGACCAATACAAGCTGGCTTTTACCTTCGGGGAGCAGCAATACACTTGGACCCAGACTCCCTTTGGATACATCATCTCCGCAAATTAATTTAACATCTTTCTGCATAAGACCATGCCCGACTTGGGCGAAAGGGGTAGCCTGGCCTATGTAGATGATGTTCTAGTCAAAAGCTCAACTGTGGAGGAACACATAGTGGAGATCCGTTATGTTCTGACACATTTGAGGGCTGCCGGAGCAAAGCTCTCTTTCCAAAAGGCACAGTGGTGTAGAACCCGTGTCAATTTCTTGGGGCATGAGATAACTCCTGAAGGTCATTGTCCCCAGGAAAAGAAAGTAGAAGCACTCCAGAAAATAAAAAAACCCACAACTCTGCGGGAACTAAGGAGCCTCCTTGGACTGACTAATTACAGCAGAAAGTTCATTGAGGACTACGCAGAGATCACAAGACCCCTGATCCATCTGTTTAAGGGGGGGGAGGGTCAAGTGGGAGTGGGATCCAGAACAAGCCGAGGCAGTAAGACAACTCAAGAGAGGCCTCTAACAAGTGCCTTGCCTAGCTTACCCTGTCAAAAACAAGGAGTTCTTCTTGGAGACAGGGTTCTCAAATACATGCTTGACTGTAGTATTATATCAGAAGCATGACAAGGCCAATAAAGTAATCTCCTATGCGAGTAAACCTTTATCCTCTGTGGAAGAAAAATTCAACGATTGTGAGAAGGCACTCCTGGCAACGGTGTGGGCATTGAAGAATTACCGCCCGTTTATCCAGGGGGAACACATCATAGTGGAGACTCCACACCAACCTTTGCAATATCTTCAAAGTGAAAGAATCTGGGCAGGAAATGTGAGTAATTCCCGAATTACTTCCTGGATTCTGTCACTGCAAGGCTTTCCTGTGGAGGTCAGATATGGCCAGAACAAGAAGAGTCCCCTCGCGCAAGGTGGGGCTGACTTGCATGATTGTGCCAGAGAAAACTGTCTCAAGGACGAAAGTCTTAAAATCAAGGACAACATGGAGGCATAACTTAATTCCCAACACAAAGTCTATGAAGAAGACAAGTCTGAGGGAATGCCCACTGTCTATGTGGATGGGTGCTCCTACCATTTTGACAACAATGGGGAAAAGGAACTTGTAGCCGGCGTAGAGAATGCATGAGTGAATGATGCCCCAGAAACCTCCGCCGGGTACAAAATCAGTCCCAAAGTAGTCAAGTGGCAGAGCTGATAGCTGTGCATCAAGCCATCCTCACTGTTGTCCAACACCAACTCCACAAACTGGTCATAATCACAGACTCAGATTATTTACGGAACGGGTTCGTGGAGCACCTAAAAACTGGGAAACCAGAGGCATTCTATGTGCTAGTAATAAACCATTGAAACACGGAAAATGAATACAAAATATTGATGATCTGGTCACCTCGAATGGTATGACCATCTACTGGAAAAAGATCAAGGGTCATTCTAAAGTAGAGGCACCAGATAAAACTGGAAATGACCTAGCTGATCAGCTGGCCAAAACCGGAGCCATCCAAGGGGATCTACTTGAGATCGAGTCCCTGTTGGGGGAAATCCAAGTCACTGCTATCACTAGGTCCCAGACAAATGCTCACAATTAACTCTCAACTGCACAATGGAGTAAGGAGACCCCAGATGCTGATTTGATTACGGCTCAAAAAGGGGATCCAATAATTGGTAAGTTTTATCAACACATTGAGGACCCTGAGAACTTTCTCCTGACGGATACCTATTACATTGGGAAAGAGGACCTCAGAGTGTTGATGAAATGTCCAAAAATGTTCCGAATCTAAGACGGTTTCTTGGTGAGGAGATCCATAGCTGGCCATGACCAGTGGGTGGTCCCCACCTCCTTCCGAAGCCTGATGCTAAGTCACGCCCATGATGCGGCCACAGCCGGTCATCCGGGGTTACATACGACATTAGAAATCTTGCGAGAGGTTGCATACTGGCCATACATGGGGCAGGACCTCGACCAATACTTGAAGGGGTGTCTTGTGTGTTCACAATTTCAGCCAACATCACTCACACACCGTGCTCCCCTCCAAAAGAGGGGGATGACACTGCCTTGGTCAGATTTGCAAGTCAATTTTATCGGGCCCCTGATTCGCTCCTATAGGGGGAACAAGTACATGTTGCCCGTAACATGCTTGTTCACTAAATGGGTGGAATTTCTCCCGGCCCCAAATTGCAAGGCAGAAACAGCAGCTTCCCTGATGATCAAACACATCTTCTCGCATTTTTGACTACCCCAAAGGATTGAGTCAGACCGAGGTAGCCACTTCACTAGCGAAGTGATGACCAAGATGTGGGAGATACTTGGGGTCAAAAGGAAACTACACATTGCCTACCGGCAATCCTCTAGTGGTGGAGTTAAGAGGTACAATAGAACTATTTTGAGCATATTAAAAAAATTTGTGCCAGATTCTGGGCCAAGTTGGGACATTCGATTACCCCTTGTCCTGATGGCCATCAGATCTAACCCTTCTTCTGAAACAAAAATGTCTCCATTTGAGCTGATGACTGGACGACGGATGGTGCTACCCCAGCATCTGCTCTACAGAACCCAAGAGCAGACCTTGATAAATGCCTACACAATTCATGAGTATGTTGAGAATCTGACAAAACACCTTCAACATGCTTTTGCCTTTGCTCAGCGAAATCTAGAAAGATCTGCAGACAGTATGAAGACCCACTATGATCTTAAGACAACTAAAAAGGAATACCAAATAGGAGATTGGGTCTACTTGTACAATTTCCAAAGGAACCAAGCCAAACAGTGTAAATTCCTCCCAACTTGGCGGGGTCCTTTTGAAATTGTGGACAAAATCTAACCAATCGCCTACAGAATCCGCATCCCCAAGGGCATTTTGGCAGAAGGGGAAGACAAGTGGTTCCACATAAACCAGCTGAAGAGTTGCCATCCCAGGCATACTTTGCGGCAAATAGAGGAGCCAACCGGAAACCCAGAGGGGGAAAATCCAGAAACCTAGAAGAATTGCTAAATATTCACTGTGTATGTCCAAGAAGAGGGTAAAGACCAGTAGTAAACATAGATGGGGAATACTACCAATTAAAACCCATGCAAGTGTCTTTCCCACTGCTGACATCCCCAAATGATGTGTGGACACAGTAGTGGGAAATAACCATGCTCTGTTCTACCTTTTAGCATCTGGGCTAAGAATTATCCAAAGGACTACTAAGGAGGACCACTCGAGGACCGGGAGGAAAGACCCAAGGAGCCCGGAGTGCCGCTCCATACTCCTCACCAGAACCGGCGAGAAGAGCATGCCGCTTCATCACTGACGGGAGAAGCAGGTGAATTTCTCCACATGGACAAAAGAAAAGAACATTCCAATCTCTGTGGGATGTATTGACCCACTCTGCTATGCTATGCGGCATCACCCTGCTAGTAATGGGGAAAGAAACAGCAACAATGGCGGCAAAACCCTTGTGCGTGCCAAAAACCCACAAAAACCTTGTACTTCGGCACACAAAAAGAGGGATGCACAACTTGCCACCCATGGAGCATGTGCAGTGAAATAGAGCGCATCCTGCAGAAATGTGCCAGTGGGTCCCTTGACCAGCAAACAGAGTGCAGAGAGAAAAGCAGCACTTTGCGAATGTAACCCAAAAATATGCCTACAATTGTCATTTGCTTTGTTGCCTAAAAACTCCAAAATGCCTACAACACAATCCTTTTCAACATTCACAATATTGCCCGGTGCTAAAATCGGAACATTGTGAAACATACAAAGTCTGAAAACTGACAGCCTCTATGCCAAAATCTGGGTGCAGTACCCGGGGCTGCCTGAATGACAGCTGTCAGAGTTACTAAGGCAGCTTCAAAATGACCTAAAATTCAAAAGTCTGCTGAATTAGCAACATAAACAGGATTGTTGCCAAAAAGGAATACAGATTTTAGTTGTGTTTTGATTCCACATATTTTAAGGCCAAGAAAGAAATGTATTTGTATGTGATGAAACAGATGTGGTTTTTTTGCTACGTTTAAAAGTTAATTAGTTTGGCTGAAGCAAAACTGGAATAGCAGGTTTTTTTTTCTCACAGAAGGAAGGCCTTCCCTCAGCAGGAACTCACGGGGAGGTGTTAATTACCGGGTAGGACAGAATCTGGTCTACAGAGGGAAAAGGAACAATGACAAGCTGCAGCTCAGGAAACTCAAAATGTGAAGAGGGTCCTAAATGGCCTCTGCAAGGAACAAACAAGGAGGAGCATGCTCCTGGACTGCAGGGAGGCAAAAAGAGGTGGACCCAAGCATCCATCTGTGGCTCTACATGTACAAAGAACACTTTTTAAAAAGACTTATAACTTGCTAGTCAAAATGTTGAAAAATATAAAAAAGACAGAGTTGTTCATTTAATTTCCGGCTGCAGTGGTGAAAAGGTGCCAGAACTGTGTGACATGTTCTGGACAGCAATGGCAAGATATGTGATTTAACGCAAAATGTATTTCCGCTAGAATTGTGAAACTTTATACACTCATTCTCATGATAAGCACACACATTTGTGAAAAGTTGCATAAAAATTGAAAAGTGTGTTCATAGCGAAAAGGGCAAAAGTCTGTAGAAGGGGGAGACATGATCCCACAGCTACGGGGTTTTGAGGAATAGCTGCTATGTAAAATATGCAATCGGTGTATGTGATTTTTATAGAGGTTGCACATGTGTAACTATGTAGTTTGCCAAAATTAGACTTTGTGTTCCAGTGGCTAGGGGTAGATTCTCAGCATCATAAAATTACAACATAAAGATGACACTCTGTTTCTCTCCTCCTATCAAGGCAGAGAGTAGACTCTAACCCAATCACCTTTCAAAAGGGCAGGCTTAGCTAAACCAGCCCACACACCCCTTTGTGATGTCATTTTTGGGGCATAAATAGAGACAGCTGAAAGCACATAGGGACTCACTGATCCAGCCACCATCCTGATTCCGGCGGTGCACTCTGATCCAGCATTCTACATCCAGCTTTAACTATTTGTTCAGATCCAGATGTCAAATCTCTTGCTAGCAATATAGACTATTGATTTCCAGCAAGGCCCCAATCCTCAAATGTATCCTCTCCACTCAGTAAAGCGCTGTGTGGGTGAGAAGGCCTTTTGAACCAGTATCCAGAAATTCTCTGGCTTGCCATCGCTAGGTTTGCCTGAGGAACTCGCCATCCAGCTGATCCAAATACCGACCGACTAGGAGAGCAGATCCTGTGCCAATCCGGCGACCGGCCTAGAGGTTCCAGTCCCATGCCTGATGTGCTGTTTATCTTAGACCAGACCCACTCCATGACCAGAGCTGACAGTCCCATTTAAAAACGTATCCAGTGAGTATAAATAGGAAGAATTGTGTCACGTAGCATATGTCCTTTGCATAGTCTTGTGCCTATCTCCCACCCATCCTATCTTTCAGTCAGCACCAGTACTGTTAGTAGTATCTTTGCCTTGTCTTATCCTTAGCTTCAACCCATCCTATCTTCCCTTCAGAACCAGTATTGCTAGGAGTATCTTTGCGCTGCCCATTTTCTCATCTGAAGAAGTCGGGTTTCCTTATCAGATGGTCACCCTGATGCAATGATTGCAATCCCTGTGTGGTATTCGCTTCTTCATAGTCATCCCCTAGTGTAAGCAAACTCATTTGTCATTTTTAAAAGTGCATTTCTGTTTTTCCTTCTTACGCCTAGTTTCCAAAAACGACCTCCAATAAAAAACTCCATAACTCCCTCAGTTTTTGTGATAGAAACGAAATCTCAACTCCTTCTTGTAGCTAACATCTGTACCTATCCATAGAAACCAAAACCCTATTCCAATTCAGTGCGATTTTCCCGTTATCGAGAATATCGCACACTAAAAAGTTTTCAGCGAATTTCCATTTTAGAAATTTTTACACGTGTGAAAGAGCTTTTAACTGCTTCTTACTTGAATTTTAAGATTTCAAATGTTTTCTTTGGACTAAATCATTGCTTGTGTTTGTATGCAACTGTGCAAAGCGGCTCCCATAAGAATTTAGAGAAAGTTAAGTGTTTTTGACCACATTTGGTGTTTTGCCCAGTCCATTCTAAAGATTTTAAAAGCCATTCTGACAGCTGGACAGTCAATTCCGTTTTTCTCTTGTGTTTGCTGGGGGAAGTGGGATTGATATTCTGTTAGATTTCTGCCATTCCTGAATACCTGTTCTCACCTCCTATCTATTTACATTGCCTATTGGGGGTTGAAGGGTGTGTAGAGGGACCCTCTAACCACAGTGCTATCTGATGTGAACCAACACAAAAGTATTATTTTCTGTGCTGCATTTGTTTTGCTTATTACCTATTCCTGGTGTACTAAAGATATTATTCAGTGTTTTGTCACCCCATTGGTGATCGCAAACCTGATTCCTGGTTCAGTGTGACCCAGGGCGGGCAGCGGGGGGGTCCAGGAGAAGGGTGTGATATGAGTGGTATATCGTTCAGAATAATGAACTTTTAGACAAAAATAAATAAGGATTTCAGTTGTGCACTACATGCAGAGCGTTGACTTCGGTGTGTGCCGGATTGGAATCACTTACACAGCGGTCGCTCCATTTCATCTCACCTGTGGGCGGGGCACCACCATTCTCTCCCCGATGGAAGGTCCCACATTTCTTGCGGCTGCTCCATTACTTCTCGCCTGTGGGCAGGGCAGCACCATTCTCTCCCTGGCGAGAGGTCCCACATGTCTTGCGGCTGCAGTCGCTCCATTACTTCCCCGTGCAACTCTTATTCTGGTGGCAGAATGCCGCGGGGCGCAGCACAACTCTCCCCCTGTGGGAGGTGTCACTTTTCTTGCTGCGGCCGCTCCATATCTTCACCTCTGGGGGGGGCAGCACGACTCATCTGCGGCTGAATGCCGTGGAGGGGTGGGGCAGCACAACACTCTCTCCCCTGGGGGGGGCGCACAGTTCTTTTTCTTGCGACGGAATGCTGACGGGAGGGGGTTTGCAGGCATGCTTCGATCCCAGATGCACCAGCACCCTCTTTAAAGAGGGCCGCTGCCGGGGTGAAGTCATGCTGGGGCATCCCTCACCTTTCTGCGGCGGTGACCTGCCACTCCTCCTCCACTCTCCTTCCTCTTCCCTCCCTGCCAGAGCTTTTCGGAACAGAACAATAAAATGCTTTTATTACCCCAGTCTTAAGGGCCGGGGTACTAATAGCAATAAGCCCCTCGCAGTGGGGGCATTACCACTTCAGGTAATGCCCCAGGGCCTTCGTTAAGGTCCTTGCTTCACTCAGTTCTGTAACTATGGCGCGGGGCATTACCTGAAGTGGTAAAGCCCACCTGCTCAGAGATTATTGCTTAGTTAGCATCCAGGGCAGGTGAGCCAACCAGTTTGCTCGGATCATGGGGCTGAATCCACCGATCCAAGCAACCTGATGGCTACTTCCTCCAACCCCGCTATCTTTCCCCCACTCATCCCTCCCATCCCCTTGCGTCTTTGGTCCCTTCCACCCACCACTTACCTGATTTCTTTCAGCTATGGGTACGCACCCACCACCGCCGCTGCTCCAGCCTTCTCGGCTGCAAAGGAAATCCGCTTTGCAGATCCATGGCGGGCATCTTAAGTAAGTATTTTGTTTCAATGAACAGGACACAGCGAGGCATCTCTTTCATCGAAACAAAATACATTGCTCTTAGCACCCCGGGTTTCCCGATTTAAAACCCAGGTGCTAATAGCAATAACACCCGATCCAGCAGGCAGAATCGGGTGGTAACGGCACCAGGGCTATACCGTGGGCCCGGGCCCATTACTACCTAATCCGGCCTGCTGGATCGGATGTTATTGCTTAATTGGATACCTCACCAATGCAGTAATTGAATAAAATAAACACTAAGATTGGATTATGGCATTGTGCTTGTGTATGTCCCTTGTATTACTAGCAGCATTAAGTGAACTGAGGCAGTAGCCCCATCGTAGGAGGGTTCTATTTGAGTCAGGAGCTACATTGATTCCCCTTCTAAGAACATGTTGTGTTCCCAAGGATGCAATGCCAGGTGGTACCAAATGAGTGTCAGTACAGGACCTGGTCAATGTGTTGTCCCTCTATCCTCCACTCAGGCCCACTTCTAAGCTGCGCCTCCAGTGTAGCCCT
Source organism: Ambystoma mexicanum (assembly GCF_040938575.1). Lineage (NCBI taxonomy): Eukaryota > Metazoa > Chordata > Amphibia > Caudata > Ambystomatidae > Ambystoma > Ambystoma mexicanum. The sequence continues at coordinate 430,883,236 of NC_090925.1, read as the reverse complement.
GGTATTTTTTTTCTCAGGCCTATTGGTAGCACCATTACCATCAGGCCAGTGGGGGCCACTACCTAATTTACTAAATTCCCCTCCATGTCCAGATGTGAAGAGAAGTTCTGGCAGGCAGCATGCCTTAATCATGAAATGGGTTAACAAGAGACAGACTACATTCCTGACTTCGATTGTAACAACAACATTACCGGTGGCTGTGGGGACCACACAGTAGCCTAGGTGGCACACCCTTAGTGGATTAGGAGACAATCAATCTTCAAACTGTGAAAATACCCCACACCAAGAGCTCTTGTCTTCCCTCAGGTGTGGGGGATTTATTAAGCAATGATGACTGAGTGCTACAGCACAGTGCTTATATCCCTTAGCTCCCATATAACTCTCAGTACATATCATTGAATGAGCAGCAAAAGTACTCCTTTAACTCATGAGAGTCAAGTTGACCCTATGACACCTAAGATACTATGTTGCCTTGCACCAGCCCTAACCACAGTGCCAACTCAGCCCACTTGCCAGGTTCACAAATGACAGAGAGTGCCTGGTGGTAGCCCGAGTGGGATTTGTGGGCATCTTCTCATTAATCAAACACAGGGGCATCCAGAGGAAGTAAGTAGTCTAGAGTTTAGCCATCCACCTATCTCTGATTTTATTCTCCTAGCCCATCATGGTGATGTTTGTCTATGTTAGACCCCAAACATGACTCCCTCAATCATGCATACACAAATCCCGAAAGTGTTGGATCCAACACCCCTACATCTATTCCAATTCTGCCAGGAGTGGCTTGGTGAGTTAGTTCAGTGGGCTCCCTCTCCATGGCTGCTTTTTTACAGCCCCTTCCTGTGCACGTATCTGCAGCTTGTTCATTAGCACTGCTGCAGAGTGTGATTACTAATAACTGCTCATGCTTGCAGATCCCAATGCGTGCGGCGCATGGCCCTTTCGAGGACCGGTCTCCGTGTCCGCCTCCCAGGATAAAGCTGCTTTGGGGCCCTTCCTGCAGCCATGCACTCCCTGGGCCTCCAATACTTAATGCTTCACCTGGGGTAGTTCGCTTTGAGCCCATGTGAAGCTCCAGTCGCCAGCTTCATTCCATTAGTCCCAATGCCCCTCTACTGCTGCCAGGACAAGCATGGGAATGAGTGCAAGCACCTCAACTCTCAAACACCTCTTGCCACAGACCCTTATTTGCATGGGTCATGGACGAATCCTGGGGTGGGCCTGCTGCAGACCTCCGGGAACGACCGGGCCCCATTCCAAGCATGGGAAAATGTGGCTCATCCAAACCACATTGATGGCTTTTCTCATGCGCAGCATAGCAAAGGCCCAGCTCCTCCTCTGCCCCTCTTGAAGCCTCACTCAGAATCTAAGAGTTCCTTCCTGTAAAAGGGGCCTGGGTGCTATCAGGCGAATAGACAGTAAATACAGCAACAAAGCAAACATTTAAAAAAAGTTAGCGCTGAAATTGGAGAGCATTGTGCATGATTATTTTCTATACCACCAGGTGATAACCCCAGGGG